>NC_060144.1:548877271-549502271 GCF_021461385.2 Schistocerca piceifrons
GCATGGTGAGGTGTTGTGAAGCACATGTAAATGTAACACGTATTTTCACAAATAACGTCGTAAAAACACTCTGCACTTCACCAAAGCACACTGTAATTGTGGTTGTTGTGTGTCCCAGTCCAGTCAGTGTTCATTTGTTCACCAATGAGTTTGGCACCAAATTTGAGTTTTGTTTATATTTTATCTTTGTGTGTGTGTGTGTGTGTGTGTGTGTGTGTGCGTGTGTTCTGTACACGTCTTAGGTGTTCGTGTTGTATTGTACAAGATCTTCGTTTTGTGTGTAAATTGGGGAGTCTTTGCGGAGTGTAATATATCAATTTATCGTGTGTGTGTGTGTGTGTGTGTGTGTGTATGTGTGTGTGTTTGTGTGTGTGTGGGTGGGTGAGTAGACGTTTTAGTTGTTTGTGTTGTCTTTTTTGTAAAGTTCCTTTAACGTGTTAAATAGTGTACCCTTGCAGAGTGTAGTTATTCATTTATGACCTGTTTTCCTTATACTATTGCCTTCTGTATGTGGAAGTATCCCTCAATGTTAAGTTTGCTGTACAGGCTGTGGTTGTGTTTTAGGATTCTTAAGTCTGTTTCTATTGCAGTTGAGCGGTGATTGTGGGCTATTAGGTGGTCAGCAAATGTGCTATGGGAGCTATTGCTCTTTAACGCTCTGAGATGCTCTGAATATATAGTTTTGAATTTTCTGCATGTCTGTCCTATGTACACGGACTGGCAAGTGTTGCATGTGAGTTCACATATTCCTGATCTGTTAAATTTATCCATGGGTGTTTCTTGTGTTCTGATCTTCTTCTGCGTTGTGCTCTCTGTCCTGTATTCTATATGGAGTACCTGTTTCTTTAATACGTTACCTGTTTTGCGAACAGTCTTGTTATTGTAGGCGAGTATGTGCCTTTTCGTTTTGTGATGACTGAAACTGCTGCTATAGATCTTGTAGTTTATAACTTATCATACTTGGTGAATAATCGCTTAAGACTGCGATCTATTTAACTCCACCTCCCTCAGAGGCAAGAGGTCCTGTAATACCTACACAGACTATTTGAAGTTGTTGTGTTGACATAGTGCGATGTAACACTGTCTGATGGTATCCATTGATGTGTTTGCATTTTTTATTGATACATATGTTTTTGCAGTTGCTGTGATTGTTTTCCCATGTGTGGAAATTAACAGCAGAATTTAATCCTCTGTACATAATTATATACGCCATAATATCCCCATGCATTATACATAATCCATCTTCACATTCTCTAGGAATGCAAACATACCAAGGGTTGGAATTATGAGTTTGTCTATAGAAAAGGATATAATTTGGTACCATTAGTGCTGTTTCAGTTTGTGTAACAGATTTTCTGAAAGAACTTTTTCAATCTTTTGCTAACGATTGTCTCCATTACGTAAATCAGCCACGTTCCTGCACATGTCCAAGTAATACTTGGGTAATGAAACTCCTGAATTAACGGTACACGATAGTCAGTTGTTTACTAAATCAGTTCCATATACTTGGCCAAGCCTTGTGGTAATCACGGCAGTATATCTTCTACAATGTTCTCTCTTCTAGTCATGCAAATTACCTCAAAATGGTACTACTGAAGAAACAAAGACCATCAAACAAATTGAGGGTGTAGTAACTAGCATGACGTAGGAAAGTTCGATGTCCGATGATCACAACAGACCTTTTTTTTCTATAAGTGTAATAGTTTAAGTTTCTGAATGCCTATACCGCTCCTAAGTTTTCTAATTCAGTAGCGAGTAAGAGCAATCACATTCAGACAAGGTTCGACCAGCAAAAGTTATGACTCGAATTTCTCTTTTTCCCTCTTCCTCATGTAACTAAAATAATCCAGTTCCTGATCCTAAAAATGATGATTCAGTACCTAAACAGAAACCTTTACTATATCAAGATGGTGCTGAATGTCATGATTGCTATTGTGTTATTCTCCCATAAAATGTCAAGAACCAACAAACATTCGACTATCAGTCCATTTGTGATTATGAATGGCCATTTTATTATTCCATTTCCTAACCTTAGTGCTACCTTTGTCTGGATCGTGACATTTCGTGATTTAAGGCCAACAGTGCCCAGAGTTTCATGGTTCTGGCAGGATTTCGAGGCACCTTTGCAACCTTTTGTATTTTACTGAATAATCTATTCTACAAAGTAGTGAGCAGGGCACCTGCATCGGCCTGTCAGTTGGTATACCTCTTACCGCTGCGTACAAGATCTGACTGCTGGATTTTGAGTTCATCTGTAGCTTAGCTAAGTCTTCCTTGATATTAATATCGTCATTATAGCTTAGCATCTTTATTGGGTTTTGTATGTTCTCTCTCAACTACCCCATGGTAAACCTTTCAGGGCTTAATGCAACCTTCTCTAGTTTGTTGATCCCGTATGGGAGGGACGGAAATCTTCAGCCACTGTGTGATGATGCGTTTGCTAGTCGCCTTTAGTAGTATGAGTGTGTACTGGCGCCTAATCCATGTTAGTGCCGTTATTGCTCGTACCTCCCGTAGGGAAATCCCATCTATAGTATTAGTCGTTGTTATTTCACCATCTTAGTTTCTCCACTGTCCATATCCGTAATATCCCGGAGAATATTGGTTGTCACTTCGCTATCTTTTATTAAACTCAAGTGGTCCCAAAATGATGATATCGCAAATTTCGCATGAGAGGTGATCCCGGATACACCGTTGTTGTTGTGATAGTTCGCTCGTGAATACTCTTGTACGAGATCAATCGAATCCAAGACTACCATAGGGCGATCAAGGTCGGTTTTCTACACTTGTACTAATTTATCCCAGATATTCATAGGCAGTTCAGCCTTTAAAATTCTGAGAACGTCTCAGAGTTGTGTTAGTCCCAGTCTCTGGTCTCCGTTGCATATTTTTCGAAATAGTTGCCGACATTGTCTTGTTTGCTGTTTAACGGCTCTGGGTTATAATCTTTCTTCCTAAGCATTTCCTGTACAGAATCAGGCCAATATTTTACTAAAAGTGCCCACTGAAATACAGCATAATCTTTGTCAATTCTCGGTTGTCTCCGTGTCCTAAAGGGCGGCTTCCCCTAGGATAAGACCTGTGATATACTGAACTCCTTGTTTATCAACATACGACCTGGGTAGTTCATTTTTAAAACCTTGATGAGCACAACAGGGTGCATAATTTTTTTGTCCGAATAATACTAGGAACTGCCTCTGTTTAAGTAGGCTTTCATCCTGTAGAACAGATGGCAACTGTGGTGCTGCCCCACACAATACAACTCCTTATAAGGTGACGTGCCAAATATGATTCACCTCATTCCAATATCCTTGGCCAGAAGTCATAGGTCTGCTCAAACATAAGTGACCAACGAGCTAATGGCACATAGCTTAACCTTGGCCAAGTGTCGCTGAATTCGTTGCACATGAGACACATTCTCTTGCCGCTGATAAATCTTTGTCCACTGTAGTCATTAACTGTTTTAACTCTATATTAACAACCTCGCCAAAATTACATTCTTCTGACAGTAGCTCATTAACAGGTTGTTGAAATACGTGTGACATTTCAGAATTTAAACATCTATTTAAAAATTTTTTCTTCACTAGAAAATCGCTCAGATTAGCATTTGTAGACGTCCCCCAGTTGAGCACCTAATTGCAATTTAAAGTTGTCCTGTGGTTTTCGGTGAAATTATCTACTTCAAAATCTAACTTACACACAGATCCCGTAATATGTATGCTCATCAGATAATTATTTCATTTTCTTGGGCAAATCATCGCTTGCATCCTTCTGTGCTGTTATCTCATTATTTATTGTAGTCTGCTGAAATGACAAATTTGTTACGTCGATTATGAGGGTATTGCATTGTAATTTTAATTTTGATCCCTCTGAAGATGTACTCGTTATGCCAGCACATATTTCGCTAGAGAATCCATCATATTTTGCTATGCTTTTAGGCGATAATTTCGCAACGGATTTGACAATGCATCATGTTTAGTGGATGTTTCAGATGACAGTTTAGTAGATAACTAATTTGACATTTATTGTCTAGTGGATATATCATTATGTAGAGCAGATTTGAAAAGGGTTCCCGTTTTTCTGTTTTGACACTTAGTTTCCCACTATCTCCGATAAATTGTGAAGGAGTGTGATATTCGAATATTGTGTCTGACTGGTGGTTGTAAGAACCAGAGTATTAATTACAGGATTAACTGTAGGGTTAATTATTTTGCTCTGAACTTGCAAATCAATTTCTGATGCTGAAGCGTTCCTACCATTTACAAGTGTTAGTCATCAAGATCATGATCGTCAGCTCTAGCTACATTATTAATTTGTGTTCCTTGCTCCATTGTGCCCCATTTTCCTATCTTTACATAGCAATGCAATACTACTAAAACATGCGTTTTATTTATATCACAATTCAAATACTCAGCATCTGTCTAATTAATTCTATGGAGCAAGAATGATATCGCGGTTCAAATTGGCTAAGCGGAAACAGCAAAAGAGCACTGCCCTTATGCACGCCTGCGACGCAATTTCAGCCATCGTGTACGAACTATTACTCACTATTGTTAGAACAAGTCACTATGGAAACTATACAATCTGCAATGATAAGCAAATGCATGGATACTTCATGCAAATAGCACCAGTCTAGGCATGTTGTCGTTGTTGTGATCTTCAGTCCACAGACTGGTTTGATGCAGCTCACCATGCTACTCTAACCTGTGGAAGCTTCTTCATCTCCCAGTACCTACCGCAACCTACATCCCTCTGAATCTGTTTAGTGTATTCATCTCTTGGTCTCCCTCTACAACTGTTACCCTCCACGCTGCCCTCCAATACTAAATTGGTGATCCTTTGATGCCTCAGAATATGCCCTACCAACCGATCCCTTCTTCTAGTCAACTTGTGCCACGAATTTCTCTTCTCTCCAATTCTATTCAATACCTCCTCATTAGTGTGCTCCCTGCCGCCGTTGGATAAGCAGCTGCCAGCAGAAAGTCGTATAGTCCTAGCTCACTCATTTGTTACATAGTTTAATTCTTAATTTCTTTGCGTGTTTTTGGTACTTACATTGTTTAATTCATAAATTTCGGGCGTATTATAGTATTTGAGAGTTGTAGCATCGCGTTTTAGTACCTGAATAGTGTAAAATCGCGTAGTCTCCATCCGCCGCCGAGCAGTGTGTCAGCAGTGCGCAAGTGGCAGCATTACTGCATTTACTAGGCAATCTCGTATTTTAATAACCGTTTAAATTTTGTGTCGATTTGTTTGTGCTCTCTGTAAATTAGTTCAGACGTTCTTTGCACAACAGTTTTTAGCATGGGGAGGGACTGCAACTGCTGTGTTCGGCTGCAGGCTGAGTTGCCATCCCTTCGCTCCCAGCTTCAGGCAGTGTTGGCTTCGCTCACACAGCTTGAGGCTGTTGCCAATGGGCATCACTGTGGGGGTCCAGATGGGGGTTTGTTGGGGACGGCCAGCTCGTCCCACGCATCCCCGGATCGGACTACGACTGTGGATGCCAGGGATGCTGCCCACATTGAGGCTGATCCCTCACCTGTGGTAGAGTGGGAGGTGTGGCAGGAGGCGAAAGACATTCCGGAGGGCTGAACGGAAGGCCTCTCCAGTTTGTCTGACGAACCGGTTTCAGGCTCTGTCTCAGGCTGATACTGATCTTCGGCCGGACATGGCTGCTTGTTCTGTTCCAGAGGTTGCCCCCCAGTCTGCAAGATCCGGGCGGTCGCAGAGGGTGGGCTTACCGGTAGTTGGGAGCTCCAACGTCAGGCGCGTAATGGGGTCCCTTAGGAATATGGCAGCAAGAGAGGGGAAGAAAACCAATGTGCACTCCGTGTGCATACCGGGGGGAGTCATTCCAGATGTGGAAAGGGTCCTTCCGGATGCCATGAAGGGTACAGGGTGCACCCATCTGCAGGTGGTTGCTCATGTCGGCACCAATGATGTGTGTCGCTGTGGATCGGAGGAAATCCTCTCTGGCTTCCGGCGGCTATCTGATATGGTGAAGACTGCCAGTCTCGCTAGCGGGATGAAAGCCGAGCTCACCATCTGCAGCATCGTCGACCAGACTGACTGCGGACCTATGGTACAGAGAAGAGTGGAGGGTTTGAATCAGAGGCTGAGACGGTTCTGCGACCGTGTGGCCTGCAGATTCCTCGATATGCGCCATAGGGTGGTGGGGTTTCGGGTTTAGCTGGATAGGTCAGGAGTCCACTACACGCAGCAAGCGGGTAGAAGGGTAGCATGGGTTGTGTGGCGTGGACTGGGCGGTGTTTTAGGTTAGATGGCCTCAGGCAAGAACAGATATGGCAGCAGCCTCAAAGGGTGCGGGGCAAAGCCAGGACATGCGAGGACCAAGCAGCAATCGCTATTGTAATTGTAAACTGTCGACGCTGCATTGGTAAAGTACCGGAACTTCAAGCGCTGATAGAAAGCACCGAAGCTGAAATCGTTATAAGTACAGAAATCTGACTGAAGCCAGAGATAAATTCTGCCGAAATTTTTACAAGGGCACTGATGGTGTTTAGAAAGGATAGATTGCATGCAACCGGTGGTGGTGTGTTTGTCGCTGTTAGTAGTAGTTTATCCTGTAGTGAAGTAGAAGTGGATAGTTCCTGTGAATTATTATGGGTGGAGGTTACACTCAACAACCGAGCTAGGTTAATAATTGCCTCCTTTTACCGACCTTCCGACTCAGCAGCATTAGCGGCAGAACAACTGAGAGAAAATTTGGAATACATTTCACTTAAATTTTCTCAGCATGTTATAGTCTTAGGTGGAGATTTCAATTTACCAGATATAGACTGGGACACTCAGATGTTTAGGATGAGTGGTTGGGACAGAGCATCGAGTGACATTATACTGAGTGTACTGTCCGACCTACTGGTAACAAACAGACCCGAACTTTTCGACTCTGTAAGTGAAGAACAGGGACTCAGTGATCATAAGGCCGTTGCAGCATCCCTGAGGATGGAAGTTAATAGGAATATAAAAAAAGGGAGGAAGGTTTATCTGTTTAGCAAGAGTAATAGAAGGCAGACTTCAGACTACCTAACAGATCAAAGCGAAAATTTCTGTTCCGACACTGACAGTGTTGAGTGTTTATGGAAAACGTTCAAGGCAATCGTAAAATGCGTTTTAGACAGGTACGTGCCGAGTAAAACTGTGAGGGACGGGAAAAACCCACCGTGGTTCACAACAAAGTTAGGAAACTACTGCGAAAGCAAAGAGAGCTTCACTCCAAGTTTAAACGCAGCCAAAACCTCTCAGACGAACAGAAGCTAAACGATGTCAAAGTTAGCGTAAGGAGGGCTATGCGTGAAGCGTTCAGTGAATTCGAAAGTAAAATTCTATGTACCGACTTGACAAAAAATCCTAGGAAGTTCTGGTCTTACGTTAAATCAGTAAGTGGCTCGAAACAGCATATCCAGACACTCCAGGATGATGATGGCACTGAAACAGAGGACGACCGCGTAAAGATTAAATACTAAACACCTTTTTCCAAAGCTGTTTCACAGCAGTTCCTTCTCTAAATCCTCGCACAAGCGAAAAAATGGCTGACATCGGAATAAGTGTCCAAGGAATAGAAAAGCAACTACAATCACTCAACAGAGGAAAGTCCACTGGACCTGACGGGATACCAATTCGATTCTACACAGAGTACGCGAAAGAAATTGTCCCCCTTCTAACAGCCGTATACCGCAAGTCTCTAGAGGAACGGAAGGATCCAAATGATTGGAAAAGAGCACAGGTGGTCCCAGTCTTCAAGAAGGGTCGTCGAGCACATGCGCAAAACTATAGACCTATATCTCTGACGTCGATCTGTTGTAGAATTTTAGAACATTTTTTCCGCTCGCGTATCATGTCGTTTTTGGAAACTCTGAATCTACTCTGTAGGAATCAACATGGATTCCGGAAACAGCGATCGTGTGAGATCCAACTCGCTTTATTTGTTCATGAGACAAAGAAAATAATTGATACAGGCTCCCAGGTAGATGCTATTTTCCTTGACTTCCGGAAGGCGTTCAATACAGTTCCGCACTGTCGCCTGATAAACAAAGTAAGAGCCTACGGAATATCAGACCAGCTGTGTGGCTGGATTGAAGAGTTTTTAGCAAACAGAACACAGCATGTTGTTATCAATGGAGAGACGTCTACAGACGTTAAAGTAACCTCTGGCGTGCCACAGGGGAGTGTCATGGGACCATTGCTTTTCACAATATACTGTATATAAATGACCTAGTAAATAGTGTTGGAAGTTCCATGCGGCTTTTCGCGGATGATGCCGTAGTATACAGAGAAGTTGCAGCATTAGCAAATTGTAGCGAAATCCAAGAAGATCTGCAGGGGATAGGCACTAGGTGCAGGGAGTGGCAACTGACCCTTAACATCGAAAAATGTAATGTATTGCGAATACATTGAAAGAAGGATCCTTCATTATATGATTATATGATAGCGGAACAAACACTGGTAGCAGTTACTTCTGTAAGATATCTGGGAGTATGCATGCGGAACGATTTGAAGTGGAATGATCATATAAAATTAATTGTTGGTAAAGCGGGTACCAGGTTGAGATTCATTGGGACAGTCCTTAGAAAATGTAGTCCATCAACAAAGGAGGTGGGTTCCAAAACACTCGTTCGACCTATACTTGAGCATTGCTCATCAGTGTGGGATCCGTCCCAGATCGGGTTGACGGAGGAGATAGAGAAGATCCAAAGAAGAGCGGCGCGTTTCGTCACAGGGTTATTTGGAAACCGTGATAGCGTTCCGGAGATATTTAGCAAACTCAAGTGGCAGACTCTGCAAGAGAGGCGCTCTGCATCGCGGTGTAGTTTGCTCGCCAGGTTTCGAGAGGGTGCGTTTCTAGATGAGGTATCGAATATATTGCTTCCCCCTACTTATACCTCCCGAGGAGATCACGCATGTAGAAGTAGAGAGATTCGAGCGCGCACAGAGGCTTGCAGACAGTCGTTCTTCCCGCGAACCATACGCGACTGGAACAGATAAGGGAGGTAATGACAGTGGCACATAAAGTGCCCTCCGCCACACACCGTCGGGTGGCTTGCGGAGTATAAATGTAGATGTAGATGTAGACGTAGTTATGTGATCTACCCATCCAAACTTCTGCATTCTTCTGTAGCACCACATTTCGAAATCTTCTATTCTCTTCTTGTCTAAACTGTTTATCGTCCACGTTTCACAACCATACATGGCTACACTCCATACAAATACTTTCAGAAACGACTTCCTGACGCTTAAATCTACACTCGATGTTAACAAATTTCCCTTCTTCATAAACACTTTCCTTGCCATTGTCAATCTACATGTTATATCCTCTCTACTTCGACATCATCAGTTATTTTGCTCCCCAAATAGCAAAGCTCATTTACTACTTTAAGCGTCTCATTTCCTAATCTAACTCCCGCAGCATCACTCGATTTTATTCGACTACGTTAGATTATCCTCGTTTTACTTTTGTTGATGTTCACGTTATATCCTCCTTACAAGAGACTGCCCATTCCATTCATCTGCTCTTCCATGTTCTTTGCTGTCTCTCACAGAATTACAATGTCATCGGCGAACCTTAAAGTTTTTATTTCTTCCCCATGGATTTTAATACCCGCCCCGAATTTTTCTTTTGTTTCCTTTACTGCTTGCTCAATATACAGATTGAATAACATAGGGGATAGGCTACAATTCTCTCTCACTCTCTTTCCAACCACTGCTTCCCTTTCATGCCCCTCGATCTTTATAACTGCCACGTGGTTTCTGTACAAATTGTAAATAGCCTTTCGGTCCCTGTATTTTACCCCTGCCACTTTCAGAATTTGAATGAGAGTATTCATATCAACATTGTCAAACGCTTTCTCTAAGTCTACAACTGCTAGAAACGTAGGTTTGCCTTTTCTTAATCTGTTTTCTAAGATAAGTCGTAAAGTCAGTATTGCCTCTCCTGTTCCAGCACTTCCCCGTGGTCATCTTCTACCAGGTTTTACATTCGTCTGTAAAGTCTGTTAGTATTTTGCAGCCGTGACTTATTAAACTGGTAGTTCGGTAATTTTTACATCTGTTAACACCTGCTTTCTTTGGGATTGGAATTATTATATTGTTCTTGTAGTCTGAGGATATTTGGCCTGTCTCATTCGTCTTGCTCACTAGATGGTAGAGTTTTGTTAGGCCTGCCTCTCCCAAGGCTGTCAGTAAATCTACTGGCCTGTTGTGTACTCCTGGGGCCCTGTTTCGACTGGGTCTTTAAGCACTATCATATCTCCTATTTCATCTTCATCTTCATTCTCTTCCATTTCTATAATATTGTCCTCAAGAATGTCGCCCTTGTCTATACCCTTTATATACTCCTTCCACCTTTCTGCTTTCCCTTCTTTGCTTAGAACTGGGTTTCCCTCTGAGCTCTTGATATTCATACAAGTGGTTCTCTTTTCTCGAAAGGTCTCTTTAATTTTCCTGTAGGCAGTATCTATCGTACCTCTAGTGAGATAAGCCTCTACATCCTTACATTTGTGTTCTAGTCATCCCTGCTTAGCCATTTTGCACTTCCTGTCGATCTCATTTTTGAGACGTTTGTATTCCTTTTTGCCTGCTTCATTTTCTGAATTTTTTGTATTGTCTCCTTTCATCAATTAAATTCAATATCTCTTCTGTTACCCAAGGATTTCCATTAGCCCTCGTCTTTTTACCTACTTGATCCTCTGCTACATTCATTATGTCATCTTTCAAATTTACCCATTCTTCTTCTACTGTATTTCTTTCCCACATTATTGTCAATCGTTCCCTAACGCTCTCCCTTAAGCTCTCTGCAACCTCTGGTTCTTTCAGTTTATCGAGGTCCCGTCTCCTCAGATTCCCACCGTTTTGCAGTTTTTCAGTTTTAATCTACAGTTCATAGCCAATAGATTGTGGTCAGAGTCCACATCTGCCCCTGGAAATGTCTTACAATGTAAAACGTGGTTCCTGAATCTCTGTCTCACCATTATATAATTTATCTGACACTTTCCAGTATGACTGGGCTTCTTCTATCTATGCATCCTTATTTCATGTTTCTTGAACCAAGTGTTAGGTATGATTAAGTTATGCTCTGCGCAAAATTCTACAAGGCAGCTTCCTCTTTCATTCCTTACCCCCAGTCCATATTCACCTACTACGTTTCCTTCTCCTGCTTTTCCTACTATCGAGTCACAGTCACCCATGACTATTAAATTTTCGTCTCCGTTCAGTATCTCAATTATTTCTTTTATCTCATCATACATTTCATCAAACTCTTCGTCGTATGCGGAGCTAGTTGGCATATAAACTACTGTGGTAGGCGTGGGCTTCGTATCTATCTTGTCCACAATGATACGTTCACTATGTTGTTTGTAGTAGTTTACCTACAGTCCTATTTTCCTATCCATTATTAAACCTACTGCTGCATTACTCCTATTTGATTTTGAATTTGTAACCCTGTATTGACCTGACCAGAAGTCTTTTCCCTCCAGCCACCGAACTTCACTAATTCCCACTATATCTGACTTTAACCTATCCATTTACCTTTTTAAATTTTCTAAACTACCTGCCCAATTAAGGGATCTGACATTCCACCTCCGATCGGTAGAACGCCATTTTTCTTTCTCCTGATAACAACATCCTCCTGAGTAGTCCCCGCCAGGAGATCCGAATGGGGGACTATTTTACCTCCGGAATATTTTACCCAAGAGGACGCCATCATCATTTAGCCACACAGTAAAGCTGCAAGCCCTCGGGAACAATTACGGCTGTAGTTTCCCCTTGCTCTCAGCTGTTCGCAGTACCATCACAACAGGGCCGTTTTGGTTAGTGTTACAAGGCCAGACCAGTCAATCATCCAGATTGTTGCCCCTGCAACTATTGAAAAGGCTGCTGCCCCTCTTCAGGAACCACACGTTTGTCTGGCCTCTCAACAGATATCCCTCCATTGTGGTTGCACCTATGGTACGGCTATCTGTATCGCTGAGGCAGACGAACCTCCCCACCAACGCCAAGGTCCATGGTTCATGGGGTGGTGGTGGTGGCGGGGCGGGGGGAGGGGGGCGGGGGGGTGCTCCTAGGCATAGGTTAGAGTAATGGACGATGCCGTCCTTACCGGTTTCTGGCATATTGAGTGCAGTCACAAATGCTTTAAATTTCTTTTAATTTTTACCGTCTCTTTAAAACGGCAGAATACAACAGTGCAATGACTTGTAAGATACACGTTATACTCACACAGTTTATACAATGTCCTGTCGAATAAATACAAGTGTGATTTTTTTATCGTGCAACCCTCATCGAAATAAAAACGAAATGCTATATTGCAATGTTCCTCATAATACTAATGCGACGTATCACAACGGCAGCAGCGAGCGTGGAAATGAACACGTTTATTTTTCAATTAAGACATAATTTAAGCAAAACTTCGTGCTATATCTGACTCTGTGCGCTGTTGCCATTACTGTCCCGTTATGATGAAACCACACGCAGAGATCGCTGTTGGAAAGCGATAGCTTTGGTGATCGTTGGACGTTACAGAGGAGTCGGGTGGAGACACCTCTGCATGGAGTCAGGGCAGCACGTTCGCAGCTGTGAAGCGTCTCTGGCGCTGGTAAACCATTGTCAAAATTCCATTATTTATGAACCTTGTTTACATTGGTCTTGTAGACGCTGCCTCATTCAGCTTCGTGTTGAATTTCGCCTGATGGCTGCATAGTCAGCTCCTCGTCTGCAGGCCCAGGCTTATAGTGAGTGGACCGTGGCCCGCTGCCGGTGCAGCTATGGTCTCGCACTAGCTATTCGAGTGTTCTTGGTCCCACTCGAAATCGTATGTTAACCCTTGATGTTGTCGGAAGTCGTGTGGTCGATCGAGGCAGATTGGTTTCAGCACCTAGAAGCGCCTAAATGTTTACCTGAAATGTGGACCTCATGAGGCCCTGTTGGTGTTTTCCGCACTGAAGTTCGGTGCCGTGATATTGTTGGAAGACAGTCAGGTTCTGCACCAGCAATGGTGGTCGGTTAACAGTACGAAGTTCATCAGATGAAGACGATCATCTCAGGTACATCTTCGGATGGTTCATAGAATGTTTTGGAGTATCTAAGACATAGATTCGCTACAACATCGTAATCATGGAACTGAGTGCTATTACTGTAAACGTCATCGATCCCAAGTATTAGCTCCTTGAGAGCTGGAGGACTCAAGTATTTAAAGGCAGCTAACGTGTGGCTATGATTCGATCCTCGGTTCGTAACGACCATATGTTTCCATCTTAATGTGCTATATTCGCCAAAGAGGCCCTTAACTGCTGTGTATGTTCTCTGATACCGGTCCTTATGAAAGAGGTACAGTTTCTTTCGTCATCTCTTACCAGCTGACGAATATGGGTGTCACGTTTACGTTGGTCTTCTGTCCCGTGCTATTTTCTACTGAGCTCTTTCTCTCTCGCATGGACTGTGCGGCTGGTCCCGGGGGAGGTTAGAGTCCTCCCTCGGGCGTGGGTGTGTGTTTTTGTCCTTAGGATAATTTAGATTAAATAGTGTGTAAGCTTAGGGACTGATGACTTTAGCAGTTAAGTCCCATAAGATTTCACAAATTTTTTTCACTTTCTCTCGGAGTGGTGTTGTAACGTACTGAGGCTAGATCCACTTGCGAAATACTCCTTATTTCCTGGTTCCGTCTCTGCCTCTGACGTGACTGCACTTTGCTTGTAGCAGGGCGAATGAGTTTCCTTATAATCTTCTACTTTTCAACCCCTTACTATTCTGTGCCATAGCACGGAGTTAACATATCGCACAGTGTGCTGAAATATGTCACAGGGCACAGGAAGAGTGACCAGACTTAGTATAAAACACAATTTATACTTCAAGTTATAAGACAAGGGATGTAAATTTGCGTTTAATAGCACTGTGATATTGTGTAATTTTCACATCGCCAAACCGTAGTTTCCCAAGGTAATTAAACTGCTGTAACATGTAATAAACCTGTATGGATAATTAGTGGTACATATTCAATAAATATTAAGCCACAATAACTCAGTAGCAATAATATTATCCATAGTTAACTTGAAGCTACAAACATGGCAGTTTTCTGTGCATCTAGACCAGGCCTGGCCAAACAGCGCCCAGTGAGCGGTAGCTCTCCACCCTAGCGCTCAGAGTACAGTGGAGAGTGAGGATAAGAGGCGAGGAGGAAGGTTTCAGCTGGGCGCCGCTAGAGCAAACCAGTCGCCTTGTCAGGCGCCAAACAGTTTGCCGAGAACACCACTTGTGTCAAATTAGACCTATGTCGGGAACTGTGAATATTATGGCGTCTGCGCACAGGTCCAAAAAAAGAAAAGTATCATCTTACTTTTTGCATCGTTTAATGGCCATTTCATATGCCATCGCACTCTTCATGGGCTAGAGAAGTACTTACTGGGACTTCATTACAACGCGTGCCACAAAGACGATGTGACCACACTTACCTTGTGACGAACAACAGTGAATGCTGACTGAACTTAAGATGTCGATTAGGGAAAACTGAGCTAAGGGCTAAATGAATGTTGTCAAAAACGTTTATGGTGCTCAACACAAATTCAATGAATTTCTGAAATATCTTAATGAAGCGGATAATCATTTAGTAAGAAATATGGTAGATTAATGTTATTAAACAAAAAGTAAACCCGTAGAAAAATCAGCTTCAAGTTCATGAAATGGAACCGTTTCCCCTAACTGAAGGCAGTCATTTGTGGACTTTACTGTAATTGAAATACTGCGTTATGGGTTCTCAAAGAGATTCCAAGACACTGCACCCCTGGAGTCAGATTTCAGTTTCTTTTGTCAGATCGTTCTCGGTTTTGGCTGCTAATGTCCCTTATTACTTCCAACTTCAGCTTTCAACACATGTGTACAAACGGTTTTATCTGTTATGATAGTGACATAGTCCCGCCAATGTTCGATTTTGCCAGATCTTAATTTGCATAACTCCATGTGTTTGACTATCACAAAAAATAGTTCTTGATATTACATATTCTAAAATAAATGTGTATAAATTTATAAACTTCACTACTTAATGTTAAAATCCTGTATGTAAAACGTTATGTAGTTCTGCTCACCGTAGTGTGTAATATAATTATTTACTCGAAAAACAGAATTTATTGCTTTGGCAGATAAATAAGTTGCATATCAACACTGATTAAAAAAGTATGCTGGAATTTTCGCCAAATGGAACAGTCGCATCATCTACTTCGTGACTATCAGTCTAACGTTCAGTTTCTCGCTTTTCTCACTTCTACTATTCCTTATAACTTTCGTCTTTCTTCGATTTACTCTCAACCAATATTCTGTTCTCACTGGACTGTTCGTCGGGACATATGCGCGATTAAAGGAAAAGATGCAAAAGCTGATAGAAGTAGTTCCGGGCGAGATCAGGAGAGAAAAAGCAGAGGGATAGATGCTGGGGGTCGAATGCTGAAGACGGTTTTTCAGACAGCAGACGCAAGCGACGTGAGCATGTTGAATAAAACGGCATAAGTTGGTTCAAATGGCTTTGAGCACTATGGGACTTAACTTCTGAGGTCATCAGTCCCCTAGAACTTAGAACTACTTAAACCTAACTAGCCTACGGACATCACACACATCCATGCCCGAGGCAGGATTCGAACCTGCGACCGTAGTGGTCGTGCGGTTCCAGACTGTAGCGCCTAGAACTGCTCGTCCACCCCGGGTTAGCTCCAGCAATGTCAAAACGAGGTGGTCACCATACGCCCAACTCATGAGGTTATAATCGATAGTGTGATACGCATCCTGCAACTATTTAAGAGCTAAACTGGAGAACATATTTGCCCAAAGTACGTGATGTAGCCAAACCCCTATTTTCGAACAGCTGAACTCCATTGAATCAGTTCGGTGTACACTGACACGGTGGTGGTTGTTAGCTGTTATGAGCAAGATAAACTCACGTTTGGAATTGCTAGGCAGCGGAATTACTGGACTAGTCGTGATATAGTAGGACTTACGTTTCATTCACCAAACGGTAGTTTCTGTATTTACTGTGACAAGGACTCAGCTGTAATGGCGAGACGAACCAATAGAGGTCTTACCCAAACAGAACTGGACCCTTGTGAACGATACTTCGGAGCCAGGCCTGGACTGCTCCTAAAGTCAAATGATTGCAACATAATGAGGCCGGATATCTAGTGAAAAAATGCTACAGTACGTAGAGCACTATCGGAGTAGGAGACGTCAAGTAACAATGACGTTAAGTGTGGTAATTCGTAGCACAACGCTGATCTAAGTCTGTCTAGCTTTCTTTTATGTTTCAGGCGATGTAGCGGGAGGCATCCCGACCCAGGGGTAGTACAAGTTCTGGTATACTGGATTCGCACAGCAAAATATGACAGATAGATCGACTTATTTCATAAAGCACTTACCTAAAACTCAGGAACAGACAAGTTTGGGTAACTATACAGAGTGTAACGGTAATCGAAGTAGAGTAATGGGTCGGAGTAAGACATAAAGTAGCGGGTTTTCTCCGTAGACGGAGGCAGTGTAGTGGCACTTGAGCCGTTCGCGGTTCGTGTTCCCGCCATAATGTATTTTGCTCCCTGTTTTTAACGTACTCCCACCTCACTACGTTAATTTAAATTACTACTGTCACTGAGTTGCTGCTTTGCCTGACCGTGAGCGGTATTAGCAGCGCGTCTCCATATATCGCCTCTCGTATTATCTTTGCTCCACTGCTATTACTTCCCGGTCGTTGTCAGTCGTAAGGGGATTCACGTCGGAGTTCGGGTCGGGAGTTCGGACACAGAGTTCGCTTCGCGAGTTCGGGCTGGCGCGTCTGGAGGGCAGTCCGGACCTGCCAGTCGGGAAGTTGCAATGCGGCACTTCTGCAGTCGGGTTGGAGCAGCAGCGAGGTCTGCATCGACATGGTTCGCCCGACCATTGCCGCTACCGGACGACGCGTTTTGGATCGCCGATCGTTCATGAGTCGGCTCTGTGTGTGTGTGTGTGTGTGTGTGTGTGTGTGTGTGTGTGTGTGTGTGTGTTCATCGCCTCCCGATTTGTCTTCGTGCGTGTTTAGTTATTGTTGCGTATCGTTCAGGTCTTCGTGCAGTATTTGTCAGATTGTGTGTGTAGTTTGTGTCATTTCGATAGAGAGGTTATTTTTAATGTTGTCGGCGTATTGGCTCTCAGAGATCTGTCGTCTCATTGGGTGACATGTAACTGGTTCACTGAGCGCTTCTGGGCCACTTCGATTACTATCTTGTGGAATTTGTGTCGCTCCCTTTCCTGGTGCAGGGATGTCGCTTAGCCAGTGGGCGTGTTTCCTCTGCATGGTTGGGTCCGAGCCAGTATTTCCGCCGTCGCGTGTCTGGAAGTGAGTGGGAGGCGCACCAGCAGTGCAGTCGCGACGGAGCAGCAGTTGCGGACGTGCCAGTTGGCAGTCGGTCCGTTGGTGCGGACCAGGAATGCTATCTCCGTGAGGTACAGTCGGCTAGGTCCGGTGGCGGTCCGTGCGCAGTGTCGGAGCGTGTGTCGATCGCTACGAGCTTCGTGGTTCAGCGACCCAAGACGTCAAGGTCGAGTAGTGGTTTCAAGTAGCCAAGCCCCCTCCATTCGTGTTGTATGGTTCGTTTCGGTGGTTCATTTGGGATAATCACGTTTGTAACACTGCCGGTTTGAGTTCTCATGTACTGATTGACGGGAAGCAAGTCGTTGTGTCGGTCGGTCCCTGGGTGTCACCTGGTTGGGTTCCGACGGATCAAGTATAGTTGGGCTCACCACCTGTCTCACCTACGTGAACTAGGACAGACCGACGTCCCTGGAGGCCTTTTCAGTGCCATCGTTGTTTAATTGTCTGTTGTCAGATATTTTAAATTTTAGGCTTATGGTTATTTGTTTGTTTTCTTATAATTTTGCAAAATTAATTTTTAAATTTGTCTTTCAAGAAACACTGCTCCGGCTTTCTGCCTTTAAACTTTGTGGTAATATATTTTGAAATCTTGAAGTCAGATTGTGGCCCTCAGCCATTGGTATTGCACCTTGCCTATGTTGGTTCTTTAATTTATTTTGTTGTCTTAACTGGATTTTTATTTTGTTGATTTTTAAGGTTTCTTGTTGTTAAACTTGCTTGCCTTCTGCCTTTACGGGTCTATGGTAATATACTCTAAAATTTTGGAAATTAATTGTGGCCCTCAGCCATTTGTATTGCACTTTGCGTATGTTGTTTTTTTAAATTATTTTATTGCTATCTTAATTGGATTTTTATCTTGCTGAGATTTCTTGTTGGAGGCCTTCACCCATGAAAGAGCTGCTGAATTACAATAAATGACAATTAGAAGCAGAAACTGACTTCAACCCTTGGCCCTTTCCACAATCCTATTACCTGTTCTGCCCAGCGGATGTAGCGGGCGTATTAGCAATACCCAGATGTAAAAGTATTCAATCTGTAGTGTGTCTGAAAGTAGCTCAATGGCTGCCACGGAGTATTGCGGTAACGGCGCTGGCTCTCAGCCACACTATGTCGACAAGCAGTGCTGAATAACAGATGTCCAAGTGAGTGGCGAAGCGAGGATAACTGAGCTCAGCAGAACAGTGCTCCACACAGCAAAGAAGTATGTACCAAGCGGGTCGTTGCCATGACACTCGAATGAGCCTTTTTGCTATGGATGACGTCACTAGACATTGGTTTATAGAGATAGAAATGGGCAGTAACGCATTACTAATGAAGCTGAATTTGAGGGCAAGACGTCATTTGATTCGAGGACTTGGTCGTCGCTGAGTAGCCGCGCCACGATATAGGAGGACCGCTGGGCCGCGAGGCGATAGGGCAGCGCCAGCAGCAGCCTCAGGTTCGAAACCAGGCCGCGCCTCCCGCCGCACTGGGTCCTCCACGGGACTCTGTGCCACAGCCACTGCGGCCTGCTGCCGCCGACACTGAGGCTCAGGGAGGGACTCGGCCTCACAACGCCAGCCGCCGTCTGCCGGCTGGCTGAGGGGCGCGGTTCGAGACCCGCGCACAGCCGCCTCCAGCACAGCTGAGTGAAGGGTAGCGGGGCGGCCCTCTCGCGTGTCTGCTCTGCCGGGAAGCACCACTGTGGCGACTGGTCGTGGACTTCCTTGCCTTTGCCGGCGGACCGCAGTCCTGATGCCGGGCGACTTCCTAGCAACCGATGACACCTGCACTGTCCACAACTCATGAGGAGAGGCGTGCCCTCCTCACGTAGAATTGAAGACATCGTAAAGTTATGTTGTTAAACTGTCCTCAGGGTTTTCACTGGATCCCCACCAGCTACGGCATCACCACGCACGCAGCGCTCCCTACAGAGGTGTCACTACAGAGTTGGCAGTAGTTTATTAATCTGTTAATCAGTTCATGGGTGATGTTCTTGAGGAAAATATTATAGAATTGGAAGAGAATGTAGATGAAGATGAAATAAGAGATATGATACTGCCTGAAGAGTTTGACAGAGCACTGAAAGACCTGAGTCGAAGTAAGGCCCCGGGAGTGCACAACATTCCATTAGAACCACAGACAACCTTGAGAGAGCCAGGCCTAACAAAACTCTACCATCTAGTGAGCAAGATGTATGAGACAGGCGACATACCCTCAGACTTCAAGAAGAATATAATAATCCCAATCCCAAAGAAAGCAGGTGTTGACAGATGTGAAAGTTACCGAACTATCAGTTTAATAAGCCACGGCTGCAAAATACTAACACGAATTCTTTACAGACGAATGGAAAAACTGGTAGAAGCCCACCTCGGGGAAGGTCAGTTTGAATTCCGTTGAAATGTTGGAACACGTGGGGCAATACTGACCCTACAACTTATCTTAGAAAATAGATTAAGGAAAGGCAAACCTATATTTCTAGCATTTGTAAACTTAGAGAAAGCTTTTGGCAATCTTGACTGGAATACTCTCTTTCAAATTCTGAAGGTGGCAGGGGTAAAATACAGGGAGCGAAAGGCTATTTACAATTTGTACAGAAACCAGATGGCGGTTATAAGAGTCGAGGGGCGTGAAAGGGAAGCAGTAATTGGGAAGGGAGTCAATCAGGGTTGTAGCCTATCCCCGCTGTTATTCAATCTGTATATTGAGAAAGTAGTAAAGGAAACAAAAGGAAAATTCGGAGTGGGAATTAATATTCATGGCGAAAAAATAAAAACTTTGAGGTTCGCGAAGACATTGTAATTCTGTCAAAGACAGCAAAGGACCTGGAAGAGCAGCTGAATGGGATGGACAGTGTCTTGAAAGGAGGATGTAAGACGAACATCAACAGAAGCAAAACGAGGATAGTGGAATGTAGTCGAATGAAATAGAGTGATGCTGCGGGAATTAGATTAGGAAATGAGACGCTTAAAGTAGTATATGAGTTTTGCTATTTGGGGAGCAAAATAACTGATGATGGTCGAAGTAGAGAGGATAAAAAATGTAGACTGGCAATGGCAAGGAAAGCGTTTCTGAAGTCGAGTAATTTGTTAACATCGAGTATTGATTTAAGTGTCAGGAAGACATTTCTGAAAGTATTTGTATGGAGTGTAGCCATGTATGGAAGTGAAACGTGGACGATGAATAGTTTGGACAAGAAGAGAATAGAAGCTTTCGAAATGTGGTGCTACAGAAGAATGCTGAAGATTAGATGGGTAGATCACATACCTAATAGGATGTGGTATTGAATAGAATTGGAGAGAAGAGAAATTGTGGCACAACTTGACTAGAAGAAGTGATCGGTTGGTAGGACATGTTCTGAGGCATCAAGGGACCACCAATGTAGTATTGGAGGGCAGCGTGGAGGGTAAAAATCGTAGAGGGAGACCAAGAGATGAATACACTAACCAGATTCAGAAGGATGTAGGTTACAGTACGTACTGGGAGATGAAGCTTGCACAGGATAGAGTAGCATGGAGAGCTGCATCAAACCAGTCTCTGGATTGAATACCACAACAACAACATGTTGTTAAACTATCCACAGCGTTTCCATAGGTTCCCCACCAGCTACAGCATCACCACGCACGCAGTGCTCCCTAGAGAGGTGTCACTACAGTGGTCTGTAGTTTATTAATCTGGTGAGCAGTTCATAAGTTTTGTAATATGTCATTGGTCAACAAATCCTTAGTAGGCTTAGTATTCAATGTAAACAAAATAAGCCTTTTTTCTTTAGTAACACATTTTTGTAATTGGTAGTGTGTCACTGGGTACTACAGAAACAATCGCCGGCGTGTACAGTGGTTTTCACTACATCTAAGTAAGTCAGCAGAAGGCAGGAACAGTCATCTAGGTAGTGACTGATGGTGGTGAGTACCATTCTGTTTCGATTGTACAAGTTGCTCGTGATTGGTGAATGTGTAGATATTACTCTCGCTTACATTCATGTGATTTGTTGTGAGGCATTGTGCTGTTGGTAAGATGTGTTCTGGCGAGTAGAAGGTGTGGCACAATTGGTAAAATGGTGAAGGGGCGTCTGAGGGGAAGGCAAACGGATGCTTGAGCACATATCTTTCAGTAATATTTGTAGAGCTTGCAGGATGCAGAAGTACGTCTGCTATTGAGGTATCAAGGTATCAAGAAATTAATCTTATTTTGTTCCGGGGGATGCCAGTCAGTCGTTAAATTTTGTTCTCTTGTTATTTGAACCTGCTCGGAGAGTTCTGTTGAAAGATTATCAGGTTTAGGAAGTAGGTTTTACAGTGTGATTGGCATTCCAGTTCAAGACCGAATTGTGTCTAGCGAAACCATTTCCCAACAGATTTAACAGAAATGCGATTTTAAAAAGGAGGCTCTGGAAACGCTGTAACTGCGTGCAGAGTGGCCAAGAACAGGTAGGAAGAATTCTGCACTGTACCGGAGCTGTAAACTTAGCGCAGTTAAACGGGGAACTATCGTGAGGAACAGATATGCCGAATCGACCATGTTTGAGTCGTGTTGGTGCCGAACTTCTTTTTCAGTTGAACTATCAAACTGTATCCAGTTTTCAAACCACAATGCGGTGTTTCATGTATTTATTTCTGTTACTGTTACTTAAAGATTAAAGCACAATACGACTATTGTAACCCCGAACGGAACGGTCGCAGGGTTGCCGAGAACGAAGCGCGGCGGGACCAAACGGGAGCGGCCCGCGAACAAACAAACGACCGGGAAAGGACGGACACGAACAACGACGGAAGACCGAGTGTAACTTACCACGGCAACACGCAAGAAACATTGGAGTGGCAAGAGATAACCCTACGAATGCACTACGCCCAGTAGTAACGAAAACAAAGTAATGTAAACACGCTGTCTGTTGCCGAGATCTCGATAGTCTCCACGAATTTCAGACAGCCTAGCTCAGCTTCTTTTTTTTTTTTTTTTTTTTTTTACTTTATTGTTATTTTAAAACCTGTACAAATCAGGTAGGCTGGCAGCGGCACACTATGCCGCTCTTCAGCCATAGTGTTTACCATAGTATAAGAACGGAGAATGATAATGAACATAGTGACGGGCAAAAGAGAGAGGTCACAGAGACACAAAAAGCACGGAGTCGTTCACACGTGACGATAACAACACTGAAAACACGTTGGCACGGCGCACAGAACACTGATGAATCCGACGGCACAAGTGAACGTAGCAGTGGGACGGTGGACACCAAAAACACTAAACGACGTCACACACACGAGACACAGAAGGCGATGATCTCCGGCGCGCGAATGTTCACTATGCGTGTGCGAGTCTGGGGACCTGCCAAGAGAGGAGGAGGAGGAAGGGGAGTGGGAGAGCGAGAGGGGAGAGCAGAGATGCCACGGGCAGGGGAGATAGGGGGGAGGGAGGAAGGGGGAGAGGAAGCCCGGGGGAAGAGGGGGGAGGGAGGGGCAGGGAAAAGGAAAAAGAAGGGAAGAGAAGAGAAGGGAGGGAGGGTGCCGAAAGGAAAGGATACCGAAAGTGGGGGGGGCGGGGCAGGGTCAAAGTTGATAGGAGGTGTAGAAGGAGGGGACGAGGACATCATCAGGGAGAGGGAGCTGGCGGAAGCCACCTTGGGAGAGGGTAAGGAGGGTGGAGAGATGGAGACCGGGTGGGACGTGGGAATACAGGTGCGGCAGTGGGCGGGGGTGGGAGAGGATCGGGGTTACGAGCCGGTGAGGGGGATCAAATTTACGGGAGGTGTACAGGATCCGCATCCTTTCAAGGAAAAGGGGGAGGTGGTGGAAGGGGATGAGATCGTACAGGATCCGCATGGGGGAGGGGAGACAGATGCAATAGGCAAGGCGGATAGCATGGCGTTCAAGGATTTGGAGGGATTTATAAAAGGTAGGGGGGGCGGAGATCCAGGCTGGATGGGCGTAACAAAGGATAGGGCGGATGAGGGATGTATAGGTGTGGAGGATTGTGGAGGGGTCCAGACCCCACGTATGGCCGGAAGGGAGTTTGAGGAGATGGAGTCGGGAATGTGCCTTGGCATGGATTGTCTGGAGATGGGGAGTCCAGGAGAGGCGACGGTCGAGGGTGACGCCAAGGTACTTAAGGGTGGGAGTGAGGGCAATGGGACGGCCATAGACGGTGAGATTAAAATCAAGGAGGCGGAAGGAAGGGGTGGTTTTGCCTACAATGATCCCCTGGGTTTTGGAAGGATTGACCTTGAGCAACCACTAGTTGCACCAAGCAGTGAACTGGTCAAGATGGGATTGGAGAAGGTGTTGGGAACGTTGCAGGGTGGGGGCAGGGGCAAGGAAGGCGGTGTCATCGGCAAACTGGAGAAGGTGGACGGGGGGTGGGTGGACGGGGGGGTGACGGCGGCGGCATGTCCGCCATGTACGAAAGGTACAGAAGGGGGGAGAGGACGGAGCCTTGGGGCACACCGGCGGAGGGGAAGAAGGTGTAGGAATCTGTGTTATGGATGGTGACATAGGAAGGACGGCGGGAGAGAAAGGAACCGATCAGACAGACGTAGTTAATGGGAAGGGCGAAGGTTTGGAGCTTGAAGAGGAGACCGGAATGCCATACGTGGTCATAAGCGCGTTCGAGGTCAAGAGAGAGGAAGATTGCGGAGCGACGGGGATTGAGCTGTTCTGAAAGGAGATGAGTGAGGTGAAGGAGAAGATCGTCGGAAGAGAAGGACGGCCAAAAGCCACACTGGGTAACGGGAAGGAGGCGGTGCTGGCAGAGATGCTGGTGGATGCGTTGGGTGAGGAGAGATTCCAGGACCTTGCTGAAGACCGAGGTAAGGCTGATGGGACGGTAGGAGGAGACGGCGAACGGCGGTTTGCCAGGTTTAAGGAACATGAGGATACGGGAGGTTTTCCACAGGTCGGGGTAGTAACCGGTGGACTGGACTACATTGTAGAGCCTGGCCACGGTGGAGAGAAAAGAGACAGGAGCTTCAGGAAGGTGACGGTAGGTGACACGATCGTGACCAGGAGCAGTGTTGCGTTTTGTGCGGAGTGTAGCAATGAGATCCTGTGTAGTGATAGGAGTATTGAGGTCCGTGTGTGCAATGTTGTCCAAGTACTGGAAACCAGGAGCGAGGGGAGGGACAGAGGTGTCAGTTTGATCGCGGATATCCGGGAAGAGGGAGTAATCGAACTGGGGATCATTGGTGATGGAAAACACATCGGACAGGTAGGAGGCAAAGTGATTGGCCTTACTAAGGGCGTCAGGGAAGGGGTGATCATTATGGAGAAGAGGATAGTAGGGGGAGGGCTTAGTTCCAGTAAGGCGACGGAAGGCGGACCAGAACTTGGACGAGTTTATAGGGAGGGTAGCATTTAAACGGGTGCATGTCTGTCGCCAGTCCCGGCGTTTCTTAGCTGCGGGCAAATTACGAATGTGTCGCTGGAGTTGCCGGTGGCATCGTAGGGTGTCCGGGTCACACGTGTGGAGGAAGGCACGGTAGGGACGGCGGGATTCAGGGAGGAAGAGGACGGCCTCTGGGGGTGAGGTAGGACGGTGGGGGTGGATGGCAACATGGCCTCAGACAAGGTCTGCTGGAGAAAGGAGGCGGCATGGGTGACATCATCGGGATGGCGGTAGGCGAGAGGGTGGCTATCGACCTGGGTGGAGAGGGTATCCCGGTAGGCATTCCAGTTGGCACGAGAATAGTCATGGATGTACTTAGGGGGAGGGTCATTACGAGGGTCGGGGTGGGGGCGACGACCGTCTGAAAGGGTGAGGAGGACAGGGAGATGGTCGCTACCAATAGGCTCCAGGCCATCCACCGTAATGCGACCAAGGAGGTTGGGGGAGGAGAGAATAACATCGGGAGTGGAGTTGGATTCGGGACGGGTGTGCTGGGGGATGGGGATGAGGTCGCCTTGAAGGGAGGAGAGGAACCGATGCCACCGCCGTAACTGGGCAGCGGAGCGACTATGGATGTTGAGGACGGCGGCGATCACGTAGGAGGAGAAGGTACGGTCAATGTGGGAGAGGAAGTCGAAAGGAAGAGGGGCGTTGGGGCGGACATAGATGGTGGCGCAGGTAATGGTAAGGCCGGGGAAGAAGAGACTAAGGATCAGGTGTTCAGTGGGGTCAGGAAGGAGAGGTTGAAGCCAAACGGGGATCTGGCAGTGGTGACCAATGGCCACTCCGCCACCCGGAACTGGGAGGGGATTATCAGAGCGGTGGAGGAGATAGGGGGAGGTGTGGATGGAGTGGTGGGGTTGGAGGAAGGTTTCATTGAGGAGGAAGGCATCCACACGGTGGGTAGCAAGGGTGTGCAGGAAGAGGTTCTTATTAGCGGGAAGGGAGCGGATATTGTTGAAAGGGATACGGTGCTGTCGCACCATGACAGGGATTTAGACAAGGGTGTCAAGACGGGAGAAGGTGTAATTGGCCTGGTTGTTGGAATAGGTGGCGTACATTTTAAGGTGGAAAATGGAACGGGCAGCGAGGGAGATCTGCTGGAGGGTGTGGGGGCGCTGAAAGGGGTGAACATTCTGGAGGACGATGGTGAGGAACCTGATGATGTCCTCAGCGGGAGGGGGGGGGACGAAGGGTATTGCCAGGAGGGATGGGGGCGTCCAGAGGACGGACAGGTCCGGTGAGTTCAGGAGTGGTTGGAGGGGGTCGGGCTTTACACATTTGGGAGTATGTGGGGTGGGGGAGATTGCAGGTATTACAGAAGGGAGGGGATTGAAGGTTAGGGCACTGCCGGAAGAAGTGCGCTTGCCGACAATGCGGGCAGGTGGGTGCCTCGTGGCACTTCGCTGTTGGGTGTGCATTATAGCGCAGACACTTCTGGCAGCACAGGGATTGAGGAGGGGACCGGGAGAGGTCGACCTTGTACCGCTGGTTGAAGAGGAGGGCACCCTCCTTCAGGAGACGGTCAATGGAGGGGGCGTCCTCAGAGAAAACCCGCATAAGGCGGGTGGGGCCGGCCGAGTGGAAAATGCGGCGGACCGCCCGCACCTCCCGCGTGGGATGGGCCTTGAGATCCGCCAACACCTCCTCCTCCGTGATCGACGGACTGAGCCGAGTGATCACGGCGATGAGGGTCGGCGGGCGACACGGGGGGTTGGTGTTGGCGGGTAGGTGACGGAGAAGGAGCAGGGGTAAGGGAGGCGTTGGGGCCAAAACGGGTGATGGGGAGGCGAGAGAGGATGTCAGTATGGAGGGTTGGGCTGGGGTAGGAGATGAGAACATAATCTCGTCTGGGAGTAAGGAGAGAGATGGGGGCACCAGGGAAGTGTTGGCGGAGGAGGAGGGAGAGATTCCGGGCCTCGAGAAAGGAAAGATCGGGATGGGACAGGAGATATTTGTATAAACACGGGGGGAGGAGGAGGATGAGGAGGAGGGAGCAGGGCCAGGTGGGGAGACATCCATGGCACCCTGGGGGGGATGGAGGTCGGGACGGGGCCTTTTTGGGAGTGGAAGAGGTGGGGGTGCCACTAGGGCGTTTGACGGCGGCAGAAGGGCAGGTGGTGATATGAGGGACGGGAGCTGTAGGGAGGTGGTGGGAAGGGACAGGCCCCGGAGTGGACGCAGCAGTCGGCGCCGGAGATGGTGACGGTGACGGTGAAGGCGAAGGCGACGATGATGGCGACAATGATGACGGTGGTGGCGGTGATGGCGAAGGCGACGGGGAGAGCTGGGCGTGGACAGTGGCCCGACGGGCCACCACCCGAGCCGGAGCTGCAGTGACAGGCTGGAGGAGTGGGGGGAAAGTCACAACACTTACAAGGATAGCCGGACGATACGCGGCCGAAATATCAGTGGAAGAAATTTTATTCGCGCGGCTGCATGCCCCAAATTTAACGGACTATTTATTACGCCGCGAAAATTTGAAAATGCAGGACCAGTTATGGTTGTGCACTGCGTGGTTAGCAGTTAAATATATAAACTTTAATGGATCCCACTATCACCTAATAGGCTATTGTTATATGACAAAAGGATATCCTGCTTATAGACGACGAGAATCAGGGAACGGAAGAGAGGGGAGGTTTGATGTTCCAGCTACGACGGCTGGTGGTACAGTAGCGCGGGGTGATACACGTTCCCTTGCGCATTCCGAAGCGCTGCACGCTGTCACAGTGGTACCATATTCTCGTTTTCATGTATGTGTTTTCAAAATCCACCCGCTATCACTTGGCAGACCTCCAAATGCGACATTTTTTCTTCACTCGGTATTTGAATTTTCGATCGTGCGCTAGTGCGGGGTACTTACGTGCGTGACTGTGTGGGACGGGGCGGTTGTTGTAGAAGTGAAGTAAAAACAAGGATGTGTAATTATCGTAAGCTGAACTGCTTGATGTAAATCTAATGGGTGGGGGTACCTTAAACTGGTTGTCGCTTCTGCTTCTCCAGATCGTGCGCCCAGACCACACACCACGTACCCGATAATCCCGCGGCGGACGTACTGTTCTGCTCCAAACTAGTGCTGGCTTGCCTGGAATTATCTATCGAAATATGCAAGCGAGTAAGAGGAGCCACAGAACGAGGCACAACACTGTTCTACGTCTGGTATGAACATATATAATCTGAGACGATTAAAGGAAAATCGCAAGTTGCACTGTTTACATTCTAATTCAGAAGTGTTATCCCAATTAATGGATGATAAACAGTCCGCAATATCATTCGGACGAGCATACGCGTAACCGACACGACGCGGGTGATTGTTGATAACGCGGAAGCCGAATGATAGCACGAAAGTTCTTACGCTCATCACGCATACACAGATATTTGTTACCAGTCCTCCTTGACACTAGTAATATTATTTTCACACTGTTCGTAAAGTTAGTTTTTCAGTTCTTAGTTCTCAGTTGTACGAGCGTGCGCGTAACCGTCGCGGCGCGGCTGATTGTTGATAATGCGGAAACGTGATGACCGAACGGACGTTCTCACGCTCGCTACAAATCACTGGCACTTGATTGCACTCTTCTATGGTAACTAACTTCTACTGATTCACATCAGTTCATTCTGGGAGCCCGAACACGGCACGGATGACTGATACTGTACGGTACGACACGCAACGAGAGGATACACATATACAGCAGCACTACTCATTTTTAAATTACTTCTTGATGCATTTTCCTCTGAACCATTTGTATATTTTATCACTCTACTGTAATAGCACCTGTAGCAAACACTTCAATTTCCATACTAACAATGCCTCTCACATGCAGAGCTACACACTATCCAAACGTAACAGTTCCGTGTCCTGCGCTCGACTCGACAGACTGACTGCCCGCAAAGATACTCCACAACAAAACCAGCGATATGACAGTACACGTACAGTTGGGTATAGGTGCTAGAAACGTCATGTCATCGGACAGGGTTGCCAAAAGTTCTGGAAATCAGGGAATATCGGTGACTTTCAAACGTTTCTGGGAAATCAGGGAAATATAAAGGAAATTTGAAATACCACTGGAAAAAGCTCGTTTCTGTCTCAGTAGACGATATGGTCTGTTTACTGAGGTTTCGTGTATCGTTGCAGGCTGGCCGCAGCTGAGTTCGTGCGCAGCTCCCCTACTTGCTCGTTCTTACTGCTTCTGCCCTTTCTGCCACTCCCCTCAGCTTGCAGTCAGTGCGGCGACAACTTCTTGCCTCTAGCCTAGCAGCTGCCGATGAGAGGCAGGGAGGCGTGTGGAGTGGCTTCTGGGATCTGATTCTCAGAGATTGTTGACGCATCGGCCGGAGACGGCCGTCATATGTGTCTGGGTTGTGCCTGAGTGATTGTGTGAAGGTGTGTACGCTCTCAAAGGCTATGGTCGAAAATTTAGTCGTGAGAGTGTGATTATCTTATCTTCAAGCCTGTCTGCGGCTCAGCGATCATCTTTACAGTGTGTTGCTATCGTCATTAGTATTGAATCTCAGAGTATTTGCGCAAGTTATCTGTTGCACTGATTGGTCACTGCGGTCTCATTTCACCACCATAATGCCACATGAGAAGACTTTCACCACGGGCCAAAATCGCAGGCCATTTCTGCGGATATCTCTAACGGATCGGGTCTGCCAATCTGAAGCCCATCGTTTCCCACTAATGTGCAAGCCCCAATTCTAATGTCCGGTACCACCTGTCGGCCTTGACCAATGACCTAATGTGTGATGTTATTTTGTTTGTGACGCAGATTGCTGTCGATGGACGTTAAATGATTTCTCTGGATTTCCTCGTTACGAGCGTATATTAAAAATTCGATGTAGATTGTTTTGTTTCCATCTCGAAATTTGTTTTCGGCATCTTTTGCTAATGAAAGTAGTCGTGATATATAAGTAGTCGTGAATTATAAGTAGTCGTGATTTATAACTTCTTTATTTCTGACGCTGTTCGTTATGGACGAGTCAGTTGTTTTTTCTGCGAAAACTCTGCTTCAGAAAATGAGTGACCTTAAATCAATTATAACATTTTTGCAATCATTCGACGTCATTGCTGAATTTTGCAAGTGCAGTGTCTGTGGAAATTATATGGTTTTGACGAGTGTTGCGTCATCACGAACTTCCGAAGAATTCATGTGGAGGTGCAGAAAAAATAATATATGGAGATCCATTCGCAGGGGGACGTCGTTCAAAAGGACGAGGCTGAATTTGTAAGTAATTGTCATGCTATCCTACTATTTTTCCTATAAATATTGTTGCAAATCTGTCATGCACCAAGTAGGGGTTTCGTGTGGCACTGTAGTCGACTGGTTCCCGTTTTGTAGAGAAGTCTTCGGGGAATTTATAAAGTATAGGGGGTCATTTGGGAGGGTGAGGGGTGGGGGGCAGGGGTTGTAGTTGAAGTAGATGAGACACATTTTGGAAGGAGAAAGTACGAAACTGGGCTTTGGGTTTTTGGAGTAGTAGTTGCTGGAGGAGATTGTGCTGATGTTGTATTTAGGATTGTACCAAATCGGACCAAGGAAGTCGTGACATCTTTAATAGAAGAATATGTGTAAGACGGTTCTGTAGTCACGTCGGATGGGTTTGCGTCGTACAAGGGGTTAGGTTAAAGGTGTTATCATCATTTGGTCGTGAATCACAATATTCAGTTTAAAGATTATGAGACGAGGGCATCTACTAATACTATCGAAGGGTATTTGGGGGCTGTAAAATCTGTTTTCGGGCGGAGAAAGAGAAGGATTTCTGTGTTCCAAGGCCATTTAGATGAATACTGTTGGAGGAAGACTATTCCTAAACGTTACTGTCTATTTCTTGCATTTATGAGAGTAGTCAGCAAATGCACAAGCCTCGTTTTGTTAATTAGGTGTTGGTGCGTCTGACACTTTTTTCTTGTTTTACGTTGCGTTTTTTTTATGTTACTGTATTGTGCCAGTGTACTTTTTTGGTTCACTGGAGGGAAGTTTTTCTGTCGTTTTAATATTTCCTGGTTAGAATGGTGGGACGAGGGGTTTGCTGCTTCTTTGCCGGAGGATTTATGTTATTGACTAGTGGTTTAATTTTTTTTTACTATTTTGAAATTTTGCGTCTGATTGGCGGCGGTTGGTAGGGAAGAACTGATTTGGGTGTACCTCATTCGTGCCTGGCAGTCTGTGTTTTTATTAATTATTTCATTAGTTATTCTGGATTTAGCTTCTTTCGTTACAGTTTGACCATCTAACATTATAACTTCTTGTTATGTCCATGTTTCGTTTTTGTCAGCCTCGGTCTTTGACTCCTTTGAAAGTTCATATGCGGTAAGTTTCTTTTTATGTAGCCACTTTTATGTTCTCCTTTTCGATGTTTCTGCTACATTTCTCTTATTTTTACTGTCACTCCTGGTGTATCGATTTTACTGAGTGTCATCTGGACCTACTGTAGCTGGTGTGGTTTGGTCATTTTTGCGTTTTATTGCTTTGCGTGTGCTGTAAAGTGTGTAAAGTCTTTAATTTTTTGGAAGTCTAATCGTATTCTGTAGTTCACTAATAAGATCATATCTTAAGCACGTTTCTGATATATTATAAGGTTTTTGCGCAACAAACAGTAGTATTGGAACCGGTAACTAGAAATGACCTCCTACATAGGTTGCTTCTAGTTACCGATTCCAACTATTCGATATTCATTATTTAGATCGTTTTTGCAGTGCGTGTGGAAAATATAATATAATATATGCACTCGTAATTACTCTCGTGTTCTTACTTCAGTCATCTTCAACTCGTTTAAATGAAATTAGCTCGTAAATAATAGTCGCGTTAAATGTATCATTTTATTGCATGCTACATTCGTTTGTTTAAGAGCATGATCCGTTCCATTCATAGACTGTCCACTGCAGCATCTTTCCCTTACGTATGACGTCACTGGTCAAAGCCAGCGGGTGGTATCGGACACTAGAATTTATCCCCCGTCAGATCTAGTCTCAGCGATCTGCCGGCAAGCCGGATCTGTTTGTGTGCGGCATAATGGTGCTGATTTTCGTGGCTTATCCATGGACCCAGGACTGCGGCGCTCCTCGGCACGCCATAGGGCAAAGGGCGATGGATTTCAGGAATCGTGACTGTCTCTCCGCAAGTAGATTGCATAGTGCGGCATTTTATAGATTCTAGATTTTTATTCTAACACATTTTGGCACTTCGAAAGTAGTTTATATATAAGAAAGTACGGACGATAAGAAGAAGAAAATTGTGGCAGTTGCTTTCGGTTTGTACGCTATGAAGTCATATATTTCTCGAAAGAAAAAAATCACATAGTGCCCGTCAAACAATACACATAACACAGTGGGTAATAACCGACAATAACGGACATAGTAGAATCAACATTTCATTGGCGGACAGCTATAGTGTTGGTTTACACAACTCTTTCCCTACATATACACTTCTTCCAAAGGGTATTTTTCTTTCAGACGTTGTTTCTGAAATTAATGAAGGTATTTTAAATCCGTCTTGCGGCTGCAAGAAAATGTGTATATTTGTAATCATATGTGTTTCGCTTTATTAAAATAAAATAACAACAGTGGTTTTAAAGAAATGCAGCATGTTGTTCTCAATGGAGAGACGTCTACAGACGTTAACGTAACCTCTGGCGCGCCACAGGGGACTGTTATGGGACCATTGCTTTTCACAATATATATAAAGGACCTATTAGACAGTGTCGGAAGTTCCATGTCGCTTTTCGCGGATGATGCTGTAGTATACAGAGAAGTTGGAGTATTAGGAAATTGCAGCGAAATGCAGGAAGATCTGCCACGGATAGGCGCTTTGTGCAGGGAGTGGCAACTGACCCTTAACATAGTCAAATGTAATGTATTGCGAATACACAGAAAGAAGGATCCTTTATTGTATGATTATATGATAGCGGAACAAACACTAGTAGCAGTTACTGCTGTAAAATATCTGGGAATATGCGTAGGGAACGATTTGAAGTGGAATGATCATATAAAAATTAATATGGGTGCCAGGTTGAAATTCATTGGGAGAATCTTTAGAAAATGTAGTCCATCAACAAAGGAGGTGGCTTACAAAACACTCGTTCGACCTATACTTGAGTATTGCTCATCAGTATGGGATCCGTACTAGCTCGGGTTGACAGAGGAGATAGACAAGATCCAAAGAAGAGCGGCGCGTTTCGTCACAGGGCTATTTGGTAAGCGTGATAGCGTAACGGAGATGTTTAGCAAACTCAAGTGGCAGACTCTGCAAGAGAGGTGCTCTGCATCGTGGTGTAGCTTGCTGTCCAGGTTTCGAGAGGGTGCGTTTCTGGATGAGGTATCGAATATATTGCTTCCCCTTACTTATAACTCCCGAGGAGATCACGAATGTAAAATTAGAGGCATTCGAGCGCGCACGGCGGCTTTCCGGCAGTCGTTCTTCCCGCGAACCATACGCGACTGGAACAGGAAAGAGAGGTAATGACAGTGGCACGTAAAGTGCACTCCGCCACACACCGTTGGGTGGCTTGCGGAGTATAAATGTAGATGTAGACGTAGAATTGGTTTGTTTTCTCCATCAAAATACAGTTCATTACAAAAGATGCTGATGCTAGAACTTAAGATTATGCTCACACGGGGGAGAAATACAGAATACCCAACATTTTTTTGTCAACTTATGACTTTACCTACCCTGTAGATTTCAAACCATGTAATGGAAAACTGCTGAAACTTGCGTGCAAAACAAGGAAACATCAGGGGAAAACTTGTGGCAACCCTGTCAAAGTGCTGACAGATGAGAGTGAACAATGCTAGATTATGTCTATCTATGATTTAGAGGATGCAAATGAAAGGCCGTCCTTTTACTATTACTGAGAACCGTACGTAGTTTCAAGTAAGGGCACAATAATACCATGTTTTACTCTAAAGAAGCTGGAGGAAAAAATAAAAAGTTGATAATCTTGGAACTTTACGTTTGTCTACTCCCTATGCAGCTGTGAAGTAAAAGAGGTGACTTTTCTTTGTGATGTGATATTATTGTGGTCGTGCAACGAAGCTTTAATTAGCTGCTCATTTTCAGTTAATGGACACAAACAAAAGCTCTGCAGACCCACACAAAATTACGCTAGAAAGAGAAATACTGCTTTACACAGACCATAGAGCCTTCGTTAATTGCTTCGTCATACTGAAGCACTCAAAGGGAAACAAACAGTCGCGTGTACTAAATGAGTCAGTTGTTGAATAGCTAACGCTGCCGACGAACCAAGCGGCTACTTCTGGATGACGTAACTAAAAAAGAAGGTGAACGGGTCACTGCTGTTATTGCAACCGGTACACACAGTGCGTTAAAGCAATGGGAATAATTGCTGCTACTATCATTTTCCGTTTGTGAATTGTCAAATAGTATTGCGGTTAACGTTCAGTTTTATTGAAACCATCAATGTAGAACATCGCAGCGTGCGATTGCTACGTACGATTCACACCGTACATACGATTCTCACATGACTAGAAGACAGTGGCTATTTCAATCAGACTACTTGAATCTTAGATCAGAGATGAGCATCGGAAATGGGACACAGTGAACAATGTGCACGTACCCAGTGAATAGTGAGACAAAGGAGTCATATATTAGTATTGTGTAGTGTCTGTAAGGTCGTTGTACTGGGTGGCTTGTATAGCATTACTTTAAGTGAAACATGTCGCACAGATCTCGTAGAGAGGTGTCTGAGGTGAGGAAAGATGTATATATTCTGCTGCAGTACGTTAAAGTGGCGTAATGTAGAAGCACAGGCTTCCGCGGCCACATGTCCTTGAGGTAGAGCCACCTTACGTAGAGTCAATGTCACTGACATTTCGGTGGCGACTGCACCGGCCTTTCGCTGGGACTAACTGACGAACGCCTCTGCAGATATGGGAAACCTCAGAGGAGATACTTTACACTAGCAGCCTGTCCCTGCTTCCCCTGGTAACACTAAGTACACTATCTGATCAAAAGAATATTGGCAGCTATTAGTAGATATTAATGTAGGGTGTGACCACCTGTTGCCTTTATAACGGCTTGAATTCTACTGGGGAACCGTTCAGTGAGTTGTCTCAATGTATGTGGGGATCTGTGCGCTGTGTCAAAAACGCAAAGGGTTACGTTCGACCTTACTAGTACTGAACATCCTACACGATAACGTAATACCCTAGTGGCCATTAAAATTGCTACACCACGAAGATGACGTGCTACAGACGCGAAATTTAAGCGACAGGAAGAAGATGCTGTGATATGCAGTAAAGAATTCAATAATATCCAGTGAAGTTATTAGCAGTAAAGAATTCGATAATATCCAGTGAAGTTATTAGCGAATGCGAATGTGAAATAATCTGGGTTAAGTTAAGTATCAAAGGTGGGTCAGATATGATAGTCGGATGCTTCTATAGACCACCTGCATCAGCAACCGTAGTAGTTGAGCGCCTCAGAGAGAACCTGCAGAACGTCGTGAAGAAGTTTCGTGATCATACTATTGTAATAGGGGGAGACTTCAATCTACCAGGTATAGAATCGGATAGTCACACAATCAGAACTGGAGCCAGGGACAGAGACTCTTGTGACATTATCCTGACTGCCTTGTCCGAGAATTACTTCGAGCAGATAGTTAGAGAACCAACTCGTGAAGCTAACGTTTTAGACCTCATAGCAACAAATAGACCGGAACTTTTCGACTCCGTGAATGTAGAAGAGGGTATCAGTGATCATAAGTCAGTGGTAGCATCAATGACTACAAGTGTAATAAGAAATGCCAAGAAAGGAAGGAAAATATATTTGCTTAACAAGAGTGATAGGGCACAAATCGCAGAATATCTGAGTGACCACCATCAAACGTTCATTTCTGAGGAAGAGGATGTGGAACAAAAATGGAAAAAATTCAGAAACATCGTCCAGTACGCCTTAGATAAGTTCGTACCGACTAAGGTCCAAAGCGAGGGGAAAGATCCACCGTGGTATAACAATCATGTACGAAAGGTACTACGGAAACAAAGAAAGCTTCATCATAGGTTTAAGAGTAGTCGAATCATAGCTGATAAGGAAAAGCTGAACGAAGCGAAAAAGAGCGTAAATAGAGCAATGAGAGACGCATTCAACGAATTCGAACATAAAACATTGGCAAACAATCTAAACAAGAACCCCAAAAAGTTTTGGTCATATGTAAAATCGGTAAGCGGATCTAAATCCCCTATTCAGTCACTCGTTGACCACGATGGCACCGAAACAGAGGACGACCGAAGAAAGGCAGAAATACTGAATTCAGTGTTCCGAAACTGTTTCACTGCGGAAAATCGTAACACGGTCCCTGACTTCAGCCGTCGCACGGACGCCAAAATGGAAAATATTGAAATAAACGATATCGGAATTGAAAAACAACTGCTATCACTTAGTAGCGGAAAAGCATCCGGACCAGACGAGATACCCTTAAGATTCTACAGTGATTATGCTAAAGAACTTGCCCCCTTTCTATCAGCAATTTATCGTAGATCGCTGGAAGAACGTAAAGTACCTAGCGACTGGAAGAAAGCGCAGGTCGTTCCCATTTTCAAGAAGGGTCATAAATCAGATGCGAATAATTATAGGCCTATTTCGCTTACGTCAATCTGTTGTAGAATAATGGAACATGTTTTGTGTTCTCGTATTATGACGTTCTTAGATAATACAGATCTCCTTCATCATAACCAACATGGATTCCGCAAACAGAGATCATGTGAAACTCAGCTCGCCCTATTTGCCCAAGAAATTCAGAGTGCCGTAGACACTGGCGAGCAGATTGATGCCGTATTCCTGGACTTCAGGAAGGCATTTGATACGGTTCCGCACTTACGTTTAGTGAAAAAAATACGAGCTTACGGAATATCGGACCAGGTTTGTGATTGGATTCAGGATTTCCTAGAAGAAAGAACACAACATGTCATTCTTAACGGTTCAAAATCTGCAGATGTAGAGGTAATTTCGGGAGTACCGCAGGGAAGCGTGATAGGACCTTTATTGTTTACAATATACATAAATGACTTAGTTGACAACATCGGTAGCTCCGTGAGGCTATTTGCAGATGACACGGTTGTCTACAAGAAAGTAGCAACATCAGAAGACTCGTACGTACTCCAGGAGGACCTGCAGAGGATTAATGCATGGTAGATAAATGTAATATAATGCGCATACATAGGGGCAGAAATCCATTCCAGTACGATTATGCCATAGGTGGTAAATCATTGGAAGCGGTAACGACCGTAAAATACTTAGGAGTTACTATCCGGAGCGATCTGAAGTGGAATGATCACATAAAACAAATAGTGGGAAAAGCAGGCGCCAGGTTGAGATTCATAGGAAGAATTCTAAGAAAATGTGACTCATCGACGAAAGAAGTAGCTTACAAAACGCTTGTTCGTCCGATTCTTGAGTATTGCTCATCAGTATGGGACTCTTACCAGGTTGGATTAATAGAAGAGATAGACATGATCCAGCGAAAAGCAGCGCGATTCGTCATGGGGACATTTAGTCAGCGCGAGAGCGTTACGGAGATGCTGAACAAGCTCCAGTGGCGGACACTTCAAGAAAGGCGTTACGCAATACGGAGAGGTTTATTATCGAAATTACGAGAGAGCACATTCCGGGAAGAGATGGGCATCATATTACTACCGCCCACATATATCTCGCGTAATGATCACAACGAAAAGATCCGAGAAATTAGAGCAAATACGGAGACTTACAAGCAGTCGTTCTTCCCACGCACAATTCGTGAATGGAACAGGGAAGGGGGGATCAGATAGTGGTACAATAAGTACCCTCCGCCACACACCGTAAGGTGGCTCGCGGAGTATAGATGTAGATGTAGATATGCAAATGATTAGCTTTTCAGAGCATTCACACAAGGTTGGCGCCGGTGGCGACACCTACAACGTGCTGACATGAGGCAAGTTTCCAACCGGTTTCACATACACAAACAGCAGTTGACCGGCGTTGCCTGGTGAAAGGAGGAGAAATGCGTACCATCACGTTTCCGACTTTGATAACGGTCGGATTGTAGCCTACTGCGATTGCGATTTATCGTATCGCGACATTGCTGCTCGCGTTGGTCGAGATCCAATGACTGTTAGCAGAATATGGAATCGGTGGGTTCAGGAGGGTGATACGGAACACCGTGCTGGATCCCACGACCTCGTATCACAAACAGTCGAGATGACAGGCATCTTATCCGCATGGCTGTAACGGATCGTGCAGCCACGTCTCGATCCCTGAGTCAACAGATGGGGACGATTGCAAGACAACAACTATCTGCACGAACAGTTCGACGACTTTTGCAGCAGCATGGACTATCAGCTCAGAGACCATGGCTGCGGTTACCCTTGACGCTACATCACAGACAGGATCGCCTGCTATGGTTTACTCAACGTCGAACCTGGGTGCACGAGTGGCTAAACGTCATTTTTCGGATGAATCCAGGTTCTGTTTACAGCATCATGATGGTCGCATCCGTGTTCGGCGACATCGCGGTGAACGCACATTGGAAGCGTGTATTCGTCTTCACCATACTGGCGTATCACCCGGCGTGATGGTATGAGGTGCCATTGGTTACACGTCTCGGTTACCCCTTGTTCGCAATGACTGCACTTTGAACAGTGGATGTTGCATTTCAGATGTGTTACGACCCGTGGCTCTACCCTTCATTTGATCCGTGCGAAACCCTACATTTCAGCAAGATAATGCAAGACCGCATGTTGCAGGTCCTGTGCGGGCCTTTCTGGATACAGAAAATGTTCGACTGCTGCCCTCGCCAGCACATTCTCCAGATCTCTCACCAACTGAAAACGTCTGGTCAATGGTGGCCGAGCAACTGGCTCGTCACAATACGCCAGTCACTACTCTTGATGAACTGTGGTATCGTGTTGAAGCTGCATGGGCAGCTGTACCTGTACACGCCATCCAAGCTCTGTTTGACTTAATACCCTGGCGTAAGGCCGTTATTACGGCCAGACGTGGTTATTCTGGGTACTGATTTTTCAGGATCTATGCATCCAAATTGCGTAAAAATGTAATCAACGGTCAGTTCTAGTAAAATAAATTTGTCCAATGAATCTTTGTAGATGATCCGCGAGCATCGACGAGAAACAGGTAGTGAGCAAGCGCGACTTCAGGGATGCAAGGACTCGCCATTGCTGGGTCCAGAGATGCTGCCTGAGCGACGCGCAGCAGGCGGCCGCTGTCACAGAGAACCGACAGCAGCAACGAATAATTAATTAAGTGTCAAAAGTTGGCGCGGCGCTGCGTGGTTCCTAAGGTATGACATAAAGAGATAGTTAGTTGTCATGTAGACCTCTCACCGACTAAGTAGATATATCGGTGTGTGTCTAGGTCTGATAGTAGAGCGATCCACTGCGTGCTGTAGTGAGGCATTGCAGTTGGCGGTTAAGGCTTGGGAGAGGGAAAGGAGTTTTGATTGGCAGTACCAGTGTTTTAATTTGGGAACGGTTCGCGGAGGCAGCGTGGCAATTTAGTCTGTAAGGCCCCTGCTCATATACGTGGCTGTGAAGGTTGTTTCCTCCCAACGCTGGGAAACGGAATATACAGAGATTGTGGGGGATTTTCTGAATAGTCGCTGGTGATACACAGGTTTTGGCGAATTTATGTGCACGAGCTATGAATTGATTGTCGTCTTGTGGACAGTTTCGGTCGTAAAGTTTGCTGTGGTGAATCCAGCCTGAGCCTGGTTAGAGAGAGAAGTAGATTTGGGAATCGGTGGAACCGATATCCTGTCTGTGTTGTACAATTAGTGCTCGCGGCTCGCCCAGAGGTAATTGGGTTGTTAGCCGTTTTGTTGGAGTGGTTTTGTTGAAGTTGGTGTGTGTGTCGAGAAGGTAAAACCTCCAACACATGTTCGTAGTTGTTGTTTAAACACCACTATCTTACAGCGGACCGAGAATTTGCTCGAATAAACACGAACAGTTACACTATATTGTGATAGAGTGCACCAGTAGTTGAGTAGAAAACTACGAGAAAATAAAGGAACCATTTTACAAGCAGAACGCAGCTAAACAAAAGCTTGATTAGCCAAAGTGACGAGTGGCCGAATTCAAGTAGGGAACTTAGCGGGTCACGTATTGCCAACACCTGAAGAGCTTCAGAATTATTTTAAATTTGAACTTAAGGTTAGATGTAAAGTGGCGGTGGCACTTAGGGTTTTTGTTTAATTTGTTTATTACTGAATTTCCGTTTCTTGGGTTAACATAAACCTTCCGTGTATTTCATTGTATCTGGAGTGTGTATATACTCGTATATTTACAGGAAAATAAAAGGGTGAATTCTAGAGATCTTAACACCGCGTTGCATGACATAGGTATACGCTGGTATTTGTAAGTTTGCCTAATCAAAAGCCCGGCCGGTGTGGCCGTGCGGTTACAGGCGCTTCAGTCTGGAACCGCGTGACCGCTGCGGTCGCAGGTTCGAATCCTGCCTCGGGCATGGATGTGTGTGATGTCCTTAGGTTAGTTAGGTTTAATTAGTTCTAAATTCTAGGCGACTGATGACCTCAGAAGTTAAGTCGCATAGTGTTCAGAGCCTAATCAAAAGTTCATTGATTGAGTGGAACCACGATAAACCTACAGAGGGTAGATATTCCAAAAAGTTAAAACGATTTCATTGATAAGTAGAATTGGAACGATCGTAATTTATTACGGAAAGTCAACGATTACTCTAAGGACAAAGATTAGTAAATCTGTGAAGTACGTGACGTTGTATTATTTACATAGCAACGCTGGACTAAGTGGAAAGAGATTTTATGGTAGCTTAAACTATTTCAGTTCTTATCGATATTAGTGGAAGCGACTTAATACCAACTGGTCATAACATGACGGTATATGGAACAGGAATTTTGTAAGTAATTAAAACGTTACGAGTCTTTTCCAGAGATAATGTACTGCGTTGTGAGGATTTCGTTGTGTGGGAGAACAACTGCAAGCTAGATGGACAGTTATCTCGACATAATATAAACAGATAATGTACTTAAAGAGATTTGATGCTAGGATTCGACCAGTGGCTTAGATAACGAGACTTGTTATCTAAATTGGCCTATCTCGTAATTACTGCTTGATATTGGTGATCATTATCATTAGAATGTTTGGATGTGTCTGTTCGTAGTGTAATCGTGTCATTGTGTGATCACGACGTTGTGTAAAGCAAGGGTGCTGTCTTTCATTATTCGATATTTGAGCCAGCTGCATATTCAGTGGTTGATGTTGCCGCAGAAATTATTATACTAAGGGTGTCTGTCTTCGATTTGACCCCTGAGAGTGCGATTACGGTACGAACTAGACTTTAAGTAGTCGCCAGGTGCTCCACTACGAAGATACCGATTTTCTAACTCACCCCAAACACGTTCCCGGCAGCACTAAATATACTATTATATCAAAAGTGTACTGGAAGCTATTAGTAGACATAAATGTAGGGTGTGACCACATGTTGCCTTTATAATGGCTTGAATTCTGTTGCTGATTCTTTGAGTGAGTAGTCTCAACGTCTGCGTGGAAGTGGCAGACCACTCTTCAAATGGTTCAAATGGCTCTGAGCACTATGGGACTTAACATCTGAGGTCATCAGTCCCCTAGAACGTAGAACTACTTAAACCTAACTAACCTAAGGACATCACACACATCTATGCCCGAGGCAGGATTCGAACTTGCGACCGTAGCGGCCGCACGGCCACACCGGCCGGAAGACCACTCTTCCTCAGAAACGGAAACAGTGAGAGTAGTAATGTTGGGAGCTGGGGTCTTGAACGAAATCGATGTGCTAACTCACCCTAAACACGCTCCGCTGAGTTCAGGTCGTGAAACTTGAAACTTGACAGGCCAGTCCGCTTGAATGCTATTGTGAACAAGTCGTTACCTGTTAGAGGCTGGTTTGTGGCTCGGTGCATTGTCACGTATGGGATGAGAGTAGACAGCTTGCTGCTGCAAACTCGCGCTGACAAGGCTAGGTGACCGATTGTCGGGCTCAGACGGCTTCTACCAAAGTCGTATTTTGTAAGACTGGAGACCGTGAGACGAAAACAAATTTTTGCAAAGCATACAACTGCAAATTTGTTCCGTAAGAGGAGGAAGGTTATTGGGAATGTTTTCACGCTACATTCCACACTTCAGACGAAAAACATTCACATTTCGTCCAATGAAATCAAAATGTGGTATTCTTGTTCATTACACCCATCTCATGAAAAACCATATAATATAATGTCCAAATATCGGCAGTGGTATAAATGTGGAGAAGGAGACCTGGGTGCGCAGGAATTGCTGCCACCTGGCCGTGTCTGCCTCTCACCACCTCCTGGGACGACAGTTGAGAAGTGATAGTGCGAATGCATATTGCTTGGCTGCAGTGAGGTTTTGCACGTGAAAACCTCGATCCTGTGGACTGCACCCTGTCGACAGGTATGTGCTTAACCATTTTCTTTAGAATTCGACTTAGCTCTGCATGTAGTCCGTTTACATTGTTCTGTAGGTATTTTGTAATGACAGGGCCATTTCGCAGGAACCCCGCTGTAATCCAAATACGGGCTACTATGAAGGGTCTAATTACGGGCTAGTGCATATTTGGACCAATTTACATTCTTACAATTTTAGTTGAAATCTACTCATCATTTGTTTCTCAGAACGCCACGTAGCAAGCCTATATATCAAGCCAAGGACAAAATGAAAGCGTGAGTTCCCTTGAAGGTGGCTGGAGCCAGCCGGCCGCGGTGGTCTAGCGGTTCTAGGCGCTCAGTCCGGAACCGTGCGACTGCTACGGTCGCAGGTTCGAATCCTGCCTCGGGCATGGATGTGTGTGATGTCCTTAGGTTGGTTAGGTTTAAGTAGTTCTAAGTTCTAGGAGACTGATGACCACAGATGTTAAGTCCCTTAGTGCTCAGAGCCATTTGAACCAATTTGGCTGTAGCCATCACTGCCGTGAGGGCGAAGAAAATGGGAACTCTAAAGGCTGCAAAAGTATGTGATATTGAAGTGGGGTGTGTCCACATTTTGCCTTTATAACGCTTTGAATACCCTACAGACTTTACGTATGGAAACAGATATTACGCCAGCAGCTGCTGTCGCCAGCTATGTAGGCCTTCTGATTTTGGACCACGTCTGGAAGAAGAACTTATTTCTTAGTTGTTAACTACGGAAAAAATGGTTTCTCGGTTATACAGGGTGTACATAAAGTCCGGGAACACTTTGAATTATTTATTGCACAAGAACCAAAAGAAAAAAAAGTGGCTCTAATGGCTGTGAGCCCTATGGGACTTAACAACTGAGGTCATCAGTCCCCTATAAATTAGAAGTACTTAAACCTAACTAACCTAAGGACATCACACACATCCATGCCCGAGGCAGAATTCTAACCTGCGACCGTAGCGATCGCGCGGTTCCAGACTGATGCGCCTAGAACCGCTCGCCACACCGGCCGGCAAGAACCAAACATCGTGCAGATATCATAAATATGTCATTTAGAAGAGAAACCCAGAAAGTTTTTTTTTTTCATGTATACCGCCACAGCGTAGTTTGGTAATTTGCTGACAGTCTGCGCTAATCGCAAACATGGCGGTTACAGGTACGGAGCGAGCTTTCTGTGTGTTGGAGTTCGACAAAAACACCACTTCTCACTCCGTGTGACTTTTTTCTGTGGGAACACATTAAAGATCTCGTGAATGTACCGCCTTTACTACGTGATTGAACAGAGCTCCGGGAGAGACTACGGGAAGCGACTGCCACAATCGACGATGCCATGCTGGGACGGGTATGGCAAGAATTCGATTACCGTATTGACGTCTGCCGGGTCACTCATGTTTCATATATCGATTTTTTTTTTAAACTTTCAGAGTTTCACTTCAAAATGCAGTATGTATGACATCTGTACAGTGTTTAGTTCTTGTGCAGTAAATAACTGAAAGTGTTCCCGGACTTTATGTACACCCTGTACCTTATCTGATTAGAAATTACGGCGATTGTTAAGGCAGAGAGGAATTATATTAACGCACCTTTCATCACTAACGCAGCTGCTAGGAGCTTCGCAGATCTTTTTGTAAATCGCCATTAATCTCCCCTATCCAGAGATCCTGAGCCAGGATCGTCGTGAACGGATAACACGGAACCTCGAACGGTAAACCTATCAACAAATTCAGGTTAACCTCTCCTCAGCCAGGATTGTTTCCTGAATTTACTTTCTTATCAGTTGCTCAACTAGAAACTTCGACTCCTGTCAGCCCTTTTAACATTTCCGCACCACCCACACTCGCAAAGAAAACAAGCAATAGACGTCGGAAATCTGCAAAAGCTCGCTAGATTACAGAACCACCGTATATGCAAGAGCTCGCAAGTTCCTTGGACAGGTCACTGAAGAACAAGAGGTAGCTAACATTTCCCGGTCAAAGACAGAAGCAGGTTAGAAAATCAAATAAAGAAGGCTAGAGAGACAAAAAATAAAGCTACAGAAGAAAAAGAAAGTAGACCTACCTTAGTTTGACGAATTATCTAATGAGGATGAGGCTACGCTGGACGAAGATGAAAGTGATTTCGATCTTTCTGAGCACCACACATCTTCTGAGACAGATGAATCCTGCTTATTACGCGACAGCCCAATATCAGTGGCCGCCAACGGAGAAACATGGATTCAGTGCATCGAGAGCCGTATGTGAGCGCGCAATGAATGTGCAGGGACGGACAGTGGAGTTTATGTTTGTCATTACTGCAAATAAACTTGCACCTCAAACTTGTTTTTAAATAATTTTCCCTTCGTGTTAAAAGTAGCCCATACCTGGACGCAAGAAAACATCTGCGTTTTTTATCGGTTTTTCAAATGAATTATTTAAAATAGGAAGAATTTTTTTTAATTGTTTAATCCCCCATAACTCTGGAAGACCCTTGTCATTGTACCAGCCCAGGGTTTCTATAATAATGTAGTCATTAACAGACAAATGGGGTAAAAGCCTTAGCTAGCCTATATTCGTGCTGCGTATACATAGAAAGAAAGATCTTTTATCATTTAGCTACAATATAGCAGGTCACCAACTGGAAGCACTTAATTCCATAAATCATCTGGGAGTAGGCATTAGAAGTGATTTAAAATGGAATAATCATATAAAGTTGATCGTCGGTAAAGCAGATGCCAGACTGAGATTCATTGGAAGAATCCTAAGGAAATGAAGTCCGAATACAAAGGAAGTAGGTTACAGTACACTTGTTCGGCCACTGCTTGAATACTGCTCACCGGTGTGGGATCCGTACCAGATAGGGATGATAGAAGAGATAGAGAAGATCCAACGGAGAGCAGCGCGCTTCGTTACAGGATGATTTAGTAATCGCGAAAGCATTACGGAGATGATACATAAACTCCAGTGGAAGACTCTGCAGGAGAGACGCTCAGTAGCTCGGTACGGGCTTTTGTTGAAGTTTCTAGAACATAACTTCACCGAGGAGTCAAGCAGTATATTGCTCCCTTCTACGTATATCTCGCGAAGAGACCATGAGGATAAAATCAGAAAGATTAGAGCCCACACAAAGGCATGCCGACAATCTTTCTTTCCACGAACAATACGAGACTGGAATAGAACGGAGAACCGATAGAGGTACTCAAAGTACCCACCACCACATGCCGTCAGGTGGCTTGCGGAGAATGGATGTAGATGTAGATTTCGGCCTTCTCCTCTAAGTGTTGCGTCGAGCGAAACCTCAGCCCAGAGCAACGTCAATGTTAAATTCCTACAACAAAAAGCGTGCTATTTCTGTAGTCATTTGGCCATAGCAACTTGCGTTCATGGAATAACAGCGTGTTGAGTAGCTTGTCCTTCATTTGTGTAACTTATTTTAATAATTGATGACCATTTAGAGATTGCCTTTCATCCTCATGACATGTTTTTTGGTATTGTCAGAAAACCATTCGATACAATGCGCCATCTCGGTGTTAGCTAGCATTGAACTTAGCCTCTCAGGCCGCTGTGCACACAAATTCAAGTGCCACGTCAGATAAAATTAGTGTTAGTTGTTCTCACAGCGTAGATTGTAGCACACGTGTCTGGCCAGCCTTGGACTTGGGTACCATCCCTACTACGGTCCCATGTCCAGTTTTTCTACTCGTCTCTTGCTCGGTATTACGAAGGGAAACACGGAACACGTTTAGTGGTAAAATCTCTGGCGGGACGCTTGAATTTGCGCACACTGCTGCGTGACTGGCTAGCTGTAATGCTAATTGACTTGAGAACGTCGCATTGTGTAGAAGCTTTCCTTAACAGTTATTTATCCTTACAAGCTTTCCAAGATATTCTTTACCAGCCGTATATATGTTATACACAGGATGGTTGAGCTGCCACATCCTCTGTCGTTTTACGCAACCTAGAATGTTATACCTGACCTTCAAATCCACGCACTAGATTTTCATATTCTCTAGCACTCCCCACGCAAACAATTAGTCCTACAGAGAAAAGAACAAGACCTTTTTGTAGCAAATTTAGTGTAGTTAAATTTGGTACCGTAATACATTTCCACTGCAATCCATGTATTTCGAGTTATTCAAGAAAAACTTACAAAATTGACCTTCAAGCGTACCAGCGTCCCAAAACTCATCCATAACCAGTCAGAATTTCTACTACGTTCTTTGTGGCATTCCCTCCTACCACTGCAGAATAATTTCCGACTACACAGGTTATTTCCAATATTCGACAGTTCTTGGTCCCTACTGAGTGGACTAATTTGCCATCAGCATAGTTGGCTATTTCGTTAACATTATTAATTCAGATGTGCCTGTGACAGTAATGACAAGTAAACGACTTTTGAAACGTCACGCTAAAACTAAGTACGTGGACAATTAAATGCAGACTTAACCCTGATGAGCACCATTGTTTAGTAGTGATAAGGCCTGGCGAATACAAAGATATATTTGTTTATTTTACGTCAGTTAAATTCACATAACTGTTACTTAAAATTTACGCAAACGTTAGTTTTACATTTTGTAAGTGCTCACCTAAGTCAGTGACATGATAAGCAAGTCAGTGAAGACGAAAAATGGTCAAACTACGGAAATAATTCATGCACTCGCAGATTTTTATACAATGGTAGGATGGAATGCCACGAACAACATACTAGAAATCGTAAGTGGTGAGGGATGAATGTGGGTTGGAGGTTCATTTTTGGAGGGTCAGTTTTGTAAATTTTTCTTCAATGATTCTAAAACCGAGTGACGATGTATATGTTACGGATCTCCCACCAAAGGTCTATATCAGTATCAACCCAAGAAGGCACAGACCTTCAAACGGTAGGGGTTTGTAAACTGCTAGCTCCAATAGGTGCAGAAATTCAGGCATAAACGTTTCTTCTCCAATCCCTGGCATATAGGCTACTTTGCATTACAAGCATGACGTGGCTAGGCAATGAAAACCTCGTAGCTCAAATTGGTCAAATTTTACAGGAGAAACAAAAAACTAATTATAGAAATCACATGAGGACCTGATTAGTTAAATGTAGTGGTTTCTGCTACACCATATGGATCCGGTCATTGGTACATAAGACTTTATTATGCACTTCAAATTGTCTGCTGGTTTTTGGAGTTACGAGGTTTTCACAGTTATTTTTTTGGTAGTGATGGTAATAAGAGGCATGAAACGAGTGCACGGTTAAGAATTGAAATGACCTTGTTTTAAAAAAACTTACTTAAATTTTACATTATTTGTGTATTATGAAACGTCTGTAACGATACATTGTTACATATATAAAGTGAAATGAATAATTTCACTTTGATCAAAATATTGGAATCTGGATGTTAATAAATTGCAGTGTTTAAAAAACATAGAAACAATGTTGTTAGCTTTAATTAACCTTTTCTTACTGTAAACATTTGTGCAGTTTATTAACATTTATTATTGTTACTATTGCTGCTACATTGACAGTCATAGGTGGCTGTAAACAAGTTTAATTTCGGCTGCATTTTTTTATGCACAGACATGTTCTCTCATTACAAATGTGAGGCAGTGTGTCATAAAATGAATGCACGTCCTTAGGAAGGACCAGCTTTAGTTGTTGCAAATGCGTAAACTTTTCTGCGCTGATCTTTAGTGGTGAACTGTAGAGAGGGGGCACTGTAAGTGAGCTGGGTATGTTTGACATACTTCTTGGAAGTGGTTCCCATGTATCGCTGAATTTCAATTTATATTCCATTTTTCCGGAGGGATCATACTTGAGACACCGGATATCAGTCACTGTTGGATCCCCAATTTTGGATCCTGGCCGAATAGATGAATACAACGAGAGTTTCTCATTGGACTTCAAAAACGTGTGGTCCAAATAATTGACAACATAAGGTCTAGGACTTTGTCTTGCGGTAGCACAAACTTCTACATAGCCAGCAGGAGTGTAAATCTGTCTGTTTTTTAACTTCCTTTCTATGGTGGAGTGCATAGAATCACACTCCATTTGAGTGTGACCTTTCTCCAGAAATTTTTGCACTATTGTAATGCCTTTCTGATTGGCGAGATAAGCCAGTGCATTACTCATGACAGAGTTTCGATTCTGGTACGTGCATCCGTCGCTATAGAAAATAGCTTTTGAATCATTTTGGAGGTACGTTTCTATAAAATGCACGAGTATACTGGCAAATTCCGACGTTGTTAGTCCACCTTCACTCTCGTGCCAAAGGTAACAATAACCATCGTTACTTTTTAAATCATAGATGGTAAAGTTGTGGACGTTCAGTTTGCTTTTATGGTACAGTGCAGATGCTTTTAGTCTGGGAGAAAGGAGGAGTGCTTGAAGGTCCATTGTAAACACTCTAGCTGATCCTAATTTATCACTGTTTTTCGCTTCCCTTGCCTCAGTTTTTCGGGCCATATGCAAAGAGTGTTCATTGTCTGAGAGATTGCCTGTCTGGTGAGAACAACAAAGATCGCACTGGTCCTTTTTTAGGCGAAAATAAGTTAAGATTATTTTCATCAAATACCTCGCAGAACTGTTTGTAAGCAGCTGGGATTTGTCCTCTTTTCCTGCAAAATTGTATATATTCCCTATGTAGTTCTGATTTACTCTGCCAGTTAGGTTCCAAGTAGAGTTTTGTGGAAGAACGACGGCAGTAATGCGATTCCAGTTTCGGCAACTCTGTAAAAAATTCTGATGCTGATTGTCGTCCACCTGAAACTTTCGTTGGTCTCTCCTGCATTTGAGGCCCTTCTGCAAGCGTTCTTCCTGATGCACTAGATGCCCATGTTCTGACACTCCATTCGCCTAAGCACAAAGTATTCAGAAACATAGTCTTGCAGACAGTTTTTCTCTGTCCTTCTACTACAAAATTGTAATATAGTGTGTTAGAACGGTGAGATTTATTAGATTCTGAATTATTTCTGCGTCTTTTAACTGGAACGTAGTAGACATGGCTTCTAACAAAAATTTTTCTTTCACCCCAAGACATATCCTACCAGAAATGATTAAATATTCGCTGTCTCTGCTCTTCTGTGATATCCTTGCAATTCCTGTTCCGATTTAAGGAAGAATGTTTACAAGTACATCGTGGTTTCATTTCCCTCCTGCTCCTGCTCATTGTTGGTCTCTTTTTGCCAAACTCATCTTTTTGCATTCCTAAATAATCCTGTCCCATCATACGTTTTTCTTTCTGCAAACTTTGAAGTGATTGATTGCTTTTCCTTTTACGGCGCTGCTTAGTACTCTTCACTCCCACATCAACTTCGTCATCGTCGTCTTCCTTGCTCTTGTTACTGCTATGGTCATTTTCGTTTTTATCTGGATCGTACGCATCACTACTGCCACTGGAGATATCATCCTCGCTGCTGTGTTCGAAAAGACTTTCAAACTCAGAAGTGGAATTCGCCTCTGTATTGGCTTCTTTTTCCGCATTATCTGTAGTGTAAACCATAACGTCATCAATAACATTTGAATAATTTAATCACCACAACTTCCAAACAAGGATCTTACTTCCAGTTACAACAATATAAATTACGGTTTACCTTCATTTTGTAGGTCTACCCTTTCTTTTGGTGTAGGACAAGGAGGAACCTGACTAGAATCTTCTTCCGGTGATTTTATACGATATGATCCGTCTGCTTGTTTCACAAGGTGAAGAGTGAATTTACTCTTTTTACCCATAGCTGAAAACAAAGTAGTTACTGTAGAATGTATAGGATTCTGTTCAGTTCTAAAATTAGAACCTCCTATGTACCGAGCGCATCCTGCTTTACGCGCGATGAAAAACTAGTAAGTCAACATTGTATTTAACGAGGTCATTATTAATTCTGTATATTAAAATACAATACATAAATACCTGGAAATACCAACACGTACCTGTAGCAATAAAGCAGTGTTGGGTCTGTCAGTCAAAAACGTTACTATCACGTCAAAAAACGTTTAAATCTCGGAGTATGTGTTCGCCCTGCACACTAGCAATGGCGATTATCGGAGATACCAGGTTTACGGCACAAACTACATATCGCTGGAGATGTGAGGTTTTCATTATTGCCGCTAGATGGCTACACCGTTCAACAGCCTAGCGACGATGATTGGAATAGTAACTACCTGCTTCTTGGACCTATACACCAGCGCCAATTAAATCATTTCCAGGCATTTCCGCTGAGCCTGCAATGCATCATTGGTGTGTTGTAGGAGTACTACTGGCTTGCCTTATAGAACTGTGTTGCAGGGACTGCACATGCTAATGAGCACAGCTGGGTTCACACTGAAATGGACAGAAGAGAGGATGGGCAGGGTGACACAGACAGAGGAGGAAATGGACAGTGAGAAGGAGAAGTGGGGGATGCGTGAGGCTGGTGGAAGGTGTAGAGAGGTAGTGGGCAGGTGGAAAACAGGGAGGAAGAGATGGAATAAAAGAGGGGCGCAGCATGTGGTCTGAGGGAGGGGACAGAAAGATATGAGCGCAGAGAGGAGGTGGTGGAAAAGGACAGAGAGAGGGGAAGGAGGGGATAAAGAGACAAGAGTGATAGGAGGAGATAAAGTTGGATGGATGAGGTGGACAGAGAGAGGGAGGAGGAGCAGTGTTCAATACAGTGTCAAACACATATTCGGGCAAAGCTACAGAGGAATGGCTCTAGTATATAGGGTGAGTCAGAAGGAAAGGTACATGCTTTGAAACGCGGTAGTACTAGCGATACCCAGCAATAAACTTCATATGGACATATGCCCTATTGCGAATGGTTTCTGAGATAGAACACATTTAATATCACTTTTGTGCGTTTTTCCTTAATAACTCTAGAACCGCACACTTCAACGAAAACGTTTCTTAGTACACAATTAAACTAAATTAAATTTCGTACAAAAGAGGTCCTGTTCATTTTTTGTCTAGGACTAACAGTTTGCGTGGAGAATTCTTGGGAATATTGAAAATCTCGCTCGACTTGCGTGCGCTGTAGCTTAGGTACTTTTTGTAGGCCAGTTTGAGGTAGTTTCCCGACTTGATAGACCACAAGGGTTGTAACGTCGCGGGTTAAGCCGCGACCAACGACTTTTGCAGTAGGTTTCGTTACGTTATGACGAACTGTACTGGAAGCCTGCAGTACAGTAGCACTCAGCGGCGGCCGACTTGTGGCCTGCCGATTGCGTCATCAGCCACTTGCCCTTCTGGCAGAGCGTGGGAATGCTTTTGAGTGCCACGTACAGATCCACTTATTCACCTCACCTAAGAAACTAAATAGCTATGTTAAATATTATTTGTTTTATTCCAAAAGTGGTACGGGACCTTTTGTTACTCAGACGAACAGTGTGTCAGAATTTGATACTGCTTCCTATAATAGTTTCGGAGATATGAAAAACCCATTAAAAAGTACTTGACCGAAACTTAATAAAGTAAATTCAGATAGGAACCGTAATAGTTTATATTTCTTTTGTTATTTGAAAACAGTAATAGCACTCTCAGTGTGCGAATTGACATTATATACATTTTCAATTCTAAACTTTCGATAATTTTCCTTTCGTAACGAAAATAACAGTTTAAAAGTTCGTATTTATATTTTGTGTAGAGGTGAGAGTAAATGAGAATGAATGTGAGTGCCTGTGGGAGACATACGTCAAATTTCAAATTTCATATGGAAAAACATCTTACGTAACAAGCAAGTGTTTCGCCATCAGGTTCTCATGAAAATTGTAAGTCCCCTTAACTGGCGGATGACGTCTGTCTATGAGTATTTGCTTATGTAATAAAGCAGCCAGAAAGTCGCTAACGATATAATCAGTTTTCTGAAGTTATCTCCAGATAAATTTTCGTTTACTTTCAATTAATAAACATAATAGTAACAATTTGCTTGTCGAAGTGACGCCAATGTATCTGATGTACTGATTGGCTCAGAACAGTCTTGGCGCGAGTAAGATCTAGAAGTTGTGATCGAATTGGCTGGCCTTTTCGAACAGCCAATCGGAAGTCAGTATGGTTCCCGCGCACCGCGAGATACTTAGGTTGCATCAGTAGCTGGAGAGGGAGGAGTCGTGGACTAGCTTGTCAGAGGCGAAGGTCATTTTAAATGTGTCTGTGCGTAAAATGTGTAAGATGAAGAAATGTTCGGTCCTTCGCGTTCTGATGGATTTGAAATGGTAGCTTTTGTTGCTACGAATATTTTGTAAAAGTATGCGTCGTGGGATATTTTGTACGGGAGATATACGCCTGTGACTTGGACTTAGAAAATTCCACGTGGCGATGTTCTGTGTTCTACTACAGAATATATTCGGCCAGCAAACTTAGTGAAAGATATCCACTGAATGACTAATGTAAGAATCAACGTTTTGTGTAGAAACTGACTGTACATTCACGTGATTATTTTCGGAATGGACTTACGAGAATTGTGGCTGCTTTACGTGCGACATACACTGGGAACTTTTAATAGCAGTTTTGCTAATTAAATGTGGGCTGATGACACATTTTTAAGCAAAGAAAATATAACCTACTTTTACCAGATTTCCGAACTTTCAATGAAGATCAGGACTCGGTTCCTCCACCCGAAAATTTATTATGAATATTTACAGGAACAATCATAACGAGCTCCTGGATTTCCTTACACACCTAAACTCCACACATCCAAACATCAAATTCACTATGGAGACCGAAGCAGAAGGAAGATTACCATTCCTGGACGTCATGGTCAAGAGAAGAGCTGATGGTAACCTGAGCCACGATGTGTACAGGAAGAAAACGCACACTGACCTGTACCTGCATGCAGACAGCTGCCACCACCCTTCTCAGAGGAATGGAGTACTAAAAGTACCAGTACACAGGGCGCGCAGCATCTCAGCCGCAGAGAATCTGCCCCAGTAATTGGAACACCTCAAAACCGTGTTCCGAAAAAACGGGTACTCGAAATGGCAGATTAGACGCGCTCTCCGTCCCACCACCACAGGACAACCTGTGGAGACGGATGAAGTCACGGAAGAAGAGGTAGCCACTGCCTTTATTTCGTACAATGGCGCACTATCGGGGAAAATAGGGCGTATATTAAAGAAACACCGAATTAAAACTGTCTTTCGCCCGCCCAATAAAACACTGGCATTAGGCATTACTGGGAAGTGTGAAAGATGACCTCGGTTTGAGGAAGGCCGGCATATACCAAATTCCCTGTGAGTGTGGGAAAACTTACATCGGACAGACAGTACGCACCATCGAAGAACGTTGCCGAGAACATCAAAGGCACAGTCGACTGAAATATCCAAATAAGTCGGCGGTAACAGAGCACTGTTGGTCCGAGAAACACGAGACGGATTATGAGCGTACCAAGATCCTTGCTCAGGCCTCTAAATACTGGAACAGCGTTATGAGGGAGGCTATCGAAATTCGCACCAGGGAAGATCTTATCAACCGAGATTGCGGCTACAATCTCAGCAAGGCTTGGGTCCCGGCATTGGATGTAATTAAGAAGACTCTCAGCAAGAAGTACGAACTGGCGACCAGGGCGGACGTAGCAAGCACATCGACGCTACGACAGATTCCGACGCCCAAGTCTTCGCGACCGCCAGCGCGCGGGCGCGGACGGCGAAGAGATTGGCCAGTGGGGGGAGGGGACTTAAATCGGCCGCCCGCCCTCAGGAGCTCGGTTCGTCAGCGCACCTGATGATGGCGACATGTCTGATCGCTGAAATATTGTCCCCGTTGGACACTACGAACCCGCAGTATACCCGTGGACTGTTCGAGCAACAAATACGCCGGGAGAAACTGAAGAATCACAATCATAACGAGATTTACGCTGCCTCAGTAACTGTAAATATTAGGTGCTGTTTCCATCAACGCCGCTTTTTAACCACCTTGTAAGTATCTACGTTGCAGAGTGAAGGGACACTGAGCAGACGTCGATCTGAGGTAGGTGAATATCAGTTTGCAGCTTGCTTCAGTGACAGTGGACTAAGAGAGAGTTCCGTCGCAGGGTCCTTCATAAAAATGTTCGTTTCAACTTCCTCTGTATTACTGTGGTACATTGTAAACAATGACAATGAATAATGCAGTAAATAAATAGAAATGTAGATTAAAAATGTTCTGACTCGGAAACCATTTGGAATAGGGCATATGTCAAACGAGTGTTTTTCCACAAATTTCACCGGTGTAATATCACAAGCGAAAAGCAGCCTGAAGGCATTTAGTTAAGTCCATAATAATAACTGCATGCTTTTACCGACCTCCCAATTCAGATGATACAGTTGCTGAAAGGTTCAAAGAAAGCTTGAGTTTGATTTGAAACACGTATCCAAATCATACGATAACAGTTGGTGGTGACTTTAATTTACCCTCGATATTTTGGCGAAAATAAATGTCTAATTCCGGAGGTGCGCATAAAATATCATCCGAAATTGTGCTGAACCCATTCTCTGAAAATTATTTCGAGCAGTTAGTTCATGAGCCCACGTGAATAGTAAACAGTTGTGAAAACACACTTAACCTGAGTTAATAATGAGCATCAAAACCGATAAAGCGATTAGTGAACACAAGGTTGTCGTAGCGAGATTGAAAATTGTAATCCCCAAAACATCGAAAAGTAAGGGAAAGATATACCTGTTCAAAAAGGCAGGTAAAAATTCACTTTACGCCTACCTGAGAGACAATCTCCACTTATTCCAAATTAATAATATAAGAGTAGACCAGATGTGGCTTGGACTCAAGGAAATAGTATCGGCAGCAATTGAGAGATTTATACCAAATAAATTAACAAACGACGGAGCTGATCCTCCTTGGTACCCTTTAAGGGTTAGAACGCTGTTGCAGAAACAACGAAACAAAAAAATGGTCCAAACGGCTCTGAGCACTATGGGACTTAACTTCTAAGGCCATCAGTCCCCTAGAACTTAGAACTACTTAAGCCTAACTAACCTAAGGACATCACACACATCCATGCTCGAGGCAGGATTCGAACCTGCGACCGTAGCGGTCGTGCGGTTCCAGACTGTAGCGCCTACAACCGCTCGGCCACCCCGGCCGGCAACGAAACTAACATGCCAAATTTAATAAGACGCGAAATCCCCAAGATTGGCGTTCTTTTACAGAAGCTCGAAATTTAGCGCAGACTTCCATGCGAGATGCTTATAACAGTTTCCACAACGAAACTTTGTCCCGAAACCTGTTAGAAAATCCAAGGCGATTCCGGTCGTATGTGAAGTATGTTAGCGGCAAGAAACAATCAATGCCTTCCCTGCACGATAGCAATGGAGATTCCATCGAAGACAGTGCTGCCAAAGCAGAGTTACTAAACACAGCCCTCCGAAGTGCCTTCACAAAAGAAGAAAAAGTAAATATTCCAGAATTCGAATCGAGAACAGCTGCCAAGATGGGTAACGTAGAAGTAAATATCTTTGGAGTAGTGAAGCAACTTAAATCATTTGATAAAAGCAAGTCCTCTGGTCCGGACTGTATACCAATTACGTTTCCTTTCGAAGTATGCTGATGCATTAGCTCCATACTTAACAATCATATAAAACAGTTCGCTCGGCGAAAGATCCGAACCCAAAGACTGGAAAGTTGCACAGGTCACACCAATGTTCAAGAAAGGTAGTAGGAGTAATCCACTAAATTACAGGCCCATATCATTAACGTCGATATGCAACAGGATTTTAGAACACATATTGTGTTCGAACATAATGAATTAGCTCGAAGAAAACGGTCTATTGACACACAGTCAACAGGGGTTTACAAAACATCGTTCCTTTGAAAGACAACTAGCTGTTTATTCACATGAAGTTCTGGGTGCTATTGAAATGGGATTTCAGATCGATTCGATATTTATGGATTTCCAAAAAGCTTTTGACACTGTACCACACAAGCGGCTCGCAGTGAAATTGCATGCTTATGGAATAGCGTCTCAGCTATGTGAGTGGATCTGTGATTTCGTGTCAGAGAGTTCACAATTCGTTGTAACTGACGGAAAGTCGTCGAGTAAAACAGAAGTGATTTCTGGCGATCCCCAAGGTAGTGTTATAGGCCGTTTGCTGTTTCTTATCTATGTAAACGATTTGGGAGACAATCTGAGCAGCCGTCTTCGGTTGTTTCCAGATGGCGCTGTCGTTTATCGACTAATAAAGTCATCAGAAGATCAAAACAAACTGAAAAACGAATTAGAAGAAATATCGGAATGGTGCGAAAAGTGGCAGTTCACCTTAAATAACGAAAATTGTTCAAATGTGTGTGAAATCTTATGGGACTTAATTGCTAAGGTCTTCAGTCCCTAAGCTCACACACTACTTAACCTAAATTATCCTAAGGACAAACACACACACCCATGCCTGAGGGAGGACTCGAACCTCCGCCGGGAGCAGCCGCAACGAAAAGTGTGAAGTTGTCCACATGAGTGCTAAAAGGAACGCGTTAAACTTCGGTTACACGATAAATAAGTCTAATCTGAGAGCCATAAATTCAACTAAACACGTAGGTATTATAATTACGAACAACTTAAATTGGAAGGTACACACAGAAAATGTTGTGGGGAAGGCTAACCAAAGACTGCGTTTTATTGGCAGGACAATTAGAAAATGCAACAGACCTACTACGCGTGTCCGTCCACTTTTAGAATTCTGTTGCGCGGTGTGGGATCCTTACCAGATAGGACTGACTGAGTACATCGAGAAAGTTCAAAGAAAGGCAGCACGTTTGGTATTATCGCGAAATATGAGAGAGAGTGTCACAGAAATGATACAGGATTTGGGATGGACATCATTAAAAGAAAGGCGTTTTTCGTTGTGACAGAATCTTCTCACAAAATTCCAATCACCAATTGAACGGACGATTTGGATGGGATTCGGTTAATAAAAAGGGGACACATACAATTCAAGGTTTATTTCCCCAAAGCAATTAATTAATTGTAATAAGTTACACTGTGGCTTAAAAATTACAGTGACACAAACAAATCAAGCAGCTTACAATATGAGGTAATAAAAATGTTATATGCAACAGGTGAACAGAGAAACTTGTTTGTCGTTTGAATCACTGCAAAACAAAACTGTTTACAATTTGATACAATAACAAATAATCATTGTGCATAACTACATACTTCCATCTAATAAAGTTAAATTTTATAATGTGAAGCACAAATATATAATTTACAATTAAATTTGCAGTCGAAGTTACTCCTTACTATACCTTCTTTAAATTGATAAAATTTCCAAAAGGTATCTCAATTAAAAATGCCCTAAAACCCTTAACACAACAAGACGTACATGACTAGCTCAATTAATACGTATATGTACGGCAAAGACTGACATTTGCTTCCCTACAGAAAGTTTGCTAATTTCAACAGCGCAGACCACATTCAAACTCTAGCCAACATGGGCCGCTTGCCGGTCAAAACATGTCACGACTGCGGCAGCGGTCAATCTTACATAGGTAATAAAAGAACACAGACCACCTAGCAATCTTACCAAAATCAGTTTACACGAAGAAGGAAGAGGGGGGGCGTAATAAACACCATACGCAAGTGCACTTGCCATACCTACTACTAAAAATACGTTATAAAAGGGTCTCACATAACGACAAAATCCGGGATGGGCCCGGCAATATTGCACCTGAGCGCTAGTAGCCAAAATAAGGTTGACAGATACCAAGGTCTGACATCATCTTAGGGCTAACTATCACAACAAATAAATAAGAGTAAAAGAACAAGTAAATGGCAATGCCCAAGAATTTAAATAGGATTAAGTACACAGGAGGCTAAAATCAGTTGCTAGCACCTTGGACATCGTCTTAGGCTTAGTTGACACTACAAATAAATAAAGGTAAAAGAACAGGCAAATGACAATGCCGAGCAATTTAAATAAAAATAAGTAAGCACAAGGCTAAGAGCAATTGGTAGCAACTTAACAAGCACACGTAAAAATATCAGACTGCTGCCACATCACAAAACGGAACAGGCGCGCGCGCAGTCCCCGGCAAGCCAGAAAACCAATAACACACACACCAGCAACCGAGCCAGCCTGACCACAGTAATTTCAACTCAGAATCAGGGCGCGTGAGCACACCGGGTCCACGCAAAACACACACTGCCAAATAATTCCCACCAACAGATACGGCTGCCCCCCGGGCGGGAAAACGGGGGCGACGACCGGGTACACACCAGCAGAAAACTCGACACCTAGACTCCGGCCAAAACGGAATCACGCAGAAAATATCTACAACAGCTGAAGTAAGGTGAAACGAACCCCGCCACGCAGACCGGATAGAGCAAACACACAGAAGGCCAGCCCTGCAGTCCTTACAACTCCTGGGTGCGGAAACCCAAGAGATATCGTGGCACCCTTTTCACAGGCGGAGAACCTCGAGCGATCGCCTGCGGGGATCCATCAGTTGTCCACTACAGCACATCACCAACGTCCAAATCAACGAGGCCCGCCAACAACGAGACCACACCTCCGTGCCGGGGCGGAAGGCATAATACCACCAGCTCGGTGAAAATCCTACTGCCGAGCCGAGCGCGCCCCCCGCGAATAACGCTCCATAGGGCAGCAGCCGCCTCAGCTCCTGCGCAGGCCGAACGAGACGGAAACAGAAATGCAACTCGCTATCGATAGTGCCGCGCCGACCGGGGTGGCCGAGCGGTTCTAGGCGCTACAGTTTGGAACCGCACGACCGCTGCGGTCGCAGGTTCGAATCCTGCCTCGGGCATGGATGTGTGTGATGTCCTTAGGTTAGTTAGGTTTAAGTAGTTCTAAGTTCTAGGGGACTGATGACCTCTGATGTTAAGTCCCATAGCGCTCAGAGCCATTTGAACCATTTGATAGTGCCGGATACGCAACGCGCCAGAGGAATGGCACAATAACTTTCTTCTCCGAATGCGAAAATATTTTGTTGAGACCGACTTACATAGGGAAGAACGATCACCAAGATAAAATAAGGGGAATCAGAGCTCGTTCAGAAAGACATAGATGTTCATTCTTAGCGCGCGCTATACGAGATTGGAATAATAGAGAATTGTGAAGGTGGTTCGATTCTGCCAGGCACTTAAATGTGATTTGCGGAGTATCCATGTAGATGTAGATGTAGATAGTATATGAATCAGAATTCCGTGGTACAAATCGAAAAGAAGCAATGTGTCGAAGTCTCTTTGGAGCACAGATTTTCCAATTTTCTCCAATAAACCCTGGTGGTGATAATATTATTCCACACATGGTAACACGTTCTGTTCCTGCAGTGGCACAGTATCGCCGTGGCTCGTTTCACACCTGTGGAGCCCACAGCTCCGACTCGCACACTTGGCTCTAACACGGCGCACGTTGCTGCAGACCTCGGTGGCGGCTGTGGGCGTAGCTACGGAGCCGCCGACCCGCCGCCGCACGCCCCGGCCTCGTCGCTGCGCGGGCGCCCTCTGTTCGGTCCCCAGGCGCCGCCGACTTTAAACATTCAGCGTCCGTTCGCACCGGGCCACGCCTGAGCCCCATACACTATGTATGGCGCCATCAGCGGCGCCGCTTATTCCGCCGGTTTTCGCGCCGCGATTAGCGAAGCCCGGGCGGGGCGCCGAGCAGCGGATCCCTAATTAACGCACGTAATTGCATCGCGTTCGGCGCCGCTGCCGGCGTCCCGTGTCGGGGCACGGGTCACGTGACATCCACCTTGTGGTAGCTACGTAGGCTGCTACAGGAGTGCGGCCAAATAATATCGACACTCTCGTTTCTAGAGCTTCCACACTTGTAAGACCTCTCGTTTAATTAATGCTTGTCTCGTTCCATAACTAAATGTACGAGGGCAGTTCAATAAGTAATGCAACACATTTTTTTTCTGAAACAGGGGTTGTTTTATTCAGCATTTAAATACACCAGGGTATTCCCCAATCTTTTAGCTACACAACACTATTTTTCAACGTAATCTCCATTCAATGCTACGGCCTTACGCCACCTTGAAATGAGGGCCTGTATGCCTGCACGGTACCACGCTACTGGTCGATGTCGGAGCCAACGTCGTACTGCATCAATAACTTCTTCATCATCCGCGTAGTGCCTCCCACGGATTGCGTCCTTCATTGGGCCAAACATATGGAAATCCGACGGTGCGAGATCGGGCCTGTAGGGTGCATGAGGAAGAACAGTCCACTGAAGTTTTGTGAGCTCCTCTCGGGTGCGAAGACTTGTGTGAGGTCTTGCGTTGTCGTGAAGAAGGAGAAGTTCGTTCAGATTTTTGTGCCTACGAACACGCTGAAGTCGTTTCTTCAATTTCTGAAGAGTAGCACAATACACTTCAGCGTTGATCGTTTGACCATGGGGAAGGACATCGAACAGAATAACCCCTTCAGCGTCCCAGAAGACTGTAACCATGACTTTACCAGCTGAGGGTATTGCTTTAAACTTTTTCTTGGTAGGGGAGTGGGTGTGGCGCCACTCCATTGATTGCCGTTTTGTTTCAGGTTCGAAGTGATGAACCCATGTTTCATCGCCTGTAACAATCTTTGACAAGAAATTGTCACCCTCAGCCACATGACGAGCAAGCAATTCCGCGCAGATGGTTCTCCTTTGCTCTTTGTGGTGTTCGGTTAGACAACGAGGGACCTTTGAATATCCCAACTGGTGAACAATTGTGACAGCACTACCAACAGAGATGTCAAGTTGAGCACTGAGTTGTTTGATGGTGATCCGTCGATCATCTCGAACGAGTGTGTTCGCACGCTCCGCCATTGCAGGAGTCACAGCTGTGCACGGCCGGCCCGCACGCGGGAGATCAGACAGTCTTGCTTGACCTTGCGGCGATGATGACACACGCTTTGCCCAACGACTCACCGTGCTTTTGTCCACTGCCAGATCACCGTAGACATTCTGCAAGCGCCTATGAATATCTGAGATGCCCTGGTTTTTCGCCAAAAGAAACTCGATCACTGCCCATTGTTTGCAACGCACATCCGTTACAGACGCCATTTTAACAGCTCCGTACAGCGCTGCCACCTGTCGGAAGTCAATGAAACTATACGAGACGAAGCGGGAATGTTTGAAAATATTCCACAAGAAATTTCCGGTTATTTCAACCAAAATTGGCCGAGAAAAAAAATGTGTTGCATTACTTATTGAACTGCCCTCGTATATAAGAGGCAGAGGCAAATATATTTGTCACAGATTGCTATTTTAGAAAATTGCGCAGTGTGTAACATCAGTGTATTACGTAAAATTGTAGAATAGAAATCGTGTCAACTGAATCATCATTTAATAAAAATTTTTGAGTGGTACTTAAGATAGGTAAATAAATTAGTGAAATCAATATGAAGCGAAGTAGAAATTGGAAAATAAATGAAAAACTTAGTTTAGTTTAGAAGAATTACACACTGGCAAACAGCGGGCAGAGCAGCAGTGACAGAAGAGCCAATGACCATGAAGTCAGCACGTCAGGAGAAGCCACCGCCGGCCCCACGTAAGTGGAAGCTGTCGATTCAGCCGTCAGGGCATCGCCCGACCGGCTCACGTGTTTCTCAATTGTCACATGTGATGAAAGGCCCTCGCCTACATTCCAAGAGCCAATGACCGACGTTAAGAAGATTCTTCGAGAAGCTTTTCAACGTGACAGAAGAGGCAATGACCGTGAAGTCGTTCACCTCCAGTGAACTGAAGTGAATAAATACGCGAGACGCAGTGGGCTCGAGAGGTGTAGTTTTTCAGTTCAGTTTCGGAGCTGAAGACCGTCATGCAGGAAGAGACTACATCGTACACCGAAGCACCAAGTCCGCCGCTGTAATGGAATAGCAAGCAGCAGCCTCGCCGCCAGAAGACAGAAGTTAGAAGGTATTTGAAGACTGATTGTTACGTACCCAGGTGGCTCGTGAGGACGCGAAGGAGAGGGCCTCACATCAGCAGTCACCTGTGAGGTGGGATGAACATCTGACAGCCGAAGACTGGCAACCTGGAGTCCGTTGATCGAGTCCGGGACACTGGCCTTCCCCCGCCGCGCCGTTCTGCTTGCCGACGCACAACACTGACACACGCGGCCGCTTAGAGAAGAGAAACACTGGGACACCACATCCAAGGTATTACCATCCGATTCACGACTTCGTTCTCAAAAATTAAACGGGCCACACCGCGATGCGCGTCTCCAGTCAACTCGGCGAAACAGCCACACGAGATACACACCGCCAGGTGTAATAAGACGCCGCCGCTCACGCAGCAAGGCTTCACAAACGACACAGCTGCCGCTCTCCCAGCCAGAACAATCCAGTAAGGAAACCGTTGTGCAAAACTTTCAATAAAAGTTATCTTACGTAGAAATGCTGTTTCATTCTACCTCATACCCAAGCCAAGGAAGAACCCACCCTGCCCGCATGTTGTTAAGAGAGAAAAAGTAATTTATTTAGTGTTTTCACCTTGACATAATGCTTTAGAATCAAATGTCCTTTGCAGTAATGCCGCTCCTGACAGTTGACGAGCATCAAAAGAGGAAGCCCAGTTACATTAATGTCAGATGTGTTACAAAATGAAGGTTTTACAAGGCGAACAACAACTACTTCCAAATATACTATATTTTTATAAATGAAAAAGAAAGACTCTGGTGTAACTTTATACAATACTTATTACTTTACAACGTGGCTTTCGGCTGTTAAGTCATCACCAGGTACGAAGAAAAATGTGAAATTTTCGTGGGACCAAGGATTAAATAGAGCAAATCTTGTATTGTGGGCTCTCACGGTTGTAGAACTGTCCCACGATGAAAAATACCGTTTCAGTTGTACGATAAACCTTTATTTATGATCAAACTAGTTTCGCTGCGTTAGAGCCATATCCTCAGGTCTATATGTTTATTTCATAATTTATTTCAAACGATAACCAGTCGATGATCCAGCATCCTTTGTGTAATTGTGATGAAAACACTCAACGGTCAAGCGGACATTCTTACGCGCATGCGCTCGTTTTCCTTACCGGCGAGCGCGTTACTGTGGTCCTTATATTGCCACAACGATGTTAAAGTCTTTGATTCCCTGTATCGATATTATGATCCCCGAATTCTGGCCTATTTTAAATCGCTTTAGAGCCATGTTCTCAGGTCTACATATTTATTCCATAATTTATTTCAAACGACAACCAGTCGATGATCCAACATCCTTTGTGTAATTGTGATGAAAACACTCAACTGTCAAGCAGACATTCATACGCGAATGCGCTCGTTTTCCTTACCGGCGACGGCGTTACTGTGGTCCTTATATTGCCACGACGACGTTAACGCTTTGATTCCATGTATCGAAATTATGATCCCTGCATTCTGGCTTATTTCAAATCGGACTACCAACCTCTTGACGGTTGAATATTTTTATCACAACTGGACAAAGAATGTTGGATCACCCACTCGTTATCGCTTGAAATAAATTGTGAAATAAATATGTATCGCTGGGTACGGCTCGAACACCGCAATATTAGTTGAAGGGAAACAGGCTTTGTTTCAGTGTAAGAGATAATCAGGCGAGCGTATGTGATAGGACTTACCCCAGTTAACTACTACCAGCGACACGTCATCATAACGCATGCTTAACATGTTTTTAAGAGTGAAATTAAAAATTAAAATAACTTTTCCTAACATCGTCAGTGTATGCATCAGTTTACATGTTAACATTAGGTCTCAGAATGATCAAATGATGAGTCCGCAGCTCGTGGTCGTGCGGTAGCGCTCTCGCTTCCCGCGCCATGGTTCCCGGGTTCGATTCCCTGCGGGGTCAGGGATTTTCTCTGCCTCGTGATGACTGGGTGTTGTGTGATGTCCTTAGGTTAGTTAGGTTCAAGTAGTTCTAAGTTCTAGGGGACTGATGACCATAGATGTTAAGTCCCATAGTGCTCAGAGCCATTTGAGCCATTTGAATGATCAAATGAATATGATGGGCAAAATAACGATCTTCTAAAAAAAACTAAGTTGCGCTGAATAACTAGACTACAAAGCTAGGAACTCCTCAGAATATTCAAACGCAAGTCACAGTTAAAAGCTACAAGACTCAACCTGATTGCAGCAATATTTTTATCAAAATCGCCGTTTTTACGAAACATTGAAGGCGCTAAATATTAGACTCCGAAATACGAAACTTCTCATGTAGCCTGAATTTCATACAAAACATTAAGTATGTGACACCAATAAGCTGCTTACTAAACATCAAATTTGGAACGAAATCGCCCTTATTCATGATAGAGTATCATTTGTATTTGTAATAGAAAGTTCTAATTACAACACTCGATTAAATCCATGTAATACTAGAGTAGTGTCAGGTTTCAAGACCGTATTGTAAACAACAATGGTTACAAGGAATTTTAAAGACATATTTCAGAGGCAGTCTTCAACCATATGTTCCGTTCTAGAATTTCGAAGCAGCAAAGTTTAAATGCAGCCGAGCTAAAACTTTTCCGGTAACTAAAGCAAACTCTATTTACATAAAAATTAATAAGATTGTAAAATGGTAAACAGCAGAGCTATTAATCAATACGTGTCCGAGAAAGAGGCCATTTACATACCGCTGTCTGTGCCAAGGGCGTTTGATAACAGATGTTCCATGTATCTGTCCGCTGTGCACCTACACAAATACAGCCTGAGAGGCAGTGGAGAGAGACGCTTTTCAAGCAGAGATCTCAAACTGTCTGCGCCATTCAAACAATCAAGTGTGCTGTGCCTCGGATGACGTAAGAGCTGGGTGGACTTCGACAGGATGCGAACTCACGAGGACTATACATCGTATTCGATAGCCTATATTTCCCGTAAGTAACTGTTTGTGTGCCACCCGTACGTTAACAATACCGCGAGGTAAGTGGCGCGATTATTTTGTACTTTTACGGCCGGCAATTAACGTTCGGTCATTAGAAGTCAGGGCGATAGATCATTTTATTTGGAACGTCCGTAGAGGTCGCCTCTGAACTCTTAATTGTGCTGTTTCCGATAGGGATATTATTATATTTTGTACGTGTGAAGATTTACAGAATATATGAACCAGTTAAAACTCAAAACTTTTATTTGTAGGCATGGTTCCTTATCCCGCTGAGTAAATAACAAGTAGGAACATTTTCCTTCAGTGAGAACAAAGAATAATGAGGAACTGCAAACTGGAAATTTCAGTCAGTATATTCTGCTCCGCTTTCTGGCTGACCGCAAAAAAATGTTTTTAGGCTCTTTCAAAAGGCAAAGATAGGTGTAAAGCGCGCAAAGACAATTTAATTCTCTTATTATAACTAAATGACGACCGCTTTCATTATTGCCCGCCGCCCCACATAGATGGATCATAAATTAAGGTTTATCTTACAGCTGAAGGGGTCTTTTTCATAATGGATTTTAAAATTGTCCAACCGTAAAGTATCATAGTTGGTTTCCTAAGACGACAGTTGTTAATGTTTGACTAAAACGGAAGGGGTTATTTCAGTAAAAATGCTGCCCAAATTATTTAGCTCAAATAAAATTTGCGACGCTTTAGATATTGAACTACATTAGCAGAGCAGAAGTGTTCTGAGAAGATACACAAATGAAAAACATATAGCAAAAGTTTGAGACCTTTTCCTAGTGGGTGATTGAACAAGATCGTGGTATCCTTAAAATTCCCCTGACACATCAAATAAAATACACTGAAGAGCCAAAAAATAAATGGTACACCTGTCTAATATCATGTAGGGCCTCACAAGAGCACATAGAAGTGTCGCAACACGGCGTGGCATGGACACGACTGATGTCTGAAGTAGTTCTGCAGGGAACTGACAACATGAACCCTGCATGGCTCTCCATAAATCCTTAACAGTATGAAGGGGTTGAGATCTCTTCTGAACAGTACGTTGCACGCCATCCCAGATATGCTCAATAATGCGCATGTATGGGGAGCTTGGTGGCCAGTGGAAGTGTTTAAACTCAGAAGAGTGTTCCTGCAGCCACTCTGTATCAATTCTGGACGTGTGGGGTGTTGCATTGAACTGCTAGAATGGTCCAAGCCCATCGGAATGCACAATGGCCATGAATGGATGAAGGTTATCAGACAGGATGCTAATGTGCGTGTCACTTCTCAGAGTCGTATCTATACGTATCAGGGGTCCCACATGACTGCAACTGAACACGCCCCACATCATTATAGAGCCGCCACCAGCTTGGACAGTCCCCTGCTAAAATGCAGGGTCCAAGGATTCATGAAATGGTTTCTATACCCGTGTTCGTCCATCCGCTCGATAAATTCTGAAACGAGACTCATCCGACTAGTCAACATGTATCCAGTAATCAACTGCCCAATGTCGGTGTTGACGGATCCAGGCGAGGCGTAAAGCTTTGTGTCATGCAGTCATCAAGGGTACACGAGTGGGCCTCAGGCTCCGAGAGCCCAGATCGATAATGTTTCGTTGAATGATTGGCACTGTGACATTTATTGATGGCCTAGCACTGAAATCTGCAGAAATTTGCGAAAGGGTTGCATATGTGTCACGTTGAACGATTCTCTTCAGTAGTCGTTGGTCACGTTCTTGTAGGATCTTTTGCCGGCCGCTACGATGTTGGAATCTAATGTTTTACCGGATCCTTGATATTCACGGTGCACTCGTCAAATGGTCGCATGGGAACGTCCCTACTTCATGCTACTTTGGAGACGCTGTGTCCCATACTCGTGTACCGACTGTAACATCACGTTCTAACTCACTTAAATCTTGATAACCTTCGCTTTGTAGCAACAGTAATCTATCTAAAAACTGAGCCAGATATTTGTTGTCTTATACATTGATAGTGACCGGGCCAAATATCTCACGAAATGAGCATCAAACGAAAAAACCGCAAAGAACGAAACTCGTCTAGCTTGAAGGAGGAAACCAGATGGCGCTATGGTTGGTCTGCTAGACGGCGCTGCCATAGGTCAAAGGGATATCAACTCCGTTTTTTTCAAATAGGAACCACCATTTTTTTTACATATTCGTGTAGTACGTAAAGAAATATTAATGTTTTAGTTGGACCACTTTTTTCACTTTGTGATGGATGGCGCTGTAATAGTCAAAAACGTGTAAGTACGTGGTATCACGTAACATACCGCTAGTGCGGACGGTATTTGCTTCTTGATACGTTACCCGTGTTAAAATCGATCGTTTACCAATTTCGGAAAAGGTCGGTATCGTGTTGATGTATGGCTACTGTGATCAAAATGCCCAACCGGCCTGTGCTATGTTTGCTGTTCGGTATCCTGGACGACATCATCCAAGTGTCCAGACTGTTCGCCGGATAGTTACGTTATTTAAGGAAACAGGAAGTGTTCAGCCACATGTGAAACGTCAACCACGACCTGCAACAAATGATGATGCCCAAGTAGGTGTTTTAGTTGCTGTCGCTTCTAATCCGCACATCAGTAGCAGACAAATTGACCGAGAATCGGGAATCTCAAAAATGTCGGTGTTGAGAATGCTACATCAACATCGATTGCACCCGTACCATATTTCTATGCACCAGGAATTGCATGGCGACGACTTTGAACGTCATGTACAGTTCTGCCACTGGGCACAAGAGAAATTACGGGACGATAACAGATTTTTTGCACGCGTTCTATTTAGTGACGAAGTGTCATTCACCAACAGTGGTAACGTAAACCGGCATAATATGCAATATTGGGCAACGGAAAATCCACGATGGCTGCGACAAGTGGAACATCAGCGACCTATGCGGGTTAATGTATGGTGCGGCATTGTGGGAGGAAGGATAATTGGTCCCCATTTTGTCGACGGCAACCTAAATGGTGCTATGTATGCTGATTTCCTACGTAATGTTCTACCGATGTTACTACAAGATGTTTCACTGCAAGACAGAACGGCGATGTACTTCGAACATGATGGCTGTCCAGCACATAGCTCGCGTTCCGTTGAAGCGGTATTGAATAGCATATTTCATGACAGGTGGATTGGTCGTCGAAGCACCATACCGTGGCCCGCATGTTCACCAGATCTGACGACCCCGGATTTCTTTCTGTGGGGAAAGTTGAAGGATATTTGCTATCGTGATCCACCGACAACGCCTGACAACATGCGTCAGCGCATTGTCAGTGCATGTGCGAACATTACGGAAGGCGAACTACTCGCTGTTGAGAGGAATGTCCTTACACGTATTGCCTAATGCATTGAGGTTGACGGACATCATTTTGAGCATTTATTGCATGAACGTGGTATTTACAGGTAATCACGCTGTAACAGCATGCGTTCTCAGAAATAATAAGTTCACAAAGGTACATGTATCACATTGGAACAACCGAAATAAAATGTTCAAACGTACCTACGTCCTGTATTTTAATTTAAAAAACCTACGTGTTACCAACTGTTCGTCTAAAATTGTGAGCCATATGTTTGTGACTATTACAGCGCCATCCATCACAAGCCGAAAAAAGTGATCCAACTAAAACATTCATATTTCTTTACGTACTACACGAGTATATAACAAAAATGGGGATTTCCGTTTAAAAAAACGCAGTTGATATCCGTTTGACCTATGGCAGCGCCATCTAGCTGGCCAACCATAGCACCATCCGGTTTCCCCCTGCAAGCTAGACAAGTTTCGTTCTTTGTAGTTTTTTCGTTTGACGCTTATTTCGTGAGATACCTGGCTCGCTCACGATGAATGGGCCACGCTGTATAGGCGTTGTCGACCGCAACTCCATGTATTGCTTGTATTTTGATGTGTATGCCTATACCAGTTTTCTGGCCGTTGTGGCCGAGCGGTTCTAGGCACTTTAGTCCGGAACTGCGCTCCTGCTACGATCAAATGTTCGAATCCTGCCGCAGGCATAGATGTGTGTGATGTCCTTAGGTCAGTAAGGTTTAAGTAGTTCGATGTCTAGGGGACTGATGACCTCTTATGTTAAGTCCCATAGTGCTTAGAGCCATTTTTTATACCGGTTTCTTTGTTCTTCAGTGTGTAAGTCAAATTGTTAGATGCCACTTGTTTCGAAGATGGATATGATGCGGTTATCTATAATAAAGTACTGTCGGAAGAAGCTACACCAATATTCAGTTGGAGCTTGATAGCGTTTATAAATGGTGAAAAGACTGACTACTTGCTTTATATCTCCAGAAATGTAAGACTTTGCACTTCGGAAGACGAAAAAAAAAGTTACATCTTATGACTGCAGTGTCAACGAATTCCAATTGGCGTCGGTCATTTCACCAGAAAACTGCCTGTAACAATATGCAGGAATGTGAAACGGAACGATCACGGAGGCTCAGTAAAGCAGGTGGAAGACTTCAGTTATTAGTAGAGTATTAAGTAAATTTGATCAGTCAGCAAAGTAGTTTCCTTACAAATCACGCATGCGACACATCTCAGAATGCTGACCAAGTGTGTGGGACCCGTACCATAACGGAAAAACAGGTGATTTTGCATACATACAGAGAAAGGCAGCACGAATGTCGACAGATTTGTTTGACTCGTGGGGGGAACGTCACAGGGATGCTGAAGTAATTTGAAGGTAGGCGCTAACGATCCGGAGAACGCTTACTTACTAATGGAACAGGGAAAAGATGGTACAATGGGTAGAGCCCTCGTCCATGTTATTCACAGTACTTTGCGGACTATAGATGTAGATGTAGAACTAACGAGTTGCCTTTTATTCTTCTGGACCCTCAGTAGTTGACAATTGCAACGTACGTTGTCAGTTATTTGCTGGATCTATTCCACTCTCCGTGTTCGTCTGCAGTTTCTATCGTGTGCAGCTCCCTCCAGTACTATGGAAGTTATCCCTTGACGTCTTAACATATGTCCTACTACCCTGTCCTTTCTTCCTGTCAGGGTTTCCCATTCACTCCTTTCCTCGGCGATTCTGCAGAGTTCGCCTAATTTTCAACATTCTTCTGTGCCACATCTCAGAAGTTAGGACTATTTCCCGTTCCAGTGTTCCCACAGTCCTTGTTGCATTACCATACAATGGTGTGCTTCTCAGAAATTTCATTCTCATATTAAGACCTATGAGTGATACTAGTAGACTTCTCTTGGCCAGGAATGCCTTTTATGCCGGAGCTAGTCTACAGTATATGTCCTTGCTCCGTCCATGAGGTGTTGTTTCTCTGCCCAGGTAGCAGAATTCCTTAAATTCGTGTACTTCGTGATCCCCAATTCTAACGTTGAATTTGTAACTGTTCTCATTTGTGATACTTCTCATTATTTTCTTCTTCCTTCGATTTACTCTCAGTCAACATTCTGTACTCATTGGGCTGTACATTCCCGTCGACAGATCGTGTAATTATTCTTGACGTCGGTGAATCCTATCACTATTATTCCTTCAACTTGAGATTTAATCCCACTTTCTTTTATTTCCGTCATTGTTTTTTAATGTATAGATTGAACAGTAGAGTTAATCTCCACATCCCTATCTTACACCGTTTCTAATCCGAGTACTTCGTTCTTGATGTTCTATTCTTATTTTACCCTCTTGGTTCTTTCAGATATTGTTTATGCCCGTCTTTCGCCATAGCTCACTCCTGCTGTTCTCAGAGTTTCGAACAACTTGCACCACTTCACACAGTCGAATGTTTTTCACACGTCGACAAATCCTAGGAACGTGGCTTGATTCTTCTTGTCATGGTTCCATTATCAAGCGAAACATGGGAACGATCACTCTGGTGCGTTTGCGTTTCCTAAAGCCAAACTGATCGTCACCTAACATATCCTGAGATTTCTTTTCGGTTCTTCTGTGTCTTATTTTTGCAAGGAACTTGGATGCAGGAGCCGTTAAGCTGATTGTTCGATAATTGTTGCTCTCATATGATTTGCAATCTCCTCAATTGTGTCGATGATGTTTTTCTGAAAGTCGCATGGTATATCGCTAATCTCATGCATTATACACACCGACGTAAAAAGTCGTTTTGTTCCCACTTCCCAAATGATTTTAGAAATTCCGATGGAATATTACCTACCTCATTTCGCTAATTTGATCTTAAGACATCTAAAGCTCTTTTAAATTCTGGGTCTAATACTGGATCACCTAACTCTTCCCTATCGATTCAAGTCTCTACTATCACCTTATCAGACGAGGTCCTCCTCCTCATAGAGACCATCTGTGTAATCTTTCCACCCATCCGCTCTCTTTTCTGAAATTATCAGTGGATTCCCGTTGCACTCTTAATTTTATCTCCCTTGTATTTAATTTCACAGGAGATCACTTTGACTTTTCTTCCTTTGAGACAGTCCTTCCGTGGTCATTTGTTTTTCAGTTTGTTCACATTTTAATGCCGTCGTTTTGCCTTAGCTTCTTTGTACTTCCTATTTTATTCGTTCGTAAGTCACTTGTATTTCTGTATTCCTGAACATAGCTAAATATTTTTGTACTTCCTTCTTTATTCGATAAATCGAAGTATTTCTTCTGTTACCCTTGGTTTCTTAGCACTTACCTTCCTGGTACCCAAGTTTTTCTTACGACTTTTGTGACTGACCGATGTAGAGATGTTCATTCCTCTTCAACTGAAATGTCTACTGAGCTATTCGCTATCATAGCGTCTGTAGCCTCAGAGGACTTCACACGTATCTCTTCATAGATAATTTCAAAACTGGGGCAACTACAGCTATAATAGTTATACGTGGTTGATCGACAATTCAAATGGTAAACAGTTGTATAAATACAGGCATTAAAGCTCTCAAATACAAAACTGAATGAAACCTCCGATACTTTGCTGTAGCTGTACTAATTTAAGCTGACTATACACCCACAAAACAGGTTTAGAAATTTTTTATTTGCATCTTCTGCTGCATATAAATGCTGTGTCATGTGGTATAGGAAGCAGTTACAGAATGTCTCAGGGTAACGGCAAGGCTGGGCAATATTCTCAGCCCTCCTCAATTGATAAAAAGCTATCATCAAATGATAAAAATCCATCATCAATGATGAGTGTCAAGTCTGTGTTAAAATCACGAACTGTCATCACATTACTGATTAAAATATCTTCTTGTCGGCCCATGTCAAGCAACTGACAATACCGCTAATTGATGTTTTCCAGGAAAGTACTGGATCCAAAAGCTGACACGGTTATGTATATTTTTCACCAACGTATCAGCTGACAACGTAAGTTACCAGAGTCCCGTGTGTTGTCGAAGCGTTTGCTGTGACTGCCGTCTGGGTAGTAAGACGGTGACAGAAATTGATTAGTAACGAGAGAAAAACCATAAACAATAACAAAATTATAAACATATAAAACTGCCATCAAAGGCTGTACAATCAACAACATAATATTAGGAACCGATAACTACCTGGCGCCGCAAAGTGCAGTTTGTCAATACCAGTGTAAAACAAACGTAAAATTCAGCAGGGACAAAGTTTCCTATAGTCACATGACGTATGCATGTAGTAGTCTAGTACATCAATAAAGCGTAAAAGAGATTCCTCCATCATAACACAAAATAATTGATGAAAGTTAAGAATTAAATGACACATTAACGAAATACATTCCAGTATGCATGATGCAGTACATAAAAAATTGTAAAATGTAAATGTAATGAACAACCCCCAGTAAACAGTGTACCGTCAATTTTCGTTCTTGTTTGTATAGTTTAGAAGGCAGTGCAAGGTTGACAAACATATATAATCCGGATAGCTTCAATACTCAATCTGTTAAATTAAAACTTTAAAATTTAAGTACTTTTACTAACTCGAGATAAAAATACACTGACAGACTGTTACTGTAACTTTTCTCCCCGCTTTTTTTTCTTAATTGCAGTAACTATCCTCACTTTATTTCTATTTTTTGTATCTTGTTGCGGAGGTATGTTCCTACTGGTAGCAGCTACCTGGTCCCACGTTCTTTACGCCACGTTGTAGCGTAGAATTACGGTGGACTGGGGTTCTGGCTGTAGCTTGTGCAGGCCTTTGCACAATTTCATTTATTAAATGCCAAATTCTTATTGATAGTAGAAGACTGACACAATAATAGTGAAAAACAACTTAATCTGCTGCCCCGTATACTTCTTTCAAAACAGGGCAGAAACAAGAGGATACAAATAAAATACCTTCAGTACAGTACATAGAATTAAAATCATACCTTCCTCCCAGCGTACAGAATAGGACAACGACAGTAAGACCTATAGCATATGCCCCTCAGCCATAGACAAGAAATACACCAGATAAAACTCTTGCAATCAACGAGAAAATAGTGAAACAGCTGTCAGATTTAGTTAGGCTTATCTACATAGCACGTAACTGTATAATGGTCTACAAATAATTGAATATCAGTCTCCCTCCCATTGCGATCACCAACTTGCTACTACTACAATCTACCATCAACGCCTTGCCGAAGTATCTACACACATATCTCAGTAAACTCCTGTACAGTAACATAGAAAGTGATAATTCGCACAGAATGAAAAACAAGGTGACTTTCCTTGTACAAGTAGTCTCAACAAATCGCACAAGTCTACAATGGAGTACAAACAAGTTCACGTTCCGTATAACACCAATCAAACGCACTCACAGGGTTATTTAGTAAAACCAAAATAGCTCTCGCTTTCAGAGTACACACAAGCGCACACACACACACACACACACGCACACACACTCACACACACACACAGTTTGGCATCAATCAGCAACCATAACTTGTGCGGAGTAACCACGGACATCCGTGCGTAATACACTCAGTTTGGTACTCAGCACTCCATACTGCTCCACCATCCTGTGGTGTCCACACAGCAACCACGTCCTGTGCGACCCTTAGTGACGTCCCATTCACAGGTTTGCAGTGTACAGACTCCTGAGGCTTCCTGTACTTGGGTCTGCAGCCCCTCTATTGTTCCTGGCTGTCCACCAACTGACTACATTCCGACCACTGTTGTTTCTGCACCACGTCTGCTGACCAGCACAAGACTCAAACTCTGCAGCCTGAACGCCAAACCCCCGCTGTGAGCGCACGGCGCTGACTGTTGACGACATCTCGTAGCCTATTAGATCTTTGTTACGATGCTAGCTTCCGGGAGACGAAAGACATCCGCCGCCGAACAGGCACAGAACACCAAAACACCACACGTTCTAGGCCTCTAGAGGTGTGGCAGTGAAATGTGAATACAAGAAGTATGGCGCCGAAGTTCGTATTATTGCTTTTCGAAATACGAGTACTAGATGATAATATTTTTGATTTGTACTTTACGCTTGGGTCTGGTAGTCTATTGGTAAATTGCTTTTTTCTGGAAAACCCAATATTGCAATTTCATCCATATTATCAAAAAATGGTTCAAATGGCTCTGAGCCCATATCATCAGATAGAAATTTTATTCCTAATTACGACCTTCTTGTGCATACTTCTGATGCTACAGTTAAATTAAAATTCAAATGTCTAATTTTTAATTTTTAAATAATATCAAGTGAAAACCGACACAGTAAAGTTATCGATATTAAATTATGGGTTAGTGTTTAGTGATGTGTCGACAGAAGTGCCGACACAGTGTTATTTTGAGGGGGCCGATAGGCACGCTATCTAACGCAGACGGGCGTGGATTCTGTAACAGGATAAGTAGTGAATTCTCATAAGAAAAGTATGCAGCTCCACGAATACTTATCTTTTAATTCTTGTTGTATACATCATTCTTCTTGTTGAGACATTTCATACGATAATTATCAAACTATTTAAGGATAATGGCGCCTTGCTAGGTCGTAGCCATGGACTTAGCTGAACGCTATTCTAACAGTCTCTCGGCAAATGAAAGAAAGGCTTCGTAAGTGTAGTCGCTAGCAAAGTCGTCGTACAACTGGGGCGAGTGCTAGCCCGTATCTTGAGACCTGCCTTGTGGTGGCGCTAGGTCTGCGATCACACAGTGGCGACACGCGGGTCCGACATGTACTAAATGGACCGCGGCCGATTTAAGCTACCACCTAGCAAGTGTGGTGTCTGGCGGTGACACCACATTTAGGAAATCTCTGCACCTATGTCAAGATGTAAAAATGTTATTTCTGTGATAGATGTTCGCTGGGAGGTGAGCGTATTTTGTGAAAACATTGATAATTTTATGTAAAATAAAATATGAAAATGAATGTAAGTTATAAATGTACTGACTATAACGTTTTCTAAGGCTGTTAGAACACATAATTCATTTAAATAAATTGAAATCATAACGTTAAGAAATCCATGACGGGTTTTCGACCGACAGGCTTTTGGAAGACCTTGGTGCGAGCAGCCCAAGGGAGAAAAAGAACGGGAAACCAGAGGTAATGGCAGTCGAGCCTTGACAGTGTATGTCCCACAGCATAACATGTCTGGCGATGTGAGGCTTAAATATTAAAAATTTGGTTGGCAGTGGCTTATAGCTCCTGAAGTCGTCTCCAGTTTATTTCGTGATGGAAAGAAAGAATATCCGACTGGTTTTATACGTTGGAATATGGAGCCAGTGATACAGCAAGTTGACATGGCTACCTCATGTGAGTGGTAGCTATAAATTAATTCCATCACTGGAGACGAGAAGAGCCTATCCAAATTTTCATTCGGCAAGCGACAAGTTCAACACCGATACGACTGCAACCAGTAAGGCAAGACATTTTCATATAAACTGTATTTAGCAGTGCATCAGGATTAAGCCGTGGAAATAAATTGCTGTTTTGAAGAGCACGCCGCAGCGCGTTGTGTGAAGCAGTCGCCCTCCGTTTCTGGTGATGGCGCCGCTGTGGCAATCGCAGCTTTGGTATCTCCCTCTGGTGTCAAAGGGGGTAGCCTGTTCACGTGGATTTAAGGGGCGCTATGAGCTCGCTAGGCTCGGTCTTCAGCAAGGTCCTGGAATCTATCCTCACCCGACGCACCCATCAGCATCTCCGCCAGCACCGCCTCCTTCCCGTTAGCCAGTGTGGCTTTCGGCCGTCCTTCTCTTCCGACGATCTTCTCCTTCACCTCACTCATCTCCTTTCCGAACAGCTCAATTCCCGTCGCTCTGCAATCTTCCTCTCTCTTGACCCCGAACGCGCTTATGACCGCGTATGGCATTCCGGTCTCCTCTTCAAGCTACAAACCTTCGCCCTTCCCATTAACTACGTCCGTCTGATCGGTTCCTTTCTCTCCCGCCGTCCTTCCTATGTCACCATCCATAACACAGATTCCTACACCTCTTTCCCCTCCGCCGGTGTGCCCCAAGGCTCCGTCCTCTCCCCCCTTCTGTACCTTTTGTGCACGGCGGACATGCCGCCGCCGTCACCCCCCATCCACCTTCTCCAGTTTGTCAATGACACCGCCTTCCTTGCCCTTGCCCCCACCCTGCAACGCTCCCAACGCCTTCTCCAATCCCATCTTGACCGGTTCAGCGCTTGGTGCAACCAGTGGTTGCTCAAGGTCAATCCTTCCAAAACCCAGGTGATCTTTGTAGATAAAACCACCCCTTCCTTCCGCCTCCTTGATTTCTATCTCACCGTCTATGGCCGTCCCATCGCCCTCACTCCCACCCTTAAGTACCTTGGCGTCACCCTCGACCGTCGCCTCTCCTGGACTCCCCATCTCCAGACAATCCAAGCCAAGGCACGTTCCCGACTCCGTCTCCTCAAGCTCCTTTCCGGCCATACGTGGGGTCTGGACCCCTCCACCATCCTCCACACCTATAAGTCCCTCATCCGCCCTATCCTTTGTTATGCCCATCTGGCTTGGATCTCCGCCCCCCCCCCTACCTTTTATAAATCCCTCCAAATCCTTGAATGCCATGCTCTCCGCCTTGCCTATCGCATCCGTCTCCCCTCCCCCACGCGGATCCTGTATGATCTCATCCCCTTTCCCCACCTCCTCCTTTTCCTTGAAAGGATACGGATCCTGTACACCTCCCGTGAACTTGATCCTCCTCACCCGCTCGTATCCCCGATCCTCTCCCACCTCCGCCCGCTGCCGCGCCTGTATTCCCACGTCTCGCCCGGTCTCCATCTCTCCACCCTCCTTACCCGCTCCCAAGGTGGCTTCCGCCAGCTCCCTCTCCCTGATGATGTCCTTGTCCCCTCCCCCCACTTCCGGTGTCCTTTCCTTTTGGCACCCTCCCTCCCTTCTCTTCTCTTCCCTTCTTTTTCCTTTTCCCCGTCCCCTCCCTCCCCCCTCTTCCCCCGGGCTTCCTCTCCCCCTTCCTCCCTCCCCCCTATCTCCCCTACCCGTGGCATCTCTGCTCTCCCCTCTCGCTCTCCCACTCCCCTTCCTCCTCCACCTCTCTTGGCAGGTCCACGGACTCGCACACGCATAGTGAACATTCACGCGCCGGAGATCATCGCCTTCTGTGTCTCGTGTGTGTGACGTCGTTTAGTGTTTTTGGTGTCCGCCGTCCCACTACTATGTTCACTTGTGCCGTCGGATTCATCAGTGTTCTGTGCGCCTTGCCACCGTGTTTTCAGTGTTGTTATCGTCACTTGTGAACGACTCCGTGTCTTTTGTGTCTCTGTGACCTCTCTCTTATGCCCGTCACTATGTTCGTTATCATTCTCCGTTCCTATACTATTGTAAACACTATGGCTGAAGAGCGGCGTAGTATGCCGCTGCCAGTCTACCTGATTTGTACAGGTTTTAAAATAACAATAAAGTAAAAAAAAAAAAAAAACTCGCTAGGCGGCAAATCTGGTCAGTTGGTCAGCCGGCTCTGTGTGGGGCAGTCAGTGTCTGTCTGTCGTCCGGAGTGCTAGTATGTGTTAGGCCGCCAGTCTGCTCGAGTTTGTTCAGGCAGTGGTCATTGGCGGTTGGATCGATCGGTTGGTGGGTCGCGCACTGGGACACAAGTTGACTTGTCCGTCTTTAGCGTCGGCGCATGCGAGGTCGCCACATGAGTCCAATGGGACGCGCCGTATAGCGAGGTGTAGTGGCTCCGCGGCCGACACGAGTGCAACAAGAGTCAACCCACGACATCGGTCTGGCCGGTGCGAGCTGCGACGCCGTGAGACGGGAGATCGGCGCATCTTCATGCGTCCGTTGAAGCGGCTGGCAACAGACGGTTCGGCAGAGCGTTTTGGGGGTGCTGCGCCAGGTCTCCGCTAGACATCGCAGTTTATTAGAAGTTAAGCGATTCGTGATGTGTTGTTTCATTTACTTGTTAAATTCTAATCGTTTTCTTGGTCGGTCTCTCGTCCCCAGCTTGGTCGTCTCTCTCTCGTCCGCATTTGTTAGGCAGTTTGTCTGTCTGTCTCTCTACCTGCCGTACGTTAATAGCTGCCTCTGTCATGTTTGTCGAATTCGGTGTTGACGAATTTACTGCTTGAAGTGTAACGGCCGAATTCCTGAAATATGTTTTTATCTGGCCTGTCATCTTGAGAGGTGGTATATGTGTAATGTAGAGCATGTTTGGCCAACTTTTCATATCTTATGTAAGACTGCATTTCACGGGTTTTTATTTAAATGGTCACTTTAGTGTATAAAGTTACCACCCTTCCACCGTAAGACCTTTTTAAAAATCAAGTTGCATCTTCGGTGGCAACTTAATCTTTTAATATTAGTGTTTTGTACCATTTCCATCCCTCTTACGGAGTGCATAGTTTATGTGCTTGTGTGAGTTGATAAAATTTTTTGTTTAAAGTAATCTGGTGTGTTGCAGATTTGCACCAGTGTAGTCTTTCAGAGGCTGTTGTGAGCGGTCGTCGCTACGGCCGTGTCTAAAGGGAGCGGCAAGGTTCTCACCCCGAAAGCTCACACAGTCAAAATTTGTTCTTTCTGCCTCTGAATAAATTGTAACTTGATATTTAGAGGGTGTTTTCTGATTATAATTTTAAGTTTGTTTTCTTTTTAAAAAAGACTTTTAGGAACAAATTTCCATTTGTTGAAAGAAATTTGATTTGCTTTCGTCAGTTACTCACTGTCAACTACTTCCACGCTCAGATAGTGTGATTAAATGTGTTAATGTTCTCGATGAATCGCTAGTAAATAAAGTAAATTCTTAAGAAAAGGTTTTGAAAGTATATACACGCTTCAAGGATGTTACAGTCGACCCAACAGTTTGCCAAAGTTGTAGTATAGTTTTGTTAAAAGTATTTTTTACAGTCATTGTCGCAAAGTCATATACCGATCCAAAGTTCCCTGTCCATTTGCTCAAATCTAAATTTTATGTACATTCAAAATATTGTGATTAATTAATGTTGATGTTATGGCAGTCTTTCAGAGTCATATAAAAGGAAGTTCCAACAATAATTGTTTATTTTCATTTTGAAGAGATAATTAGTGAGGTCACTTTGATATGTCATTGTAAAATTCAGTTTGATGAGATTTATTGCCTCTACATTTGCTTTCGTCGAATACTGACTTCACGTAATTATTCAAAGTATAAATGACAGCCATTAAGCCGCAAAATAATGTCTGTCAACCTTCACCCCGCTTCGAAGCAAAATTGCTGCCATAAAAGTCATTAACGTAAATTAATTTCTGATACTTTCAAAAACGTAAACAAAACGAAGGTATTGATAGTTCTCCTTCAGAGCTGGCGACCAAAACAATTTTCGTAGAAAAAGTTTTTCTTTCGGTGGATTTGTCGTAAACGGTTTTATACTTGGGTGCGGGTAAGATCAAACCCAGGTAGACCAGGTAACGTGTTCTGTGTGGCGTACTAATTCAGAAAATCGAGAGCCATTATTACACCTCGCTTGGGAGTGAAAATTAAATCATAAATAGGTGCATAGCTAATACTAGTATTCTGTTAGGTAACATGTGTTAAAATTTTTGTTAGAGGTGGTTGTCAATGCGGATAAAAACATTGTCAACTTGTGCAGTTTTAATGAAAATGCTCTAATGGGTGAACTAAAAGCTGCATTTTTAAGAGAAGCGGCATGAAGACGGTGCGGGAGGGATCGAAGTTGGTTTTTTTGTGAGGCAGACCCTGAAGCTAGAATAGATGCGTGTGGTGTCGCACATTCGACCACCAACCGGGTTCACTTTCCGTAGCGTGGACAACGCCTTATTTTCACTTCTGGAGAGATACAAAAATTATTCTTTCCATTTTTGATTCCATTTTTCAGCAATATCAGCAAATAATGTCTCTAAATATCGTCACGTTCGTGGTTAAAAAGCATTCCTTTCCCTACTACGTAACGTTAAAAAACGGTGCGATTGCACATGATTCGGACATTTAAAATACAAAGGCGAATAGGTCGCATGTGGAATCGGCGGGTTCGGTTATATAGTGCACTCTTTGAATTGCAACATAATTAAGTTGCTTGTATTCTACTTTATTTTTGCTCTAATCCGTAACATTGGGTGCGGTAAATGATTTCATTGTTTTTTTTTCTGTTTCACATGAAATAGAAACTGGATCCTCCACACGATACTCTGTGGACTCATGTGTTTTTGCTAGTGTTTACGAGTACGTGTGTGCACTGCTTGATTTAAATGCATTGTAAGTATATTACTGATTATTTATGTTGCCAACTGTTTTTCGTGTCCCGCAAAGACCAAAGAAATTTTCATTCACCTCTCGTATAAAATACTGTTTGTGGTAACTGTAAATAATGTGTGAATACTTCTGCATAATAACTGTCACATTTTTATCATTTGCAAGGAAGAATGGTCTCATAATCAAGACTACAAAGGATGAGCCCTACTCATTTACATCCACATCTGTACTTCGCAAGACACTCAAATGTAATGTACACATTAGCAAGAAGTAACATCATTCAAAACAGAAGAACATACTCATTAGGTTGCAAGATATAGTAAAATTGAATATCAATACTGGCAAAACCTGGCAGCATCTAGGAGTAATCCATCAAACACGAGAAAGTACGGAAAACGGATGCAAACAAAAGATTACGTAGAATGCGAGCAATACACCTAGAATGCACTTAAATCGGACAGGTCACACTCAGACTGATAAGCAATAACAGATACGTATAAGTCCACAGAACACCATGCAACGTGTGAGTTAACGTTCATTTCGCTCTCAATCAAGTATATGGCCGAGAGAGTTAGCCTTCAGTAATTGGGAAACGAAGCCGGTCGTCCAGGACCGTTTGCCACAAAGAGCGCATATTCACCACGAGATGGGGAAACTCACAGGCGTCTATTGTGCTGTAGTGTGCGAGTGAGACAGACGAGAACCTACGTCATAGGAAAACCCCGTAGAAGCCATTTCTGGCCAAGGAGACGTGGATGTGTTATATATATATGGCGGATGTAAGATCGCCCATAAAAGGAAACATTTAGGAAAACTATTTAATTCTGTAGTAATTCAGGGATAGAAGGAATGGTAATTTTAATCTATTATCCACTATAAATTTTCATGGTAATCCCTATAAAACTTAAATATTGTTCATAACTTAGTTCCCGATCTTATTATTACTATTATTATATGTAATATTAACTTTGTATTTCGCTAACTTGCCATCAGACAGACAATTTAACCAAAGGGTGACAAGTGTCTAATTTAGGGCTTGTAATGCGACGCTAGTGGTTCAACCGGTAGACGAGTTTGAGTCAACACATTTCGACGAAGGGGAACCTCATGTGAGTCCGAACATCTTTGGGATGTTAGCTCACAAACGAAAGCAGCTTCTGTTGTGTGTGGAACAAAAAGCAGTTTGGAATCACTTACCCCCCTCAATATCAACGAACGCGACAGCAACGCAGTCAGAAAACGAGTAAAATATTTACAGCGGAATCCAAAGAATGTAGGACACGCGAGAAATGTAATCAGAGGCGCACACTGATGAAACCTGATTATGATAAATTTGAAAAAAAAAAAAAAACGTAATAATCAGCCAATGAGAAAGCGACTTAATGGAGTGTTATACCTGCAGCGCTCCAAGTGGCGTGGCAGCGAACTAAAGCGACTTATCTGAAGTCCCATACGAGATTAACTCCCGTGGTGAGCAGGTGGCTCAAACCGTTCGCGATGATTCGCCAAGGCTCGAATCAGGGCCGAAAACGCCGGCGACCGCGCCCCCTAACTAAGCACTAGCACTACACCAGCGCTAACTCGGCCAGACGTAGCGCGAATCACAAATTTTCGGAACAAGATCATAGCTTTTTGTATGTGGTGTTTATATACGAGCCATTCGCTCACATTTTTAACCTTGACAAATGTATCTATGGTTAGTGTACTTCGATATGATTGGACCTCTTGCCCGATAGGTGAATGTTAGCGCTTTGTATTTCCTTTTTAATGCCGAATTTAAGTTGTACTCTTATTGTCGCGTACCTGAGCCCTTTGGCTACGCAACTTTGGCATTCAGGAAAACATTAATGACCTTAATACGGATCTACGTAGCCGATCAGTTCAATAATTTAGGAGGCCTGAATGATAAAAGAATAGAGAAACATTATGATGGAGGTTTTAATGGTTCAGGTGGTCTACATTGTCTTGCTGCACTTAAATACAGTGCCCAAAATGTTCATACAATCATGTGAAACTGTCAGAAAAATCCTTCTCGGGACGTTGTTTAGCGAGCGCGTCACATCAGCTACGTCGTCAAAGCGTTGATGTGAATATCAGTACTATGATGTTTTGTAGTAGGTTCGTGGTGATAAAGTCTCTTCACAGATTATGTTTTTTGCTATAAATTAATTGTCCTCGTTCTGCCTTTCAATAAAGACGTAGCAAGCGTTCAGAGGCTTTTTTTTTTTAAGTCAAGACCTCAGGGACAAACTTTGCACACATTTTTCCGTTCTTCAAAACATTATGGAGAATGTTTTTAACGCTGTTGCCCCAGAGCGTCTGGTGACAACAAAGTTCACACACTACCGTCACACGTTCACTACTTAACTCTGACTTCTCACAACTGATTGGTAGAATGCGCACGTTTATTGTTCACAACTGTTAGCTGAAGCTGCCACCGCAATTACTTCGCTGTCTCTTATACCCCAGGAATTAAATCTACCTTGGGACATTTCAGAGGTACAATGTGTGTGTAAATGTGTTTACAGCATGGGACCGAGTGAGGTGGCGGAATGTTTAGCACATTGGCCTCGCATTCGGGAGAATGACGGTTCAAACCCGCGTTCGGCCGTCCAGATTAGGGTTTTCCGTGATTTCTCTAAATCACTTCAGACAAATGCCGGGATGGTTCTTTTGAAAGGGCACTGCCGACTTCCTTCTGCCATCCTTACCTACTCCGATGTGACCGAGGACCTCCCTGTTTGGTCGGGTCTTCCCCCGAACCAACCAACCAATCAACGCAGCATGAGAAGTTAAACTGAAGCTGAATGCCACGGTCCTTTGAATGAGCAGCACATAATTTCTAATCGGCGCTTAAAACCAGGTCATTCGTTGCAAGTGAACGACAGCTCGACGTTCACTCCAAATATGCAGTAAGAACACAAATTATCTGAACACCTTAGTGGGAATTTTTTTAAATCTGCGATACGGTTTTGAGAAACGACTGAGACATAAATGTTTGCTTTAAATATAAATGCTGTCTGCGTCATGTCACATTCTTGTCCACTCCTCGGATTATGTTCGCGTTTAGTCAAGGTGTTTCATTTCATGTTGTTCTGTGTATATTTTCTCTGAAAAGTTGATCGTATTTAATAGCAGGAAAGGTATCCGCAGTTGCGAAAATGTACCCAATTCGGCTGTATATTAGAATTATGTCAATAAAATGTTGTGCCAGACCGTGGCTCGAACACGGGTTTCCCGCTTTACGCGAGCGGTCGCCTTGACCGCTTCGCCTGTGCGTGCACGAATCACGGCCAGGCCTAAACTTCCGCATGTCGTCGTCATTGTATGACAACCTGCACTCGTACATTACATACATTCCCGTCCAGGAAGGTCATATTTACTGAGAGTCGAGAGCCTCGTATTGGTGAATAAATAGAAATTAGCGAATGTAAGATGCAGTGTTCCTCTGGAGAAATATGCATGTCCGACGGAATACTGTAACGTTCTTCTTAATAACACGTGCACTGCCATTTCGTGCATATTTGATAGATAACGTGCTCCTAGAAAGCCTCTCTTGCTCTAACGAAGAGCAACTGTCAATCAGTAGACCGTACATTGGCTAGTTTAGCTGTCTTCATTTTCCTATTACTAATGCAACGGTGAAAATACAATCTTCAAACGGTCCGGACTTCCTAATGCATTTCACGCTTGAATCCTCTGTAGCTGACAAATACAGCACAGAAATAGTTGCAGTGCGAAAAGTAAAGCAAAATTTAAATGATTACCTGACAAGTGTTATAGACATGTACGGAGACAGCCCTGACATTTGTCCAACGAAATGAATGATTACTAAAATTATTACGAGCTAGGGACCATCAATCGCAGATCGCGAAAGTGAGACGCCATCAGCGAAAGAGAGGCCCTATAACAGGATTGCGGTATAAGTGAAGACCTCGGCTAACCTTCGGCGCTAGATCAACCAAGGCGCACCTGTTATACAGGGTGTTTCAAAAAGAATATATCTATTTCGAAAACATATAATTGTTAATCTTTAAGACATATGAATATGAAACTTAACAAACATATTTACGAACCACTCAAGTTCATATTACATACACTATAGGCCATTCAAATTGCAACACCAAAAAGAAATGCAGATGATAAACGGGTATTCATTGGACAAATATATAATACTAGAACTGACATGTGATTACATTTTCACGCAATTTGGGAGTATAAATCCTGAGAAATCAGTACCCAGAGCAACCAACTCTGGCCGCAATAACGGCCTTGACACGCATGGGCATTGAGTCAAACAGAGCTTGGATGGCGTGTACAGGTACAGCTGCCCATTGAGCCTCAACACGATACGACCGTTCATCAAGAGTAGTGACTGGCGTATTGTGACGAGCCAGTTGCTCGGCCACCATTGACCAGACGTTTTCAATTGGTGAGAGATCTGGAGAATGTGCTGGCCAGGGCAGCAGTCGAACATTTTCTGTATCCAGAATGCCCTGTACAGGACCTGCAACATGCGGTCGTGCATTATCTTGCTGAAATGTAGGGTTTCGCAAGGATCGAGTGAAGGGTAGAGCCACGGGTCGTAACACATTTGAAACGTAACGTCCACTGTTCAAAGTGCCGTCAGTGCGAATAAGAGGTGACCGAACGTGTAACCAATGGCACCCCATACCATGACTCCGGGTGATACGCCAGTATGGCGATGACGAATACACGCTTCCAATGTTCGTTGACCGCGATGTCGCCAAACACGAAGGCGACCATCATTATGCTGTAAACAAAACCTGGATTTGTCCGAAAAAATGGCGTTTTGCCATTCGTGCACCCAGGTTCGTCGTTGAGTTCACCATTGCAGCGTCAACGGTAACCGCAGCCATGGTCTCCGAGCTGACAGTCCATGTTGCTCCAAACGTCGTCGAACTGTTCGTGCAGATGGTTGTTGTCTTGCAAACGTCCCCATCTGTTGACTCAAGGACCGAGACCTTGCTGCACGATCCGTTACAGCCATGCGGATAAGATGCCTGTCATCTCGACTGCTAGTGTTACGAGGCCGTTGAGATCCAGTACGGCGTTCCGTATTACCCTCCTGAACCCACCGACTCCATATTCTGCTAACAGTTATTGGATTTCGACCAACGCGAGCAGCACTGTCGCGATACGATAAACCGCAATCGCGATAGGCTACAATCCCACCTTTATCAAAGTCGGAAACGTGATGGTACACATTTCTCCTCCTCAAACGAGGCATCACAACAACGTTTCATCAGGCAACGCGGGTCAACTGCTGTTTGTGTATAAGAAATCGGTTGGAAACTTTTCTCATGTCTTCACGTTGCAGGTGTCGTCACCGGCGTCTACCTTGTGTGAATGCTGTGAAAAGCTCATCATTTGGGTATCACAGCATCTTCTTCTTGTCGGTTAAATTTCGCTTCTATAGCACGTCATCTTCGTGGTGTAGCAATTTTTGTTGAAAAATGAAGTTGCCTTCGTGCAACCTCGGAAAGACCCAGTTTTGTAACATAGCGAGATACTGCTGAGCGAATCGTGTTTCCATCATAGAATGGGCGGTAAACATATGATCGGGCTATCGCACAAAACACATTGACTTTGGGCGAATGTCGTACATGTTCGGTGGCTGCATGTGAGCTCTGTAGTCCCCAAATTCTAACACTGCGTTTGTTCACCTGACCACTAACATGGATAGTCGCTTTATCACTGAACACGACACGTTGTGAAAGAGTGTTATCATTGTCAAAAGCATCAAGAATCTCATTACAAAATGCCAAACGTTAGCTTTTGGCATCAGGACGCAGAGCTTGTAACGTCTGGTACTTGTACGGCTTCATAACCAACCAACGTGTCAAAAGACGCCAAAATGTGATTGTAGGCAGTTATAACTCCCGACTGGCACGACGAGCTGATTTTGAAGGACTACATTGGATAGCAGTCTAAAGTAGTGCAACATTTTCTTCAGGAACGCATCCTGTATCTAGAAACGGTCGATACCATCTGCGAATGTTCAATCCATTCCCAGTATCACTTTGGTACCTCAACGTGAAATGTCTTTGCACTGTAATCACGGAATTGCACTTCGCAAACGCGAGAACAGAAAATGATTTCTCCTGCAGAGTAGCCATTTTAAACATATGACGATTACAAAGCAAAACAGAAGACAACTGAAATCTAGCCGCTATTAAAATAAACCAGACTATGTATTTGTTTCTGCAATAGCCGAGCCGAGACGCAGCGATCTATAGTTTTTTACAAATGTTGTTGTTGTTGTGGTCCTCAGTACAGAGACTGGTTTGATGCAGATCTCCATGCTACTCTATCCTGTGCAAGCTTCATCTCCCAGTACTTACTGCAGCCCTCATCCTTTCGAATCTGTTTAGTGTATTCATCTCTTGGTCTCCCTCTACGATTTTTACCCTCCACGCTGCTCTCCAATACTAAATTTTTGATCCCTTGATGCCTCAGAATATGCCCTACCAACCGATCCCTTCTTCTAGTCAAGTGGTGCCACAAATTTCTCTTCTCTCCAATTGTATTCAATACCTCCTCATTAGTTATGTGATCTACCCATCTAATCCTCAGCATTCTTCTGTAGCACCACATTTCGAAAGCTTCTATTCTTATCTTGTCCAAACTATTTATCGTCCAGGTTTCACTTCCATACATAGCTACACTCCATACAAATACTTTCAGAAAGAGCGGATGGAACGTCGGAGCCTTTCGTTTCGCACCCACCATCCAGAATTGTACTATGTTCCATTCAGTGAGTGGGAATTTCGCAGTGCCCTAGCCGCTTGCCCTGATACCGCTCCTGGGCCAGATGGCATCCACTGTTAGATGCTGAAACGCCTTTCAGTGGACTGCCAGCGACGGCTCCTCGACCTTTACAACCGTATTTGGGTCGAGGGCGAATTTCCGTCGCAATGGCGAAAAAGTATTGTTATCCCCATTCTGAAACCAGGCAAGAACCCTTTGGAGGTGGACAGCTACCGTCCCATTAGCCTCACCAACGTTCTTTGCAAGTTGCTTGAACTGATGGTGAGCCGGCGCTTCCATTGGGTACTGGAGTCTCGGGGCCTTCTGGCTCCATCTCAGGGTGGGTTCCGTAAAGGCCGCTACGCCGCCGACAATCTGGTGAGCCTGGAGTCGGCCATCCGTACTGCTTTTGCCCGCCGTCAGCACCTGATCGATGTCTTTTTCGACATGCGGAAGGCGTACGATACGACATGGCGTCATCACATCCTTTCTACGCTTCATGGATGGGGTCTTCGGGGCCCTCTGCCGATCCTTATCAGAAATTTTCTGTCGCGGTCTCCCATAGTCCATCCCGAGTTCAGGAGAACGGTGTGCCACAGGGATCTGTTTTAAGTATCTGTCTGTTTTAATAGCCATTAACGGGCTAGCTGCGGCGGTGGAAACCTCTGTCTCAGCGTCCCTGTATGCTGACGACTTCTGCCTTTACTACAGCTCTATTGGCATTGCAGCCGCTTAACGCCAGCTACAGGGCGCTATCCGTAAGGCGCAGTCTTTGGCTGTAGCTCATGGGTTCCAGTTTTCGGCAGCCAAGACCTGCGTTACGCATTTCTGCCGGCGACGCACTGTCCAGCCGGAGCCGCGGCTTTTTCTCGACGGCAAGCTTCTTGCAGTGGTGGAGTCACATAGGTTTTTGGGGGTGGTTTTTGATGCTCGGTTGACTTGGCTGCCTCATATTCGGCAGCTTAAACACATGTGTTGGCGAGATCTAAATGCTCTACGATGCTTGAGCCACACCCGTTGGGGCGCCGACCGATCTACCCTGTTACGGCTCTACCAGGCGTTAATCCAGTCTCGTCTGGACTATGGGAGCCTGCCTTATGGCTCAGCATCCCCATTAGCGTTGCGGTTGCTGGACCCAATCCTCCACAGCGGGATACGCCTTGCCACTGGTGCTTTCCGGACCAGCCCTGTGGACAGCATACTTGTGGAGGCGGGTGTCCCTCCACTGCGGTTACAGCGCCAACGTTTGCTGGCCGCTTATGCTCCCCATGTTTTCAGTTTGCCCGGGCATCCTAACTATCGGCTACTATTCCCACAGTCGCACGTCCATCTTCCAGAACGTCGGCCCAGGGCTGCATGTACGATCGCGGTCCGCGTCAGAGTGCTTCTCTCCGGGCTTGGGGCTTTACCTCTTCCGCCTCCTTTCCGGGCACCTCTGCGTACACCCCCGTGGTGTGTGCCTCGCCCTCGCCTTCAGCTGGAATTGGCACAGGGCCCGAAGGACTCAGCCCCTCCGGAGGCCTTCCGCCGCCGCTTTCTTTCCATCCTCGCAACGTATCAGGGCTCTGGCATTGTTTACACTGACGGCTCGATGGTTGCTGGTCGTGTCGGTTATGCGCTAACTCTAGGGGACCATTTTGAACAACGTTCTTTGCCGGCTGGCTGCAGCGTTTACACCGCTGAGCTCAGGTGAGTCCTTCGCGATCTGTAGCGATTCCCTGAGCGGTTTACGAGCTCTCGACCAGTGTTTCTCTCGTTCTCGTCTGGTGATGGCTATCCAGGAGTCCCTGCATACTCTTGCCCGTTGCGGCCGCTCTGTGGTCTTCGTTTGGACCCCAGGCTATGTTGGGATACCCGGCAATGAAAATGTTGACCGCCTGGCAAAAGAGGCCACCAGTACACCATCTCTGGACATTGGCCTCCCGGAGACTGATTTGAGGGCAGTCTTACGCCGCAAAGTTATCTCGCTTTGGGACGCTGAAAGGCGCGGTCTGGCCACCCCTAACAAAGTCCGTGCCGTCAAGGAGACGACGACTGTGTGGCACTCCTCCTTGCGAGTCTCTCGCAAGGAGTCTGTCGTCCTCTGCGCATTGGGCACACACGGATGACCCACGGCCACTTATTGCGCCGTGAGGACCCACCTCTATGTCGCTGCGGCTCGGCATTGACAGTGGTCCACATTTTGTTGGACTGTCCACTTTTAGCTGTGCTCAGGCAGACGTTGGCGCTGCCTGACACGCTCTCTGCCCTTTTAATAGATGACTCTGTCATGGCCGGCCGGTGTGGCCGTGCGGTTAAAGGCGCTTCAGTCTGGAACCGCGTGACCGCTACGGTCGCAGGTTCGAATCCTGCCTCGGGCATGGATGTGTGTGATGTCCCTAGGTTAGTTAGGTTTAATTAGTTCTAAGTTCTAGGCGACTGATGACCTCAGAAGTTAAGTCGCATAGTGCTCAGAGCCATTTGAACCATTTGACTCTGTCATGGTGGGCTTAGTTTAGCGTTTTATTCGGGCAGGGGTTTTTTATCGTTTAATCTGAGTGTTTATTTTTTTTTAGTGTTGATTCTGGCTTCTAGCCTCTGATTTTCAACTGAGTTTTTAATGTGTTCTCGGTGGTTGGCTTTTCTTTTATTTTCTCTATGGTCGGCCAACCACCGTCACATTCTGTGTGTTTTAATTTGTTTTGTCTGATATCTGTCGGTGTATTTTCTGTCCTGTTTCGTCTACCGTCTTTAATGTTGTTCGTTTTTTTATATTATTATTCCCTTTGTGTGGTTTTAGTCTTTTGGAAAAAGGGACCGATGACCGTAGCAGTCTGGTCCTTTTAATCGCACAAACCAACCAACCAAATACTTTCAGAAACGACATCTTGACACTTAAATCTATACTCGATGTTAACAAATTTCTCTTCTTCAGAAACGCTTTCCTCGCCATTGCCAGTCTACATTTTATATCCTCTCTATTTCGACCATCATCAGTTATTTTGCTCCCCAAATAGCCAACCTCATTTACTACTTTAAGCCTCTCATTTCCTAGTCTAATTCCCACAGCATCACCCAATTTATGTTGAGTGTTTATGGAAAAAGTTCAAGGCAATCGTAAAATGCGTTTTAGACAGGTAGGTGCAGAGTAAAACTGTGAGGGACGGGAAAAACCCACCGTGGCACAACAACAAAGTTAGGAAACTACTGCGAAAGCAAAGAGAGCTTCACTCCAAGTTCAAACGCAGCCAAAACCTCTCAGACAAACAGAAGCAAAACGATGTCAAAGTTAGCGTAAGGAGGGCTATGCGTGAAGCGTTCAGTGAATTCGAAAGTAAAATTCTGTGTACCGACTTGACAGAAAATCCTAGGAAGTTCTGGTCTTACGTTAAATCAGTAAGTGGCTCGAAACAGCATATCCAGACACTCCGGGATGATGATGGCATTGAAAGAGAGGATGACACGCGTAAAGCTGAAATACTAAACACCTTTTTCCAAAGCAGTTTCACACAGGAAGACCGCACTGCAGTTCCTTCTCTAAATCCTCGCACAAACGAAAAAATGGCTGACATCGAAATAAGTGTCCAAGGAATAGAAAAGCAACTGGAATCACTCAATAGAGGAAAGTCCACTGGACCTGACGGGATACCAATTCGATTCTACACAGAGTACGCGAAAGAACTTGCCCCCCTTCTAACAGCCGTGTGCCGCAAGTCTCTAGAGGAACGGAAGGCTCCAAATGATTAGAAAAGAGCACAGGTAGTCCCAGTCTTCAAGAAGGGTCGTCGAGCAGATGCGCAAAACTATAGACCTATATCTCTGACGTCGATCTGTTGTAAAATTTTAGAACATGTTTTTTGCTCGAGTATCATGTCGTTTTTGGAAACCCAGAATCTACTCTGTAGGAATCAACATGGATTCCGGAAACAGCGATCGTGTGAGACCCAACTCGCTTTATTTGTTCATGAGACCTAGAAATTATTAGATACAGGCTCCCAGTTAGATGCTATTTTTCTTGACTTCCGGAAGGCGTCCGATACAGATCCGCACTGTCACCTGATATACAAAGTAAGAGCCTACGGAATATCAGACGAGCTGTGTGGTTGGATTGAAGAGTTTTTAGCAAACAGAACACAGCATGTTGTTATGAATGGAGAGACGTCTACAGACGTTAAGGTAACCTCTGGCGACCCACAGGGGAGTGTTATGGGACCATTGCTTTTCACAATATATATAAATGACCTAGTAGATAGTGTCGGAAGTTCCATGCGGCTTTTCGCGGATGATGCTGTAGTATACAGAGAAGTTGCAGCATTAGAAAATTGTAGCGAAATGCAGGAAGATCTGCAGCGGATAGGCACTTGGTACAGGGAGTGGCAACTGACCCCTAACATAGACAAATGTAATGTATTGCGAATACATAGAAAGAAGGTTCCTTTATTGTATGATTATATGATAGCGGAACAAACACTGGTAGCAGTTACTTCTGTAAAATATCTGGGAGTATGCGTGCGGAACGATTTGAAGTGGAATGATCATATAAAATTAATTGTTGGTAAGGCGGGTACCAGGTTGAGATTCATTGGGAGAGTCCTTAGAAAATGTAGTCCATCAACAAAGGAGGTGGCTTACAAAACACTCGTTCGACCTATACTTGAGTATTGCTCATCAGTGTGGGATCCGTACCAGATCGGTTTGACGGAGGAGATAGAGAAGATCAAAAGAAGAGCAGCGCGTTTCGTCACAGGGTTATTTGGAAACCGTGATAGCGTTACGGAGATGTTTAGAAAAGTCAAGTGGCAGACTCTGCAAGAGAGGCGCTCTGCATCGCGGTGTAGCTTGCTCGCCAGGTTTCGAGAAGGTGCGTTTCTGGATGAGGTATCAAATATATTGCTTCCCCATACTTATACCTCCCGAGGAGATCACGAATGTAAAATTAGAGAGATCAGAGCGCGCACGGAGGCTTTCAGACAGTCGTTCTTCCCGCGAACCATACGCGACTGGAACAGGAAAGGGAGGTAATGACAATTCCACGTAAAGTGCCCTCCGCCACACACCGTTGGGTGGCTTGCGGAGTATAAATGTAGATGTAGATGTAGATTTAATTAGACTACATTCCACTATCCTCGTTTTGCTTTTGTTGATGTTCATCATATATCGTCCTTTCAAGACACTGTCCATTCCATCAGCTGCTCTTCCAGGTCTTTTGCTGTCTCTGACAGAATTTCAATGTCATCGGCGAACCTCAAAGATTTTATTTCTTCTCCAAGGATTTTAGTTCCTAATCCAAATTTTTCTTTTGTTTCCTTCACTGCTTGCTCAATATACAGATTGAATAACATCGGGGATAGGCTACAAACCTGTCTCACTCCCTTCCCAACCACTGCTTCCCTTTCACGCCCCTCGATTCTCATAACTGCCATCTGGTTTCTGTAGAAATTGTAGATAGCCTTTCCCTCCCTATATATATATATATATATATATATATATATATATATATATATACAGGGTGTTTCAAAAATGACCGGTATATTTGAAACGGCAATAAAAACTAAACGAGCAGCGATAGAAATATACCGGTTGTTGCAATATGCTTGGGACAACAGTACATTTTCAGGCGGACAAACTTTCGAAATTGCAGTAGTTACAATTTTCAACAACAGATGGCGCTGCAAGTGATGTGAAAGCTATAGAAGACAACGCAGGCTGTGGATGCGCCATTCAGTACGTCGTCTTTCTGCTGTAAGCGAGTGCTGTTCACAACGTGCAAGTGTGCTGTAGACAACATGGTTTATTCCTTAGAACAGAGGATTTTTCTGGTGTTGGAATTCCACCGCCTAGAACACAGTGTTGTTGCAACAAGACGAAGTTTTCAACGGAGGTTTAATGTAACCAAAGGACCGAAAAGCGATACAATAAAAGATCTGTTTGAAAAATTTCAACGGACTGGGAACGTGACGGATGAACGTGCTGGAAAGGTAGGGCGACCGCGTACGGCAACCACAGAGGGCAACGCGCAGCTAGTGCAGCAGGTGGTCCAACAGCGGCCTCGGGCTTCCGTTCACCGTATTGCAGCTGCGGTCCAAATGACGCCAACGTCCACATATCGTCTCATGCGCCAGAGTTTACACCTCTATCCATACAAAATTCAAACGCGGCAACCCCTCAGCGCCGCTACCATTGCTACACGAGAGACATTCGCTAACGATATAGTGCACAGGATTGATGACGGCGATATGCATGTGGGCAGCATTTGGTTTACTGACGAAGCTTATTTTTACCTGGACGGCTTCGTCAATAAACAGAACTGGCGCATATGGGGTACCGGAAAGCCCCATGTTGCAGTCCCATCGTCCCTGCATCCTCAAAAAGTACTGGTCTGGGACGCCATTTCTTCCAAAGGAATCATTGGCCCATTTTTCAGATCCGAAACGATTACTGCATCACGCTATCTGGACATTCTTCGTGAATTTGTGGCGGTACAAACTGCCTTAGACGACACTGCGAACACCTCGTGGTTTATGCAAGATGGTGCCCGGCCACATCGCACGGCCGACGTCTTTAATTTCCTGAATGAACATTTCGATGATCGTGTGAATGCTTTGGGCTATCCGAAACATACAGGAGGCGGCATGGATTGGCCTCCCTATTCGCCAGACATGAACCCCTGTGACTTCTTTCAGTGGGGACACTTGAAAGACCAGGTGTACCGCCAGAATCCAGAAACAATTGAACAGCTGAAGCAGTACATCTCATCTGCATGTGAAGCCATTCCGCCAGACACGTTGTCAAAGATTTCGGGTAATTTCATTCAGAGACTACGCCATATTATTGCTACGCATGGTGGATATGTGGAAAATATCGTACTATAGAGTTTCCCAGACCGCAGCGCCATCTGTTGTTGAAAATTGTAACTACTGTAATTTCGAAAGTTTGTCTGCCTGAAAATGTACTGTTGTCCCAAGCATATTGCAACAAACGGTGTATTTCTATCGCTGCTCGTTTAGTTTTTATTGCCGTTTCAAATATACCGATATATATATATATATATATATATATATATATATATATATATATATATATATATATACAGGGTGTTTCAAAAATGACCGGTATATTTGAAACGGCAATAAAAACTAAACGAGCAGCGATAGAAATACACCGTTTTTTGCAATATGCTTGGGACAACAGTACATTTTATATATATATATATATATACAGGGTGAGTCACCTAACATTACCGCTGGATATATTTCGTAAAACATATCAAATACTGACGAACCGATTCCACAGTCCGAACGTGAGGTGAGGGGCTAGTGTAATTGTTTAATACAAACCATAAAAAATGCACGGAGGTATGTTTTTTAACACAAACCCACGTTTTTTTAAATGGAACCCCGTTAGTTTTGTTAGCACATCTGAACATATAAACAAATACGTAATCAGTGCCATTTGTTGCATTGCAAAATGTTAATTGCATCCGGAGATATTGTAACCTAAAGTTGACGCTTTAGTCCCAATTCTCCGCTGTTCGATCGTGTGTATCGGAGAGGATCGAATTACGTAGGGATCCAAAGGGAACGGTGATGGACCTTAGGTACAGAAGAGACTGGAACAGCACATTACGTCCACATGCTAACACCTTTTTATTGGTCTTTTTCACTAACGCACATGTACATTTCCATGAGGGGCGAGGTACACGTACACACGTGGTTTACGTTTTCAATTACGGAGTGGAATAGAGTGTGTCCCGACATGTCAGGCCAATAGACGTTCAATGTGGTGGCCATCATTTGCTGCACACAATTGCAATCTCTGGCGTAATGAATGTCGTACACGCTGCGGTACATCTGGTGTAATGCAATTGTGTGCAGCAAATGGTGGCCACCACATTGACCATCTATTGGCCTGACATGTCGGGACACACTCTATTCCACTCTACGTGTACCTCACCCCTCATGGTAATGTACATGTGCGTCAGTGAAAAAGACAAATAAAAAGGTGTTAGCATGTGGACGTAATGTGCTGTTCCAGTCTCTTCTGTACCTAAGGTCCATCACCGTTCCCTTTGGATCCCTACGTAATTCGGTGCTCTCCGATACACACGATTGAAGAGCGGAGGAGTGGTACTCAAGCGTCAACTTTAGGTTACAATATCTTCGGATGTAATTAACATTTTACAATGCAACAAACGGCACTGATTACGTATTTGTTTATATGCTCAGATTTGCTAACAAAACTAACGGGGTTCCATTTAAAAAAACGTGGGTTTGTGTTAAAAAACATACTTCCGTGCATTTTTTTATGGTTTGTATTAAACAATTACACTAGCCCCTCTCCTCACGTTCGGTCTGTGGAATCGGTTCGTCAGTATTTGATGTGTTTTACGAAATATATCCAGCGGTTACGTTAGGTAACGCACCCTGTATATATATATATATATATATATATATATATATATATATATACTTTGAATTACGTCTATTCTTTTCGATACGCCCTGCATAATAACGAGCACTTTGCATTCATGGAAACAGGGGCTGCCAAAAGTATTGCTTTATCTGTGGCAAAGCGCACTCGCGACGACCAGTCGCCGTCGGTGATATTTGCGTGAAAATTTTCGGGCGTTCGGCGCGGTACAGTGAGAGAATTCAGTCAACAGCGGCAGGCGATTGACAAATTTCCGCTCGGGCGGCGTGCGCGTTGTTGATTTACAGGTGGGCCCGCGTCTCTCGGGGGGACCGGTGGGCGGTGACAACTGGCGAACGAGATATTTCACCTTTAGCGGCCACGGCGAGGCGCCACCGGGACACGCCGGCGACGCTCCATCAGCACCGCGCGGCTCCGGCGGACGCATGCCGCCCCCCCACAGCGTCGGCCGGTATAAATTAAACTGTGGGGGCGACGTCGCCCGCCGTGACGAATGGCGGTTCTGGCAGAGCGCGGAATCACCATAAATATGCCGCCGCCCTGCCGCGGCGCGCGAAAAACGGCGCTATGTGCGAGCAGAAGTGCGGATTAGTCCGCAGATAACGCGCGGATGGTGTCCGCCGTCTGTAAACACACCGCGGCGCTTCGTACGGTTCTGTTTCTGCCGCAGTACTGGTTCATCCAGGAGGTTGTCGGTTCAGTGCAACACCTGAAGCAGCGGTAAGGCAGATCGTTTCAGTTTGTGGGCATTGCAACAAACCGAAAACCAAGTGCTAAGGGTGATATAATCGACACGATTGACATACGCCTCACTAGAATGGCTGCATGGCTATGTTGCTATATAGACATACCCAGCAAAAAATTAATCAGCGCCAGAAAACATCACGCTAGAACCGTGAACATGTAACCTTCCCCTCTCTTATCGACGTTAATGACAGTAAAAATTAAACCGCGTGTACCTAACGAAAAGTTGGGAAAAGCAGTCGTCACCGAAGTTAATCTGTCGGTAAAGGGGGAGGGAAGAGTTACATCTACATGACAGGAAAAATGCAAATGAAACTGGTGGATATTAATTTTGAAAAGGGGTAAGTTAATAAAGAAAGTAAATGTGCGGTCGTTACGTTAACAATTAACTGGCGTTAATTAGATAAATGAGATTTGGGGAAAATTACGGTCGCCAGTCCTATGGACAGCTACTATAATAACTCAAAAAGAAAGGTTATTGCACATATAATTAGCACTAAAAGCGTGGCAACTGAAGGTTGACACGTGTTGTGTGAAAACTGAATGTTTGTCGGAAGTAATAAATTTCGAAACACTCTGACTTAATTTAGCAAAAGAATTAATAAAAACGAAAAATTGAAAGTTAATTTAGTGACTGAAATTAATAGTGTACTTTGTTTCTGAAGCACTACGAAATTCAATAAATTAAGGTTAGTCTTGGGCTACCTCAACAATCATTTCAGAAGCTACTTGAATCTACGCAATTTGGAAGTAAGAGATTTAAATGATTCTGAGCAACTAAAATTAGTAAAATTTAGTAGTGCAGTCACATGTAAGCTAAAATATGGTAACAACACTCGCACTCTTAATTCGTGCTTGTGTAATCTAAATATTGTAGCCAGCTATGAATATTTACTGTATGGATAAATGATGATGGCGTCCCCTCCGGGCGGGGACTACTCAGAGGGACGTCGTTATCAGCAGAAAGAAAACTGGTGTTCTACGGATCGGAGCGTAGAATGTCAGATCCCTTAATCGGGCAGGTAGGTTAGAAAATTTAAAAAGGGGTAATGATGGAGTCTGTTTAATAATGAATAAAAAATTACGAGTGCGTGTAAGCTACTACAAACAACATATCGAACGCATTATTGTGGCCAAGACAGACACGAAGCCCACGCCTACTAGAGTAGTGATAGTTTATATGCCAACTAGCTCTGTAGACGACGAAGAAATTGAAGAAATCTATGATGAAATAATAGAAATTATTCAGATAGGGAAGGGAGATGAAAATTTAAAAGTCATGGGTGACTGGAATTCGGTAGTAGGAAAAGGGAGAGAAGGAAATGTAGTAGGTGAATATAGATTGGGGCTAAAAAATAAAAGAGGAAGCCCCTGGTAGAATTTTGCACAGGGCACAACTTAATCATAGCTAACACTAGGTTCAAGAATCATAAAAGGAGGTTGTATACATGGAGGAAGCCTGGAGATACTGACAGGTTTCAGATAAATTATATAATGGTAAGACAGAGATTTAGGAACCAGGTTTTAAATTGTAAGACATTTACAGGGGCAGATGTGGACTCTGACCACAATCTATTGGTTATGAACTGTAGGTTAAAACTAAAGAGACTGCAAAAAGGTGGGAATTTAAGGAGATGGGACCTGGATAAACTGAAAGAACCAGAGGTTGTACAGAGTTTCAGGGAGAGCATAATGGAACAATTGACAGTAAAGGGGGAAAGAAGTACAGTAGAAGAAGAATGGGTAGCTCTGGGCAGCAGAGGATAAAGTACGTAAACAGACGAGGGCTAGTACAACTCCTTGGGTAACAGAAGAGATATTGAATTTCATTGACGAAAGGAGAAAATATAAAAATGCAGTAAATGAAGCAGGCAAAAAGGAATACAGACGTCTCAAAAATGAGATAGACAGGAAGTGCAAAATGGCTAAGCAGGGATGGCTAGAGGACAAATGTAAGGATGTAGGGGCTTATCTCAGTAGGGGTAAGATAGATACTGCCCACAGGAAAATTAAAGAGACCTTTGGGGAAAAGAGAACCACTTATATGAATATCAAGAGCTCAGATGGAAACCCAGTTCTAAGCAAAGAAGGGGAAGCAGAAAGGTGGAAGCAGTATATAGAGGGTCTATACAAGGGCGATGTACTTGAGGACAATATTATGGAAATGGAAGAGGATGTAGATGAAGATGAAATGGGAGATACGATTTCGTGTGAAGAGTTTGACAGAGCACTGAAAGACCTGAGTCGAAACAAGGCCCCGGAAGTAGACAACATTTCATTTGAACTACTGAAGGCCTTGGGAGAGCCAGTCCTGACAAAACTCTACCATCTGGTGAGCAACATGTATGAAACAGGCGAAATACCCTCAGACTTCAGGAAGAATATAATAATTCCAATCCCAAAGAAAGCAGGTGTTGACAGATGTGAAAATTACCGAGCTATCAGTTTAATAAGTCACAGCTGCAAAATAATAACGCGAATTCTTTACAGACGAATTGAAAAACTGGTGGAGGCCGACCTCGGGGAAGATCAGTGTGGATTCTGTAGAAATGTTGGAACACGTGAGGCAATACTGACCTTACGACTTATCTTAGAAGGAAGATTAAGGAAAGGCAAACCTACGTTTCTAGTATTTGTAGACTTAGAGATAGCTTTTGACAATTTTGACTGGAATACTCTCTTTCAAATTCTAAAGGTGGCAGGGGTAAAATACAGGGAGCGAAACTCTATTTACAATTTGTACAGAAACCAGATGGCAATCATAAGAGTGAGGGGCATGAAAGGGAGGCAGTGGTTGGGAAGGGAGTGAGACAGGGTTGTAGCCTCTCCCCGATGTTATTCAAATTGTATATTGAGCAAGCAGTAAAGGAAACAAAAGGAAAATTCGGAGTAGGTATTAAAATCCATGGAGAAGAAATAAAAACTTTGAGGTTCGCCGATGACATTGTAATTCTATCAGAGACAGTAAATCACTTGGAAGAGCAGTTGAATGGAATGGACAGTGTCTTGAATGGAGGATATAAGATGAACATCGACAAAAGCAAAACGAGGGTAATGGAATGTGGTCGAATTAAGTCGGGTGATGCTGAGGGAATTAGATTAGGAAATGAGACACTTAAAGTAGTAAAGGAGTTTTGCTATTTGGGGAGCAAAATAACTGATGATGGTCGAAGTAGAGAAGATATAAAATGTAGACTGGCAATGGCAAGGAAAGCATTTCTGGAGAAGAGAAATTTCTTAACATCGAGTATAGATTTAAGTGTCAGGAAGTCGTTTCTGAAAGTATGTCTATGGAGTGTACCCATGTATGGAAGTGAAACATGGACGATAAATAGTTTGGACAAGAAGAGAATAGAAGCTTTCGAAATGTGGTGCTACAGAAGAATGCTGAATATTAGATGGGTAGATCACATAACTAATGATGAAGTATTGAACAGAACTGGGAAGAAGAGGAGTATGTGGCACAACTTGACAAAAAGAAGGGACCGGTTAGTAGGCCATGTTCTGAGGCATCAAGGAATCACAAATTTAGCATTGGAGGGCAGCGTGGAGGGTAAAAATCGTAGAGGGAGACCAAGAGATGAATACACTAAGCAGATTCAGAAGGATGTGTGTTGCAGTAAGTACTGGGAGATGAAGAAGCTTGCACAGGATAGGGTATCATGGAGAGCTGCATCAAACCAGTCTCAGGACTGAAGACCACAACAACAACAATGAATATTTTAACTGAACTATGAAATTAAAGCAGTGAAATGGAATGATATTATGATATTACCTTAATGCTGGCGTTTGAATTTCAACGACACTCGGGTTCATTCCGGAAAAGGAAGGGACCCTGCTTGGTAATGCAATTGGGACAATGAGCAACAAAGGTTCATGCTAAGTTGCTGTATTTTTGTGATGCAAATGGGACAGTTTGAAAAGCTAGGGCCTGCCATACAGTTCTAAAACTTTACGTGCTTTTAGTCTTCCTTGTTGGTTTATTGAAGGTTTGAAGTCGTCGATCGAGGAGGTGGCGACAATCACTCATTGTAAACTGTAGCTGTTGCAGCACGCCTTCTTCTCGACATGGTCACCAGCCGAGACGGGCTGTTGATGTGTGCCTACTAATGTTTCCTGTCCGCGACACCGTGCCAGAAACTATCATAGCAATTACATGCTGTCAAAGCCCGGAAGCGCTGCTACTCGCGGGAGCGTCACTCAAAACAGCTGCTCCACCGCCCTACTCCAGCCAGACTCCCCTCTGCCCGCGCTCCAAGCGGCAGAGTTAACACTACCAAAGATCCACACAACCTATCGATGTAATCATTCAATAGCATAGTTTTCCCTAGGCGAGACCCAGCGTAAAAATACAAATAATATTTACACGACATAAATGCATATATATATATATATATATATATATATATATAAATATATATATATATATATAAAAATAGCAAACAATTACAATATATAAAGACACAGAAATGTCATATCTTCAGGTAACAAAACAGGAAAAAATTTATAGTACAATAGATGGAAATAGGAGTATATGCATTTCCGGCATTACAAACACCACCAAGAGATTTTGATAATGGCTGCAGTTTAGTGAGAAACAGAGTCGTCAAGTGTGTCATACCCATCAGAAATCATTCTATCATCAATAGATCCTGCCTTCTTCATCTTATTCCTTGCTCTACAGCCATTGATGAGCCTTGGTCTGCTCTAGAACATCTTTTCATTCGTTCCTGTCCAGCGTCTTACGTCTCCAACGTCTGACACCAACAATTTCTTTATCTTCTTGTTCGTTCCAGTATGAAGTCGTGGCATTCCATGTCTCTTCATCCCAGTGGCTTTTGTAGCAACGCCAATTTTTTGGGTCTCATGTTCCAAACCAAAAACATGGCGGATTAATTTTAGATTGCTTATTTTAATGAACTTGACAATTTCAAATTATTTTTATCCATACAGAGAATTAAAATGAATGTACATATTTATCTATGTACACAGGGTGGAACAGGAATAAGTTCAGATATTTCTATTGGGAACTGAGGATGTGTACTGAGAAACATTTAAATAGTATTTACATCATTTACAGGCTTACAATTACATAAGTCGTCTGTTTTTAGATTGGATAGTATGTCCTATTAGATGCGACAAGAGTAAGGTATTAATTCTTATCTCCTCTTGTGCAGCAAGTCATGTGGTGAAATGTGCAAGCATGGATGCTAAATATATAGCATATGCTGCCAGGCATCGTTTACATCACATTCTGGGTATGGCAATGCAAAAAATATCAAGTTGTAAGGTTCGTGATGTGTTTGTGTGAGCCGGCCGGAGTGGCCGAGCAGTTCTAGGCGCTACAGTCTGGAACCGCGCGACCGCAACGGTCGCAGGTTCGAATCCTGCCTCGGGCATGGATGTGTGTGATGTCCTTAGGTTAGTTACATTTAAGTAGTTGTAGGTTCTAGGGGACTGATGACCACAGCATTTAAGTCCCATAGTGCTCAGAGCCATTTTTGTTTGAGTGAAAGTGTTTGACAGAGAGGAAAAAGAACCAGCACAGTTATGTGTTAACATGTTTAGGTAACCCACATAAAAATATTTGCAGTTATACCTGTTACATCCTAAACCACTTGAGTGATTTCAACTAAAATTGGTGCACATACCATTTACTGTCTGGCAAGAATCGCTGTGAGGATAGGAACAGTCTACTTATCGAATGGGTGGGCGTGGGTTTCCAAAAGCAGTTGACCCCACAACATGCGAATGCATATGTTTATTCATGGAGTATCTGATAAATAGAACACTTAGTGAATTTCAAGAAACATTACACATTAAAATGGATTAAAAACAGTCATTGACCACAATGTAATATTTATTTGTAGCGGTAACGGGTTTCTGTCAGAGTGTGACCATCCTCTGGTCATTTGTACCTTCATGGTTGGCGGTGAACATATCTGGTGTTGTAGCTCCACGATTGTCAAATACTGTTTCGATCATGGAGGCACAACACAGGCTCCATACACTGCAGCAAACTACCATTATTGTACAAGTGGTTTGAAGAAGGTCAAATCCTGACTGAAACGGTTACCATTAGAGATCAATATTTCATTGCAATTAATGATTGCTTTAGTCCATTTTAAAGTATTTTAGGTACACTGCTGATTTTATCCAAAAGAAATATTTTCAGAAATTATATATTACACTTAATATCAAACTTTTCTCGTTGACGATGCCCACTTACTGATGAAAAACGTTTTCGCTATCCATGCAGTAAAACTGATGCATCAGGCATGCCATATTAATTATTACTTCTTTATCACTAAATACATTCATGACACAGTTTTCAGACAATATTCACATTTACCACTGAAAGTACCACCAAAATTAAATCAACACACATTACCTGAGATATGGCTTCAGATACTGAGACGAGTGAAAAACTGTCACGTCATGCATGACGTTTAAACTTATTGCTACTTTACTAATATCTCTATTCGAAACGCATTTCACAGACAGTATCTACATATGCCGCTGAATTTACCTACAAAAATACATTGTACTACAACGAGTAGTTTAGGAAATATAAAGTCATAAGAATTGAGACGTGTGAAAAAGTGCCGTATCAGACATGACGTTTTAATATATTACTTGTTTACTACTATCTCTATTCACAACACATTTCGCAGGCAGTAGACGCCAATTCCACTAGATGTGCCTGTAAAATTATATCATTGTATGACACTTAGTTCTGGAGATAAGAGGTCACAAACATTCATCTGCATGAAAATGAAACTGCAGGGCAAAATTCGTTAGAGATGTAGGTGAAATACATGTATAGATACGTGTGAAATATTTTAAGTATGTGTGAAATATATTCGAAATGAGTGCATGTGAGCAAAGCAATGGATAAAAAGTTCACCCTAAAACCCTGGAATGCTTTCAGTCAAATTTGCTACACATACAGCTCATGATCTAGAAGAACTACCAGCCTACTTTTTTTTTTTGGTCATCGGTGTACTGACTGGTTTGATGCGGCCCGCCACGAATTCCTTTCCTGTGCTAACCTCTTCATCTCAGAGTAGCACTTGCTACCTACGTCCTCAATTATTTGCTTGACGTATTCCAATCTCTGTCTTTCTCTACAGTTTTTGCCCTCTACAGCTCCCTCTATTACCATGGTAGTCATTCCCTCATGTCTTAGCAGATGACCTATCATCCTGTCCCTTCTCCTTATCAGTGTTTTCCATATATCCCTTTCCTCTCCGATTCTGCGTAGAACCTCCTCATTCCTTACCTTATCAGTCCACCTAATTTTCAACACTCGTCTGTAGCACCACATCTCAAATGCTTCGCTTCTCTTCTGTTCCGGTTTTCCCATTGTCTATGTTTCACTACCATACAATGCTGTACTCCAGACGTACGTCCTCAGAAATTTCTTTCTCAAATTAAGGCCGGTATTTGATATTAGTAGACTTCTCTTGGCCAGAAATGCCTTTTTTGCCATAGCGAGTCTGCTTTAGAAGTCCTCCTTGCTCCGTCCATCATTGGTTATTTTACTGCCTAGGTAGCAGAATTCCTTAACTTCATTGACTTCGTGACCATCAATCCTGATGTTAAGTTTCTCGCTGTTCTCATTTCTACTTCTTCTCATTACCTTCGTCTTTCTCCGATTTACTCTCAAACCATACTGTGTACTCATTAGACTGTTCATTTCGTTCAGCAGACCATTTAATTCTTCTTCACTTTCACTCAGGATAGCAATGTCATCAGCGAATCGTATCATTGATATCCTTTCACCTTGTATTTTAATTTCACTCCTGAACCTTTCCTTTATTTCCATCATTGCTTCCTCGATGTACAGGTTGAAGAGTAGGGGCGAAAGGCTACAGGCTTGTCTTACACCCTTCTTAATACGAGCACTTCGTTCTTGATCGTCCACTCTTATTATTCCCTCTTGGTTGTTGTACATATAGTATATGACTCGTCTCTCTCTATAGCTTAGCCCTACATTTTTCAGAAATTCGAACAGCTTGCACCATTTTATATTGTCGAACGCTTTTTCCAGGTTGACAAATCCTATGAAAGTGTCTTGATTTTTCTTTAGCTTTGCTTCCATTATTAGCCGTAACGTCAGAATTGTCTCTCTCGTCCCTTTACTTTTCCTAAAGTCAAACTGATCGTCACCTAGCGCATTCTCAATTTTCTTTTACATTCTTCTGTATATTATTCTTGTAAGCAGCTTCGATGCGTGAGCTGTTAAGCTGATTGTGCGATAATTCTCGCACCTGTCAGCTCTTACCGTCATCGGAATTGTGTGGATGATGCTTTTCCGAAAGTCAGATGGTATATCGCCAGACTCATATATTTTACACACCAACGTGAATAGTCGTTTTGTTGCCACTTCCCCCAATGATTTTAGAAATTCTGATGGAATGTTATCTATCCCTTCTGGCTTATTTGACCGTAGGTCCTCCAAAGCTCTTTTAAATTCCGATTCTAATACTGGATCCCCTATCTCTTCTAAATCGACTCCTGTTTCTTCTTCTATCACATCAGACAAATCTTCACCCTCATAGAGGCTTTCAATGTATTCTTTCCACCTATCTGCTCTCTCCTCTGCATTTAACAGTGGAATTCCCGTTGCACTCTTAATGTTACCACCGTTGCTTTTAATGTCACCAAAGGTTGTTTTAACTTTCCTGAATGCTGAGTCTGTCCTTCCGACAATCATATCTTTTTCGATGTCTTCACATTTTTCCTGCAGCCGTTTCGTCTTAGCTTCCCTGCACTTCCTATTTATTTCATTCCTCAGCGACTTGCATTTCTGTATTCCTAATTTTCCCGGAACATGTTTATACTTCCTCCTTTCATCAATCAACTGAAGTATTTCTTCTGTTACCCATGGTTTCTTCGCAGCTACCTTCTTTGTACCTATGTTTTCCTTCCCAACTTCTGTGATGACCCTTTTTAGCGATACCAGCCTCCTACTGGGGTGATAATGATATCGTGGTGGGAGAAGGAGGGAGGAGATGATGGACAGACAGGGGAAGAGCAGGTAAACTCAGATTCATCAGAGAAAGAAATAGACAAAGAGAGGAGGTTTAATAATGGACAGAAAGAGGGGGGAGGAAGACATGGACAGAGGAAGAGGAGCAGATGGACAGAAAGAGAAATGAGGAAAAGATGGGTAGAGAGAGAGAGAGAGAGAGCCGAAAGGCAGAGAGGGCACAGAGAGGGGGTAGCAGAAGATGAACAAAATGTGGGGAGGAGAATTAGGAGGAGGAGATGGACAGATGGGGAAGAAGCAGAGGGATAGAGAGGGAAAAGTAGAGGGATTATGTGAGAGGAGAGGTGCAGCTGCCAAGAGAGAGGGAAAGAAGGAGATAGAGAGAGGAGTGGGAGGAGATGGAGGAATAGTGTAGGGTGGAGGGTGCGGTTAGAGAGGCAAAGAAGGAGGAGATGTACAGAGACAGGGGGAAGGAAGAGAGGGGCTAACAGACTTCGGTAAATACATACCCATGCAACACCAGCTACTGGGCTAGGAATCTATAAAGATCAAAATTTTACCTACATCAGACTGCACCTTCACTAGACACTCCATGCATTAGGCATAACACCTTCTGTTCTAAATCGTTCTATGAGCTCTCCACACCGCTGTATAAGTGCCCATGTTTCTGAACCATACGTTTATAATGCACATTTTGAAACGTTTTTTAGATGACACATTGTTCTCCTGGATAGATTCCCTCACATAACTTGTCCACCATCCCATAACATCACTTAATAGCTGTGTGGATGCGTCGTATTATTTCAGCACTTATATCATTCTCTGTTGTAACCAGTGTTCCCAGACAGACCAATTCACAAACGGATTCCAATTGGTGTTCTGAACACATCCACCTCCATATCTGCTTCCAGTGACAGCTATCAACTGAGGATGACATGACGGTCGATCGATACCAATTGACCTTCTGAGGCTTTTCGGACGGAGTATGTTGATTTTAGTCGATATTATTACTTTCTCTAGTGTTGTATAAAAATCCATACCTGGACTGTTGTATACAGTTCGCACCGTAGTGTTTGCTCGAAAACTGTTTCAGACGGATCTGCATTTCCTGACGTGAGCAAGTCGTGTCGGGTATTGTTCACACCTGTGTGCAGTGCCAGTCGAAAATCACTTTTACCACACGGTTTCAAGTGATACACCATGCCCTGATGGCAGTCGGTATTGATACAACAACACGTAATGCAACTTCATTCTTACTGCGGCACATCCAGAAACGAAAATAGGTGGTATCTCGTATCAACCTTTATGCCACATCTTCAAGTCGACCCTTCTTACTGAGGCAATTCCCTGCAACCGATTAACACACACATACCACTTCACTGCCTTGACTTGTGGCTCCAGCGGACGGCCAGATAACTTACCATTTCTTTGCCATCTATAAAGCTCCGAAAAGTTCACTGTGGCACTTGAAGGCGATGTCTAATACTTTGTCAAACGACCTTGCCATAAGTGGAAATACCCCACACGACAGATATAGCTGCTGCTCCCTTGGATTCCTCATAGTGAATTTTGTTTTGACAAAGTTTAGGTGGAAATGCTATGCATGATTTACACATTCTGCCGCTGACAGGACTCCCTTATGTTGAATGCCTTTGCATTATTATTGAGACAGTGATGTGGAAAAGTCACACGGGATTTAAGTTTGTGGCCATTCAAAAAAATGGCTCTGAGCACTATGGGACTCAACTGCTGAGGTCATTAGTCCCCTAGAACTTAGAACTAGTTAAACCTAACTAACCTAAGGACATCACAAACATCCATGCCCGAGGCAGGATTCGAACCTGCGACCGTAGCGGTCTCGCGGTTCCAGACTGCAGCGCCTTTGTGGCCATTGTCAAAAGCATCACATCAACGGGTCTTATTAGCGAAATTCCTGAGACGAATTTAATTTCAGTAATATTTTAGTCAGTGTAAGAGGCGTATTCGTTTATTAAGGTCCGGTCGGTTGCACAATGGAAATGACAGTGAAAATCAAAACTGTTTCATTTGTAACAGTTTCCCATACCTTCCAGTTACTTCTCTATATATTCGACGCTCCGTGTGGTGGCATTGAGACAACTTTGGAGTACCGTCATATTACTCGTAGAAGGTAACCACCTGTCCTTCGTCCATACTCTACACTGTTCTGCACCTCGTTGTATGTGTCAAAATGCGACCTACCTACAAACGGAGCCAATTGCGGGCTTTATGGTGGGTAAGGAAACAATTCCTGTGACGCATTTAAACTCAGTACTATTTAAGCCATTATACAAACGGTCTTTTTTTTACTAAGGTACCACTTCGCGATAGATCGGATCTTAATAAATGAACTGCCCTTGGACCACGCGAAATGGAAGTAGAGATGCTGAACTGGAACAGGCACAGCATCGAAAATGCTACAGGACCGTCTTCATTGTCTCTGCAGTCTGCGGCCGAGATTTGTCATGAAGAAGGAAATGCATGTCAATTACGTTATGTGGGGATCATGAAATCAGGAGATATCTCTCAGTGGCCACTCTTAATCAACGGGAGACTATTTTGTAGGCAGTTTTAAGTGCTCACTCTGCGCTCAGAATTGAAAACAGCGGCGCGGCACGATCAGTGGGTACAATAGAGACAATGCCCAACACATCCGCGCAAGACTTCGTCCGACTTTCACTGTGGATTCCATTTTGCGACCTGTCGAGCCTTTATAAACGAAAAACGCTCGAACAATGTGCAACTTAAGTAAAAACGATGAACTGAAGAGGACACAGCATTCAGTAGTTATGATTCTTGATTACGTTGTCAGGAAACAACTGTGTGAGAGACATTCCGACAGACGAAACTTAGCTCTGCGTGACGGAAAGAGACGAATTGCCCTTCCCTGCCCCATTTCCCCTGGTAATCCCTGAATGCACACTGCTGGTTCAGACTTGCCGACAAACGACTGCGTAAAGAAATATCAAAATTGATAATTAAAAATCAACAAATTTGTTATAAAAATGATTCAAAAATATGTAACTGTAAATAACTCAGAGTAGGCGTCATCAGGTAAAGAATTTCCTTAATATTCGATATTTTATAAAAGAAATCTATTATCCATTGCAGTTTGAGGTTACAAAAGTTGAAATTTTAACAGTAAAGAATGACAGTTCCAGTGTGTGAAAACGTATAGTAGTTTCTGTAGCTTAACCGAATATATTAAAAGTTTTTGTAGGAACTGTAAATTTCGTAATATAGAAAAATAAAATAGAGTATTTACATAACAGAAGTAAGTAAGAACGTATGAGATAGGGGATCCAGTATTGGAATAAGAACTTAAGAGAGGTTTGGAAAACTTAAAATCAGATAAGGCTGAACGCCTTGAATACTTCCTTGAGGGTTTCAAGTATTCAAAACACGCCACACGACTATACAGGAACTCGAGACAGTCGAACAATCATTTCATCCTCACTCTGGGAAACTACGATCACAACCATAGGCGGAAGCACAAGCGGCCAAAGACACTACTAGCTAGGGCATAGCCACCTATGGTAAACTAACACACACCAAAAAGCGACAAACATCGGCAAGCCCTTGCATATCAGCAACACTGACTGGTAATTACCAGCTGCTATTAGAGCCGACCAACAGCCCACAGCAGGGGCACTGACGAGCTCGCCCACTGGCGCACAAACAATTCGCCAACATCATCCTACACTGTGCATCCGATATATGACCTATCGGACACAATACGATGATAAACCTAACTGTTGCAGGTTGCTGACGCTGAACGAGAGCTCAACACCGGCACCCGGCGGCAGCCTCCGAGCAACACCACCGCACAACGTCGAAGGAATCGACATGCATGATACCCACTACTAACAAAGCCTACCCTTGCACGACCTATCGCAGGCAGCAAGACATCCGCTACTGCTCTTACCGTCCGACCTAACTATCGCAGAGGTTTTTATCCCTTGGCTCTTGCCTTGGCACATTTTTTCCTTTGCCCTTCAAACCGCTACCCTTCGCTCGACTTGGTCTATCTCCATATGAGCGCGTATTAATGGTTCACCCTAACCAGACGTACGCAAACATAGCAGTACCCCCATCCTGCGACATCTCACTTTAGTGAATACTAACCCTTATGCAGAGATGGCAGTAGACCTTTTGAGTTGGCCATTATGCCGGTGTGGGCGTGGAGGGGCTCCACCTCTGTTAAAAAAGGCATAGATAACATGCCATCAGAATATGTACAATAATTTGGGGCATTGGCAACAAAATGAATATTCGCGTTGGTGCGTGGAACGTATGAGTCCTGCGATATACTATCCGACTTTCGGAAGAATATCATCCACACAATGCCGAAGACTGCAGAAGCTGACAAGTGCGAGAATTACCGCATAATCCGTTTAACGTCTCATGTATGCAAGTTGCTGACAAGAATAATAACAGAAGAATGCAAAAGAAAACTGAGGATGTGTTAGACGACAAGTTCGGTTTTAGGAAGGTTCAAGGTAGCAGAAAGGCAGTTCTACCGTTGCTGCCGATAATGGAAGCAAGATTAACGAAAAATCAAGATTCGTTCATACGATTCGTCGGCCTGGAGAAACGTTAGACAAGGTAAAATGGTGCATGATGTTTGAAATTTAGAGAAAAATAGCGATAAGCTATAGGGAAAGACAGGCAACATAAAATAAGTACAGGAGCAAAGAGGGAGTAATAAGAGTGAACGACCAAGAACGAAGTGCTCGATTTAAAAAGGGTGTAAGACAGTGATGAAGTCTTTCACCTCTAATGTGTAATCTATACATCGAAAAAGCAGTAACGGAAATAAAAGAAATATTCAGGAGTGGAATTAAAATTTAAGGTGTAAGCTTATCAATGATAAGATTCGCTCATGACATTGCTATTAGTGGCCGGCCACATCAAATGTCAGAAGACTGATGACCCAAAAAAAAAAAGATCCTCAGTGGATATGAAAAAGAACCACACGATCTGCTGAATGGCATGACCAGTGTAAAGAATAGAGAATATGGCCTGAGAATAAGACGAAAGTAATGAGAAGTAGTAGAAATGAGAAAGGCGAGAAATTTAATGTCAGGATTGATGGTCACAAAGGAGGTGAATTAAGGAATTCGCTTACCTATACAGCAAAATAACCCATGACAAACTGGGTAGGGAAAACATCAAAAGCAGACTAGCATTGGCAAAAAGGGCATTCCTGGCCAAGAGAAGTCTACTAGTACCAGACATTCGGCTTAATTTGTGGAAGGAATTTCTGAGAATGTACATTGGTAGAGAAAGATGGACTGTGAGAAAACCGGAACAGAAGAGAATCGAAACATCTGTAATGTGGCGCTACAGATGAATGTTGAAAGTTAGGTGAACTGTTAAGATAAGGATTAAGGAGGTTCCGTGCAGCCTCGTGAGAGGAAAGGAAATATGGCAGTCATTAACAAGAAGAAGGAACAGGATGACAGGACATATGTTAAGACATCAGGTAATAACTTATATGGCATTAGAGGAAGCTCTAGTGGGTAAAAGCTGTAGACGAAAATAGAGATTGGAATACCTCCTGCAAATAATTGAGAACGTAGGTTGCAAGTGCTATTCTGAGACGAGATTGGGACAGGAGAGGAATTAGTTGTGGGTCGCTTCAAACAACATCAAACCAATCAGAAGAGCCATCATTCAAAAATAAAAAAATAATAAAAGGCCTCTGCCGTGCAGCAGACAAAGGCGTTCCGAGAATGTAAATTGGAACCTCAATCAGGAAAGCAATTTTATGATGAACGCATCCCCCCGCGAGAGGTAAGTGAGTCAAGACACGGCATTTTAAAGCACTGGTTGACAACAAAGGAAGGACGTAAGATGTACGTTCCATGCCAGTGAATGTATACTCGCATTTTACGTTCCATGGCTCATTATAAGAATGAGGTCCTACTTGGCTAATTAATTAAGAAGTATAATAGACCTCAAGTTGTTCCAATATTTTCATGTAAGTTTACGTCTGGTTTACATGAAGAGTCTTAGGGACAAAACGTTGGCTCGGGTTGGATATGAATGGGGAAAAAATCCGTGCAAGTCGTTGTCTGATTCATCCTGAATCCACACGAAATGCTTTAGGGGTGTAACGGTAAGCATAGGTCAGTACTTCCAAATTATCAAATTATATCTCCACAATACTAGGAGACTGGTTTGATGTTACTACAGAATGAGTTCGAATGTGTTGGATTAACGGTATTCCAAAGCCTGACACAGAACACAAAACGTCTTGTAGGAAAGAGAAATAATATTGCAAAAGAGTTTTGCATACTGTTCCTTCAAAAGATCTTAGCTGAAGTCGATTCCCACTGCATTCCTTTGTCAGCCACCTACACTATGTATGTCAGATACACCGCTACTGTGTTGTGCCATCGGAATTTTATAAGATAATTAGACAAACACAAGTGTGTGTGTGTGTGTGTGTGTGTGTGTGTGTGTGTGTGTGTGTGACGATTTGCAAAACGAAAAAGATGAATATATTTACCTATGACACAAATAGCAAGAGAAGTATATGACCCAGCAATCAAACATAAGCATTTTCTAGAACAAAATGAAACGAAGAAATGAGTTTGCTTGACATACGTGGTAACCGTACAGTAACCTATATGTAGTGTGGTTCATTTGGTGATATTGCGAGTAAGCTACGGTGTAACGATACTGGAGTGTATTGTATTACTGTCGACGGAAAACAGGGAAGCCGCTGACTTAAGACTGTTAGGACTGAGTAAGTCGCGGCCGCAGGAAGCACCAGTGAGTTGCGGAGTTCGATCACCACAGAGAAATAAGGAAGAGTCGTACTACATACCTGTCCTGCAGAATCAGCTGTGCACATTGTTACACAAGATGCTTCAGAGACAGTCGACTCGTGAGCCAGATCAAGGAAAAATCTCATAAAAAGTTATCTTTTCCAGTCAGAATGTCGACTCAAAACCTATTTCAGCCGTCTAAATTTCCTATTGTTGTTTTACTGAGCAACCAGTTTAAGCGATATATTGTTGTATTAAGCCTTCTTCGGGCCCAGTGAAATATAACCTCATTCTGTACTGAAAAAGCCGAAATCCCGTAACCATCTGTGTAAAGATTGACGTACAGTGTCTTTTCCAAATACCTTTAACGATGTCACTCCTCAAACGACGAATAGCAGGGCGCTGAAGTGGAAATGGCATCAAAGTCAAACAACCGATATGGTAGCCCTTGCGTGCGAAAAGTTGTTAAATATGTAAGTATCCTCAGTCGCCTTTACGCCGCCCGAAAATTCTTTTCTTTGCCACTAATGGTTATTACGGGCAGCAATATTTTTAATGTCACATACGATGTTCGAAGTACATTGCGTATCTGTCAGTATCTGTTCAAATCACCCTAACGTCCAGATACATTTTACTAACTTAGTAAAATGTATACCTGGATTAACTAACTTAGAAAATTTCATCAGTATTGCTTTATTATCTGTCAATTTCATCTGGTGGTTCCTCATTTTACCACGACTGTCCGAGAACAATCAGCCATCCTAGTTCACGAGACCTCTCCTGGATCATTAAAATTCATGGCGCCTTGAATATCAGAATGAATTAGAAGTAATGGTAAACATATTTTACAACTCATATTGATAATGTCAGTCGTCATCATGACCAATTAATGCATTAACTCGACGTTAAAGTCTACATCAGGAATCCAAAGAAATAGAGACTCTACAAAAGGAGAAAAAGGAACTTTCGAAAGGAATTATAAAACAACATACTACAAAAAGCACATTAAAAAAGTTTAGTCAGTCACAATAAAGGAGATACACTATGCGATCAAAAGTATCCGGACACCTCCAAAAACGTTGTTTTTTCGTATTAGGTAGATTGTTCTACCACCCACTGCCAGGTACTCCATATCAGCGACCTCAGTAGTCATTAGACATCGTGAGAGAGCAGAATGGGACGCTCCGCGGTTCTCACGGACTTCGAACGTGGTCAGGTGATTGGGTGTCACTTGTGTCATGTGTCTGTACGCGAGATTTCCACTCTCCTAAACATCCCTAGGTCCTCTGTTTCCGAAGTGGTGGTGAAGTAGAAACGCGAAAGGACACGTACAGCACAAAAGCGTACAGGCCGACCTCATCTGTTGACTGACAGAGACCGCCGACAGGCGAAGAGGGTCCTAATCTGTAATAGGCAGACATTTATCCAGACCATCGCACAGGAATTGCTGACTGCACCAGGATCCACTGCAAGTACTGTGACCGTTAGGCGGGAGGTGAGGAAACTTAGATTTCATGGAGGAGCGGCTGTTCATAAGCCACACAACACGCCCTTAAATGCCAAACGACGCCTCCCTTGGTGTAAGGAGCGTAAAAGTCCGCCGATTGAACAGTTGGAAAACGTTGTGTGGGGTGACGAATCACAGAACACAATGAGGCGATCCGATAACCGGGTGCGGATATGGAAAATGCCCGGTGAACGTCGTCTGCCACCGTTTGTAGAGCCAACACTAAAATTCGGAGGCGGTGATGTTATGGTGTTGTGTTTTTTGTGGAGGTGGCTTGCACCCCTTGTTGTTTTGCGAGGCACTATCACAGCACAGGCCTACATTGATGTTTTAAGCACCTTCTTTCTTCTGTTGAAGAGCAATTCGGGAATGGCTATTATATCTTTCAACACGATCGAGCACCTTTTCATAATGCACGGCCTGTGGCTGAGTGGTTACACGAAAATAACATCCCTGTAATGGTCTGGCCTGCACAAATTCCTGACCTGAAGCCTATAGAGCACCTTTGGGATGGCTCAAATGGCTCTGAGCACTATGGGACTCAACTGCTGAGGTCATTAGTCCCCTAGAACTTAGAACTAGTTAAACCTAACTAACCTAAGGACATCACAAACATCCATGCCCGAGGCAGGATTCGAACCTGCGACCGTAGCGGTCTTGCGATTCCAGACTGCAGCGCCTTTAACCGCACGGCCACTTCGGCCGGCACCTTTGGGATGTCTTGGAGCGCTGACTTCGTGCCAGGCCTCACCGACCCACATCGATACCTCTCCTCAGTACAGCACTCCGCTGAAAAATGGGCTGCCGTTCCCCAAGGAACCTTTTAGGCCTGGTTGAACGTATGCCTGCGAGACTGAACGCTATCATCAAGGCTAAGGGTGGGCCAAAACCATATTGAATTCCAGCATTACCGATGGAGGGCGCCACGAACGTATAAGTAATTTCCAGCTAGCTGTCCGGATACTTTTGATCACATAGTGTACCTACTGCACATGATAATCTATTGTTTCCGGCCTCTTGCTTCACCTTCAACTGTCGTTGGCTCCACTTCTTTAAGGATTGGTATTACTCGATCTTTGCAATGCGTCCTTGGACAGTCCCTACGACGTTCTCCAGCAGATTGAGAATGGAGTAGTCGGTATGGGAGAGATCTATAATCTCAGAGGAAGTGATCAAATCACTGTAACCTCTTGTGTCATAATATTCACCTTTCCAAACCACTGGTACAGACCTTCCTTCGGTCTTAGTTCCTAATTACCCTTGATAATGTCAGTTCTCTATGGAATAAACGTTGCGAAACGTTGAAATCAAGGTCACTTTTTTGACTTTGTATAAGTTTGAAGCAAATGCACATTTGGCAAAGCCTAAAATACTGTCAACAAATTGAAGAGTTGAGAGCCACTATGATTCTTCATGTTCTGCTTCATTTCCTACATGAAACTCAAGCATATACTTGAACACACGGACTGTAACGGCCACACTCGTGTGTATAAGTGGTATACTTCAATAAGGAAACAGTAATTAATAGACAAAGCTTTTTCAAAAAAAGTAGTAAGTAGGACGTAGGGCACGTTAGCAACTTTTGTCATTCGGGTAGTCTGAATATCAGTTAATAGTAAGATATAACTACAGTATTTCACTTTATACATTAGTCCACAGGCATGATGGACTTATGATACGAACTATTTTTCCTACAAGCCGTCTTCTTTAACAGAATACGTAGATTATACATGGATCATACAGCTTTCTGAATGTCTGACGAATAGAATGTACAATCTTCAATCAAGACGCTTATCCGGACACTCGTGTGTATGATTGATTGGCTATCATATCGCTGCTGATGTTTTAGAACTTGGCAGCTTTTGTGGGAAAATCTAATTTACGTAGTCGTTTAAAAGATACGACGAACAAAGTTTATGTGTAGCAAATTACCGACAAACTTACAAGATGTCACATTAAGACTTCACGGCAAAGGGGATACTGTAGCATCACCCTGGTCCCCCTGTCACGTCAGGATTCCGTTAAAGGAACACGTGGATCGGTTCAGCGTGACGATCGTGTGCGATGCTGTGGAAAAAAATTACCCGGATTCGACATGCTAGCAACACTAAATTCTCGACGCTTGTCATCATGGAACAATGAATGAATTATCATGGCTACAGCAGTTTAGTTATGGGCTATAAAAGGTCCCACGTTTGCGATGTGGTCTTCTGCTCGAACATATCGCTATGATTTCGCAACAATCTGACCGAGGGATGCCTTCTACAATAAACCGCCCCATCTTGCTGTACTTGTTGTGCTCCTTTGACCGTCGTAGTTGGCTGAGACTGTGTGAAATCATAGCTTGTAATATCCAAGCCACAAATCACATTTTAAATTTTATCCGTCTGACTAGATTGTATACACTTTCCTGAATCTCTCACTGTTATCGTACTGCTGCCCGTCTGCCTACCGGCACATTTATAACCCCGTGGGACGTCTGGCTGCCCGCAGACGGTGGTTTGTATCGAACCCTGAGACTTCAAATCGGTGTTATCATTAGCGTTAACATTACTTTCTATTGTTTCAGTGGTCCTCCTCTTTGACATGCAATGAATCGCTTTCCTTACCGTGGTACAGTGGGCAAAGCACCCTTGGAACCGAACTGGCCCGGATAAAATTTAAATACTGTATGGTGAATTTGAATATGCATAAATATTTAAGTCGAAAATCTAGGATATAATGATTCTTAGACCCGAAAGCACTCTTTATTTGTCAAAGCTGCTGTAAAGGACAAGTTCTAATGTACATTACTGGCCATTAAAATAGCTTCACCACGAAGATGACGTGCTACAGACGTGAAATTTAACCGACAGGAAGAAGATGCTGTGATATGCAAATGATTTGCATTTCAGAGCATTCACACAAGGCTGGCGCCGGTGGCGACACCTACAACGTGCTGAAATGAGGCAAGTTTCCAACAGATTTCTTATACACAAACAGCAGTTGACCGGCCTTGCCTGGTGAAACGTTGTTGTGATGCCTCGTGTAAGGAGGATAAATGCGTACCATCACGTTTCCGACTTTGATAAAGGTCGGATTGTGGCCTATCGCGATTGCGGTTTATCGTATCGCGACATTGAACATTGCTGCTCGCGTTGGTCGAGATCCAATGACTTTTAGCAGAATTTGGAATCAGTGGGGTCAGGAGGGTAACACGGAACGCCGTGCTGGATCCCAACGGCCTCGTATCACTAGCAGTCGAGATGACAGGCATCTTATCCGCATGGCTGTAACGGATCCTGCAGCCACGTCTCGATCCCTGATTCAACAGATGGGGGCGTTTGCAAGACAACAGTCATCTGCACGAACAGTGAGACGACGTTTGCAGCAGCGTGGACTATCAGCTCGGAGATCATGGCTGCGGTTACCCTTGACACTGCATCACAGACAGGAGCGACTGCGTTGGCGTACTCAACGACGAACCAGGTTGCACGAGTGGCAAAACGACTTTTTTTTTTTCAGATGAATTCAGTTTCTGTTTACAGCATCATGATGGTCGCAACCGTGTTTGGCGACATTGCGGTGAACGCACATTGGAAGCGTGTATTCGTCATCGCCGCACTGGCGTATCACCCGGCGTGATGGTATGGGGTGGTTACACGTCTCGGTCGCCTCTTGTGCGCATTGACTGCACTTTGAACAGTGAACGTTACATTTCTGATGTGTTACGACCCGTGGCTCTACCCTTCATTCCATCCCTGTGAAACCCTACATTTCAGCAGGATAATGTCCGACCGTATGTTGCAGTTCCTGTACGGGCCTTTCTGGATAAAGAAAAAGTTCGACTGCTGCCCTGGCCAGCACATTCTCCAGATCTCTCACCAATTGAAAACGTCTGGTCAATGGTGGTCGAGCAACTGGTTCGTCACAATTCGGCGGTCACTACTCTTGATGAACTGTGGTAGCTGTTGAAGCTGCATGGGCAGCTGTACCTTTACACGCCATCCAACCTCTGTTTGACTCAATGCCCAGGCGTATCAAGGCCGTTATTACGGCCAGAGGTGGTTGTTCTGAGTATTGATTTCTCAGGATCTATGCACCCAAATTGCTTGAAAATGTAATCACACGTCAGTTCTATTATACTACATTTGTCCATGAATACCCGTTTTTCATCTGCATTTCTTCTTCGTGTAGCAATTTTAATGGGCAGTAGTGTAGCAAACATAACACGACAAAATTATAAAGTGAAACAATTTCATGAATATCTTTAAAAATGGTCAAATAAATCGTAATATCGCTCAACGGTACGTACAAAAATAAGTAACTCACTCGTGTCTTTGAGTACGCTGCAGTATGATTAGTTCCCGAGAGTAAACGTAGGCTCCTGTCATAGCACAGGGCAGTTTTAAAATTACCACTCTGTTTATTCCGTCCACCAAAGAGAAGTGATCTACTTTACTCAGATTGGTCAAATTCACGAAGCTAATGGCGGAAACGGCAGTTCGCACATTTTATCAAATACATTTGGTTATGTACAACTACCTAACAAAACTAATGCATACATACATCTCAAATCATTTCCCGAAAAACTGACGTAACTACAGCTACATAACGGGTGCCCGAGAAGTAAGGACGAATTTGTATTTTGCGCCATTTTGTCATATATTTGCCAGCCGTGGTTTATTCACGTTCGTTATCTGCAATCATTTCCATAGCCTGATAGTTTTGTGTGGTGAGCATTGTTTGTTTCTTACTTTCGTCATGGAGCAGATGACAACTGAGCTACGTATCCAAGTGATAAAAATCTATTACAGAAACAGTGAAAGTCCCACGGCAACCGTTCGTGAATTGCGTGTGACTGTCGGATGTAATGCTGTTCCAACTGAATCATCAGTTCGGAAGTTGATACGTAAGTCTGAGACCACGGGTTCTGTTTCAAACGCCAAGAAAACATGACGACCGCCTTCTGTTGCAATACGAGAAAACATTGCTGTCGTGTGTGACAATGTGAGCATAAGCCCTCGAAAATCGGTTCATCGACTAGCTCAACAATCTAATTTATCACCAAGTTCACTGCACGAAATCCTTTCAAAAGATCTGAAAATGTATGCGTACGAGAGTCAACTTCCACAAGAGTTGAAACCTGCAGATCATGGAAAGAGACATCGATTTGCTCAATGGATCTTGGCTCGACAAGCGGACAATTTCACAAAAAGAATATTTCTCTTAGGTGAGGCCTCTGATGACGTGCACTTACAACTTAGTGGGTACGTCAGAGAGCAGAACTGGAGAAGTTGAGGAAATGAGAATCCACGAATGATTGTGGAAATGAGATGTATCCACAACACACAACTGTGTGGTGTGGGGTAGGAGAAGTGATCGACCCCCACTTTTTTTAAAATGATGAGGGAGTTGCCGTCACTGTGAACGGCGACCCTTATCGAAACATGCTTTCTGACTGATGTTTCCCTCTTATTCAAGATTTTTGGTTTCATGAAAATGGTGCGACATGTCACGCATCCCGTGAAACGAATGCACTACTGAATGATAAGTTTCCTCAAAAATTATCTCTTTGCGTGCCAACTAGGAATGACCTGCCAGATCATGCGACCTTACGCCTTGTGAACTTTTTGCGGGAATTTGGAAATCAAAAGTGTATATGAACAACTCACAAACAGTACACCAACTGAAGGATGAAATTAAAAGGTTTGTTAATGGCATCCCACCAGATATTTGTGAACGTGTCATGGAGTACTTCAATGAACGGATTGTTCGTTGCCGCGCGGCCCTGGGTGGTCATATGGAGGATATACGCTGAAGAGCCGAAGAAACGGGTACCCCAGCTTAATATCGTACAGGCTCCCCGCGAGCACGCAGATGTGTCGCAGCACGACGTGGCATGGACTCGAGTAATGTCTGGAATTGTGCTGGAGGCATAAGACGCCATGAATTCTTCAGGGCTATCCATAAACCCTTAAGACTGCGAGGGGTGGAGATCTCTTCTGAACAGCACGTTGCAAGGCATCCCAGATATGCTCAATAATGTTCATGTCTGCGGAGTTTGGTGGCCAGCTGAAGTGTTTTAACTCAGAAGAGTGTTCCTGGAGCCACTCTGTAGCAATTTTGGATGTCTGGGGTGTCGCATTGTCTTGCTGGAGTAGCCCGAGTCAGTCGGAATGGACAATGGACGTGAATGGATTCAGGTGATCAGACAGGATGCTTATGTACGTGTCACCTTTCAGAGTCGTATCTAGATATATCAGGGGTCCCATATCACTCCAATTGCTCACGCCCCACGCCATTACAGATACTCCACCAGCTTGAACAGTCCCCTGCTGACATGCAGGGTCCACGGACTCATGAGGTTATCTCCATACCCATACACGTCCATTCGCTCGACACAGTTTGAAACGAGACTCGTCCGACAAGGTAACCGGTTTCCGATCATCAACAGTCCAATGTCGGTTTTGACTGACCCAGGCGAGGCGTAAAACTTTGTGTAGTGCGGTTAGAAGGGCACACGAATGGTCCTTCGGCTCCGAAATCCCATATCGATGATTTTTCGTTGAATGGTTTGCTCTCTGAAACTTGTCGATGGACCAACATTGAAATCTGCAGCAATTTGCGGAAGGTTGCACTTCTGTCACGTTGAACGATTCTCTTCAGTCATCGTTGGTCCCATTCTTTCACGATCTTTTTCCAGCCGCAGCGATGTCGGAAATTTGGTGTTTCAGTGGATTGGTGACTTTCGCGATACTCTCGTGAAATGGTCGCACGGGAAAATCCCCACTTCATTTCTACGTCGGAGATGCTGTGTTCCAGAGCTTGAGTGGCAATTATAACACCACGTTAAAACTTACTTAAATCTTGATAACCTACCATTGTAGCAGCAGTAACCGATCTAACAACTGCCCCAGACACTTGATGTCCTATATAGGCGTTCCCGACCGCAGCGTCGTATTCTGCCTGTTTACATATCTCTGTTTTTGAATACGCGTGCCTACGCCAGTTTCTTTGGCGCTTCAATATAATTTTTCACACATAAATGGGAGAAGTGCTGTTAAATGTTATTATCTTTACATGTAGAAAAGTATTATCTTCTCAACCATCTTCAAATCCTGAGCTATACCCTTAATTTTTGTACATAAAATTACTGAATTTTCTCGTGGCACTTCAGTTGCCTTAGTCTGCAGTCACTTTAAGAACTGAAACTAACCATAAAACTAACCAATTTAGTACGATTGCATTCAGAATTCCTGGCAATTCCACGTATCACCACAATAAAATAAAAACAGTAAATGGCTGGGGGAGTATGAATGAGAACAGTGGCGGATTTATGTTTACAAAAGTAATGACAAGATTTTATTCATACTTTTGTAACTTCAGTCGAGCTGATAAATTTTACAAAAAAAAAAAAAAAAGACAAACATTAAATGATGAAGGGAATATTGCTAGATTAGCAGAGCATTCGTTGGTGTGGAAGCTATACTTGCTCTCGCCCTGAATTAATCCCTTTGACAACGCAGTCAGACTTCGTTTACAAGAATCCACTGTCAGTCCAAATTCTATTCAAATGAAATCAATTACAGCCAGGTACACCACAAAATATGGGTCGGAGAACAGGGAGCTGTGGATATCATTTAACAACACTTTACCTTTCCACCATGACTCAGGCAACAGTGGAAAGCGGCACACTGTGAGTGAGGCGCGGAGTGCAGCGGCAGCTGTAATGTACTGACGCGTTCACGAAAACTTGCAAACTACGCGGACTTCCTGTTTGAGCCCTGAAATCCCGGGAGATTTCAGTGTGAGATGCACCCGTGCCCTGGTCTGGCGAACCAATCTGATTCACAGGAGCGACGGCGCGTGCTGAAATTGTCGAACGGCAGACTAGTGACGAATGGAAAAGACCTGAAGGTCTCCACCAGGGGAGGACGAAGAGACGAAGAAGCAAAGAGTCACAAATACTTTGCACCAAGCCTCATACAGAAACTGAAGTAGCGTAAAAAAAAATCCACCTCCACGTTGTGCAAATCAGTCGAACTACCCTCCATTCATTGAATCTCCCCTCTTGACTGTGCTGCTGGCCAGGTAGCCAATCCAGATGCAGCACCGAAGCTCTCACACAAGGGGGGCAAGCCCTTGCTTTGCGTATTCTGTGGGGAGCTAATCATTGTCTCAAAACCTCCCTTGCCTGCAAAAAGGATATTTTAGCCATTGAGACGTCGTTCTCATTGTATGCATGGCCATGATTCGGCAAAAAATATTCGTCTAGGTGGGACCACAGTTCCTCCTTTATGGAGAGACCTAATCTTTCCAGACTGATCATTTACAATTACGGAAATAAGCTTCCCAGGCAGTCGTGCCCACGAAATATATGTTTCCGCCGCTTGGTAAACGAAACTGGCGACTTCCCGGAGTCAGGGGAGCTATAGTATTGCCTCCACTAAACAAGTGCTCCAGTCGTTCTGATCGTGTCGTCACAGCCTCTAACATGAGAACGCTTAAAGCTTTCTGACTGTCCCGCTGTTTGAACAAAAGCTCAGATTACAACACTCTCTCTTAAATGGTTTCCTCCACCCACTTTCTACCATCTGGTCGCCTTGTCCATCGAAAATGTATGTAGCCGTCCGTCATTTTATCTATGAAAGTTTTTCATGTTACTTGCTGTTATTAATCAGTATCCATGTTACGAGGGCAGTTCAATAAGTAATGCAACACATTTTTTTTTTTTCTGAAACAGAGGTTGTTTTATTCAGCATTGAAATACACCAGGTTATTCCCCAATCTTTTAGCTACACAACACTATTTTTCAACGTAATCTCCATTCAATGCTACGGCCTTACGCCACCTTGAAATGAGGGCCTGTATGCCTGCACGGTACCATTCCATTGGTCGATGGCGGAGCCAACGTCGTACTGCATCAATAACTTCTTCATCATCCACGTAGTGCCTCCCACGGATTGCGTCCTTTATTGGGCCAAACATATGGAAATCCGACGGTGCGAGATCGGGGCTGTAGGGTGCATGAAGAAGAACAGTCCACTGAAGTTTTGTGAGCTCCTCTCGGGTGCGAAGACTTGTGTGAGGTCTTGCGTTGTCATGAAGAAGGAGAAGTTCGTTCAGATTTTTGTGCCTACGAACACGCTGAAGTCGTTTCTTCAATTTCTGAAGAGTAGCACAATACACTTCAGAGTTGATCGTTTGACCATAGGGAAGGACATCGAACAGAATAACCCCTTCAGCGTCCCAGAAGACTGTAACCATGACTTTACCGGCTGAGGGTATGGCTTTAAACTTTTTCTTGGTAGGGGAGTGGGTGTGGCGCCACTCCATTGATTGCCGTTTTGTTTCAGGTTCGAAGTGATGAACCCATGTTTCATCGCCTGTAACAATCTTTGACAAGAAATTGTCACCCTCAGCCACATGACGAGCAAGCAATTCCGCACAGATGGTTCTCCTTTGCTCTTTATGGTGTTCGGTTAGACAACGAGGGACCCAGCGGGAACAAACCTTTGAATATCCCAACTGGTGAACAATTGTGACAGCACTACCAACAGAGATGTCAAGTTGAGCACTGAGTTGTTTGATGGTGATCCGTCGATCATCTCGAACGAGTGTGTTCGCACGCTCCGCCATTGCAGGAGTCACAGCTGTGCACGGCCGGCCCGCACGCGGGAGATCAGACAGTCTTGCTTGACCTTGCGGCGATGATGACACACGCTTTGCCCAACGACTCACCGTGCTCTTGTCCACTGCCAGATCACCGTAAACATTCTGCAAGCGCCAATGAATATCTGAGATGCCCTGGTTTTCCGCCAAAAGAAACTCGATCACTGCCCGTTGTTTGCAACGCACATCCGTTACAGACGCCATTTTAACAGCTCTGTACAGCGCTGCCACCTGTCGGAAGCCAATGAAACTATACGAGACGAAGCGGGAAGTTTTAAAATATTCCACAAGAAGTTTCCAGTTTTTTCAACCAAAATTGGCCGAGAAAGAAAAATGTGTTGCATTACTTATTGAACTGCCCTCGTACTTACGGTTATGAATCACGACCCCAAACATCACAGAATTACTAGCATCACTCAACAGCAATGGTTGAAGACCAATAAGTTAAACGGAAAACTGTTCTTCTAAATAACAATTTTTCTCTTGGTTATGTTTTCTCTGGGATATGACACAGTTTGAGATGAATAGCTCTCCTGTACCTATACCTTAATCTCATAGTAGTTCTAACACACTACACCCTTATATATTTATTGTTTATATTCGATTATTTCTTTTCCCGAAATTGTTATATCTCAAACGCACCGATTCTCTTGTTTTACCGTTCGCCCCATTCCACTCTATTCAGTCTTGTGCCTCGCGCATTCCTTCCCGGAAATATTTTTCTAAAATTAAGGCCCATAGTTGATACTAGTGGAGAATGCTCTCAATGTGTATTACGTCTTATGTTCCCCTTTTTTGTCAGTCATTCATTTACCTGCTCTCTAGGTAGAAGAATTCTTTTAGTTTATCTTGTATGTGAACTCTACGTTTGGTGCTAATTTCATCTCTAATCACTTTCCTGCTGCTCCTCTTCTTTCAACAATCAAAATATTTGTATACACATTAAAAAACGACAATTAGATATAGTAATATCAGTAAGAGAACCGAAAGCTACATTCCGAGTTTCAATGGCCCCAAAATCTAAGGAATGTACCACACTCAGATAAAATATTGAGTTCAATCTCTTGTCGAGCCAACGAAATAAGTAGAGGTGGTCTCATTTTCAAATAGTTCCATTCACTATCTCAAATTATTCGCAAACGCTTTCCAGCAATATTTGATGCACTGGGTTGCAATGATTATATCTGAAACTTGTTCAAATATTGGTAATCCTCAGCACATATCATCGTAAATCTCTTGAAGAGTGCTATTTTGTCTAAAACTGACGGCGCGCGGGGTTAGCCGAGCCGTCTGGGCGCTGCAGTCATGGACTGTGCAGCTGGTACCGGCGACGGTTTGAGTCCTCCCTCGGGCATGGGTGTGTGTGTTTGTCCTTAGGATAATTTAGGTTAAGTAGTGTGTAAGCTTAGGGATTGATGACCTTAGCAGTTAAGTCTCATAAGATTTCACACACTTCACTTCACTAAAACTGACATGGTGAGACCGTGGCTGTGTACAATTAATGTAGGTTGATTCTTGCAAAGAAGAAGACAGCAACCAGCCACTATTAATACTGCTATTTATTTAAGTACATAGCGCCGTAACGGTTCCGAACTGACATCATCAGGCGGCTGTTCACAAGATTCACAAGCTGCGCTTTAGATAATTGTCAATTTTCGATTTTTATTCTCCCACTGTAGCGAAATATTCTTGGTCTGTTGGTGCCCTACGGTAGAAAACAATGTTAGAACCGCCCTATGTGAACGTAACTACCCTCCAAACGCTGTAATACAGAATAAACAAATATGTGAGGTTACATCGAAAATTCCGCGAAATTTTGTTGCAGGACTGTATTTTTTAAATATTGCAAAGTGTATGCAGTACTTATATGATTTGCATATCACTATACTGTGCGAAGCACCCCCCCCCCCCACACACACACACACACCAAAAAGTATTTGCCACATGTGAAGTTGACACAAAGATGGCGGTTTCACAAATACAAGAGTTCCAGTAATGTTCTCTCTCAGAGACATTACAGTATATAGATTACTTTGATTTCACAGTATGAATGTTTATAAAGAATAAACGTAACATCATGAACAATTAAAACACAAAGATAAACCTTACATTATGAGCACATAATATTACAGATGAAGTTGACAGATGTAGTAACCGGTTTGTGTGAAAGCTACTTACAAGGTATTACGTAAATACTGTACTATATACAGGGACCAACACAGAGGTGAGATAAAATGAATAATATGACAGTAGAAATTGTATTAACATAGTATGGTGTACTGGAATTTTGAACAATTTTACAATTGCAGTAGTGTGTGGCTGAGCAGGCAGCTATATTTTGGTATCAAACAGTGCCAAAGAAGTTCAAGTATTGCAATATATACATTGCTTTGTTTTGACAGTGGACTTTTTTTTACAAAGAATCAAGGTAATATTACATGCATTAAGATTATAAAGAATAAAAACTACATTGCGATCATGCAATATTCAGTGAGCATTAATTGCTAACAAATTCGGAAAATGTAGTTGTTTGACTGTTACTTATATGGTATTGTGGCTGGTGGCTGCCATCTTCTGTGTAAGAATCAACCTACGTTAATTCTCATGAAGAAGTTCTTAGTTGTCAGCGGTTGTACATTACATATGTGTAGGAATTTTCATTTCCAGTAAACATTTTTGTATTTTTACACACACACACACACACACACACACACACACACACACACAGACATATATATATATTCCAACATTGAAGCATGCATCAGAAAAAGGCGATCAAAATTTTATGGGCACGTCTTTAGGTTTCCCAAAACTAGACTTCCAGAGAAAATTCTTAAATACATAGAATAGCTTAAATCTATACCCTGGATACAAGAGGTCGAAAAGGACCTACAAACAGCTCAGATACATTATTCAGATATTTAGGACAGAAAGGTATTTAAGCAGAAAGTTGACAGATGGGAAGTTAAGTCAGGGAACCAACCTCTGAAGATAGAGAAAAGAAAGAGAGCCCATACAGAAAAAAATGAGAACACTGTGAAAGAAAAGGAAAAAGAATCAAGAAGTTTTGCGTGATCCAACAAGGTCTAACCGCAAATTACACATATATATCCCCTTAAAAGTTATTTCTGCATAATGCTTTAGTTATGGATTTGTGAATATGTTTCCCACCAATTTCTTTCTTATTTATGTCGTAAGGATCTAGTTCATAGACAAGTGACCTTTGGAAAGCTAATTTTATTTACCCGTCATCGTTAAGATTCTAGTTTTGTTGGCTGAACGATTTAAGTGTGTTGATTACGACATCAAGTCTAAAGCTATGCATTAATTTTACATGGAAATATTAACAATTTTATGTTTCATAGCGTGGTACGTTGTCTGTTCGGAATGCCGATTGTAAAATAGTAATACAGTAGACTGTAGAACAGTGTAATAATGAAACTTCAAAAACATCCCCTAGCCAAAATGTATCTCCATTCGATTAGCAGTCACACTGTTCTTGCAAATTATATAAAGTAAATGTTTGACGAAAGAAATTTGTTTTCTCTTGCTAATACAGAAGATTAATATTCTAAAATGTTGTCTCAATCACGGGCGATCAGATCTCTATAAAGTAATTTCTTTCCGTACAAATTGTAGCAAATATTTAATATCTTAAGTAACTTTGAAGCCACTGTGCGATCGCGTGCTCGAGCTCGTGAAGGTGTGGGAGACGGTGGTGTTGGTGCGAATTTGGACTAAAAGTGTTAGTAAAATTCAATTAAAGTTCTCTCGAAACTTATCTTAAAATCTCAGTGTTTGCTGTATTACGTCCGGAGCTTCTTAAGTCCTCGGCTGTCTTTATACAGCAATTAAACTGCGCATAAATATTCATGAGCTCTACGAATACGGCTATTTATTCAGAAACTTGAAACTCTTCCACTGAACCTTATGTTTCTGAGGACACTGCTTTCAAAATATTTCTCGCAGTTTCTGCTTTTCCGCGAGTTTCTCTTCAGAGTTACTTAGATTCCATAACTAGTCAGCAGAGAACAATACTTTTAAGAAAGCGGTTTGTATGAATATTCCACTGCAAAGTGCAAAATGAATATTGAGATGTTGCCTCTAGAGGCACCAGTACTTTCCTTTGATGTCATGAGTGCGGCAGTTAATCCGACAGCAAAAGGGATTTCTGATAATGTACTCGGAACAAATACTACCAGGGAGCGAAGTGGATCAGTACCGTACCGGAAGAACCTGTCATAAGCAGAAACAGTACCCGGCACCTTTACACGACGTGAAAATGTCTCGTGCTGTGGTATCTGGTGACTAATGTGAAGTGAACGACGCATTTCCATGCATCAATCGTGATTTTCTCAAGGACCGCATACAGCCTGTCATGCAACGCGTTTGTTATTCAATTTTAATGATAAAGGGAGTACAGGAACAGAGATGGTTTTTCAGTTACCGTGAGCATAAAGAAATTTCGGAGAACATCACTGACATTACCAGCCATAAAAGGATGATTTATGCCTCCACTATGAATGATTCTTGCGAATGATGATACTTTCAACTAATACTACATTTACAAAATTAACCTCCACGTTAGATCAAACACTGTAGCGAATCCATATCAGTAGGTGGTAGAGTATACTTTGAAATATGTAAAACATTGTAGGATACATAACTGTCTTCCAAAAATTTCTCTGCGATGTTATATTTTATTAACAATATCACTGTAATTTTCGATACGTGTAGCCCCTAATGGAAAACATTAAGCAGCATGTCGTGAACAATGTGATCAAATGTGCTGAACTTATATCATACATAACACATTTCCAGATAAACATCGTACTAAGTCCGGAACAGTGCTTTGTTGAAAGTTAACATTGTCAGCACCTGTAGCATGTGCTGCGAGAGTGTATGGACCAGCCCGCTAGTTCAAAAATGGTTCAAATGGCTCTGAGCACTATCCGACTTAACTTCTGAGGTCATCAGTCACCTAGAACTTAGAACTAATTAAACCTAACTAACCTGAAGACATCACACACATCCATGACCGAGGCAGTATTCGAACCTGCGACCGTAGCGGTCGCTCGGCTCCAGACTGTAGCGCCCAGAACCGCACGGCCACTTCGGCCGGCGCCCGCTAGTTACCTACAATTCTAGCGCATACGTTAAACTGCTGTTTCATAAAAGACACTGTGTGCATTAAAAGTTCACAGCTCTACCTGTTCATGGAGCTCGTTTCGTGGTTGCTAATGTCATCTCTCTGCCGGACATTAAGTCGTATTGGTCTTTCCTTAGCTCTTAAAGAACTTCCGCATTCCATTTACTATCCCAGATGGTAGCTGTCGTCATGTCCACCTATGTTCCGTCGTGATTATGGTTGCAATTACGTGTCCCTTGATCCAAATATTTGCTTCCTGCCGCTCCTAATAATCCCACTGTTTGGAAACTTTGGTACTCAGACCTAGTGGAATCATCATTTGAACAACTCTGCTCACTGTACCAAAATCACCCCTGCTCATTTACGTTCTTCTGTTGTTTCTCCTGCTTTCGCGGTGTGGCGATACGACATATCAAGCCACATTCCAAAGCGTTGTGTGTACTGGAGAATTTTATACACTGTAGAAGCCTCTCAGTAATGACTCGCATTAGTGTTAACAGGAGGGACGATTATTTTTCTGGTGGGATCTGACAGTAACCAAATATCACGAAATATCTGAGGTCGGTCTGCGAAAGTTTTTATACCAGCAGGAGACAAACTCGCTCAAACGAGATTCTCGCTAATAAAACTATGCTATGAAAGTGAGAACTGCCTTCACTCGTTGTGTGTCACAGTTCTGTGCTGAGAGTTCTCGCAAATGTTGCGTAATACGTCGGTGTCATATCTTTGCTTGAGAGCAGTGGAGAGCTGCAATCGAGCAGTGGGAGCCCGCATCTCGTGGTCGTGCGGTAGCGTTCTTGCTTCATACGCCCGAGTTCCCGGGTTCGATTCCCGGCAGAGTCAGGGATTTTCTCTGCCTCATGATGGCTGGGTGTTGTGTGCTGTTCTTAGATTAGTTAGGTTTAAGTAGTTCTAAGTTCTAGGGGACTGATGACCATCGATGTTAAGGCCGATAGTGTTCAGAGCCATTTGAACCATTTTTTTGAGGAGTGGGAGTTTCTGTATATGCTACGAGTCTGACCCCGAAAGACGCGACTGACAGAGAACAACCTTCAGCTGTCGGAGAGCTATCTCTCAATGCTGTTAACACGGCGTCAAACACTCACAAACGCTCTTTTAGAGCAGGGTTCTCTCACGGATAGGTCTAAAACGAGTCACATTCTAACATTGTGTCATCTGAAGTTGATAACGCATCTCGTTCCCACCATTAACGTCCCTTCAGTGGTTGAGTTTGGCGTAAAGTAGACCATTCCTGTCGTATACGTGGCGGCATTGTTGATTGAAAGTGTAGGTACTTTCCTTAAAGTATTAATCATATTGTTCTTGTAAATTGTTTCAATTATTCTGAAGAAGGGGTCCCTCGGCTGTCTATAATGAGTAAACAACTCAACAGACAATGACGTTCCAGGATGGCGGCAAACACCATTGTATAGCCAGGACAGAAACGATATTTTTGGTGTGCAGGGACAGCGGTATTAGCACAGTGGATTGGACTGAAGGTGACATGGTTGATGCCTCAGCGGGATACATCGTTAGCAGTCACTAGCTAGAACGAGATTTTCACTCTGCAGCGGAGTGTGCGCTGATATGAAACTTCCTGGCAGATTAAAACTGTGTGCCGGATAGAGACTCGAACACGGGACCTCTGCCTTTCGCGGGCAAGTGCTCTACCATCTGAGCTACCCAATCACGACTCACGCCCCGTCCTCACAGTTTTACTTCCGCCAGTGCCTCGTCTCCTGCTTTCCAAACTTCTGCTCGCAGGAGAACTTCTGTGAGGTTTGGAAAGTAGGAGAGGCGGAAGTACAGCTGTGAGGACGGGGCGTGAGTCGTGGTTGGGTAGCTCAGATGGTAGAGCACTTGCCCGCGAAAGGCAAACGTCCCGAGTTCGAGTCTCGGTCCGGCACATAGTTTTAATCAGTCACTAGCTATTCTAGGGACTACATGGTTGGAGGAAGAAAACTCATATGTTGGAACTTACCTGACGTCTGTGATTGTGAGTACAAGGGGTGGTCACAAGAAAAATTTATAGTTGGTACTAGCAGAGCTCAGGAGATCCCTGTGAGGTGTCTTCATTCGCGTGGACTTCGACATGCATCACCACGAGTTTATTGGTATCGGAACACCATTCACTTATATTTGATTGAAAGTTGTAAATCACTCATTCAAAGTTGCTCTGAGTACAATAGTCAAATTATTATTTCTTTTAAATTTAGGTGCGTGAAGAACATGTTACTCGTTTCAAATTCTTTACAAAGAGTTGAAGCGATGATGCCAGCATACTCAATTTAACCCGTCATTGTCAGTATTATTTGATTGTTACGAGACTGACTGCTGTGAATTTGTGATATAATGAGAATTTTATCCACTAATACTCATCAAAACTGACCTTTGTATATGAGAGTGAACCCAGCTGTACTCTAATTTCATTTGACACTCTTCTCACTTTTTCCCCTTACCCATCCACGAGAATGTAACTGCATGTTTGCTAAATTAAAACCTGTGGGCAAAGCTAAGCAAAGGGGCTGCCTTAGGGATTCATAAAAGATCGACAGAACTGAGAGTTAGAGGATCTTAGGTGACCACAGCCGATAGGAGGCGTTGACCTCACTGGAGTTTGAACGAGAAGACGTTGTCTGTGGAAGTTCGCCATGTTTTCTGCACTGTTAGACTGGCTAGCCTGAGGTGTGTACGCTGTTGTGCATCTCTTCCTTGTATGGTGAGAAGAAAATATTTAAATGCGTTGTGTAATCGTCACTAACGTTCGCAATACGTCGTTAGAGTCAGTGTAGTCGTGGATAATGTTGACGAGTTAAATGGTAGGAGTAGTTGTAATTGTGACTGTTGAACCTGAGTGTTCGTCATCAGCTCTGCAATCTATTCTGTGAATATCTGCTAGTGAAATGTCTTCAAATGCGACAACGTATGGTGATGTTGCATTTTAACCATACTTTTTGTGGGATAGTGTCGAATTTTATTCAGGTTTCTTCTGAACGAGGGTGTGAGCACATGTTCACGCCAATTTGTAAACATTGTAAATGTTTAACAAAGAGAACAGAATCGGGGCGAGACTACTTTTGTTCAGTTTTTTATTCAGTCATTTACTGACTTTTGGGTGGATTGTGGTTCGAACTGGAGGCCAAGGTCTCACTACATCTGTGTATGAAATTGATTCTAAAACCTCTTAAGGCGCTAGAATGTTATCAATTGTTCTGATGATTTCTAAAAGTGATTAGGAGAAATTTGAGACCATTTTCTGTGACAATTTTCGTTCCGTTTGAACTTGTTTCTTTGTAAGTAAGACCTGGCCATGTGGTGTAGCAACAGTTCATGCCGGCCGCTGTGCCGATCGGTTCTAGGTGCTTCAGTCCGGAATCGCGCCGCTGCTACGGTCGCAGATTCGAATCCTGCCTCGGGCATCGATGTGTGTGATGTCCTTAGGTTGGTTGGGTTTAAGTAGTTCTAAGTCCAGGGGACTGATGACCTCACATTTTGAGTTCGATAGTGCTTAGAGCCATTTGAACCATTTTGAACAGTTCATGTAGTATCTCAGCTGAGAGTAATTTAAACGTTATGCAACTCCTTACAGTCCATATAATGATTTTGATGGTCCTCAGTGACATTTTACGTAGCAATTTCGTATTTCCCGCTTAGTGGTCTTTGTGGGCACCGATAGACTCCATGTGTTCTCGCCACGTTTGTCTTACGTTCCCTCATACTTGTTCAATTAGTTTTTTTCAATTTCCTGACATGAAATAACGACCAATCAAAACCCAATTCATTAACATTCTTCAAGTATCGAACCTAGAGTAAGATTTCATCTGCTTAGCCAAAGTACCCCTATCTCTTTATAGGAACAGCATCAGACACGGTCACTCATTCCAATGGTAAATAACGTAATTTGAGTATCGGTCTATGTACAGTTGCTTAGGTCCATACTGCACGATACTGAAAGTAAACCTTGCTATATCGTTCAGTGTCACCAAAATTAGTATGTACATAGGGACCAAATGGAAATCTTAGGTACCATTAAATGCATACATATATTCGGACTGATTTTAACAAATGAAACCCATATACCAAGAAGCGTGACGTAGAATAAGAGACTGAGATTTGCTTAGGAGAGGGTAATGAAATGAATATTCACAAGTAGCATAGGCACATGTAAATACGAAATGCTGAGAGAATAGGAGAGTAATTGGAATTCATGCACCAAAGTTCCACAAAACGCAACCAACGGTAGCCGTGCAGATAGATTAGCTCCAATCATTCTAATAATTGTCCATAACATATATATTATATTTTGCGAATATAAACTTAATTTACTTTTAATCTAAACCTAGGGAAAATATTCAGCAAATAAAATGCTTCAGTAAAATGATCTTCAAGTTACAATTCACTCTAGCCATTACTGCTGATTGGCACTGTAATCACTGCAGTAATGAAAATTTGGCTGCATTTTAAATTTGAATGTGATTACAATTTAAGAAATGAAACTCAAAAACCACTTTGCATTTAGAATGAAATTTTCTCTGTGCAGCGGAGTGTGCGCTGATATGAAACTTCCTGGCAGATTAAAATGTTATGCCGGACCGAGATCGAACTCGGGACCTATGCCTTCCGCGGGCAAGTGCTCTACCAACTTTTTTTTTACCCTTAGCACACTTTTTTCCTTTTTGATTTATTTTATTTAATTTTTTTATCCCTAGGCCTCATATTTTTTTGCTATATCCACCTTTACTTTTCTTTGTTGTACTTTCCTTAGATCCCCATCCATTCTCTCACATGTGTTGCCTTCATGGGCCAGCTTCTAAGCTGGATTTGGAAATAAATCATTACATTCTATTTGGAGAAAAAGAGGGAAAGGATGGAATTCCATCGATGAAGATGGAAAATAAACATTTTCTCCAGTTTGTGATGTGAGTAAAATTAACAAATGTATGTATTATTTGGAATCCTCTGTTGCGCATTATATGAAATTAAATTTCTTCTTGATATTTTTTGCTAATATTTCTTCTTTAAAAAGTGGTAAACAGAAAACCTTATACTGCACGAATGACTATCAGTTCATAGTTGAAGGAAATTTGCTGAAATGGATCGTACTGTTTCAAAATTTGTTCTCTGAGTTTGACATGAGGTTCATAGTACACAATCGCATCATGCAACATAACATCTGACTATAAAGCACCGCAAGCTCATTTGAAATTTCCTTGTGATACCCTGCAAACACAGTGACATACCAGCCTGTCTCCATTACTCCTGAGGCAGATTCCGCCAAACCAGTTTCCATCGAACCAGGCGCACAAATCACTCGCAACCTGGAGACGAAGTTATTGTGACAAGAAGGCCCGTTAGCACACCAACAATTGAAGCTTTTTATTATGTCGTGACTACAGCTGAAGGTGAGAGTGGGTGACATAAAAGCCTAACATAAGGATGCTGGGACCAATTTCAAGCAAACTTAGCATTTACATAACTCACTTCTGTATAAAACTACCTTGGGAGTAAGATACCACTGCAACCCCTAGGGATGAGGATGAGAAAAAGGTGATACGTAAAAATTAAAAAGAGATGTTGTTATCTCTTTCCTGTGATTGGTTGACTTGGAATACTTTAATAAAAGTATGACGTGCAGTTTGTCTCTCACTTGTGCTGTTCAATGTCTCCAACAGTTTGCGCAAATGAGTACTGCAGCGATTCAATATTTTTTTTCAGTGTGTTTTGGAACGTAAGGGCATGTTACAGGACTGATTACCAAAGGGAAATTTAACATGGTCTCTGGAGTCACATGGTGTACAACAGCTAAGAATCGAACTCTTATGTGTATGTACAATATATTTGACATGGACGTATGAGGGAGAAGCACGATATGGAAATCAAGTAAGTAATAACTTGGAGCCTTAATTGTGCTTCAATTTTTCACAAAAACTGAAAGGAAATAAAAGAGTTTTAATTACTGACATGGGGGAACGTCTCTGTCGATGTATCACTGCACTGGATAGATCTATTAACCACAAATTCCAGTAACATCCGTTAGCATTGTACGTTGGGAGAGAGTGTTCCATTACCCGAACGAAATTTTGTGTAATTATTCGGTTGTTTTTCTATCGAAATTCTTCTCACAGCAATGATTGAAGCTCTATCTTCACATTGAAAAGTCTCCCCCCCCCCCCCAATCCGTGAAAACCATGTCTGTTCCTACAGGTATACGTACATTTGTAAAAGAGAAGCCTTTTTTATCATACGATTCGGAGCCTACATAACGCAGTCTCCCTGTCTGCTACTGCAAAGTGATTACACGTTAATAATGAATCTCTGCTACAAGTGGCACCTAATCACAATATGAGGCCGGATATTGTCGATAATCACTTAAGTCGCTGCCGTGAAAGGGAGGACGGCAGGAAGGAGCATTACGTAATTAATGAGTTCTAAGACCTCCGTTCGGCACAAAGCCGATCGTCCTGTAAATGAATGCATCGGCGGCAGCGGCGGCGGCGGCGGCGGCGGCATACGGGCGCCACAGCCGGGGCGACCTGGCAGTATTTCACCCGCGACGGCGTCGCTGACAGGTTAATTAGCAGGCGTCCAGCTGAGCTGGCTGGCAAGTGGCCGACTCAATTAGCTAATGACTCTCCCTGCATGGCGACAAGGACGCGTCACCGCAGACCTACGACGTCACACGCAGCACTACACTATCCGATAAGAAGTATCCGGACACTCTGTGTTAGGTGCGAATGTTGACTAGAAGCACGAGGGGAGAACTCACCAATATAAAAGTCTGCGGGGAGTACTGTGTTGCCAGTAAAGAAGCAGTAACAGCAGAATGGATCTGTCAGGAGGCCTTAGGTACTTTGAACGTGAACTGGCCATTAGACGTCACCTGAGTAGCCAATTCACCATGGTCCTCTCAGTACTTTTAAAGCTGCTCAAGTCAACGGTGGGTACGAAAGTGAAGTGGAATCTCGAAGGACCAACCGCAGATAAACCAAGACCTGGGGCCGACGAGCGTTGTGGAAGGTGACTGTAAAAAGTCTCGTGAAATCAACGGAAGGAATAACTCGTAAGCTACAATGTACTACCAGCAGTCCAGCTGGAACAATTACAGTTCGTAAGGAGCTAAAATGGATACATAGGTCGAGCAGCTCCGTTCTAAGCCACGCTTGGCGTGGTGGAAAGAGCGACTAAAGTGGACATAGGGTGACTGGACGTTAGTGGTTTGGAGTGATGTATCACGCTATACATTGTGGCCATCTGATGAAAGGGTTTGGGGTCAGAAAATGCCTGGACAAGATTATGTGCCATCACGTGTAGTGCCAATTGTGAAGTATGGAGGAAGTGGTGTTACTGTATTGGAGCTTTTTTCGTGGTTCTGGTGTGGCATCTTTACAGCGCTTGTGGAACTGTTAACTGCAGAAGGATGTGAACACATTTTACAGCTTTGTGTATTGTGTGCAGTATGGGAGCACTTCACAGATGAGGACAAATTTTAGCAGTACATCAATGCACCTTGCTGTGAAACTGTATCTGTGAGGTTGTGCTTAGTGGAAAACCACTTTCCTGTAATGGACTATCCTGCCTAGGGTCCCAACCTGAACCAAATGGGCCATCTTAGGAATCGTTTTGGACGTCAGTTTCGCTCCAGTCCTCACATTTCGAAATCACTGTTTCCTCTGGTTTTGGTCCTTCAGGAACAAAGAGCTGCCATTTCTCGACGGATGAGCAGACATCTCACTGAAAGCGGAGTTCAAACTGTAATAAAGCCGAAGGGCCACGCGGGATTTGCCGAGCGGGATAAGGCGCTGCAGTCATGGACTGTGCGGCTAAACCCGGCGGAGGTTCGAGTCCTCCCTCGGGCATGGGTGGGTGTGTTTGTACTTAGGATAATTTAGGTTAAGTAGTATGTAAGCTTAGGGACTGATGACCTTAGCAGTTAAGTGCCATAAGATTTCACACTCATTTGAACATTTTTGAGAACCGAGGGTGAGCAAACCCTCGATTAATTTCCACCACTAGCTGCCGGTATGTTTTTTACCAGATAGTGTATATGGAAGAGGTAGATTTATATATCCGCCTTTCATCTGCTATATGTCTTTTGGGACGATACAGGGAATTAAGGGACCGTGACTGTGCAGTAAACCACGTCGATGTTGTTCTGGAGTGTATCATTGAACGTACGTGGGAGAAGTGCTAACATAATGCAGATAATCTGCATGACGGCAAAATGAAAGCTGTCCACCTGACAGTAACAGAACATTGTAATTAAACACCTGATTGCAGGCATACCATCACACTTACAGATGAGTGTCATCATTACAATTCAGTAGGTAGCAAAGGTTGATATGTGCAAGAACTACGCAACGATCATCTTTGCAGCTCATTGTTGTGTGCTGGTGTAGATTAACTAGATGAGAGGATCGAATCGATTGACCAAGTTCACGTTAACATTTGAACACACTCATTCATTAATATTTGACTGTCCTAATACGACTGTCCTAATAACTGAAACCACGTAAGGACACAAAACGATTTTAATACATTCGAAAGGTGGCTTACATTTGTGACATTCACTTCGCAGATTAATGTGCATATTTGGAGTAAATAAACCCATATAATGGTTAATTAGTCTTATTAGGTGGATTAGAAAGAGAGATACGTGATGATTAGATACATCTCTGAAATAATACGGGCTTGGGTAATGATAATATTTAGTTGCACGCTGTAGGTGTAAGCAAAGAGGATTTGCCAGTGGACGTGGGGAGGCGAAGGCCGGTGGGCGCAGGAAGAGCATTGTGCAGGGGCCCGGGGTCCCAAGGGATGCGGCCACCGACCGGCAAGCATCAAAAGGAACGCCGCCGGGTGCCAGGTGAGAGAGAAAGGGGAAATGTCGAGCAGGCAGAGAGCGTCCAACGTACGCGCTGGTGCCGCCCGATCGCGCGCTGTTTTAGCAGCAAATGGGCTGAGCTCTGGTTGGGCAGTTCATAAGAAAGTGCGGTAAACGCTGAGGGTCAACGCCCGCAGTTTGGACAGAGAAATTTTTGGATAGGTGGAGAAATTGTATCACTCAGCGATGGAGATGTGGGAGGCCCTTGCAGCATCGGGATTTTCTGATTTGAATTTGGCGGCAAGATTGTCGCTAGAGCATCGTGGAGAGAGCGAGAGGAGAAGGGCGTCTTGTGCCGTGAAAGTGGACAGTCGCAAAGTTTGGTAGCTCTGAGATAGGGACATAGATTCTGAATACTGTGCTGTGTATAATCTAGAGTCTGCAGCTACAGTAGGACATCAGCGTACACGATAGGCATTGCATTGACTACTAGTATAATTGGAGTTGATTCCGCCTTAGAGGCTGGCAGTCCCCACTGAACATAGTCAACCAGTGCACACAGCCATCATACTGGGATTGCACGTTAGTACAAGACGCACTGGGCTGCAACTTAAAGGTTGTTGAGCCAGTCTTGAAAGCGTTGTTTACCATTTAGAGGAAATACAGGGCTTGTGGTATTAGCAGTTTCTGAGTAGTTTATTTTGCTCAAGATATTTGAGAGACTGATCTTAATTCAGCGACTTCGGAGCTGCAGTCGTCGCCCCACCAGTATCGACGGAGTCAGCACGCTGGTAGACGGTATTGTAAAACTTGCAGCAGCAGCAGTAAAGTTCAGAAATAGTTGTTGGATCGTGTTCTTGCCATCCACTGAGTATCCGTGCAGTTTTGCTTATGATTCGTTATTGGTTATTTGTCCTTTTGCATGTTGTTTGGTTTGTTTCTTGGTGGTGGTGTCCGAAGTACGTATTATTTCAGACACAAAAGAGATTATAGGAACGCAGTCAGATCGCTTTTACCATTTGCTTATCCAGGGGCATAATTAAATCTAACTTCGCATCAACTTAACATTAAGAGCTGACAGCCAATCTTACCAGTGCAGTATATCTAAGAAAAGTGTACAACTTGTTTAATTTGTTTTCGTTAATGATTTGTTGCATATGATCTAATTTCTATCGTGGGATAATTTACAATAAATACAAGTTATTTACAATATCGCTTTTGATTTAGTAGTAGGTGGTAGTTAGCCATCACTGTCACATTGCCGGCCGCGGTGGTCTAGCGGTTCTAGGCGCTCAGTCCGGAACCGCGGGACAGCTACGGTCGCTGGTTCGAATCCTGCCTCGGGCATGGATGTGTGTGATGTTCTTAGGTTAGTTAGGTTTAATTAGTTCTAAGTTCTAGGCGACTGATGACCTCAGAAGTTAAATCGCATAGTGCTCAGAACCTTTTGAACCATTTTTGAACCACTGTCACCTTAATATATTTTATTCTTGTTTAATAACGGTCACTTCCCCAGTAGGAAGCCTTACACATGGCTTTACCCTACCAGGATCGATATTAAAACTTAGGATCGATATTAAAACTGGTAATTAAGAAAGACAGAAAGGGAGACAAACCAAATAACGAGAAGAATTGACTCAGTGGAAAATTCAGTAATTGTGATCCAACATTTGCTTGTTTCGCGAGATTTGTATTTATGTGTGCATTGTATTGTATTGTGTTGTTTATGTTTTTTTATGGGGAGTGTTGCGTATAATTGTGCCACAGTAAAAAGGAGTGTATTTGTTTGCGTGTGACTTTGAATGGAGGTTCTGATTTTCAGATTATAGGATACGTAGTTATGTCAGGTTGTACAGTAAACTTTGTGTGTGAATTACGGTTAGTGTGATAGTTCATTGTATGTCAGACAACAGATTTAGTCGTGTGTTGACTCAGTGGAAAATTCAGTAATTGTGATCCAACATTTGCTTGTTTCGCGAGATTTGTATTTATATGTGCATTGTATTGTATTGTGTTGTTTATGTTTTTTATGGGGAGTGTTGCGTATAATTGTGCCACAGTAAAAAGGAGTGCATTTGTTTGCGTGTGACTTTGAATGGAGGTTCTGATTATCAGATTATAGGATACGTAGTTATGTCAGGTTGTACAGAGAACTTTGTGTGTGAATTACGGTTAGTGTGATAGTTCATTGTATGTCAGACAACAGATTTAGTCGTGTGTAGTACATCTATGTTATGTACAAAATCAGTGGGTTTGTAGTAAGGGTAATTTGATGATTACAAGGGCAAGAGCACGTAAATTGGCAGACGATATGAGTCGGTAAAGAAATGAAATGATGACAGAGAATCGGGGTAGCACTGATAGTTTACAAGAATTACGTGATATAAACGACGAAAGAGAGAGCAGTTTCGGCAGCATGAGAACCGGTGCAGTGGAATTTAATGAAGCAACAACGTTCGATCAGTCATCTCGTGGCCAATTAGCCAATCAGGAGCAAAGGGAACAATACCTAGAGCCGGTTATTGTAGTGCAAGAGTACGGAGAAATTTCTCCTAGAGGGCGGAGAACACCGACGGAAAATTTCAGTGAGGATCGAAGATATACACTCCTGGAAATGGAAAAAAGAACACATTGACACCGGTGTGTCAGACCCACCATACTTGCTCCGGACACTGCAAGAGGGCTGTACAAGCAATGATCACACGCACGGCACAGCGGACACACCAGGAACCGCGGTGTTGGCCGTCGAATGGCGCTAGCTGCGCAGCATTTGTGCACCGCCGCCGTCAGTGTCAGCCAGTTTGCCGTGGCATACGGAGCTCCATCGCAGTCTTTAACACTGGTAGCATGCCGCGACAGCGTGGACGTGAACCGTATGAGCAGTTGACGGACTTTGAGCGAGGGCGTATAGTGGGCATGCGGGAGGCCGGGTGGACGTACCGCCGAATTGCTCAACATGTGGGGCGTGAGGTCTCCACAGTACATCGATGTTGTCGCCAGTGGTCGGCGGAAGGTGCACGTGCCCGTCGACCTGGGACCGGACCGCAGCGACGCACGGATGCACGCCAAGACCGTAGGATCCTACACAGTGCCGTAGGGGACCGCACCGCCAGTTCCCAGCAAATTAGGGACACTGTTGCTCCTGGGGTATCGGCGAGGACCATTCGCAACCGTCTCCATGAAGCTGGGCTACGGTCCCGCACACCGTTAGGCCGTCTTCCGCTCACGCCCCAACATCGTGCAGCCCGCCTCCAGTGGTGTCGCGACAGGCGTGAATGGAGGGACGAATGGAGACGTGTCGTCTTCAGCGATGAGAGTCGCTTCTGCCTTGGTGCCAATGATGGTCGTATGCGTGTTTGGCGCCGTGCAGGTGAGCGCCACAATCAGGACTGCATACGACCGAGGCACACAGGGCCAACCCCGGCATCATGGTGTGGGGAGCGATCTCCTACACTGGCCGTACACCACTGGTGATCGTCGAGGGGACACTGAATAGTGCACGGTACATCCAAACCGTCATCGAACCCAGCGTTACCATTCCTAGACCGGCAAGGGAACTTGCTGTTCCCACAGGACAAGGCACGTCCGCATGTATCCCGTGCCACCCAACGTGCTCTAGAAGGTGTAAGTCAACTACCCTGGCCAGCAAGATCTCCGGATCTGTCCCCCATTGAGCATGTTTGGGACTGGATGAAGCGTCGTCTCACGCGGTCTGCACGTCCAGCACGAACGCTGGTCCAACTGAGGCGCCAGGTGGAAATGGCATGGCAAGCCGTTCCACAGGACTACATCCAGCATCTCTACGATCGTCTCCACGGGAGAATAGCAGCCTGCATTGCTGCGAAAGGTGGATATACACTGTACTAGTGCCGACATTGTGCATGCTCTGTTGCCTGTGTCTATGTGCCTGTGGTTCTGTCAGTGTGATCATGTGATGTATCTGACCCCAGGAATGTGTCAATAAAGTTTCCTCTTCCTGGGACAATGAATTCACGGTGTTCTTATTTCAATTTCCAGGAGTGTAGTTGAGGACATAACAGTCCGACGCAAATGTATCGCGACGAGTTTTGTGCAAGTCCAGAAAGAGTAAGACAAGACGGGAGACGAACACCCGCGAGTTATGACGGAGGGCAACCCAGTAGGAAACAAGATCTAAGCGTAGGTGTGGCGAGCATTTTGGACTATCTAGAACGTCTATCACAGGATGTGAAGGCAGTCCGTACAGAAACACAGGCGACGAGAGAACGTCTATCACAATATGTGAAGACAGTTCGTACAGAAGTGCAGGCGATACGGAGAGAAACATCTGAAGTTAAGGACGAAGTCAGAGCCGTGCGAATAAAACTATACAGTGAAATAGCGGAAGCTAAGCGGACGGCAAAAGCAGCAAAGATAATTGCGAAAGGCGCAATAGGAATAGCTAAAGAGACGAAAGAAGGAACAGAAAGAACGACAAAAGTGGGTAAGGTAGTCATAACTAGATTACAAATGAGAGTGAAGGAAATTGAGGGAACTGTAAGCAGTAAAAATACGGAGTCGCAAAACGGATCGTTTTCGGCAGAATTCTCTGAATTTAAGATAAAGATCGAGAATCAATTGAAAGTACTATCAGGTGAAATTATGTCGAAAGCCAGATCGGGCAATGCAGACACTGAAACCGTTCAAAGAGTGCATATGACGTCGACAGTAGAAACAAACGCAGGGATCAGGCGTGCAGAAAGAATTTATGAGGACCGAGTCGTACATCCGATGGAAATCGACACGCGATCGCACAGTGTATAAAGAGAAGGGAGAAGTAACGGACAAAGTTATCTCGAAAATGAAACGATTAGTTCATCTCAGGACACGAACTGGATTACCAACTCGCAGTACAGTAACGGATCGTCCGGGACGAACAATCGTAGCCCGCTGCGACGTACTGCAATGGTGTTAACGGATTCAAGAAACGTACAAGAAATGAGAGAAAATGTAGGGTTCAAAAATACGCGCAAAGAAGCAATGAACAACAGTAACTATCTGGTGACGAGGCAAATTAGATGCGACGAAGGGTCATTTGGCTACAAGCACTATCTTTCTGTAAGAAAATTTCAACACTTCAAAGACGACAGCAATGTCTTGCATCCAAAAACTTTCATTGGTCAATTCGACTTAACTTTACTACCGCAATGGCCACTGATCTACAAGTTAGATTTTGTATGTTCGCACATAGAAGGTGCAAGTATGCGGAGCATCGCAAGAGATTGTTCATCATATAAAGAATTTAGAGATGCTTTCATGAACCGATATTGGTCGCGTGAAACGCAGGACAGAATAAAGCAAGAAATCTTAATGACAAGGGACTTCGAAGATTCTGGCTTTAGAAGTGTTGTGAAATTTTTCGATAATGTGTTAAAAAAGAACCAGTATCTCGATGACCCGTGTAGTCGAGGGGAGATCATCAGAGTTTGTTGCATGAAGTTGCCTTTGTCTTACCAACAGATATTGGCAGGACGATGTGGGAATGACGTGGAGACTTTTAAAAGCATTGTGCGGGAATTGGAATTTGCATTTAGTGACCAGCAAGTTCGGGATATAAGAACAGCGAAGGAGGCACAAAAAGAGAGAAGAAATGAAAACGAAAATAATAATCAAAGCCAAAATTGGGCAGCCAGTGCAGGAAATAGGCAAAAGAACTTTAGAGGAAACAGAAACGGAAATAGTGAAAATCAGGACTAGAGGAATAATAATAGGTGGAGAAATCACGAGCCACAGAACCGTGGATGGCAGCAACAAAACAATTTCCCATCACGAAACTTCCACAGAGATGATAGGCCGCGAGTCGAGCAGAATTTGAGATCACAGGCACAACAGAATCCACAGATGGTTGAAGTTAGACCGCCAAATTCGGGGCGCGGACAAGGTGATCAGAACACGCAGCAAGATTGACTAGTACGACGAACGGGTGCAAAAAGTAGCATACCCGTTGACAAACAACGAACACAGGATGAGAACATAATGGGATACGAAAACGACATACGGGAATCATTATTAGAGGAGATAGAGAATAATACGAAGAATGACATTTACCCTATTGTAACGGTAAAAGTAGGTGACATATCTTGCAATTATTGATAGTGGGAGCCAACTTTCTGCTGCTTCAGACAGTGTGTTCGACCGATGCAGAGCGTCAGTCAACCCGCCAATGTTAAAAATCCAAAAGATTGAAGTACACTGTGCGCTACTTGGTAAAAGCAGCGACATTACGCAACAAACTAGACTGAAGTTAGTATGCCAAGGGCATAAACTTACAGCAAATCTCTACATCATTCCGAAGCTTTCCGCAGAAATCATCTTGGGGATGGATTTCTTGCCCGAAGAAAAAGCAATATTGGATCTTCGACGTGGAGAATTGACGTTAGGGAAATCTGATATAAAGTTGAATGATCAAGCCATTAAGGCGCAAGTACCTGCAAGTTGCGTAAAACTGCACTTTGTGAGAGAGCATGAAGATGATATAGAACAGGATCATGAATATTACAGTAAAAATATTAGTCTGGAAGATAAGAAGACACCGATAGCTGAGATTCACGAAGAAATTAAGCAAAATTTAACGCAAATTGAGAACATAAAGACAGCAGAACGAGAGGGGCTTGAAGAAGTGTTAAAAGATCATGCAGCAGTTTTCCTACCAAAGCTGGGAGTAATAAAAGGATACCAATGCAAGTTTCAGGTCAAGAAACATTTTCCATTCAGAGTGCGAAGCTACGATATTCCGTGGTCTTATACAGAAAAAGTAGCAAAAGAACTTCAAAGAATGCTGGCTGACGGAGTGATAGAACAGGTGACGCCAGAATACAATAGTCTGTTGAGAGTAGTGGACAAAAGAGATGGAAGTATACGGTTAGTCCTCGACTCACGCCAAATTAACACCATTATCGTTCAGGAGACAGATCGACCGGAGAGACTTGAACAGTAGCTTCAAAAATTTCACGGAGTATCCGTGTTCTCGACGCTCGATTTGCTCTCGAGTTTTTGGCAAATTGAGCTACATCCTGCATGTCGAAAATATACGGCGTTCCTGGTGTTTGGTACTTGTTACCAATCTAAAAGGCTCCCTTTCGGACTCAACATATAGTCTGCCGCATTTATTCGTGGTTTGGGGACAATCTTCAGTGATGAGTTAAAGGATAAATAACCTGATATGTGGATGACATCCTTATTGCGGAGAAAATTTGGGAAGAGCATAACGATCTTCTGGGGAAAGTTCTAAATAGGTTAAAGGAATATGGAGTAAATGTAAATATTACAAAATCGTGCTTTGGGAACAGTGAAGTGGACTTCTTAGGGCACATCGTTTAGGCCAAGGGTATAGCTCCAAATCCTGAAAGGATCGTTGTTGTTGTTGTGGTCTTCAGTCCTGAGACTGGTTTTATGCAGCTCTCCATGCTACTCTATCCTGTGCAGGCTTCTTCATCTCCCAGTACCTACTGCAACCTACATCCATCTGAATCTGCTTAGTGTACTGATCTCTTGGTCTCCCTCTACGATTTTTACCCTCCACGCTGCCCTCCAATGCTAAATTTGTGATCCCTTGATGCCTCAAAACATGTCCTACCAACCGATCCCTTCTTCTAGTCAAGTTGTGCCACAAACTTCTCTTCTCCCCAATCCTATTCAATACATCCTCATTAGTTACGTGTTCTACCCACCTTATCTTCAGCATTCTTCTGTAGCACCACATTTCGAAAGCTTCTATTCTCTTGTTGTCCAAACTGGTTATCGTCCATGTTTCACTTCCATACACGGCTATACTCCACACAAATACTTTCACAAACGACTTCCTGACACTTAAATCTTTACTCGATGTTAACAAATTTCTTCAGAAACGATTTCCTTGCCATTGCCAGTCTACATTTTATATCCTCTCTACTTCGACCATCATCAGTTATTTTACTCCCTAAATAGCAAAACTCCTTTACTACTTTAAGTGTCTCATTTCCTAATCTATTCCCCTCAGCATCACCCGATTTAATTTGACTAAATTCCATTATCCTCGTTTTGCTTTTGTTGATGTTCATCTTATATCCTCCTTTCAAGACACTGTCCATTCCGTTTAACTGCTCTTCCAAGTCCATTGCTGTCTCTGACAGAATTACAATGTCATCGGCGAAACGAAAAGCTTTTACTTCTGCTCCATGAATTTTAATACCTACTCCGAATTTTTCTTTTGTTTCCTTTACAGCTTGCTAAATATACAGATTGAATAACATCGGGGAGAGGCTACAACCCTGTCTCACTCCCTTCCCAACGACTGCTTCCCTTTCATGTCCGTCGACTCTTATAACTGCCATCTAGTTTCTGTACAAATTGTAAATAGCCTTTCGCTCCCTGTATTTTATCCCTGCCACCTTCAGAATTTGAAAGAGAGTATTCCAGTTAACGTTGTCAAAAGCTTTCTCTAAGTCTACAAATGCTAGAACGTAGGTTTGCCCTTTGTTAATCTTTCTTCTAAGATAAGTCGTAAGGTTAGTATTGCCTCACGTGTTCCAACATTTCTACGGAATCCAAATTGATCTCCCCCGAGGTTCGCTTCCACCAGTTTTTCCATTCGTCTGTAAAGAATTCGCGTTAGTATTTTGCAGCTGTGACTTATTAAACTGATAGTTCGGTAATTTTCACATCTGTCAACACCTGCTTTCTTTGGGATTGGAATTATTATATTTTTCTTGAAGTCTGTGGGTATTTCGCCTGTCTCATACATCGTGCTCACCAGATAGTAGAGTTTTGTCAGGACTGGCTCTCCCAAAGCCATCAGCAATTCTAATGGAATGTTGTCTACTCCCGGGGCCTTGTTTCGACTCAGGTCTTTCAGTGCTCTGCCAAACTCTTCACGCAGTATCTTATCTCTCATTTCATCTTCATCTACATCCTCTTCCATTTCCATAATATTGTCCTCAAGTACATCGCCCTTGTATAAACCCTCTATATACTCCTTCCACCTTTCTGCCTTCCCTTCTTTGCTTAGAACTGGGTTGCCATCTGAGCTATTGATATTCATACAAGTGGTCCTCTTCTCTCCAGAGGTCTCTTTAATTTTCCTGTAGGCAGTATCTATCTTACCCCTAGTGAGACAAGCCTCTACAGCCTTACACTTGTCCTCTAGCCATCCCTGCTTAGCCGTTTTGCACTTCCTGTCGATCTCATTTTTGAGACGTTTGTATTCCTTTTTGCCTGCTTCATTTACTGCATTTTTATATATTCTCCTTTCATCAATTAAATTCAATATTTATTCTGTTACCCAAGGATTTCTATTAGTCCTCGTCTTTTTACCTACTTGATCCTCTGCTGCCTTCACTACTTCATCCCTCAGAGCTACCCATTCTTCTTCTACTGTATTTCTTTCCCCCATTCCTGTCAATTGTTCCCTTATGCTCTCCCTGAAACTCTCTACAACCTCTGGTTCTTTCAGTTTATCCAGGTCCCATCTCCTTAAATTCCCACCTTTTTGTAGTCTCTTTAGTTTTAACCTACAGTTCATAACCAATAGATTGTGGTCAGAGTCCACATCTGCCCCTGGAAATGTCTTACAATTTAAAACCTGGTTCCTAAATCTCTGTCTTACCATTACATAATCTATCTGATACCTTTTAGTATCTGCAGGATTCTTCCAGGTATACAACCTTCTTTTATGATTCTTGAACCAAGTGTTAGCTATGATTAAGTCATGCTCTGTGCAAAATTCTATCAGGCGGCTTCCTCTTTCATTTCTTCCCCCCAATCCATATTCACCTACTACGTTTCCTTCTCTCCCTTTTCCTACTGACGAATTCCAGCCACCCATGACTATTAAATTTTCGTTTCCCTTCACTACCTGAATAATTTCTTTTATCTCGTCATACATTTCATCAATTTCTTCATCATCTGCAGAGCTAGTTGGCATATAAACTTGTACTACTGTAGTAGGCATGGGCTTTGTGTCTATCTTGGCCACAATAATGCGTTCACTATGCTGTTTGTAGTAGCTAACCCGCACTCCTATTTTTTTATTCATTTTTAAACCTACTCCTGCATTACCCCTGTTTGATTTTGTATTTATAACCCTGTAATCACCTGACCAAAAGTCTTGTTACTCCTGCCACCGAACTTCACTAATTCCCACTATATCTAACTTTAACCTATCCATTTCCCTTTTTAAATTTTCTAACCTACCTGCCCGATTAAGGGATCTGACATTCCACGTTCCGATCCGTAGAACGCCAGTTTTCTTTCTCCTGATAACGACGTCCTCTTGAGTAGTCCCCGCCCGGAGATCCGAATGGGGGACTATTTTAGCTCCGGAATATTTTACCCAAGAGGACGCCATCATCATTTAATCGTACAGTAAGGCTGCATGTCCTCGGGAAAAATTACGTCTGTAGTTTCCCCTTGCTTTCAGCCGTTCGCAGTACTAGCACAGCAAGGCCGTTTTGGTTAATGTTACAAGGCCAGATCAGTCAATCATCCAGACTGTAGCCCCTGCAACTACTGAAAAAGCTGCTGCCCCTCTTCAGTAACCACATGTTTGTCTGGCCTCTCAACAGACTCACCTCCGTTGTGGTTGCACCTACGGTACGGCCATCTGTATCGCTGAGGCACGCAAGCCTCCCCACCAACGGCAAGGTCCATGGTTCATGGGGGAAGGAAAGGATCGAAGCTATTGAAAAATTCCCAACACCAACCAATAGAAAACAATTAAGTAAGTTCCTTGGGGTCATTAACTTTTACAAAAATTTCTTATATGTGGAATGTTTAGGAACGCCACGCTTGTGTGCATTAACAGGCAAGGAAACACCGTGGGTATGGGACGAAACATCTGACAAAGAGTTTCTTGCGCTGTAATCAGCACTGCTGAATGCCCCCGTACTTGCACATCCAAACCTGTCCCATGACTTTTGCATGGCGACAGACAGTGCAAAAACAGGAATTGGGGTTTTGATATACCAAGAGTGTGAAGAGAATGGAGAACGAGTAGATAAAACCATCGCTTTCGGGAGCAGGGTGCTGACGAAAGTGAAAGAAATTACCCCGTAACTGAATTAGAAGCATTGGCCGTAATTTGGGGGTTCAGGAAATATAGATACTTCCTGTTCGGAAGAAAAACGAGGGTATATACTGATCACAAAGCACTCGAATTCATCCTGACTGCCAAGTTGAAATATGGGGGACTGGCACGTTGGGTGACGCTGCTACAAGAATACGACTTCACAATCGAGCATGTTCCTGGTCCGAGTAACGTAATTGCTGACGCGTTGTCTCGTGCTCCTATTGGTCTAGAAAAGAACGTAGGGAACGAAATGGAAGAAGAGCACTATTCTATATTCTATTTAAGAAAAGTTGCCTTCGAAAATTTCATCACCATGACGCTCGAAAACTTCAAAAATGAACAAGAGAAGGACGCGCACTTAAGAAAACTAAAGGAAAGAATGAAAGACTGAAGGAAGGTCATACTGAGGACGCACTACCTGCTAAGAAATGATGGAGAGTGTGAGAATGGAGACGATATTAGGTGGCCTGTCTTACCTCTGTGTAACGACGCACCGGTTCGAGGATGTTCGTTTGATTTATGTTACCGTCCTTAGAGACGAAAGTGGCCAGTTTCAAGCAGGAGCGAAGAAACGCATCTTTTGCGAGGGTATTTTGAGTGTGTTGTTGCGTCCACAGAGACGTGCGGTGATCTGTCTAGTACGGAAAGTATGGACGCACCGAATTCGAGGCTTTAATGCAGCGATGTGGGTTGTAGTGAATGGTGGTTTATTTGTATTTGTCTGGTATGTTCCACGTGTGCTCGCGTGAACGCCGACAAGGTTGAAAGTGTAGGTTATCGAGATAATCACAAGACAAACTTTCTCAAGGATGCGCAAGGCTGGAGAACTTGTTACAAATTTGTAACAACTGTAAACATGAATACTAAACATTTAATGCAATTTGTCAGGGATCAGCGTTATTAAAATTTAATACTGCACAAAAGTATAAATATGTACAAAAAATATATTGGCTAATTAGTCTTATTAGGTGGATTAGAAAGAGAGATACGTGATGATTAGACACATCTCTGAAATAATACGGGCTTTGGTAATGATAATATTTAGTTGCGTGCTGTAGGTGTAAGCAAAGTAGATTTGCCAGTGGACGTGGGGAGGCGAAGGCCGGTGGGCGCAGGAAGAGCATTGTGCAGGGGCCCGGGGTCCCAGGGGATGCGGCCACTGACCTGCAAGCATTAAAAAGGAACGCCGCCGGGTGCCAGGTGAGAGAGAGAGGGGAAATGTCGAGCACACAGAGAGCGTCCAACGTACGCGCTGGCGCCGCCCGGTCGCGCGCTGTTTTAGCAGCAAATGGGCTGAGCTCTGGTTAGGCAGTTCATAAGCAAGTGCGGGAAACGCTGAGGGTCAACGCCCGCTGTTTGGACAGAGAAATTTTTGGATAGGTGGAGACATTGTATCACTCCGCGAGGGAGATGTGGGAGGCCTTTGCAGCGTCGGGATTGGCTGATTTGAGTTTGGCGGCAAGATTGTCGCTGGAGCATCGTGGAGAGAGCGAGAGGAGGAGGGCGTCTTGTGCCGTGAAAGTGGACAGTCGCAAAGTTCGGTAGCTCTGAGATACGGACATAGATTCTGAATAGTGTACTGTGTATGATCTAGAGTCTGCAGCTACAGTAAGACATCAGCGTACACGATAGGCATTGCATTGACTACTAGTATAATTGGAGTTGATTCCGCCTTATAGGCTGGCAGTCACCATTGAACATAGTCAACCAGTGCACAGAGCTATCATACTGGGATTGCACGTTAGTACAAGACGCACTGGGCTGCACCTTAAAGGTTGTTGAGCCAGTCTTGAAAGCGTTGTATACCATTTAGAGGAAATATAGGGCTTGTGGTATTAGCAGTTTCTGAGTAGTTTATTCTGCTCAAGATATTTGAGAGACTGATCTTAAGTCAGCGACTTCGCAGTTGCAGTCGTCGCCCCAGCAGTATCGACGGAGTCAGCACGCTGGTAGACAGTATTGTAGAACTTGCAGCAGCGGCAGTAAAGTTCAGAAATCGTTGTTGGATCGTGTTCTTGCCATCCACTGAGCATCCGTGCAGTTTTGCTTACGATTCGTTATTGGTTATTTGTCTTTGTGCATGTTGTTTGGTTTGTTTCTTGGTGGTGGTGTCCGAAGTACGTATTATTTCAGACACAAAAGAGATTATAGGAATGCAGTCAGATCGCATTTACCATTTGCTTATCCAGGGGCATAATTAAATCTAACTTCGCATCAACTTAACATTAAGAGCTGACAGCCAATCTTACCAGTGCAGTATATCTAAGAAAAGGGTACAACTTGTTTAATTTGTTTTCGTTCATGATTTGTTCAATATGATCTAATTTCTATCGTGGGATAATTTACAATAAATACAAGTTATTTACAATATCGCTTTAGATTTAGTGGTAGGTGGTAGTTAGCCGTCACTGTCACATTAATATATTTTATTCTTGTTTAATAACGGCCACTTCCCCAATAGGAAGCCTTACACGTTGATTCAATAAAATTGTATGGTATTTAGCAGTACAAGAAATTAGGCCTAAGCATAGACAACCAATTGACAAATACTTCGAATTTTACCCCACTTCAGAAAGGAAATACTTACTGAACACTGTCTGTTGTGTCGACCACTGTGGGAGTCAGTTCCGACACAAAAATGAAGCAAAGAAGCTGAGATGGCCTTTGCCAGGAATCCTAAATGATTTGCACTAAACGTTTCAAGATTAAATCAAACACATTATTTCTAAAAAGAAAAGAAGCGTAACTTAATTTCTTGTTCAAATGGTTCAAATGACTATGAGCACTATGGGACTTAACATCCTTAGTCATCAGTCACCTAGAACTTAGAACTACTGAAACCTAACTAACCTAAGGACATCACAGACATTCATGCCCGAAGCAGGATTCGAACCTGCAACCATAGCGATTTTCTTGTCATGAAGTGACTTGAATTGCTTCCTGTATCTCATATGTACAAGTACTTTTTTACTGCAGACTAAGTATCGTCTTCCTACATCTCAGTATCGATTGTCTCGAAGTCTACGACCGAACTGGGCAGCCCAGGGGTGGAAGACTGGTTAAGTCAGCACTGACAGGGAGCGCTGAACTCTTGTCTTCCTGGATGTGTGGCACTGATCGCTCTATCCTTTGGAGCACAGGTCACCGCCTTCTTGATGCTTTTCGCGGCGTTGCGCTGATTCGTGTGCAGTCGATGCTTTAGCACTGCGCACTCTAATCGCATTCTTTGAACTGCAAATGTCTGGGTTACTTTAGAACCGAAATAGAACAATGAAATTGCATTTCAGAAAAACACCATTTTACAGATTTTGAAACAGAGCAGTATCAAATCTGTATTTACAGAGAGCCATAAAAACAACAGTAGCTTCCCTTGTATAGTCTGTTAGGTCCAAAGCGCTCATTCTATAATAACATGTCTTCGCAGAATGAATGTCAGTCCATTACAGGTCACAAAAGGGGTGTATGCAAATGTCACAGCCTATCCTGAAACAATTCAGTATGAACAACACAAAAACAGTGTAACCTGCTAGCTTAAGAAGCCGCATGTGCATCAACAACGCTGGTACAAACCCTGTCGCTGTAGAGGAATATTGAAATGGACTCATCAGTTCTATTCTTAGAAACAGAATAAGGAAATCAGACAATGGTCCAGTAACAACGTATACTCATTCTTTGCCTCTTGCTATTGCCACTGCCGAAAGTTCAGGTTGAACCGCATCCAGAATACACAATACAGCAGGTGCAGTGTGCGTTGCTGGCTCTATAAACATACTGCATTCACCAATAGCGGCAAGGCTTCTCCAAAGCGAACTACCGCCTTTCCTCTTGAGTCCGTGCACCAACTTACTGCCCACGTCATTGCTTCTGTTGTGCCAAAAGAAACACCTCCGTAACCATAGAAAGGAGACTCCAAGGAACCGTGGGGTAAAACAACTATGACTTGACAGTGACTCATACTATATACCTACATATTTAGCTTGACATTGATACTACATCAGAATATTTTATGATCTGAAGATGTCAGTAGCCGAAACCGGTAATAGTGAAGTGTAAAAATTTGTGTGCTCAAGACGGACCTGTAAAACAAAGTGCCAAAAATATTATCACGGGCATATTTTAAAACTTTATATCTTCAATTGACTAGCAATAGTGCCATACACAGCATATAATGTAGGAATAGGAAAAACTGACCAGTAAAAACCGATAACAGTATTTTAGTCCTGAATAACTGTTATTTTTCGGTATTTGTTTTGTCTCTGTTATACAAAGTGCTTTATATTTTTTTACTAATAACCGACAAAAAAAGCGCAACATCAATTAGCTGTAGAAATAGTGCGCTAGTTTTAGTTTTTAAATAAGACTTTTTTAAATAAATGGAGCAATTTTTATTTTAAAATATGCTTTTGTCAGAGATACTGAAAGGTATGTGCTGAGATTCGATCAGGATAGAGCCAGTGAAAAATGTCGATAGTTCCCAACCGCTAGGTTGGACGAGTAGTACATCTTCGAGTAGTAACATCTTTGACAGCTAACAGAGCTAGGTGCACGCGGTAAAAGTTTGAAAGGTGGTGAGGAGATGCGCAGAGACAGCAGATGAGTTTCCAGTCGGAGCAAGATGTCTGCAGGAGGCAGCCGGGTCGTGACAGCATCAAAGTAAGAATTGGCGCTACGCACATATTAAGCTATATACTGAGCGAAACTCGGCACATACCTGGGGAAACTAGAAAGAATAATTAATAAAATAGGTTTTCTTTGGTTAAATAATGTCTAAAAGCTAGATAGAAATCCCATTGTTGATGCAATAAGCGTTTTGTGAAACTTTCTCGTAAATCCATGCTATAGAAGTTTTTTTAGTTTTTCACATGTGCCTTAAAAGTTTGATCAATAAATACGTTTTAGATAAAATTAGAGTTTCATCTCACACATAATGTCGTTCTCCGCATCCTGCGCTTGCACTGAACCAAAAGATATATTAAAGTAAAGTTCCCATGAGTAAAGCTAATAATTTCATTTATCAGAGTAAATTAATATACACTCCTGGAAATGGAAAAAAGAACACATTGACACCGGTGTGTCACACCCACCATACTTGCTCCGGACACTGCGAGAGGGCTGTACAAGCAATGATCACACGCACGGCACAGCGGACACACCAGGAACCGCGGTGTTGGCCGTCGAATGGCGCTAGCTGCGCAGCATTTGTGCACTGCCGCCGTCAGTGTCAGCCAGTTGCCGTGGCATACGGAGCTCCATCGCAGTCTTTAACACTGGTAGCATGCCGCGACAGCGTGGACGTGAACCGTATGTGCAGTTGACGGACTTTGAGCGAGGGCGTATAGTGGGCATGCGGGAGGCCGGGTGGACGTACCGCCGAATTGCTCAACACGTGAGGCATGAGGTCTCCACAGTACATCGATGTTGTCGCCAGTGGTCGGCGGAAGGTGCACGTGCCCGTCGACCTGGGACCGGACCGCAGCGACGCACGGATGCACGCCAAGACCGTAGGATCCTACGCAGTGCCGTAGGGGACCGCACCGCCACTTCCCAGCAAATTAGGGACACTGTTGCTCCTGGGGTATCGGCGAGGACCATTCGCAACCGTCTCCATGAAGCTGGGCTACGGTTCCGCACACCGTTAGGCCGTCTTCTGCTCACGCCCCAACATCGTGCAGCCCGCCTCCAGTGATGTCGCGACAGGCGTGAATGGAGGGACGAATGGAGACGTGTCGTCTTCAGCGATGAGAGTCGCTTCTGCCTTGGTGCCAATGATGGTCGTATGCGTGTTTGGCGCCGTGCAGGTGAGCGCCACAATCAGGACTGCATACGACCGAGGCACACAGGGCCAACACCCGGCATCGTGGTGTGGGGAGCGATCTCCTACACTGGCCGTACACCACTGGTGATCGTCGAGGGGAGACTGAATAGTGCACGGTACATGCAAACCGTCATCGAACCCATCGTTCTACCATTCCTAGACCGGCAAGGGAACTTGCTGTTCCCACAGGACAATGCACGTCCGCATGTATCCCGTGCCACCCAACGCGCTCTAGAAAGTGTAAGTCAACTACCCTGGCCAGCAAGATCTCCGGATCTGTCTCCCATTGAGCATGTTTGGGACTGGATGAAGCGTCGTCTCACGCGGTCTGCACGTCCAGCACCAACGCTGGTCCAACTGAGGCGCCAGGTGGAAATGGCATGGCAAGCCGTTCCACAGGACTACATCCAGCATCTCTACGATCGTCTCCATGGGAGAATAGCAGCCTGCATTGCTGCGAAAGGTGGATATACACTGTACTAGTGCCGACATTGTGCATGCTCTGTTGCCTGTGTCTATGTGCCTGTGGTTCTGTCAGTGTGATCATGTGATGTATCTGACCCCAGGAATGTGTCAATAACGTTTCCCCTTCCTGGGACAGTGAATTCACGGTGTTCTTATTTCAATTTCCAGGAGTGTATGTGTCATTGCACAATTGGCAAATTATTCAGATCAGGACAGAATTTTTATTAAGTAACAAACAGGGCCAAAATGAGTAAAGTTACCTAGAATGACAATTTTATGCCATTGCACTACGGCTGAGTCGAATCAGGCACAGTCAGATGCAAGTTTTATTAAAGACTAAAGCAGTCACATGCAGTTCAGTCTAATTTAAATAGAGAATTTTTATTAATGGGAAATGGGAAAAGCGGGCAGTGATATTTGAATAACAATACCAACAGGAACAGAGCAACAGACACATGCCGTAAGGATTGATACAGTGTTACCTGCGACACCAACGTCCCTGTTGCCGTGTGTTGTGGCTTAAGGTACGCCTGTAGGTACAGTGTGCAAGACTTGGGCTCACCTGGTCTGTAAGGTCGTTTTTCGCTGTCATCGCCGTACATCCTTTGCACCGCAGAATAGCATCAACCCTACTCTCGAAATATTTTTATGAAGTGACGTAGCAATGAAGTACAATGTTTCATTTCCCTTAAAGATGAAAGATTTGTCTGCCATTTGTATGAAATAATAAAAGAGGACGGGAACTATACTTAAAGTAATATACTTAACATTCATTCAAGGTAGACAGTAAAAACAGAAGTTAGCTCATCTGCTAATTGTGTCTAAATAATGTATCTTTATCTGCTTGTAGCCCTTGATATCGGACAAATTAACACGGAAAATGGAGCTCTTCGACTTCAGTTTTCACCCTTTAGCACTGACTGATCGTAATACCCCAATAGGGATGTCATCTCCGGTGACAACCCAACATTTGAGAGGAGTTTCAAAACATTAGAATCATTAGGACAATTTTGATGATTTTTCTGTAGCATTGAATCACTTACCAGTTTTCGAGAAAAGCAGGGAATCGTGGGCGGACTAAGTTTCTTTTACTTGTGTGTTTAATTTAATATTTTGATTCTATGTATCCTAAAACTGAATGAGTCTAAATTTGTCGGTCTTTGTTCGATTTCTACGTTTATTGCAGGAAATAACAGGAATAAAACACTGGAAATCTGTTATTTCAGAAACCAAAATGTCAACGAGCTTTTCTTTCCTTAGAGACTCGGAAGATTCCTTGTATACGCAGAATTTCTGAGGATGAAAATGACACTTGACATACGCCTCAGCGCAAATTGTAACAGCATGAGAAAAACCGAAACTAGTCGACACGTATTTGTATTTTAGGCCACAAACATCCTAACTCTGCCCTCTTGTGTGGGGAACTGCAAGTTGCATTCGAGACTGAAGAAACTTTTAGAGTCTGCGCGACATAAACTGTTTAAGTCAGTGACTGGTGTGGCTGATTCATTCCTCAGGAGGAGAAGATCAGCTATTATGTGCTGTAAACAACGTAGAGATATAGAGATATCCCCAACGATGTATGCTACACTCTGTTCTTTTTTCTTTTTTTTTAGGTCCGATCAATCGCAATATTAAAGCCACAGTGAAAATTAGATGAAGAATAGAGCAGATGTACTCGTATTGTGCAGTGTGTTTTTGCATGCCCATCGATCGTGTCTCGTCACACTTTCCGATTCTGAGCAAACAGTCAACAGGTAAAGATGCCTGGGGCAATAGTCTTCCGCCAAGAGTGAGAAGAGTGCTGTCATTTGAGTTCTAAATGCTCAGGGGCACTACCTGATTTCATACGGCCGACATAACGTTACTGTCATGCGTGACAGCAAAGTGGGTCGGTGGGGCAGGAACGTTGAAGCAAAATGTACAGACGTTCACGATCCAGGCGGTCAGTGACGGAATCTTCAACCGTTTGTCTTGTTCAGCACGTGAATCAGGCGATTCGAGAAAATTATTTTCGAAGAGCAACTGAGAGAAATGTTGTCATCAGGCATTGCTCTTGTTCATGACAAAGCTTTTCCCCATACTGCCGCTGGATCAAAGGCACATCTGCAACTTTTACGAGTGGAACTCGTTGATCAATCACTATACAGCCCGGACTTGACCTCCTTTGATTTTTAACTGTCTGTTCACATGAACTAGTGACTATGGGGACTGAATTTTGGCATATTACGAGACGTAGGCAACCGTAGGCAACGGGCGGAAAACACATCTGGTTTGCCTTCTGTGATGAGGGTGTTGGGAAATCGGTACCAGACTACGACAAAATGTCTAAGTTGGAGCGGTGACTACGTAGAAACCACAGTGAAAATCTAAAATTTTTATGTGCAACATTTAGCTACAACTTCCAACAGGAAATAAACCACACTGTGGATTCCATTTTGTGGCTGATTGTTCCTTGAAAAGAATGTAGCCCTCGTACATACGCGTCGATGACAGAATAGTTACCACAACTACCCAAGAATCAACTTGGGTACCTAGGAACATATGGGTATATTTAACAACTGTAACTAGCTGATGCAACTAATCATATCTGTCAATAATATAGCCGGGGGTGAACAGCCGTCGTCAGAGAAGAGAATTTGCAGTTCTACGTCCCCGTGCGGAATGTTCTCTGCCAGGAAGTTTCAGGTCGGCGCCAAATCCTCTGCAGAGTGAAATGTTCAATCTGGAAGAAAGTCGTTCCTATGTGTTCTCACAGCGAGAGGCAAGACAGATTGAAAGTGGGAATTACAGACGTGTTATTTACTAGAATAGATGTGACAGCAAGATGAAGGGTAGTATCACGTCATCTATCCTTGGAGATGGATTGGGTGCATTAGCCTCCGACTGACTGAAGTCACAACATCAACGAATGCATCCGGTACCCATTCATCTGCGATTCTCTGGTAGCGTCGCAGCCCATATCACACTGGTCGCCGTCGGCGTATTACTGCACTGTTGCTACTGCTTTGGCTGTATCTCCTCTTGGAACTCGGCGACAAATTAAACTGTATCCTTACAACACTCCATATTGTAGAATGACAACCACTAAAGGAATGAAGTAAAATGGTGTTAAAACTCGCACCCAAATAGCGCTGATCTCACCTATCTCCTTCTACGCCACGCTCACAGGAATTTCCGTTCCATCAAACTGTAATTCTATTAATTAATAAATTAAATTTAGGGGTGCGAAGTGCAGACCACCTCCCCGATGGTGCACCCTGAGCAAGGCTGCGTCATGACTCAGTGGCGAAGAATCTTCACAAAAACGGCGACCGAAGGCACGAGTGCCTCCCGGTCCAAGCAGAGGCGAACGAGAAGTAGGAGAGCCCGCTCCGGTGGGAACAAGTGGGACATTAAGAGATTATGTATGTGCCATTTCAATATAGAAGGATATATGAACACGAAAGTAGAAATCCTGGAAAAAAATCTTCGTAACGGTAGGAGTAAATGTGTTTTTACAAGAAATCCATCTGACGAAGGAAACGATTTCGACTCTTAAAATCTCTGGTCTTACTTTGGTTGAATATAAGAAACATGACAAACATGGTCTAACACCCCCGGTCACAAAAAATCTTATACAAAATGCGAATACAAACCTAGAACAACCAGAACATGCCATCGGAATCAAAGTGAAAGACCTAACTGTCTTTAGTGTGTACAAACTCCATCTGAACTTTGGCCACTGAAGATACTGCCCAAAGCCGAACACCCAGTTGTGTGCGCTGGCGATTTCAGTTCGCATCACACTAAATGGGGCTACTCAGAATGCAATACAGAAGGTGACAGACTGAGTAACTGGGCTGAAAGGAGAGATCTCCACCTCCTGTATGATCCGAAAGACCGAGCGAGCATTTCATCAGCAGCATGAAGATCACAAGCAATGCCTGACTTGACTTTCGTTGCAAGGAGAGCAACAGGAAAAGTGCTACCGAAGTTCCCTAGAAGCCAACGCCGATCTGTGATAGTCGAAGTGGGATGTCAATTCCTGTCATTAAAAAACCCCCAATCCCACGATAGAACTAAAACAGACCGATTGGGAGACATTTCGTACTCTCACGGAGAGAAGAGAAGATATATTGAATTTAATTGACGAAAGGAGAAAATATAGAAATGCAGTACTATCAGAAAACTATGGGCGTTTCGCTTCTCTGATTTATAAATCGGCACTGAGAAGTATTCCACGTGATGCGAGGAAAGAATATACTCCGTACTGGACGAGAGAGTGTGAATCATTGTTGGACCTATACCAGGAGACGGAAAACTACAAGGCTGCTGAACAACTGGTTCAAACAAATCCAGGAACATCCACTTCACCACAATTTCCCTTCAGATCTGAATCATCTTGAATCTTAGTTACGTTCACTTGATTCTTAGTAGGCAGTGATGCTTTATTCAATAAGAGACGTAAATGTACGATATTAAAAACAGAAGTGGACTTGACCACAATATATTGGTTATGAACTATAGATTAAAACTGAAGAAACTGCAAAAAGGTGGGAATTTAAGGAGATGGGACCTGGATAAACTGACTAAACCAGAGGCCGTAAGGAGTTTCAGGGAGAGCATAAGGGAACAGTTGACAGGAATGGGGGAAAGAAATACAGTAGAAGAAGAATGGGTAGCTCTGAGGGTTGAAATAGTGAAGGCAGCAGAAAATATAAAAATGCAGTAAATGAAGCAGTCAAAAAGGAATACAAACGCCTCAAAAATGAGAGCGACGGGAAGTACAAAATGGCTAAGCAGGGATGGCTAGAGAACAAATGTAAGGATGTAGAGGCTTGTCTCACGAGGGGTAAGATAGATACTGCCTACAGGAAAATTAAAGAGACCTTTGGAGAAAAGAGAACCACTTGTTTGAATATCAAGAGCTCAGACGGAAACCAAGTTCTAAGCAAAGAAGGGAAAGCAAAAGGGTGGAAAGAGTATATAGAGGGTCTACACAAGCGCGATGTACTTGAGGACAACATTATGGAAGTGGAATAGGATGCAGATGAAGATGAAATGGGAGATACGATACTGCGTGACGAGTTTGACAGAGCACTGAAAGACATGAGTCGAAACAAGGCCCCGGGAGTAGACAACACTCCATTAGAACTACTGATGGCCTCGGGAGAGCCAGTCCTGACAAAACTCCACCATGTGGTGAGCAAGATGTATGAGACAGGCCAAATACACTCAGACTTCAAGAAGAATATAATAATTTCCAAAGAAAGCCGGTGTTGACAGATGTGAAAATTATCGAACTATCAGTCACAGCTGCAAAATACTAACGCGAATTCTTTACAGACGAATGGAAAAACTGGTAGAAGCCGACCTCAGGGGAAGATCAGTTGCGATTACGTAGAAATGTTGGAACACGTGAGGCAATACTGAACTTACGACTTATCTTAGAAGAAAGATTAAGGAAAGGCAAACCTACGTTTCTGGCATTGGTAGACTTAGAGAAAGCATTTGACAATGTTGACTGGAATACTCTTTTTCAAATTCTAAAGGTGGCAGGGGTAAAATACAGGGAGCGAAAGGCTATTTACAATTTGTACAGAAACCAGATAGCAGTTATAAGAGTCAAGGGGCATGAAAAGGAAGCAGTGGTTGGGAAGGGAGTGAGACAGGGTTGTAGCCTCTCCCCGATGTTATTGAATCTATATACTGACCAAACAGCAAAGGAAACGAAAGAAAAATTCGGAGTAGGTATTAAAATGCATGGAGGAGAAATAAAAACTTTGAGGTTCGCCGATGACATTGTAAACGAGGATAACGGAATGTAGTCGAATTAAGTCGGGTGATTCTGAGGGAATTACGTTAGGAAATGAGACACTTAATGTAGTAATGGAGTTTTGCTATTTGGGGAGCAAAATAACTGATGATGGCCGAAGTAGAGAGGATATAAAATGTAGACTGGCAATGGCAAGGAAAGCGTTTCTGAAGAAGAGAAATTTGTTAATGTCGAGTATAGATTTAAGTGTCAGGAAGTCGTTTCTGAAAGTATTTGTATGGAGTGTGGTCATGAATGGAAGTGAAACGTGGACGATAAATAGTTTGGACAAGAAGAGAATAGAAGCTTTCGAAATGTGGTGCTACAGAAGAATGCTGAAGATTAGATGGGTAGATCACATAACTGATGAGGGGGTATTGAATAGAATTGGGGAGAAGAGGAGTTTGTGGCACATCTTGACAACAAAAAGGGACCGGCTTGTAGGACATGTTCTGTGCCATCAAGGGATCACAAATTTAGCATCGGATGGCAGCGTGGAGGGTAAAAATCGTAGAGGGAGAGCAAGAGATGCATGTACTAAGCAGATCCAGAAGGATGTTGGTTGCAGTAAGTACTGGGAGATGAAGAAGCTTGCACAGGATAGAGTAGCATGGAGAGCTGCATCAAACCACTCTCAGGACTGAAGACCACAACAACAACAACAACAATGTAAGGTTGCGTAGTGTATGTGGAATTTGTGCTCTCTTATGTAACGAATAGGACATCCTGAACTATGCAGGACAACCAAACATGGCACATGTGAAAGGGAAGCGAACTCCATAATGTAACAAAATTAAAGTATTCCTTTTAGTAGCAGATCCGGCCCTTATAAACTTAGGAAATGCAAATGATTAATTTTTAAAAAGGTTGTAATACCATTCGCTGCTCGCTTTGACTCTAATTTACCACCGGTTGAAGGGCATACAGATACAGAATTTTTTTTTCAGTTATTAGCTATACATTTGAAGATGTGTGAATGTTTTGAAAACGATATCTAGAAATAACATCACTTCGCCGTAAATATTTTCGTGATGAGCGTCTGCTTTGGCACGCAAACTCAACAGCTCATACCGATGGCTTTTGTTTTTATTCCTTATGGTGTGTAGTAGCGGATACTTGCCCTTTATCTCTGTACGCTGTTATGAAACCGTCATTCAGGCGCTTTTGAGACCCTAGTAGATTGATCACATTGTCAGGATTTACATAGTAAGTGGGCGCTGACAATATATCCTTGTTCAAGTGTGTGATGCACGAGAGAACGGAAGATCTATACCACTACATTCACCGATGTGCTAGTGACTCCCACGATTCACTAGTGTTTTATAGTATGCAGATATATAAATGACACCATCGGTTTGTTGAAGAAAATTCATGAAATAAGCTTTAGGAATAAATGGTTTACTACACTGTACTCATTTCATTTTGGTCATTCTCTGGAGTCCGTCGTATCACATACAAAGTTGCTGTGTGTAGCCTGTGCCAAGGTCTCACATTCCGCGTTACATCCATTTCCTGGTAGCCATTGTTGTTGAAACGTTTTGCGAGAATTCGGAGCGACGTAGTGAGAAATCGTTTCCGCGCCAAAAGTTTTTTGTCGACCCTTGCGTGGCTATTGTTTCGACTTGCCGAACTCGTTACATGCGCTGAAAATGCAGTCCATTGTTTGTTGCAGGAACGCAATTTTGGCACCGTATGAGCGATTTCTATTCATTGTACACAGGCCCCCAGGATGTTTAAGTGCTGGCAGTCTGACAGACTTTCCAATTCTGCCTGCATGCCGCATGTTTTTCGTTTTTAATGAAGTAAAATTCATAACTGGGAAGAGGTGGAAGTTGAGACCTCGCCTAAAATTTGATGAACTATAAAAGATTTGAAATTCGTCAAAATTTACTGTGGTTTTCAAAATGATAAATTTCTGTTGCAGGTCGTTCTGCATAAATCGTGAGAACGAGTAAATTTAGTAGGGTACTAATTCCCTAAGTTCACATTAAAGATTACATTCTTCATTTACGATTATTATACTTCACAAAACTTAGTGTCAGGAATCGTCTTCCGTAAATTTTTTTCTTTATTATGTGGCTCTGTGTTTGTGTAGGTTTATATTAGACTACAAATTCAGTCGACCCTAGCTTTCTTAGTTATTTCGATAACTTTCCACTTCTTTCAACTCAGCAAATATTTGCACACGTCAAAAATGCGTCGTGATTCGGAACCCACGTTACAACTATAGATCTGATGTGCTAGGACACATCATTACTCTATATCTATAGGAGCAAGTGCGATTTACAGACTGTGAAGTAGGATGAAAGGCAGGACAACTATCACCAAAACTGTTTAATGGCCAAATGGAAAACTCAGTAAAGAAAGAGACATTTTGGAAGAGGAATACAAAGTACGAATTTAATGGATATCAATTCTAAGGCTGACGAATGGTGTAGCAGTTTCGACGACTGTAAAGGAACTCTAGAAAAGATAGATGAACGGTATTCATAGCATTCGTTACACAATATATGGGTCAGGAGTAATCGATACTATGACCGTTATATCGTGTAGTAAAAAAGAAAACAGATGTTGCCTAATATGACAAGAGGGAGCAGTTAAAGTAATTTTCCAATCTACAACGCATAGTGAAGCATAAAAGTAATCTCTGTGTAACATAATGTAATTTGCATGTGTTCTTCATAATGAATGGTAGTTACGCTATATTCACAACTACATCGATTCTGATGTTGAAAACACGGAGAATCGATGAACATGTAGCGCGGGATTAGCCGAGCGGTCTAGGCGCTGCAGTCATGGACTCTGCGGCTGTTCCCGGCGGAGGTTCGAGTCCTCCCTCGGTGCATGGGTGTGTGTGTTTGTCCTTAGGATAATTTAGGTTAAGTATAGTGGAAGCTTAGGGACTGATGACCTTAGCAGTTAAGTCCCATAAGATTTCACACACAATTGAACAATTTTGATGAACATGTACTTCAAAATTAATACTACAAAGTAAGCCCACGATTCATTAAAGGATCGATCTCCCTTGTATAAAAGGCCTTGAAACGTCTGATTACCTTACAAATGAGTTAATACGATGAATGCTTTACGTTAATGATATAAGTCAGAAAAAGTTTAGAAAACGTCTGAATTTATTTTTAACGTTTTTTGGAAGTTGCTAAGTGTTCTCATTATGAAACATTGGATGAATATATTGTAAGTAATTTGCGCTCCTATTTAAGCAAAAGTTGGTTTATGGCGCATGTCAGTGTTTACAATGTCATATCTACTGGGCCATCTGTCGTACAATGATATAATTTTGCAGGTACATTCAATGGAAACCGACTTCGAAATGCTTTGCGAGGAGACTTAATAGTAAATAAGAACTAAAACGTCGTGCCTGCTACTCAAGTTTTTCTACACAAACAGTTGAAATGTAAGCAATAAATTAGTTTCCTTTAATACTTTTGTGGGAGATGTCAGCGAGAAAAAGTTTCGTAAAAGTTTAATAACTGAATTGGTTTAAGATTTTCAGTCATTTAAATTCGCAGTCTCGTTGACAGTTCATTATCATTACTATTAACACCACTTTGGGCCCAAGATGCAAATCATTTTGCAACTGAACCTCATTTTTAACACTGAAGTTATTTAACATTGGTATTTCTGTGTTTTAGTACATACTCCTTTAAATAAGATTTTCTTGTGTTAATCAGCTTTTGTAACTGACATTGCTTTCAAATTTCAGTCATTTAATTTTTGTTATTTACTGCCTTAAGCGAGATTTTCTTGTGTTGGTCAATTTGTAACTGGAGCTGATTTAAAAATGTCAGTCATTTAAATTCACAACCTTATTGAGATTTAATTGTCCGCTTTGGGTGCAAGATACAAATCATTTCAGAATTTAATTTCTTTTTCTAGATACTGGAGTTATCTAACGTTTGTGTTTGGTTCAAATGGCTCTGAGCACTATGGGGCTTAACATATGTGGACATGAGTCCCCTAGAACTTAGAACTACTTAAACCTAACTAACGTAAGGACATCACACACATCCATGCCCTAGGCAGGATTCAAACCTGCGACCGTAGTGGTTACGTGGTTCCAGACTGAAGTGCCTAGAACCGCACGGCAACACCGGCTGGCTAACGTTTGCGTTTCTATGTTTTATTATTTACTACTTTAAAAAAGTTTTTCTTGTGTTACTGTTAACGCCATTTTGGCATATAGACCTTATTACTGTCAGAGTCCATTTAGGTTACTGAAGTGGATTTCTGTTTAGTCTGCAGCTCTCTGAATGTGGTCATTGTTGTCATTCTGGGCGAACAGGACGAATGGATGTTGTTACATCATTTTGTATTGCAGCTTACATATTAGTTGGAATGTGAATGCTTGTATTCTGACTAAAATATTATTTAGTTTGGACAATAAAGGACTGTGTGTGTGATTATGAATACTGCTGCCCTCGTATGTTCACTCTCTCAGCCCTCCACACCGTATCTACAAGTGCTGCTCCTTGCATCACTCCTGTGTCATTTAATTTAAAGAAACTTGTATCACTATGTGTAAAGTCTGTTGGAAGTCGCTAAGTGGCCTCATTTTCCAAAGCTGGATGAATACAGTATGAGAAAATTGCGCGTCGTGCGATAGGCTTCGTCCAGACATACACGAAGTTTCTAACTGTGATACCAGTACACATCTTACTGTGATAAATCATTAACATGAGCTTGTACCTCTTAATGAGCAGATTGTGAAAGGATTATAATTTTTAATCTAGTGAATAATTATATGGAATACTGAAAACTTAATTTTCGTTACCTCAAGAGACTGTGTGAGAGTCAACCTGCAACTGGTACTATGCACTGAACATCGTGAAAAAAAGATAGTACCAAGCCAAGAATAGTCTAATCTTACAGATTTAAAAGCATGTTCGTGCCTGAGAACAGGTTGTTGTAGATCTACAAAAATGCGAAGAATAATAATGCTCCTCATATTTGTTGACCTGCAACAAGTTGTTGTCAGGCACGAAAAGACATCGAAATCTGTAAGGTCAGACTATCCTTGACATGGTACTATCGTTTCCTCACAGAGGTTAAACCATCTCTCACCGTAGCCATAACTGCTTCTCTGTCATCTTTTCCTTTTATGAAAACCATTTCAGATACTCGAGAATTAAATCCTGAAGTTTTCTTTAAAAACTTCTATTTAACATTCTTTTGAGAGGCTTATCAACATCATACGTCAAATAGAAACTCTGCCAGGTTTCTAATGTACTCGAACAATATTACCGCTAGCAATGGACGTGTCCACACAAACAATAAATGTGGAAGAAGCGTCTCTCAACCGTTCACATTTTTGCAAGTGCGAACCATCTCCTAGCATTTTCCTCATTTGCACATGAACCGCACAATTTAGCTTTCGATCGGTGTTGTGGGATAAGAGGTTATTCCCTCTGGCCTTAGAATACACTCAGCAGCTTTCGTTCAATTCGTAATAAGCGTCTGTAGTGAATAGTCATTGTTGCGAGCTGCTGTTAATTTGACTTGGTAAGTAGAATAAGTTGCTAGGGTACCGTGCGACCCCGCCACGCATTTTACGTTAAGAACTCAGTAATTTTAAACATATCATACTTTGCATTACGTAATGAAATAACACTTTCCATCTCTAACAAGGACAGAGATGGTGTTTTAGATTCAGATTTTGAGGCTACTTTTACTCAGGTGTTCACATGGGGTGGAACCTATTGAAGACGGTGATACAAGAACTGCCAACAAAACTGATCGTGAATGCAGCAGCAGATATTATTCTGAATCTGAACTCGCTACATATTAGATAGTGATGAACAAAAGCTATTGTTTTCCACGAGGCAACCCTACCCATAGCTATGTTCTGATATAATGAGTTTCCTTGAGAATCTCACGCCTGTAAAATTTTCGAGGACCGTGGTAGACACCATAATTTAACTTTCCATAAATGTATTGTGCTTAGGATACAAGTCTAAAAACGTAAAAACGTTGTATATTGTTTCATTCTCATTCTTGAAAATCTCCTCACTGTGGATCTATAAAATTAAAAAAAAAAAAAAATCTCTTCAGAACAGATTGCCAGCACATGGAAAACTGTGTATAGGAATGTCAACAAAATGTGGTAGTAATACAGTCAGAACAGCATACACATCCACGTAGTTTAGTACAAAGACTTCAATTACAGACTGTGTGGGCATACACTCTTGTGTTGTACATTCTCTTAAAGACAGTATTTTAGAAAACAGCATTACAGTTAAAAATACGCAGACGATATTTAAAATAAAGAAAGACGAGGGTTTGGTGATGTTCATTTCCAGAGTGAATTATGTCGCATAGATGCTGCTCTTTTCTATTATAACTGTGGTTCTGCTTATCAGCTGGATCAGGATAGCGATTTTTGGGTACCAGTTCTGGATGATCACGTGAGGAGAATAGGATAATGAAAAACGTATAAATGAAATTTTGATGAGAAGCTAAATAATAGGAATGGGGGTTGGAGAAGGGATTTGTCCTGTGATAATTGTGAGTGTAAAGGAATATTGTGCAGCTCCCTCTCGATGGCTGCTACCATCTCCCTACCCCAGACAGCTAATCTAAAACCAGCCTGCGCGAGTTCACATAAGTGTTAATGTCCAACATGCAGAGATTGTAATAATGATTGTCGGTTTAGTCTCCGACCATGTAAGGTATCCCAGTCGTACATACAGATGCTCGACTTATGGATGGCAAATACCGACAGGCTAAAAACAATACCGATATTTTAGTTCTGAATAACAGTAGGTTTCGTAGTTGTCGGTATTCGTTTGGTCTCGGTTATAACAGATGTTTTTAATTTTTTACTAACAGCCGGGCAAAAAACCGAAATATCAATTAGGCACAACAAGTGCGCTAAATTTTTTTTATTTTTAAATAAATCTTTTTCGATAAACGGGTAACTATATACGTAAAATTTCCGTACCATTGAAATTTTGTGTTATTAAAGAGAATGGAGGGTCAGTGCTATTTTAATAACAATGCCGACAGAAACGAGCGACAAACATGTAACACAAGAATGTACTTGTTAACATGGGGCGCGGCGTGTTGAATAGTATACGTGTACATGTAGTGTGTGACACGTAGCCGCTTTCGGGCGCATAGTAGTTTGTCGCTGTTGTCGTCGGACATTATTTGCGTTACGGAATGGCATCATCCCTAGTCTGGAAGTACTCATATTTTACGAATTGCCTCGTCAGTGATATGCAATGCCCCATTTGCTTTAAAAGATTAAGAATTGGAGGAACCACAACAAACTTGTGACACCATGTAAGGAGAGAACGCGAAACGTAACAGTTCATTTATAAATTACAATAAAAATAGAAAGTAGTTGATCCAGTGGCTGTGCGTACATGATTTGCCTTTGTGTGCTTGTTAGATTTTGAAACCGGACAAATTGACGTGAAAAACAAGGGTCCTCCAACCTCAGTTTTCACTCTTTACCACTGACTATTCGTAATGCGGAAATAGTGATGTGATCGTCGATTACAACATCTTTTTGAATGGAGTTTCAAAAAATTCGCAATAGGAGAATACCGGTGATTTTTTGTACTACTCAAACAGCTATCACTTTTAGAGAAAGTAACAGTTCGTTTATAAATATATAAAAATTGAAAGTAGTTGATCTATTTCCTGTGTGTAGATTCTGAAAACGAACAAATTAACATGAAAAACAGTCCTTTAACCTCAGTTTTCACCTTTCAGCACTGTCTGTTCGTATAATCGTCCGCCTGCTTAGCTGGGTGGTAACGTGCTCGCCTCACATGCAAGCGAGCCCGTGTTCGATTCCAGGCCGGATTGGAGATTTTCTCCGCTCGTGGACTGGGTGTTGTGTTGTCCTCATCATCATTTCATCCTCATCACCGACGCGCAAGTCGCCCAATGTGGCGCCGACTGAAATAAGTCTTGCACTTGGCGGCCGAACTTCCCCGAATAGGGGCCTCCCGGCCAACGATGCCATAAGCTCATTTCCTTTCATTCGTACAATCGTCGATTAAACCATGATTTTTGAGTAGAGTTTCAAAAAAATTCGAATCTGCAGGAGAATAATGGTGATTTTTTGTAGTATTCAACCAATTATCACTTTTCGAGGAAAACAGAGAAAGGTTGAAGAATATTTTTTTTTTATTTGCCTATTTTGATTCTGTGTTTACTCAAAATTATTTAATCTCTGCTCGATTTCAAGGTTCTTTTTTTACAGCAAAAAAATAGGAATAAAATTCCGAAAATCAGTTATTTCAGAAACCGGTTATTTTGAGCGGTTTTAGCACTCCGGTTAAACTGGCGTTAGTAGAAACCGGTATAATCCAATAGTCTTCATTCTACGATAACCGCCATCCGCTGCGCGACAGAGGAAGCAGCCTGAACGGATCCTTGGGCCAGTGACGACTGTGGATAGCCATTTAAGATTTTGCGGGTGCGCGTTAGGGAAGGAGTAGTTTTACATTTAGCATTATTGGTTTGTAAGACATTTATTGTGACTCTCGGATTGTGTTGGATAGATCGTATGTGTTGTCTACATTGATATATTAAGAGTAAGGTCATCTTATGGTGCAGATATCCCCATGCTGATATTCAGCAGATTAGATCTTTTCGATTCTTGAAGTGAAACTCCGCCACATCCCTTTGGGGCGTGATCTCGAGGTTTAACCCCTTTCAATCAGGATCATTGGACGATAATGACTACAATCCAGGGTGTGAGTTGGACACTCGAAGAAGATACGATCCCCCTTGAAAATGACCTTCGCAGATGGGGACGAATTGTTGGGTTATAATGTGAAATCCATTCGACCTCGGCGTAGTAGCCAATAACATTGTATGAACTGAGAGATACAGGATAGAGCTTGGTGTAATTGACTGTGGACGTTTTAATCTTTGAGGGTTCCGGGGGGGGGGGGGGGGAGGGGAGGAAGGTAATTCATGGATGATTGCTTGAGTGATCTTCAGCCAGAAGTCAACACGAGATACACAATATCTCACGAAATACGACGTGCACTCAACAGGTTCGATAAGGTCGGACTTGCAACAACAAGCGTTAGTATGCGGTGCCACTAGAATCAATTCGGACAGTGGCGATGACATGACAATTGAGCTAAGTCTCAAGGAAAACCCTTGAGGCAATGACTGAAGAAACGTGAGTCGGTGGATAATAGGGAAGTATAAACGTCCCCTTGGAAAAATTTATGAATGACTATGCTGATAAACCTCTTACATTATTTGTTTTTCAAACAGCTGAGCAGAACTGAACGTACTCAGACATTTCGCTCTTTACCTAGTCAGATCAACACTAAACTGACACACAATATTTTTAGCGCAACGCAATCTGACTTTCAATAATCCCTACAAAATTATGGCCCTGACTAAAAATAACCTATACCTTTCATGAATCACTTACCTCACAAAAATCTTCGTTATTCAAACTACTGCAATACAGTGAGCGCCAATACTGCCAGCTAAATAAAAGATTCTAACTGCTGAAGGCACTAACTACTGATAGGCATAGTTAGGAAATGAGAGGTTTTGATAGAGAAGAAACAATGTATTTACCTTAATAGTGTTCAAAAGTCATAATATATATAGCAGTTCGTGACATCCAGTCTTACAAATGTACTCTTTCTGATGGACACACGTCCAGATCGTCTGGTCTCAAAATTCCGCCATCTCTCTCCCCACATCCACCACTGCTGGCGGCTCACCTCCAACTGCGCAACGCTACGCGCTGTTAACAGCCAACTGCCCAACACTACAATAGATAATTTTTCAACAATGCCACCCAGCCACAGACTGCACACAGCACAGCCAGTGATTTTCATACAGAGCGCTACGTGGCGTTACCAATATAAAACCTAAAAACCTACTTACAAAGTTTATTTATTCATTAACAATAACCTGCAGGGACTCTCTAGTTCTTTACTTCTACTAATTCCAATGCTTAGATGCAAGATATCGATTGCATATATCTACAACATAAGAAGTGTTGAAAATATGAGAATTTTTAGTCGAGCTTGATAAAAGTGTGTTGGTGAAAGGCAAGTGATAATGAAAGAATTGACACAATTTGAACTTTCCGCACTGATGATCGGAATGACCTGTTTCAAAAAACCCTCCGCTGAAGAACTTCTCGGTCATACGAAATGAAAAAATAAATGCTGATAGCTCACTAGAAATATCATAAGTAATATACAACTTGTTGTGCCTGCAATTTCTAAATGTATCAAAATTTAGTTTTTATGTTGTATTATTGCAATAATAAAAAATAAAGTCTTTTCATTTTCTTTCTTATTTATAATGTATAGATTTGCCATTTCAACGAGAAATGAATTTTTGAATGAATATTTACAGCTACTGTAATAACTTCAATTCAAAGTTCAGAAAAAAAAACGACAGTTAAGAAGTCTTCAAGAAAGCGTCCAAAAGACCATGATCACAGTTTTGAGTTTTAGAAGGCATGCTTTTTGTTTCTCTTTGCTGCTTTCAGTAGTCCTTCACTGCCTCCCCCCCCCCTCTCCTTTTTATAAAATTCCAATATTCACCACAACTTTCACAGAAGTTCACTCCTATTTGAAGTTCTCTTTTCACTTAGGCCACAGACTTCCTACTTCTTTCTTCTGACCATTGGTTCTTCATTTTACTGAGGATTCTTCGAGCAGATGACCTACTGGTGGGACTTGAAGATACATGTGATGCAAGACAGAGCAATTGGGCATGGGACATGTCAACTATGGTCTGCTGCTTAAAGGTAAGTACGTAGATCCAGTATTCTGGTCTATTTTTATCAAGTCCGGAAATCGAAGAATTCATTGTATAACTGAATTTCATCCAGGTCGTGATTCAATTCTTTGATAACCTTCGAATCATTTGAGGGCTTTTCGGAAAGTAAGGAACGATAGGTCGCGAAATAGAAACCACAGTGGCAATCATAACTGTTTTATTTGCAACGGTTAGCTACAGTTTCCAGCAATTTCTCTACACAGTCGCCGCTCAGACTTACACATCCGTCGTAACGTTGTACCAACTTTTCAGTTCTCTCGTTATAGAAGACAGCCGCCAATGCTTATCGACAATTTTCTGCTCTAGACTGCAGCTCGTTGTCTGTGTCAAAATATTGTCTTCAGAGCCAGCGGTTCATTAAAGCAGAGCTGAACCTCAGGGGTAGCCAATTACAGGCTGTATTGTGGGTAATGAAACACTTCCCATCGAAAAGGCTGAAGGAGCATCTTCATTGCCTCTGCAGAGTGCGGCTGAGATTTGTCATGTAGAACGAACCGCATGACAGTTATGTTATGTTGATTGCGTAGCTTCAGGCAAAATCTTTCGCCAGGCCCTCGTACTTGGTGGGAGACGCTAATTTCCAACCACCTTTACGTTCTCACTGTGAGCTCAGAACTGAAAAGAGCGACATGATGCGATCGACGGGTGTACTAGACACAGTACTCAACGCATCTGTGCAAAGCTTCATCAGGTTTTCACTGTATTTTCCCATTCGCGACCGAATAACCCTCGTACAATCCAGTCAGACGGATAACATTTAAAATCTGATTTGTGGCTTGGACATTACAAGCTATGATTTCACACCGTCTCAGCCAACTACGACGGTCAGACGAGCACAACAAGTACAGCAAGATGGGGCGGTTTATTGTAGTACGCATCCCTCGGTCAGATTGTTGCGAAATCACACCAACATGTTCGAGTAGAAGATCACTTGCAATCGTAGGCCCTTTTATAGCCCATAATTTAACGGTTGTAACCATGACATTTCATTCATTGTTCTGTGATGACAAGCATTGGGGAATTACTGTTGTTCGCATGCCGGATCCCGGCAATTTCTTTCCACAGCACCACACACGGTCGTCACGCTGAACCGATCCACGTGTTCCTTTCCCAGAATCCTAATGTGACAGGGGGATCAGGGTCACGTCACAGTCTTCCCTTAGCGGTGAAGTCTTAATGTGAGATCTTGTATGTTTGACTCTAATTTTGCTACACATAAAATTTGTTTATTGTGTCTTTTAAACGACAACGGAAATTAGATATTCCCACAAAAGCTGCATAGTCCTAGAAAATTAGTAACGATATGATAGTGAATGAATCATAAACACGAGTGGTCGGATAAGCATCTCAATTAAGGATCGTATATAATATTCGTTAGACATTCAAAAAGCTGTATAATCCCTGCATAATCTACGTATTCTGTTAAAATTATTCAAATGGCTCTGAGCACTATGGGACTTAACATCGGAGGTCATCAGTCCCGTAGAACGTCTACATCTACATCTACATCCATACTCCGCAAGCCACCTGACGGTGTGTGGCGGAGGGCACCTTGAGTACCTCTATCGGTTCTCCCTTCTATTCCAGTCTCGTATTGTTCGTGGAAAGAAGGATTGTCGGTATGCCTCTGTGTGGGTTCTAATCTATCTGATTTTATCCTCATGGTCTCTTCGCGAGATATACGTAGGAGGGAGCAATATACTGCTTGACTCTTCGGTGAAGGTATGTTCTCGAAACTTTGACAAAAGCCCGTACCGAGCTACTAAGCGTCTCTCCTGCAGAGTCTTCCACTGGAGTTTATCTGTCCGCTTTCGCGATTACTAAATGATCCTGTAACGAAACGCGCTGCTCTCCGTTGGGTCTTCTCTATATCTTCTATCAACCCTATCTGGTACGGATCCCACACTGCTGAGCAGTATTCAAGCAGTGGCCGAACAAGCGTACTGTAACGTACTTCCTTTGTTTTCGGATTGCATTTCTTTAGGATTCTTCCAATGAATCTCAGTCTGGCGTCTGGCATCTGCTTTACCGACGATCAACATTATATGATCATTCCATTTTAAATCACTCCTAATGCGTACTCCCAGATAATTTATGGTATTAACTGCTTCCAGTTGCTTAGAACTACTTAAGCCTAACTAACCTAAGGACATCACACACATCCATGCCCGAGGCAGGATTCGAACCTGCAACCATAGCGGTCGCGCGGAACCAGACTGAAGCGCTTAGAACCGATAGGCCACAACGGCCGGGTATTGTGTTAAAGAGAGCGGCCTGTAGGTAAAATGATTTCGTTTCATATGTCCATCATGCCTGTCCACCAATGTATAAAGTGATATACTGTATTTATGTCTTACTATTAACTGCTATTCAGACTACCAGAGACGCAAAAGTTGCTACACTGAAATCCCAAGGGAGGGCAGTAACGCCACATACAAGTTTTGGCAAATAAAATTGGCCCGAAGAACAGAGTTCCCAGATACAAAGAAACACAGCAGAGGAGAGGAAATAAAGTTTTGACCTGACTGTGGCAGACGTTGAAAGAGACCACCATTCATTTCGTGGCACTTTTCGTCCCCGGTCAGCAAGTTACGGATCGTTGCTGGATTGCTTGAATCGTTGCAGTCTCATCCGGAATTTTCTGCTGCAATTCTTCAGGACTATGAGTGTTGTGATACACGTTAGACTTAAGGGATCTCCACACAAAGTAAGAATGGCACACTTACATATCAGGTCACTTGGGTGGCCAGCCAAGGCCGCGACCAGACAGACCTCTGCTCACAACTCTTCAGGCGTGAAGGTTGTGTAAATGTTCTCCAAGGTTCGGCTGGCCTGTAAGGGCAGTTGCACCATTCTGTTGGATGTAGTTAGATCTTTTTCTCCTCCGTTGATACTGTCGCAAATGATTTCAACATCATATGGACTCGTCCGATCCACCTTTATTATGCCCTGTCCTGTATTATGATGGAATACAGACTGTACTTGGGCTGTGAAATAGGGGACCAGCTGGGCTCCTCAAGTATGTGGCTCGAGTCTTAATTCACGGCTTTATCCATGATCTGGCAAAACCATCAAATCATGTGAATGAGTGTTACCTTTGTAATGCAGCTTCCATAACACGTGGTATTTCTCAGAAGAAAAGTCTTCCTTCACATATCCTAACATACCTTCGGCCACTGCTCTCATGATCAGTGCCTCACAAAGACGGACGGCCTGCTCCTGTCCCACCTGTTTGTGACGGTGGCGAGGGTGGTGGTGAAAATGCTGCTGCAGCGTCACCATCGAAACCCTGTTCTTACCATCGATTCCGATTGAGAATGCACCTTTCATGGAAGAAACGTAAGATAACATGAGACAATCGTTATTGCGATTGAACTGTGACAAGTTTAGGCCGTAGATTTCCGGGGATTTAAAAGCCTTAGTCATGTTACTTGGGCCACAACATGGCTACACCAAATTCTGTTGCTTCATGTACCTCTGGGATAATGGCACCAAAGCACATCATTATAAAAGAAAGATTGCCCGAAGAGTCAATCACCTGAACTACGATTTCACAGTGTTAAGCACGAAGCACTTATCGAATCATAATTTTCCCTACCTTCTTATAAAATTTAATGTAAATCTTCGTTAAGTTCACAGACAAAATTGGGGAAGCAATTCTCTATTCCGGCGGAAAATGTCCACGTCTTACTAAAGCGAAACTAAAAGAGGGGATTTCCGTGGCTCCCCAGATACGCAAAGTGAACAAAGATAAGAGTTTCAAAACCATCCTGACTGGTGATGAAAAGTGGCTTTGGGATAACTATGCTCAGATATGAATAAACGTTATAGGAAATAACGGGTCTGAAAACCAGGAATCTTGTGGTAAAGCATCTGCACTGCTACAGTAGACGGGGGTACACCATGTCCCTAATATTACATTTCCCAGATTACCACCTGAACTTATTTTCCTTGACAAATATGGAGCTGTAACCGACGAGCAACGAGAACGCTTCCAGCAGCACGTTTCGGGCAAGGAAATGAGATACCAGGGAAAGTGGAGCGCATTAGTGTTAGCCGATTACTGCTGGATATTAATTATGGAATCTCCAGCAGAAAATTACAAACGCTAGGCAAAGCGATTGTGCACTCAATGACCTTCCTCGGAGGGATGACACAAAGGTAAATGCATGCGTAAGCCTAAAAAGGCAATACCGTACAGGTATTATAACTTCAAAACGAGAGTTAATCTTTCATTTTAATTAACATTTTCGTTATCAGCACGTCCCAACTGTAACATTATCTGTTTTCATACCATTTACGAAAAAAAGTTAAATTTGTTGCTATTATAATCAATGCAACGTGAGAAGAAAGGGTGCGCATGATTTCCCAACCTCTACCTTTGTGATTTTGGTATTTCTTCCTGGAGTTCATGGACCTTTTTTCCTAAGAATTTATCTTATTTACTGATCTGTAGCTTGCTGTTAAGTTCCCTTATTATTCTGTCCAACCATTTTTATTCTGTCCAACTTCACTAAAATAACTAAGCTGTTTGCCAGTCTCGAAGAGCATCTCCTAAAAGGGGCGAAATATCCTGCTGGCAGCGTACATACCACTGAGAAAATGAATGTTCAGTTTCTTTAGGCTCATGCTCCCTATTTGATGTTACTAACTGCCAAATAAATCTTCAATGTACCTCCTCGTCCTCTGAAATAAAATGTGACGACGGTGGGCCATCAGTTCACAGTTCTGTCAGTTGTAGGAAATAGCAAGAGCCATCTTGTACGAACGTGTCTTAATAGTTCCTTACACTCTGTCTCCACGTAATCCGAAAATTCTCTCAGTGACTGAACATTTAATGCAGAGGAACCAAAATCACTGTAGATTTTGAGAACTAATGCCTCTATATCATAGAGGAATGTCTTAAGACCATGTTTTTCAATATTATTTCTGACATGGCAGGTAAATAAGCTCTCAGAATGGATGGATTTTCGTTTTTCATTAAGTCAGAAACAGGCCTGTTTTTCTAGTTACTGGAGCATTGTCAGCACTCTATGCACTTACTTTATTCAGAGGAAAGGTATTTATTCTGTAACGTTCTTTACTGCATGGAAAATGTCTTTTTGGGTTTCTCTACGGTCTTCATAAAAATCTGGTAATTTATGACGTAAATGTGCAAATACTGCGTAAGGAGAAGTTTATATGTGCTCGGTTTGAAGCACTTGAGGAACGGATAAATAAAAGGCTTGGCGAAACTCGCCTATGGCTACACCTTGACAGTACGGATCAAGAACATTTTCCGAGACAGCCGTTGTTTTAGTTCTTCCAAAGAAATTTTAGGTGCACTATTACTCTCTATAAACAAAAGATGATGTAATTTCATTTGGTAACCTAGCGATTTGTATCAAAAGCATTGCTTTTCACTGTGATAAACATAAGCAACTACAGCAAGTATCAGGCATTCACCTTCAGACATTTGTTTCATCACGAAGACAGTTGTCATTATTTGATTTTTACGACATTGCTTTCGTGCCAGAAAGTGTTTTTGTGCCTCCTGATGATCCACTAAAGCCTTTCTTTCCTTGAAATTTTATCGAAAACGTGGTGTGGCAAATCACATATCTGCTACAAAGCCGTTTACTTTCATCAACTATGCGAAAAACTTTTTCTTTGTTTCCTAATCAGTCTTTGTTGAAAGCCCCATATCTAAACTTTCTCCTTCGGAACAGAGGAACTTGACGAAATGTTTTCTTCATCATAGGATGGACGAAACATATTTTGAAACACCGATCGTTTGTTATCCTAGAAATACTAAAACAGGACATGAAATGCTTAGGCAGCTTAATCCTCCGTTCTCACGTCATAATTCATAACTTAGTCACTCGCACAGATGGCAGGTTTCATCCACAACACAAACGATGTATTCGGGCACTTTAAACGATGTATACGAATGATTTTAGGAGTGCTTTGTTTAAATCTAAATATAATATGTGTAATACGTAAACACAGTAAGATGTACACTAGGTTCCATCGCAACGGGATTTTCGTGCATGTTTTCTAGGCGTCTTCACGCCCTGCTCTCTGAAAGAATACAGACGGCTGCTGCATACCGGTAAAATCGTGCGTTTCTTTTATGCCATATGTAACAGAACAGAGACGGTTTTAAATAATGTAACTTAATTAATTCAAAAGAGTCACAGAAGGAGTTCTTTATAAGACGGTTCAGAAGTCAGTTTCTAATTGGAGTGAACACCTTGGGCACTTTTCCCCACGAGTAGTGTGACCACTATTCCGGATGGGTCTCCGTTTTGTCATTAGTGATCCATCTAAGAGATTGTCATACTGAAATGACAACACTCGTAGGCAAAAGGGCGTTGTTTAAACATTGATATTGTAAAAACATATTACTCTCCGCCGGCTGGAGTGGCCGTGCGGTTCTGGGCGCTACAGTCTGGAACCGCGAGACCGCTACGGTCGCAGGTTCGAATCCTGCCTCAGGCATGGATGTGTGTGATGTCCTTAGGTTAGTTAGGTTTAAGTAGTTCTAAGTTCTAGGGGACTGATGACCTCAGGAGGAGAGTCCCATAGTGCTCAGAGCCATTTGAAACATTTTTATTACTCTCCATGAACACGCGGTACTGAGAATAACATAAATGACTTAGTGTACATCAGAGGAATAAAGGAATGCTAAACAATAGTACGTCAAGCTTCTCACTGACAACAGCGACAGTGTGAATTGGTAGTGTGGATACTTGCTGAGAGGTAGCAGCGCTGTTTAGGGCAAAAAATATGCAATGGCTACTTTTGTCAATCTCACCGCTTTACCACACCTTCCCCTACCGAAATTACTACTGACGGGTACCCTATATAAATTAGTATCATATAGTAGTAACAGTAACTCCACTTCATTGTTTTGAATGTAGTTTTTCTATTACTCAGCATTTCAGTACTCATTACATTCTATTACAACAGTCTTAAGTTTATTTAATATTACTCGCTATAAACGTGTACCACATTTTAAGATGACGGTCTCTATGAAGCGCAATCACGAGACCATCTTACTTTCGTTGAGATTTATACCATCGCAGCTGATCGGTGCTAGTCGTGCACGCTCGTGAATTGTCAGCGCTGGAAGACAAACAATAAAATATTTCTTGTCTCACTTCTATTAGCCCCGTACTGGTCGCGCTACATAACACGCTGCTCCTGACTTAAGCTGCAACCTCTACTGCGTTCGCCAACGGCAATAAGAATTAATCACATCTTGAAATACTTCTCTCTTTGTGTTTTTGTTTGTACGGTGCAAGAATAATATACTCTTAAGAGGTTTCTAACGTTAGGTGACGTTTTTGGATTCGGTTGTTAGTTTCTAGAAGCATATGGTTGACAACCAGTGGCCGTACGAAAGTCTGAAACGGGCCCACTGGCCGCGCGGAGTTTGAAGCACTGCACTGAGAGATAACATATTTTTGACAACTGCTCGTAAACAGCTCCAGTACATCTCTCATAGCAGCAAACTTGTCATTCTCTCTGCGAACACCTCTATCAAGGATACTATCAAACGCCGACAGCTAAGATGCAACATGAATCGGTTTTCACTCACGCGGAAGTAGCACAATTCAAGTCTGTTGCCCTTTGAATTATCCTACAATTTTGATAAACTATTTGTAGAACTTCTCAGAGAGACACTACAAAACAATGGAAGCTCTGATATCTATCACATCTGTTTCTTTAGCATTCCTTCCCCTAGAAAAATTAATCGGAACCTGGTTGATGGAAATATTAGCACATGTTGCATTAATGGGTGTTATATTTTAATAAATAACTTCGTAATATTTGTTTCTTTGTTGTAGGAGCTTCATTTTGGGTCTAGGGAAATTCTTAATAACATTACAAGACTTCATTCTAACATTAGTAGGACATTGGCTTTTCCTCCATTCATCTATTCTATATTTTGTTACAAGAAACACGTCCTCTTTAAGTATTTCTTCCTTTGATTCATGTTCATCATTTTGTGACACTTTTTGTTGTGTTTCTGAATCATGACCACTTTAACCCTTAACTACTATGGTCATTCACAGGAACGCAATTACTATGGAGGGGTCTCACAGACCGCATTTTTCTATTTTATATATCAAACCAGAATTTTGCTGAATATCTATAGTTTCCTGACTTCCAGTCATTCATTACACTTCTTAGAGGTCGCTTTTGTAGAAATTTGATTTTTTTTTAAACACTGCAGTATTTTAGACACTTCGACAATTAAAACAAAGCGAAATCTAGAGTATATTTTTATTTTATGAGTTACGAAAATAACAGCAAACCGTTAGCTCTCTACTCACAAACAGATTTCCATCAGAGGGATTATATTACAAATTGGCAATATAACTAGGTGCAAAAATCCGACGTGACTTACGATAAATTGTGTGTAAAGTCAGCTTTCAGTTTACGACTCAATTTGCAATGTAGAGCGAATATTTCAGTCCGTAAGTCTATGAATGGAGAAACTTTGCCACCATTTTACTTCAAAAATTACAAGTAAAAACTAAATACTTGTTCACATGTGCCACTGAATCATTCAATTTCCACCTGCAAACACTTCACGCAGAACTTCCTGAAACACTCCAAACAAATCGGAACACCACGCTGTTGACATGGATACCTTGTTTTCCTCTTCAGACGAGGAGGGCAAAAGGTGCAGGTTTTTCGATTTTCGAATTCTTCTTTCGGTGTCTGAGGCTCATCTTGCAAGTGAAGACATCTGTCTCACATAACACACGTTGCACGAAAGGCCCAGCTTTCCCCGCCATGGAGAAACAGTAGCATGCATTAAAAACGCGGCACGCAAACACTATGGTACGTCTGTGAGACCTCTCACGGCTAATAATTACGAAACAAAGAGCAGCAACAATGCAAGTATGCTGGCACGTGTAGCTTGACAGCCAATAGGAAGGTACATGGAAGAGTCCATTTGTCTTTGCAGGGATGTGAGAAATATTTCGATACGAAAATTAGTAGCGGTCTGAGAGACGATCGATAGTAGTTAAGGGTTAATATACATATTCTCTGCGTTAGCAGTATCAATGTGACGATCTTCATCATTCAGCTCATGGACATTCCAGCCACACACCAAGATCTCTGCTAAGCTCTCCAATAAGTTTTTGTAAACTTTGACGTTTATTCCACAAGGTAAAGGTGTGGAGGTTATTTATTTCTCGTAGTTACGCATTCTAGTCAAAATGCAAAGGAAATGTAATTAGTTTCGACACGTCTAAAACGACACACATGAAAGCTGGCTCGAATCCAGAACATCGGTGAAGTAACGTACACTTACTTTGTCTCAGGTTGTAGCGGCAGTGGTTGCGTGGATGACCATTGTCCTCCAACCCTTAACAATGTCTCATAAACAATGCAACCCTGCATAACTGAAAGGCAATAATGGCTGAAGCTAACGGATGAAGAGTTAGTGGAAAGGCACTGAAAATGACGTGAACTCAGTCCAGAGCAGTCAGTCAACGTAGAACGGGAAAATAGTATGAATAACGTGTCACACGCACGAGCAATGGAGGGTTTCAGCCCAGTGACCCATAATATAAGAGGCAATCGTGTATTTTGAATCGTATATAATGGTTGAGGTAGGATATTCACTGATCAGTCTTTCCCTTCGTTCGCATGATACGCAAATTCGGCATAAGGCTGTATGAATGTGTGTCATGAGTCGGTTCACCAGGAGTCCTGTACAGTACTTTAAATTCCGGGACAATCCGCCGGAAACTGGACGGTAGGCGACGCTAGGTGTCGATCTGGAAACTAAGCTGGCAGCAGTCGATAGTAGGCGCCGGTAGTCGGATGTTTGCGCGCTGCGGGCGCTGCCGGCGGCGTCGCGCGGCGCTTGTCGCTGTCACTGAGCCGGAGTGACTGCCCCGGTCACGTGACAGACGAGCGCCGGGCGGCCGGCGCGCCAGAGCGATGTCGCGCGACGCCGCGCCCCGGGGACTCTCCGGCGGAAAGGCAAACACGGCGGCCTGATTGAGTTGGCATTGTGCGCGTCACAACTGCGCAAGCCGCGCCGCACTGCCAGTCGCTGTCGGCTGCCGCACAAAGATTCTGATTGCGGGGGCGGCAGCAGCCCGGCCGGCCACTGTAAACAAACGCCTTCCGCCCATTGTTCCGACTTGCCGGCGTACAGGAAACAATATAAAAAGCGGGCGTTCCTGCATTACTCTCTGCACTCTCCCTTACTTTTCCCCCAACACGGCTAGCAGCTTTTGTTTGTAGTACCTGCCTGTTCTTTACGGCACGGACCGTGTAACTCCATTTATAAAGCCGTACTACTGCGTCGCGCTAAATCCCTCAATAAAAACGTTCGCATTTGAACACGGGGCGGCAAGCATTAAATGGTCGTTCCGGTCGTGCAGTTAATACAGCTCCGGAAGAAAATGATAGCGCCACCGGAAATGTACACACTAAAAATTTCGAGAACCTGTACCTTCCGTGTTACCTGAAAGACAAATACACAAAGTTATTGCCCGGTTGTGACGATGTCAATGGCCGCAGTTACAGAAACAGTGATTGACGTGTAAGTATCACTTGAATAATAACTCTACTGTACATAAATTAGACATCTGGTGACACTTCATTTCGTTGTTGCCATCATAAAATATTCCGACACTAGCTGCTTCTTCTTACGCCGGTCATGTACGTGCGATTTTCGTTAATAAGCAACGAGATTGATATTTTTCTCGGGACCATTACTCCAGTTCCTTGTGCTCGTACCCTAAGGCAAACGACATGGGTACTGCTGTAAGTGAGCTAGGGACGATAACCTACCTATCTACAGTACAATGGGTTTGGCACCCAGAGAAAATAAAATCGCCAGCTATGCCACCGAACAGGTGCAGTATTACAAGTGAGACCAAAGAGGATGGAAAAACAGCTGTTTATAATTTTGGAGACTTTTTCGTCCCAGGTCAGTGGTAATTTATCAAGTAGTTAATTATTTAATGTGTCACAAACTAAATCTAAGCTAAACAGCTTTAAATCTAAGTGTTACTGAAATAGTTCCACTCACAAATTCTGAATCGAACAGTTGTCATCTTTGGAAACCGACGGAGTGGCTCTAGTTTTGATCCCACAAAAATTTCAAAGTCACACATATTTATATTTGTATCTGACTTTGGCGAACATCTGAAACCAGTTCACAAAATAATAAAAGTAGTACGATGTCACTCCAGTTTCTTATGAGCTTTTCATTCACAAGGTATGAAAAATTTTAGCAAGAACCCACGGATCAATAAAGTCATGCAAGAAATTTTAAATGGAGGTTTTTTTTTTATTTTCGGATCTGAGGGCTCAGCTTTGTCTTCCATATGACCCCTCCACTGTTTCAAATGATTATGAGAGTAGTGTCTGGCCTCATAGCCAAAATATTGGACATTTGTTTTCATTTCCCTCTGTGTTTCCGGTTCTGCCCCTACATATCTACATATATACTTCGCTAGCCACCAAGCGGTGTGTGGCGGAGGGCACAATTTGCGCCAAAGTAATATTCCCCCCCCCCCTCCCCCCCCCCCCTGTTCCACACGCGGATCGCACGAGGGAAAAACGATTGTCTGAACGCCTCAGTACGAGCTCTAATTTCCCATATCTTTGAATGGTGATCATTGCGCGATTTGAAAGTTGGAGGTAATAATATATGCTCTACATCGTCGGCGAAGATCGGGTTTAGGAATTTAGTGAGCAGCCCCTTCCATTTAGCGCGTCGTCTATCTGCAAGTGTATTCCACTAAAAACTTTATATGAGATTTGTAACTTTCTCGCGATGGCTAAATTTACCAGTCACGAATTTTCCTGCCCTTCTTTGGACCTTCTCAATCAGACCCAACTGGCTCTGAGCACTATGGGACTTAACATCTATGGTCATCAGTCCCCTAGAACTTAGAACTACTTAAACCTAACTAACCTAAGGACATCACACAACACCCAGTCACCACGAGGAAGAGAAAATCTCTGACCCCGCCGGGATCGAACCCGGGAACCCTGGCGTCGGAAACGAGAACGCTACCGCACGACCACGAGCTGCGGACGACCCAACTGGTAAGGGTCCCATAAAGACGAACAATACTGTAAGACTGGACGAACTAACGTATTGAAAGCAATTTCCTTTTTTTAAAGTCTGCATCGCTTCAGGATTCTACCAATAAACTGCAATCTAGAGTTCGCGTTGATGATTGGCAGATGTTACCGCTTCCAAAGACTGTGCATTTATTTTGCTCTCGTACATTAATGGGGATTTTCGTCTTGTTATACGTAGCAGGTTACACTTACTAATATTGAGAGATTAGTGCCAGTCATTACACCACGCATTTATTTTCTGCATTTCCCCAATGGTTTGTTCACAACTTTCGTGTGATACTAGTTTCCTGCAGACTACAGCATCATCGGCAAACAGTCTAATGCCACTGTCAGTACCATCAACCAGATCGTATATGTAAATCGTAGAAAACAGTGGGTCTATTACGCTGCCCTGGGGCACACCTGAAGTTACTCTTGTTTCTGTTGAAGTCGCCCCTTTCAGGACGACATACTGCTCTCTGTCTGTTAGAAAACTATCTATCCAACCGCATATGTCATCGGATAGACCGTAAGCGCGCACTTTTTTGAGCAAGCGACAGTGCGGAACTGAGTCGAACGCCTTTCGAAAGTCGAGAAATATGGCATCAACCTGGGAGCCGGTATCTATAGCCTGTTGTATATCATACACAAAGAGGGCCAGCTGTGTCACGCATGACCGCTGTTTCCTAAAACCGTGCTGGTTCCTGCAGATGAACTTCTTGGAGTCTAGAGAGGTCATTATGTTTGAACACAAAATATGTTCCAAGATCCTACAATAAATCGATTTCAGTGAAATTTGCCGGTAATTACGCACATCCGATTTTATACCCTTTCTATAGATTGCTATGACCTGGGCCTTCTTCCAGTTACGTGGAACTTTCCGCTGTTCCAACGAACTCTGACAGATGATGGATAAGAATGGTGCTATATTTGTAGCATAGTCAACATATAATCTTACAGGGATAGGATTTGGGCCAGATGCCTTTCTGGCGTCTAGGTATCTTAACTGTATTACCATCCCAGATACACTAATTACTATGTCAGCCATCCTTGCGAGTGTTCGACAACTGAAAGGGGAATGGTGCTGCAGTTCTCTACCGTAAACGAGTTTTTGAAAGGTAGGTTTAGAATTTCTGTCTTCTGTTTATCGTCATCCGTTACATTACCCGTACTGCCACCAAGAGAAGGTATTCAATTATTTGTAGCGCTCATAGATTTTATGTGCGACTAACATTTTTTGGGGTTATTTTTAGAATCTGCTGATAAAATACAGCTTTCAAGTTCGTTAAAAGAATTTATCATTGAACTTTTGACAGCTACCCTCTTTTAACCTAGTTTATGTTTGTCAGCGGGGCAGTGACTACGTCTAAAACGACTGTGCAAAATTCTCTGCTTTCTCAGCTACTTTCTAATATGTTTGTTGTAGCAAGGTGGACCCTTAACCCTCCCCTATATTTTTGCTAGGCACATACTTCTCTAGGACGTGGTGGATAATACCTAACCAAAGATGCTCAGTATCTTTGTGTCCATCGGTGAATGCTTGGAGCTCACTATGAAGATATTCATTAATGACACTTTTATTTGCTTTCACAAACAAGAAAACTCTACGCTCTTGCTTCGTTTTCTTTGCAACTTCCACGGACATAGAAGCCATAACGACATTATGGTCGATGATACCTTCTCCTAACCGGCCGGAGTGGCCGAGATGTTCTAGGTTCTACAGTCTGGAACCGCGCGACCGTTACGGTCGCAGATTCGAATCCTGCCTCGGGCATGGATGTGTGTGATGTCCTTAGGTTAGTTAGGTTTAAGTAGTTCTAAGTTCTAGGGGACTGATGACCTCAGAAGTTAAGTCCCATAGTGCTCAGAGCCACCTGAACCATTTTACCTTCTCCTACATTAACTTCCTCAAAAACATCTGGTCTGTTTGTCGCCAAGATATTTAATATGTTCCCATCTCGAGTTGGTTTTCTAACCAATTGCTCAAGGTTGTATGTTGAAAGCGCTCCTAGAGTAACTTCACACGAGTCTTTGCTTCTGCCCCCTGCGATAAACGTGTAATTTTCCCAGTCAATGGATGCCAGATTGAGGTCTGCACCTATAACTAGTGGATAATTTGGATATTTATTTCCTTTCTACTCAAGACTTTCCTTGAAACGTTCTGCGAAGTTTGTTGCGGATGCTGGCGGTCTGTGAAACATCCTAATACAATGGTCAATCCTTGTCTGATTGACAGCTTTATCGAGACTATTTCACAGCCCGACCGAGTATCGATCTCAGCAGCGTTTAAACAGCTTTTAACTGCGATGAACACACTACCTACCGTAGCATCAGTCCTAGCCTTCCTAAAAATTGTCCAATCCGAGCTCAATATTTCACTGCTATTTATGTCTGGTTTCCACTAGCTTTCGGTACCCAATACAATATTGGCATTGCTACTGTTTGTTTCAGAGAGTAACTCGGGGATCTTGCTAGAGACACTTCGACAATTTACTGAGATTTAGCATATCTAAATCCCTTGGAATGACCTGTTTAGGTGAACTAGCTATTTTTACTGTTGGCACACCCACATCAGTGTCATGAACTGGTAAATTTTCAGGCCAACGGTTTGTTTCTCGTGCGGAGGAACCTAATCTAAAACATACCCATGTGCACGGCACAAGTACTGTGCTACCCATGTAGCTGCTTCTTGTGTGTAGTGCATCCCTGATCTATCGAGGGGGTCCTACAACCTTCCACCCCATAGCGTAGGTCGAGGAATCTACAACCATTTTCGTCACGGAGTCGACGTAGCCTCTAGTTTATATTCTCCACTCGACTCCAAACCAGAGGACCCCAGTCCACCCTGGATACGATGCTGCACATCTTCAGCTTGGCTTCCATTCCTCGAGAGATGGAGGCCGCCTTCGCAAATTTAGTCAGCCGCTGAAAGGACCTAAGGATTTCCTCGGAACCGCCTCGACAGTCCTCGTTGGTGCCGACATGTGCAACAATCTGCAGCTTGTTGCACCCTGTACGCTCGATAGCCGCCAGAAGAGCCTCTTCCACATCTCGGACAAGGCCTCCCAGCAAGCACACCGAGTGAACGTTGGACTTCTTCTCTGCCCTAGCCACTATGATCCTGATGGGCTCCATGAGCCGCCTAACATTGGAGCTCCCAATAACTAATGTAAGTAGGCTGTTTATGTTTTCTTATTGGTAACGCCACGTAGCGCTCTGTATGAAATTACTGGCTGTGCTGTGTGCAGTCTGTGGCTGGTTTGCATTGTTGTAGGCTATTGTAGTGTTGGGCAGCTGGATGTTAACAGCGCGTAGCGTTGGGCAGTTGGAGGTGAGCCGCCAGCAGTGGTGGATGTAGGGAGAGAGATGGTGGAGTTTTGAATTTTTATAAGACTGAATGTCATGAACTGCTATATATATTATGACTATTAAGGTAAATACATTGTTTGTTCTCTATCAAAATCTTTCACTTGCTAACTATGCCTATCAGTAGTTAGTGTCTTCCGTAGTTTGAATCTTTTATTTAGCTGGCAGTAGTGGCGCTCGCTGTATTGCAGTAGTTCGAGTAACGAAGATTTTTGTGAGGTAAGTGATTTGTGAAAGGTATAGGTTAATGTTAGTCAGGGCCATTATTTTGTAGGGATTATTGAAAGTCAGAATGCGTTGCGCTAAAAAATATTGTGTGTCAGTTTAAGCAGTCATGTATAATTTTTCTAAGGGGACGTTTCATATGTCGACCCTTAGCCGAGGACACCTCACTGGAATCTTCTGATTTTTTCTTGTAGTTTGTGTAATTAGTGTAGCTTTAGTTTACTGCTAGCGCGTAATTGTACAGAGAATCTCCTTTGTTGTTGCAGTCTTTCATTGTTGTACAGTAAAATAGTTGTGGCATGCATGTAAATTTGACCAAGTATTTCGCAGCTGCACTTGCAATTAACTAGATATTTTTTTCAGTGCTATGTTAATGTGTTCTCTTATTTTTGCTCTTCAAATTGTGGTTTTCTGTGTTATCGTGTGAAATATTGTGACAATAATGGCGTGTGATAAACGTAACACTAGGCTCCAAAGTAAACTGAGAAATAATAGTAACGACGAGTGTAGCTTATCAGTACCACTGTTTAATGAATTAACAGACATTCAAAGTAGTAATTTGGTAACTGTGCATAGGGAAATGGAGCGGGCGGCAAATAATGGTGTAGACAGTGAAACAAGTAGTGAACAGGGAAGCATTATCCATCGATCGGTCGGCAACAGCTCGCCTCAGGAATCCGAAATGACAGAACACAATATTGCAAATATACTCAGGTTTTGGGTCCTCACCGTTTTCTCAAATAAGTCAAGACAGATTTTCTGCTAGTCAAAATGTAAATGTAGCCGGTGCAAATGCACTGCCGAAAAGCATAGAGGAACAGATTCCAGACACTAATACATTATTATTGCAATTAATGCAGCAAATGAAACAAAATCAGAGACAAACACAGCAACAGTTAGACACAATGGAACAAAATCTTCAAAAGTTAGACACAATGGAACAACATCAGAGACAAACGCAGCAACAGTTAGACACAATGGAACAAAATCAGAGACAAACACAGCAAAAGCTTCAAAAGTTAGATACAATGGAACAAAAGCTTCAAAAGTTATACTCAGTGGAACATACGCTTGAACAAACACGTGAAGATTTAGCTACTGAGTTACATAACACTGAATCGAAATGTCAAAAAGTCTGTAATGACGTAAAAACACAAATTTGTTAGCATTTCCAACCTATTTTTCGCGGCATGAAAATGCATTACACAATCACGAAGCAGCCATAAAAGAACTGCAAACTATTGTTCATGAAAATCATGAGACCTTGCAAGCTAAAATTGACTCAGTGGCATTTACCGATTCGGTTACGGAACTTGCAAATACTCAGGAAAACTTAAAGGACACAATAGATACTCTGAAAATTGGTTCAGAAAGACACGTGGATGAAATTAGTTCACTATCAGAGAAAGTAGTCGAATTTTCGGATCAGCTAAATAATTTATCTATGAAGGTAGATGATAATCTGAATGACGCCGGACCGGTAGTCTTTAATGACACAGAAGAGTACGAACAAATTAGGAAATTCAAACCAAATCAGAATCAAATTAATACTCAACACCAAAGAGAAATCCGGGAAGAACAAGATCAGCTGACACAGGTAATACAAGAATTGCGTATTTCAGAGGACACTCGCGCTCCAACACGGGAAGAGGGACTTAGAGATACGGAAAAGCCGCAAAATAATAACACAGAGCATTTCGGAAATTATGAAATAAATTGGCAAGGTGCACAGAATTTTGAGATGGAACCGCCGAGCCGGCCGCAGTGGTCTCGCGGTTCTAGGCGCGTAGTCCGGAACCGTGCCACTGCTACGCTCGCAGGTTCGAATCCATCCTCGGGCATGGATGTGTGTGATGTCCTTAGGTTAGTTAGGTTTAAGTAGTTCTAAGTTCTAGGGGACTGATGACCACTGCTGTTAAGTCCCATAGTGCTCAAAGCCATTTTTTTGGAACCACCTGTAGGGAAGCAGCCTACTCAAGCCATAGTAAATTCACATCAGTCTTTCCATTGTGTGCCAGCCAGTCCGCTGCTACTAGCTCTGACGTCATAAGTGTTGCGCAATACTTTAAAAATCAAGCAAATAACCTAAAACATTTCTAGCATGTCAGGAATAATACTAAATGAAATGTGTTGAATATCAGTTCGATAACTTTAGCCATTTTCGAAATTTTGACGATTTTCTGTAAAAATCATTGGCGCAACAGAAAAGAGCTGGAGACTTCAAAATTTTGTAATTAGATTCCTTTTTCATAAATATTTAATAAAAACAGTACTTTGGATTTCACAAATGAAGATCTTTGTGGAAATTCATGATGTTCTGGGTTTTGTCTTAAAAATTAAGGAAGCACGGTAGATTAAGTAAGCTAATAAATAAGGCTAGGATGTTTATATTTAAGTAGAATGGAGATCCGCTATAACCATAAGGATGTGAGAAGTTTCATTTGAATATCTATAAAACTATAGCTATAGCGATCTCCAAAAGGCCAGTTCAGAGCTCGTCTACTGCGTGCACTGTAATTAAATTAATTCTCTCGCCCAAAATATTTAACTTAACCACGTCAAACTTTTATCATGATTAATTACCTGTGTGCTGAATGCACATTTAAATTAAGAGCATCATCGGCCATCAGCAAAAGAAGCTATGATTTATTCGATAACTTAATGTGGTGCATTACTAGCCCAGCGGCTAGTCGAGAGAGCCGATTTGATCAGGCGTTCCCTTAGCCGTCCGCACTGCGGCTTTATATATAAGAACGCTGCGCGAGGAAGCAAGGCCCCAGTACTCTCCAGACGCTGAATAGCACGCCATCTGTGTCGGGAGTCGCGTCGCGTCGCGTCGCGTCGGTATCATTGCTACAAACAGCCTCGGATGCCGTATTAAGTTACCCGAGATACGCGTAACCATGAAATCATTTTCGAGTGAAGTGTTAATTCTGGGTTGACTTTAATTATCTATCTTCAGTTTGCGTATTGTCGTATTTTCACGTGCCACCGCGGGACAAACATTCTACCATTAGTTAGCGTGGCGTTTGATGAACCTTATCATCAAATTATGGCGAGCATTCTTTTAAATATTTAATTTGGGCAGTTATAGTGGCATCAGCGCTCTGTTAGTTAGATTGTGTAGATTCATTTGTTTTCATCTGTGACTTTCAGAATACAGGACGTTCTTTCACGACTGTTTTTGATTATAAATCCCAGACAATCTCCTAATTCCTCAGAGCTATAAGCTGTAACTATAAGTGTATTCTCAGATGAAGTGAGCACTAGGAATTCTAATTACAGGCTTCACGTTTTGCTAATCACTTTCTGGTTGCCAATATTGTAGTTAGAAAGCCAGTGTTGAGAACGGTGAAAGACAGCATAAGTAACATTCTAAATAGTAGGAAATGCAGTGTTTCTACATTCAAACATATTTATATATAACAACATTTATTCCACGCGCCGTCCCACACGCCGACACGACGTAACAATGACCGATATGCTATTCGCCGACATGATGATTTTGACTATAAGCTGTTCATTACTACACGTAAATTCAAAACATTTAAGAATTCTGCCAACGACATTCATCCACAAGCGTGGCTCCATCAATTCTCTCATTGTACCCTCCCCCCCCCCCAACTGGTCATTAGAGCACAGATTAGAATTTATGTGTGGCTATTTAGAGAATGAACCAGCTGTAAGAATGCGATCGGTCATTCACGATTGCCACAGTGAAGGAGAATTTTATCATGCCTTCCTTTCAGCATATTGGTCGCAAACTGCACAATACCGAGTAAAGCATAGCATCATAATGATGAAACATTTCGAACAATCTGAATTTTCCAGTCTTGTGAAATATTTTGCAGACATGTTGCACAAGAATCAGTACCTGTCAAACCCTTACAGCCCCTCAGAACTCATCCGCATTTGCTTAATCAAATTACCTAAACATTTACGACATATTATTTTGGCAGGACGTTGCAAAGACGACACTGAAGCTTTTCAGGGACTCTTACAAGAATTATAAATTGACACTGACAATCGCGGAACGCAAAAACAGGAACACAACAATTACAGGTCACTTCCGTCGCAATTCCGCGATGAAAGAAATAATAACTGGACACGACAAGGCTATTCTCACAACACCAATCGTGACCAAAACAGACACCACCAGTATGACAACCGTTGGCAAAGTAATAAGAGTTACAGAGAAAGATGACAATTCCATAGTAATGAATATAACACAGACAATCAGAGAAACAGACAATTTGGCAACCAGAACTATTATTATCACGGGAAACAGAATAACTTCAGACACAACGGTCCACCATGCAGTTACAATTCAGGGAAAAATTCTCCACCACTTAACTGACAAGTAAGAAACTACAGAAACTACCGACAAAACGACAGACCTGAATTCCATCAGAACTGGCGAGCTTCAAACAGGGCAGGGCCTTCTCGGCAAGGTGAATTTGTAGAAGTTAGATCTCCTAATCCCAATAACGACGCGCGCCAACAAAGAGACAGACAATGACTCACACCGCAGGCAGCCGCGTGCGCCGGCTGACTCAGAGAAAAATAACATAGACGCTAAGCTTGAGAAAAAAAATCCAGTATTCTTTAGCGACGTATACCGCATGACAATTGCGTTCAAGTTGAAACTCTGAGTACTATGAAGAGTACAGGATTGCACCTAATTTCACATGTAAAACCATTTATTGAGAGTTACCTGCTTTTTAACTTAGTCTTTGCTATAAAATTTTTCACTTTACATTACTAGTATGCTTTGTCAGACTTAGAATCTGTTAACATGCAACAATGTTTGAAGTTATATATCCAATCAAGAACCTAGGGAACATATTTAGACAGTAATTACGAATGCATTGTTATAGTGAGCAGATGACACAGTGTTATTGTATGTGTACATTCTTGGTTGTTAGTGGCACGGTTATGTAATGACCATAAGGCTGACATACTTAGAACATGTACCAGTACTGCTAATGAGATTTTAATGCAACATTTTGGTTTGCTTCAAAATACATTCTGGATTTAAAGTACTTTCTGAGAGATATCAGATGACACAGTGCTTAGTTTATTTGACAGCTACACGATTATATCACGACGCTACTAATGAGTGACACAATTTATATTATTGCTTTTGTGCTGTATCTGTTTTATATCTGCACAGTTTTTCTGTATTATTCTGGAAAGTAAAACATGTTTTAGTAGTAACTTTTGTGGTGTAACTACAATGAGACAGCCTTTTTCGTAGCACAACAATACGTTACATTTTAGTACTTTCTTGATCATGGTAAGGTACATAATAACTATGATATCTATACGCAAAGCATTTCACTTTCGTTTATGATGAGGTAAGTACATTGACTTCAGCAGAACTTTGCTTACAGAGGACGATAACTACAACAGTTCCACAGAATTATCTTACAGCAAGACGCACCTTTAGCGCTACAGGACACGCATTTGAGTGATTAATTTTGTTCTTAAACCATTTGTTTTTCAAGATTTTTGAATTGCAAAGAAAGTTTTCTGTGATACATTTCATTCCATTGCTGTAATATGTAACACCTGAGGGTATAATTACATTTATCCTCAGGGGGGTACACGCTTGCTTTGTGTACCATGTGTTTGGCAAGCACAAGGAGCCCTAGCTAATATGGTATTTGCTTATACAACTTTACACATCGGTACCATATTTCTTTAACACATAAATTACACAGCTATCTGATCATTCAACTGAGAGTTAAACTTTTTTTTTACTACATCAGTGACACATATTTACGCAATTACACAGTTGGGTAACTTCACACTGATGAAATTTTATTTTGTCTGTACTTTGTGAACTTTTCATATTTTTTTGGAACCATTGTGATACTATGAGAACTGTGAATGATGTCTTTGGTAAGGGAGCATGATTTTAAAGTACGTTTGAGGTAGATGACACTATTGAAATGAGCAGAGAATTTTTTTAGGTTTTGACATTATTGCAGAAAGCTACGACGTTTTTGAGATTTGACTGAGGTGTTATGATGTTATTTTTATGATGAAGGTGTGTGTTATGCTGTTGAGGTACATTTATGATCAATAAGCTAAGAATCGTACTTTAAGAGTTATGAAAAGTGTGTAAATGTGTGAATGTATCACAACGCCAGCGAAAATTTATTGGACAAAGTTATATTTACAGGATTTTGTTTCTACACATTTGTAACACAAATTCTCGCCCTGTGAAATTTCTATATGAGTCTGTCACTGCTGTCGTAAATATTTCGGTAAGAAAGTTAAGTGACCTTCACGTAATGCGTCGTGGACGCCCAGCTGTACCACCTGCCTGGAAAAAAGCCATCAGTGTGTGCCTTTCAGAGGCACAGGTAGAGAAAAAAACAGGCCGTTATCCTCGCTATTGACATTTCTTTGCAGAAAGCATTGCAGATACGACACACTCATTACTTGGAAACATGATTACTCGTACTTTGTGCAATGAGACAGCCTTTTTCGTAGCACAACAATACGTTACATTTTAGTACTTTCTTGATCATGGTAAGGTACGAAATGCTTATGAATTGATGGGAAATATTCGTACATCTGCACACCTGATTATGACAAGTGTCGTTCTACGAGAATTGAGAGAATTTCTACTGACTTATGAAATGCCACGTAGCTGCTGAATGATGTTTTTATGCTTTGGTTTGCGTAATTGCTTATTTCATTTGATATCTGTTTTCCAGCTGTGTTGCAGCATTCGTTTTATAATATAAACTTGAATGCATTTGCTAATGTGAACACTTTCTGTCAACAGATCTATTAAATAATTATTTTATGATCCACATTCTTCGAAAAAGGAGCTCTTGGAATGGAAAGAACAATAAGAAGGGACTAATAACAGTAACTGCATATATAATTTTCTTTTCATGTACTTGGTAATTTTTTGTAGAATTAGTTTTTGTGGTGCACCACTTTAATTACATAGACATTAAGATGTGAATATACATTTCCCTTATCTGCGTTGTTGTCTTTAGTGTACTATTTTTTCTGCTTGAACTTTCTCATGTTTAGATATAAGTTATTGCATTTGCTGCTGCTGTTTGCCAGGCATAATGTTACTGAATTTGACTTTGTATTACTCTGTTAAGCCAGTTTTACTATGGATTTATTTTTCTTGTTTGCTGCACATTGCCGTATATTAGTTGTAATATTGCATTTGCTTTGCTAATTTATGGTGCTTGCTTTGCCAGTTTGAATTTTTGTCATTGCTGTTTGTGTTAATTTGTTATGTGCTGCTGCATTGCCTTGTCCCTTGATATATATATCTGAGCTCAGTAGATTTAAGTTAGCTTAAGAGGGGGGTAGATTATATAAGAAACTAACTATGATGTATTGGAAGAAAGGCATTGAGAAGCTATAAGAAAATGGTTTGGCCAAAAATAAAGTAGTGTACAGTGGAGTAAAACTATTTTTGAAAGACGATGTGAACAGAATACAAAAGCAGGCTTAGATAGGACTTTTGGGAATAATGATGAACGAAGGGAGATCTCCATGCAAAATACTGCAGTAAAACAAACCCTGTCCTTTCCTTTTGTGTCATTCCTCTATATGTTTGTGTACCCTTGTGTATTTGTGTTTTTCCTGTCTTTATGTGTTTAGCTGATGAGAGCTATGTTGTAGAATTTTTCTAATACTATGTTATTTACTTAGTAAAGATGTTTAGACATTATTTATTCTGTTTTGTTGCTGATATGTGAAGGTGACGTTTCAAAAGTTATTCTGATCTCTATGTATGTACTTATGTCATTATTTTTGTAACACTAATGTATACGTTTATTTCTATTCTTTTGTAAAGCCTGTGCTTCTACAAATGTTATCTGTATTGTTATGTTATTTAATGATGTATTTTGTACCTTCGTTATTGTATTCTTATGTTATAAAAGAATAAGTTACATTTCACTGCACACGTTTCTGTTGGTCATAATATATGCACAGTATGTGAGAAGTTGGGACTGTTAGTGCTTGCACATGTGTTGATAATTCAGCAAGGGACTGGATAACAGCATCGCTGGTTCCAAAGACATTTCAAAACATTTTTTGTGAGTGCACTAGTGGTAGTTTATAGACTTGCTATATTGTCTGCAAGACTCTTCGATGGTGATTGTGCACCTGCACAGTCACAACAGATGGTTGCTGGCCGTCTGTACAAGGACTTCAGTGGGTCTGCATCTCTGGTGCCCCACCAATACCATTATTTCTACAAGGACTGCAGTGGGTATGCACCTCTGGTGGCCCACCAATACCACAATCTCTACCAGGACTACAGTGGGTCTGCTCTGCGATGACCTACCTACCAGTATTCTTCAAAACTTCGACGGACTCTGCTGTGGGTTTGCTCTGTTACTGCTGAGACTTTGAGAAAAACAATGCAATTTTACTGTGATGGTACGATCAGGACTGTCTTTATGGACTGTAAAAAATTTTTAGCTTTTGACCAACATTGTATCAATAAGTGTGTGCACTTGATATCTTTGTTATTGTAATTATGAAACAATTTTTAAAATCTGTATTGGCCACTGCCCAAAACAATTTGTAAAATTTTTTGTGCGGAAATATTAGATAAACAAAATAAACCAGAAGAACACAAACCATGACCAAGTAGGCTGTTTATGTTTTCTTATTGGTAACGCCACGTAGCGCTCTGTCTGAAAATCACTTTCTGTGCTGTGTGCAGTCTGTGGCTGGTTTGCATTGTTGTTGGCTATTGTAGTGTTGGGCAGCTGGATGTTAACAGCGCATAGCGTCGGGCAGTTGGAGGTGAGCCACCAGCAGTGGTGGATGTGGGGAGAGAGATGGCGGAGTTTTGAAATTTGTAAGACTGGATGTCATGAACTGCTATATATATTATGACTTTTAAGGTAAATACATTGTTTGTTCTCTATTAAATTCCTTCATTTGTTAACTGTGCCTACCAGTAGTGAGTGTCTTCTGTAGTTTGAATCTTTTATTTAGCTGGCAGTAGTGGTGCTCGCTGTATTGCAGTAGTTCGAGTAACGAAGATTTTTGTGAGGTAAGTGATTTGTGAAAGGTGTAGGTTAATGTTAGTCAGGGCCATTCTTTTGTAGGGACTATTGAAAGTCAGACTGCGTTGCGCTAAGAAATACTGTGTGTCAGTTTAAGCGCAGTCATGTACAATTTTTCAAAGGGAACATTTTACTAACAAACACCTATGTGCCTGTCCGGACCTTGCTGAAGGTGCATTCCGATTTGGCTCAGCCTCCCCCCCTCCCCCCCCCCCAGCATCAGATAACACACTGAATCTATAAGCAAAGTGCATGGGATTTGGCAGGACCCTGCATCCCCATGCAGCCTTCGATTTGAGGCTCGATACCTCGACACAGTCCACCACCCACACTGAGGTGAGATGGGGCCGTCCGTCTCAGTCGCACCTGAGGTCGGCTCAGTGACAGAGAGCTGTAACATCCCCCCCCCCCCCCCCTTGCCCATCTAGCACAGCAGTGGCTGCCACAGGCACCTCATCCTCACCGCACCTCAAGGTGGCCTTCTGGAGCTTGTTGACTGTGGCCAACAAAGCTTGCAGCTGCGTTTGGTCCATGGCCAACCCCACCTGCTTCCGCAGACAACAGACACAGTCTCTATCCATCTGGCTAATAACTGATTTACTATAAGAAACTTGAGGAAACCAACTGCCACACAAGGTTAACAGTTACACTGTAGTTGGCAGAAAGGACATTCAATAATGAAAAACAATAAAAATGTATGACAGACGCTAGATCTGGTGCTTATTTTCCTGCTAGGGGCAATCTAGTGAATACTAAAGAATAAGACAGTGACCTACAGTAAACTGCTAGGGGCTATCTAATTAATATTATTAACGATTTAAACAGTAACCTACGGTAAGCTACACTTACTGATTGTTTTCATTCTCATAATTATGACAAACTTGAAACTTAAACTCAATTCGTGGTATTTGATTATGTTTAGTTTTAAGCTGAAATCTTTCCTTTAATGGATTTTAATAACACACTTTTTCATATATTATATTTTTCTCCATTTACTATATTGAAATAGTACCACTCGTTTCAGACCTAAATCAAATATTAGTTGTTGCCATCTTTAGAAATCAAATGAGATACCCTGTAGGTAAGTAACAGCACTGCAGTTTTGACCCTAAAATCTTAATAATAACACTAATAGGAGTAATAGTAAACACATTTCCACGCCAGTCGTTAATAAAATACCCTCAAGATGTCGTTTGAGACGTTCATTACTAACGTCGTAGTGTAATTCTCACCTGTCTTTATTGTATTAAAATGAGCAGTTAGACTAATCTGCTCATGTAGAAAAACTCCCACACCTTAGTAAGAGACACTCTGTCCATCGACGGCTAACAACTGGCTGAACTCAGCATACCAACTGAAAGTCTTTTTGTAACCAGCTTCTTCTTTTCACGAAAAGTACAAATACTAAACTATTGCACTTAAAACAGCACTGCAAGCAGTATTCCAAGACACTTCAACAGACTCCAGATTATTCATCGGTATAGTATACGTCTTGTTGTTCTCTTCAATGCAAGTAATCCCGTCTGCGGGACGGAACTGCAAAGCGGGAGGTTACAGTGAGAAAAAGATTGAATAACCAACGAAAGAATAACGTTCTGCGAATCGGGGCGTGGAATTCCAGAAGCTTCATCGTGATAGGAAAGCTAGAAAATGTGAAAAGAAAAATGAAAAGGCTCAACTTAGATACAGTGGGTGTTAGTAAAGTTAAATGGAAAGAACACCATGATTTTTGGTCAGTTGAGTATGGGGTAATATCAACAGCAGAGAATGGTATAACGGGAGTACGATTTGTTATAAAGATAGAAAGACATCACGGAATTTAGCTCAATGTTCTACACACTCATCGCTGCAGACAGAAACCACTTTGAACACTTTGTGTATTAAATATCTAGTTGTCTGCTGAAGCGTAAATATGATAACAAGGGTATATCATCCCTTATGATTTCGTCGCAGACAAAATCTTTGTAATACCTATTTTCACCACCCTGTACCATCTCATTATTTCTGTATTCTATTACATACATCCACCCAAGACTACACGACCATGAGTGTTCTAGCAAGGTTTGCAATGAGAATTCGGTCTCTGTCGTAAATGAAATACTTGCTGCAGATATTGCTCCAAACTGCTCATTTGACCCGTTGTGAGCTAAGACGGCTCTCTTCACCTCTTAATGACATGAGGGGATGGTACGATGAAGGGCTGAAATCGTTATCTTGGCCAAAGTTTGTTGACACCCAGCGATTCCAAAGGACATAGGTGAAACTGACCTTGACAGGCGTGTTGGTTTGGACGACACAGTGGTTTTCCTAGGTGTAATCTGCTGGGCGATGTTACGTCCTTACTTTCGTCCCACCTCCGAGCTGACTCACCTACCCATTTATAAGGAAGACGTAGTACTTGACTCGGATGTCGAAGCATGGTGCATCTTACCATATTTCATATTTAGAAACTGTCTCCAGATGTAAGGAAGAAATCTGTCACAGAAAAGTCGATAAGATTGTTTGATTTAGATTTGCAGTCTGACCCATACATATACTTAGTCACAGGTTCTGAAAGTACTTTGTAACAAAAATATTTCACTGACGACAGTTTACTGAACTCTAATGAAAACAGTTGAAATCTATAATTAAAATCAATGGTTACTCATAATTCTTCCAGATAGCGACAAATTTGCTGACAACAAGCTCAAATATTATATCACGCAAGGAAATCATTTGAAGTCGGTTATCGCCAACAATAATGAAATCATTTCAGAGTGTCCTTATAATATAAATATGTAAGCAAACGAAATGTTCCTTAAATGTTCCGGCTTTAATATTGAGTAAAATGGACTTTTTCTATTCAAAAATGGCTTCAAAGATATTTTCTCGTTTTTATATACCGTGTACTGTTAGTAAAAGCATAAGATAATAGAGAAAATCAGTTTCAATGTCTCTACGCAATCTCAGCCCATAATTCGTACCAGTTCTGTGACCATCTAATAACATTTTAATGTACGATAACAGAGAAAATCCATTTTAAAAATCTCTACGCAGTCTGAAACCATAACTTTTCCACTTCTCGTAATCCAGCAATAATACTTTAAGAAAATACCTGCCTACAACTTACAGCATTAGATGTATCTATATTCTCCTTTCTTTTATAGGTATAACTTACGATTTAAATGGAAAAAAACGACCAATAGATATTACAGTTAGTGAAAACTGATGCAATGTATAAGAATATTGTTAACCCTTATTTGATGTATCGTTGTTGAATCACAGTTCACTCCGTCGTATCTTCACACATAAATAGAGCGAAAGGTAATTATCTTCGTTGCATTCTCTGGAAACAGTTTTACTGTGCTTTTGTTAAGTCGATTACACAAAATTCTCTTCCCAGTAGTCATTAAGTGAAATTGTATTACACATTCCTGCTAAATATGTTCCGTGTTCCATAGATTCGCAGAATTCAAATTACTAACACTGTTGAAAGCTCACGTATTCGACATATGTTCCGTGTTCGATAGATTCGTAGAATTCAAATTACTCATACTGTAGAAAGCTCACGTATTCGACATACTCTGACATAAATATCTGACTGTCAGCTGAGAGCATAGGTGAAGTAAATATCTAGCAGCAGTAAAAACTGCTTTCCGTAATTGTTAAATGAAATCATGGGATGTATAATTTGAACAATATTTTTCTTGTAAAATCTCCAACGGAAAAAATCAGTTCCATGAGGTATTCTACTTCTCCAGGTATCTTCAAGAAATGGGCGCAGAAGACGCAACAGATCACTCGCATAATCGACATATATCTTAGACACACCCCACATAGTCCACTAGCAGTTTACATTTAGCTGCTGAAGCAGTAATTCATTATCTACGTCTCATTTGTATCTCCGTTTCCTTACCATGAAATTTTATTTCTGTTTCCTTTTCGAATCATGACATAGCACTCTATCCATTATCTTTTGTACTTTTCTTCGACTAGAGATTAAAGAGTGGGAAAGCGTTTTACTTTCTGCAGTCATGAAAAAGTAGTTCTGTTTTGCCAAGTGAGAATTGAAAAGGCGTCATATGGATTGCCCTGCTATATCATTTCTGTTTTATTAAACTTCTCTTAAACGATTGCAACGTATCCCATTGAAAATGAAACAAGAAATTTAATTGAATGGTGATGAATGTATTTAATTCTTACTACAGCAATTGTTAGTAGTCTGGATACATCTTAGGTACCACAGCGGGAGCACAACAACGAATAGAGTTCAATAATGATTAAATTAACCTTCTGTTGGCCTGAATGAAACTCTGTTGTTACCTGATTTCGTAGTGGTCAGAGTTCAGAGTCACTGATGGATGAAATTTTGAACTATTCTCTACATGAAATTACCCAGTTACTGTTAATTTACTTGGATTATATATAACTTTTCCATTGAATTTAAAAATTTAATTTTCAAAAAATAATCTGTGTACCTATTTCTCAGAAGTTATTCAAGAGATTTCTACAAATTTTTCTCTGTTTAATCTCTTTGCTCATAGTAAGCATCTACTATGAGGTTTCTTGAATAGATTCAGTAGGGGAATTTTAATAATCTTCAATTATAATCCTGTAAGTACAATATGAAATTCATACAAAATTCCATTTACTCTTTCCCATGTCTCAGCTTGGACTCAGAATTTCAAAATTTGCTTCTCGGACCAATTTATTGGATTTATCGAAATAAGTGATGATTCTAGTCTTGTAGATTGTGAAGAAAAGATACATGAACCTTAAAAAAAATATTTTCAGGAAACGCGACTTTCAGTTCAAACAAAAGTTTTTTTTTTGTGTCACCGCTTCAGAAGGCCAAGATTTGTAAAGTGCATTCCCACCCTTCAAAGAATCTCTTCTAATTTCTTGTTTCAGACTTCTTTCCTTTATCAGGTCTTCAACTGACTTTTCAGTTGCAGAGAGATTCTGTAAACTTTTTCCCTTAAGACATCTTGAGTGAAGTTTTCTATCTTACATCCCATTCTCTGTAATACCTTCATCCTCCCTACATTCACGTAATCAAATACAGGAACTTCATCTTAACTTGCAATTCTGACATCTATAGCAGATGATGTGTGGTTTTAGGGCATCTTTTACATATGAGTGGATTTGCAGACACGGAAAAGGATCACAGAAAAGTATATATCAGAGCCTTCTAGATTTATCCCGCGTAAGTTTGCCTGAAAGTGATCGACGGAATCGTTGTTAACCAAGTATGTATGAAAGTGTTGGTTGCTTTGAAAAGTGGGTGTGGAAGGAAGGACATGTCAAACATTTAATTAGTTTTCAGGCACTTCAGATGCTTTTTCATCATCACAAACTAAACGTATAGTACTTTTGTTGGAGAGATTATTTCACTACAGAAGACTAATTGATTGCGAAAGCAGTTCAGTAAATCATCTTTGTTCTGAAAAACTTCTTTCTCATCAGATTCATTGAGACTTTATTGTCCATGAGTTCTACCAATAAATGAAAAAAATAATTAAGAACTGACATCTTAGATTAGTTTCACGAACGTCCCTCTTTAAATGTCAATGCAAGGAAATAGTTTTCATAGTAACTTTTGGACTTGGAGGTTCTACTTACAAATATTGAAATGAGAAGACGACAAAGCTCTTAAATTATCCAATTGTCACTCACCGAACACATTATTTCCCACTAATTTAGAAGGCCATATAAAATAAACCAAACTTCATTAGTACCAGAATGCAGGGTCACACACTATACCAAAAAATAAAAATAAAATTATTCTAATAGCGTAATTATTTCACAACAATATTCAAGATACAAGCATAATACTACCTTCAAGTAGCAGCAAGGAAGAAGGAAATCACTTTAATATTTTTAACAATTTTCTAACAAAAAATCATAATGACATTCACAGGCAACATGTACACAAAGATGACATTTATCATCAGCGATTTAGTCTTACTTTCATTGTCAGATTCTATCAGTTTCAGTAGGGGTAGCTGCTTCAAATGAAATGATCTGCTACACAGCCCCCTTGAATGACAGAAACAATGTCTATCATTGTACATGGATCCCCCATTCAGTATCATTTCACACACACTTCACTCATAGCGCCGAACAGTCGACATATAGTAATCACAATTGTAACATGCATTAGTTTTGTTGGGAAGTTTATCTCAATATAGGAGATTAATTGTTTCTGAAGCCAGTTCACTAAATCAGTACTGTGATGAGAAATTGTTTTGTCATTACCTATATGCAAGACACTTGAGAATTACAGATTTAACAGACTATTGCGGTGGGCCACTACGTCCTATGGCTTATTACTAAAGTCTGGTTCTACTTCCATGGTCAGGAATATATCTGAGTAAATCCCCTCCCCCTCTCGGTCTGACGTAGCCAGCACTAAACCTCAGAAAAAGTGCCACTTTAAAATACAGGTAATCGCAAAAATAATTTACCTCCATTCAAAATTATTTGCGAAACGCAGTACCAATGGTGAGTCTTTCGGGTATTGTTCTTGTGATAAATTAATTTAACAAAACATACTGCTTAGGATAGCTGGTACGCAGCACACGTCTTAAAATTTTCCGTATGTACAATTTATACTTGTTCGAACCTTCTTTCTTTCACAAAATCAGTGTAGATGTAGAGGCCTTAAAGACTGTCTTCGTTATGAGTTAGTTTTTTGACGCATTCAGCACGGTGTAAGTGACGTGCTGCATACAGTATAAGCACAATGACAAAATGATTTCAGTTCATATTTTATCGTAATTGAAATTAGATTTGAGGAGATGCTCGAACGTGGCGGTTGCTAGATAGCTCTGTGGACGAAGGCAAGGCAAGATATACTCATGGACAGACTGAGATGACATTTGTCGGCTGCACAAGGATCCATATCGTGAAGGACAGGATACGGTCAGTGATGCTGACGACCCGAATAGCAGTTAGACTGCCTCAGCGCAGTTTGGCTGCATCTCAAAGTCAGTTCATCGTAATTAGGTTACGGACTACAGTTGTAGAAAGAAATCATAAATACGTAATAAACGACTTACATACACTCCTGGAAATTGAAATAAGAACACCGTGAATTCATTGTCCCAGGAAGGGGAAACTTTATTGACACATTCCTGGGGTCAGATACATCACATGATCACACTGACAGAACCACAGGCACATAGACACAGGCAACAGAGCATGCACAATGTCGGCACTAGTACAGTGTATATCCACCTTTCGCAGCAATGCAGGCTGCTATTCTCCCATGGAGACGATCGTAGAGATGCTGGATGTAGTCCTGTGGAACGGCTTGCCATGCCATTTCCACCTAGCGCCTCAGTTGGACCAGCGTTCGTGCTGGACGTGCAGACCGCGTGAGACGACGCTTCATCCAGTCTCAGACATGCTCAATGGGGGACAGATCCGGAGATCTTGCTGGCCAGGATAGTTGACTTACACCTTCTAGAGCACGTTGGGTGGCACGGGATACATGCGGACGTGCATTGTCCTGTTGGAACAGCAAGTTCCCTTGCCGGTCTAGGAATGGTAGAACGATGGGTTCGATGACGGTTTGGATGTACCGTGCCCTATTCAGTGTCCCCTCGACGATCACCAGTGGTGTACGGCCAGTGTAGGAGATCGCTCCCCACACCATGATGCCGGGTGTTGGCCCTGTGTGCCTCGGTCGTATGCAGTCCTGATTGTGGCGCTCACCTGCACGGCGCCAAACACGCATACGACCATCATTGGCACCAAGGCAGAAGCGACTCTCATCGCTGAAGACGACACGCCTCCATTCGTCCCTCCATTCACGCCTGTCGCGACACCACTGAAGGCGGGCTGCACGATGTTGGGGCGTGAGCGGAAGACGGCCTAACGGTGTGCGGGACCGTAGCCCAGCTTCATGGAGACGGTTGCGAATGGTCCTCGCCGATACCCCAGGAGCAACAGTGTCCCTAATTTGCTGGGAAGTGGCGGTGCGGTCCCCTACGGCACTGCGTAGGATCCTACGGTCTTGGCGTGCATCCGTGCGTCGCTGCGGTCCGGTCCCAGGTCGACGGGCACGTGCACCTTTTGCCGACCACTGGCGACAACATCGATGTACTGTGGAGACCTCACGCCCCACGTGTTGAGCAATTCGGCGGTACGTCCACCCGGCCTCCCGCATGCCCACTATACGCCCTCGCTCAAAGTCCGTCAACTGCACGTACGGTTCACGTCCACGCTGTCGCGGCATGCTACCAGTGTTAAAGACTGCGATGGAGCTCCGTATGCCACGGCAAACTGGCTGACACTGACGGCGGCGGTGCACAAATGCTGCGCAGCTAGCGCCATTCGACGGCCAACACCGCGGTTCCTGGTGTGTCCGCTGTGCCGTGCGTGTGATCATTGCTTGTACAGCCCTCTCGCAGTGTCCGGAGCAAGTATGGTGGGTCTGACACACCGGTGTCAATGTGTTCTTTTTTCCATTTCCAGGAGTGTAGGTTGTGATGAAAGAAAGAACTTTCTTAATACACAAGCAAATTTTCTCGTACATTTAAGAATGACTTTAATGGATACGTGTTCAGCTTGTATTCTGCGATTTAAAATGTCATTTATCGTTTGACTCAGCAGATGAGAACAATAGCAGTCTTGTATTATTAACTTCCACATCATGCACCGAGAGAGTCTCGCTGTTGCCCAAATTTTCATCCACATTTACTCTACAGTTTAAGTCAATAATGTCCGCCCCCGGTAGCTGAGTGGTCAGCGCGACAGACTGTCAATCCAAAGGGCCCGGGTTCGATTCTCGGCTGGGTCGGAGATTTTCTCCGCTCAGGGACTGGGTGTTGTGTTGTCCTAATCATCATCATTTCATCCCCATCGACGCGCAAGTCGCCGAAGTGGCGTCAAATCGAAAGACTTGCACCAGGCGAACGGTCTACCCGACGGGAGACCCTCGTCACACGACATTTCATTTCAGTCAATAATGACTGCGAGCTGAGTAGTTCCTGTAGACAATCAAGTTTTGCTGGAAGCAGACAGGATTGTCGGCTACTCCACGCCGAAGCACAGTGATCGGTTACGTGGCTACCACAGTTATTTAGTGAGCACGCTAGTCCAGACAAGACATCCACATTACTTTCGGAGAGAAACATTTACCACTGAATATACGCGCAAACTTAGATAATTTTAGAACACGTTTCAGGATATGTGACGTCATAAACACTGAGACGAGAGAAAAACTGCCACATTATGCTAGACATTTAAATTTATTATTTCGTATCTACTCACTGTATTCGCAATGCTTTTCACAGACAGTATCCAAAACTGCCTCTACAAAATGTCATTGTGCGATATATGTTTCAGAAGATATGATGTCATAAACACTGAGATGTGTGAAAAACTACCCCATCATGCATGACGTTTTATTTTACTATTTTTTTACTGCTAACTCTATTTACAACACATTTGACAGTTAGTAGCCACCTATACCACTGGATGTACTTACAAAATTATGTCACTGAACAACACATTGTACAGGAGATACGGGAGGGGGAAACGGATAGAGAGAGAGTCGAAAGTAGGAGACCGACAGACAGAGAGAGGGGGTAGATGAGATGGACAGAGAAAGGATGACTGACGAGATGAGGAGAGAGATGGGAAAGAAGAAATTGACAGAGAAAGGGAAGAGGTGGAGATGGGCAGAGTGAGGGGGAAGGAGGGGATCTACTAATAGAGAAATGCAATAAATATATACCCAGCAACGCCAGGTACACAAGTAGTAATGTATGTAATGCACCAGATTTTTTCAGCTACATTAAGATTAAGAGGCTGAAAGGGGCAGCAGACAACAGCATGATTACGTGGTTATTCAGAGCAGTACCTGAAGGAACCATTAAAGTTGGAAGACCAAGGTTAAGGTGGGAGGAAAATGGGAAAGTCTTCGTAAAGAAATTTGGAATTGGGAATTGGAGGAGTTCGCCACCAAACTGGGAGGAATGGTGTAACCTTCTATAGAAGACCGAGGTTTACAAAGGCCATTAACGATGAGTATGACACTGAACAGAACCTGGATTCTATGTTCAGAAATCTCTGTGTAGAAATCAGAACACTTAACTACGTAGCTTTAAGATTCTTCTAATAAACTCATCTTCAACTGTTAAAGTACTTAGTTGTCATTGTAACTAAATCTACTTTCCAGACAGCTCTCACCTTCAATTTAAAACGCTTTACTAAATTTCATACCACATGGAAATAACAACGAGGATGTAAATGCTAATGTTTAAACGGGCTTGTGAAGCGAGAGAGCCCACTCAAAAATGCTGGTAGGGTTCCCGCAACACACAGCGCTACCGCTAAGCCGAAATTACTGCGTTCGGCGCTGGTGCCTGCGGTCGCGGAAGATCCTGAAAGAGGCGGGCAGAGGCCACTCGGCGCGGCTGGTGTCGCGGGATTAGGGCCGGCCAAGAACAAGGCATGGCGACCGCCACCTGGCTGCTAAGCCCGTGCCGGCCGGCCCGCTATACCGCAGCTGATAAACGACCTGCGAATAATCTGATTAGTCCCGCCGCGGCTCCACCAATTACAGCAGGATTAGACGCGGCACTGCACCGCGCTGCCCTCCGCGACAATCGGCTTTCCGCGGTCGACCTCTCCTCTGGTCCCAGCAGGTCCGCGGGGCAGAGGCTGCTGCCACTGCGAGGCATCGCAAGACATTTACATCCGCATACATACTCTCCTAACCACTGTCAATTACAAAGGAGAGGGTCCCGCTGTCCACGAGGTAACTAAGACGAATCCTCTACCTTCCTCGGAAGACAAACGTGGCCAACTGTACGGTCAATCGTTTGGGTTGGCGAGACATTTGCAGCATTCTAGCCTCCGACTTCCCTCCTGGGATAAAATATTCCACCTTGGCATGTTGCACAGCAGTTACTCAAAAAACAATCAATAACTACCCCATTAATCATTACACATGTTGTGTATTACTTCATACACAACAGGAGGCGAGGTGAGGTACGGAGTAGAGCAGCAGTCGTCATCGTAGGGCAACTGGACAGAAGCAGAAATGATCAGCTAACACGTAAATACAGTAAACAGAAGTTGTACTTAACTTGCAGCTTTCTCCACGGAACTTAACGAAAGAATAAACTGCAATATAGTCCAGGTATTACACGAAGGAATCTAAAGAGCGTCGAGCTACTAATGCAATAGCAAAATGTGGAAGTTTGGCTGAGAGTAAAATCAGTCGAAAAGCGCGAAATAGACGGGCCGTGCAGCAGCCGCCAGCCATCCTATACTGTGTCAGCAGAGGGCGCTCGCAGGTAAAGCCGCTGAAGGCGTCGCTTGGCAGACGTGCATCACTGGATCCGCCAGGAACTCACGTGACTACTATCGGCGTGTGTCCGCAACGTGCGTTTTCGTAGCCAACTGTGAGACTGTGAGGCGCCAGTGGTGGTGGTATCGATATATGACGCCACAACGTGCACAGGGTAACACCTGATTTTAAACAGGATGACATATGTGAAAGAGATATAGCACAACTGACCTCTATAGGTCTCGCTACGCGTCCAATGCGGTTGAAGATACCGTACGAATATGAGAAATAAGAATAAATACACCAAGTCTCAAACATTGGGCACACTTGGGAACAAGGCTAAGAAAAAGGGTTCATTTGTTTATTCCTGGGCTAAAACCTCATTAGCCTTAAAGAAACTGGGCTCATCTGCTGGTACATTTGGCCAACAGTGTTCAGCAAACTTCCGTGGGCTGCAGTTCAATGTCGTGATTGATCATCGTCATGATACTGATTCCGACACTGACAGACCGTAGCATGCCATTCTGTGCGGTGTTCACTCAGCTGTAATGTGTGGGAGACGGTTCAACTAAGACTTGCTTCCTTGAGTGAAGTTGCCGAATGGCATTCATACTACACGTCATAAGAACACAGCCAACTTTCTAAGATCACATTGATCTTTTTTGCTTGCTCGCAGGCCCAAAGTTGCACTGTGCACTGGCTCGATGTTCTTCCTTGACTGCACACTATACCTTGTGGCTCGTTGATGCTTTGTTCCCTAATCCATGTGGCTGCAGCCACACCTGTTTGGATCGCAGTCGCCTAGTGTCCGCCCTCTCGAAGGCGAGTGAAGCTGAACCGTGTGGGTAGCGAGTAATCTGTAACTAACATGGCAGCAGTGTTCCAGTGACTGTCGGGGCCGCACAACGCTCTCAAGATTCCTGTAGGTTTGATATCAGGAGCGGCAGTGGTTGAATGCCCGCCAGAGAATGTGTACTTTATCGTAAGGTTGCATCTCGGCAATGTAGCGCTCTTCTCACACAGCGATGGGCGCCTTCGTGTGGCCAATCGTCTGAGCGCGGTGGACAATAGAATTTCAGGCGCCCGCTATGCACTGACGTGACAAGTCATGGGACAGCGGTATGCACATATACAGATGACGGTTGTATCGCCTACGAACGCTATGTAGGCCAGTGCACTGGCGCTACTGTCATTTGTACTCAGGTGATACATGTGAAAAGGTCTCCGACGGGAATTATCGGACTCAGAATGCGGACTGGAAGTTGGAGTTAGACACATGGAACACACCAATTCGGAAATCATTTGAGAATTCAGCATTCTGAGAATTACTGTGTGTGGTGAGAACAATTTCAGGCATCAACTCTCACCACAGACCAATCAGTTGCCGACGGCCTTCACTTAAAGACCGAGAATAGCAGCGTTTGTGTAGAGTTGTCAGTGCTAGGATATAAGCAACACTGCATGAAATAACTGCTGAAATCAATATGGGACGTATGACGAAAGTTAGTGGGCTATGACAGCAAACGACCGACGCTAGTGGCTTCATTATCAGCACGACATCACCTGGGGTGTCTCTCGTGGGGTCCTGACCATATCGGCTGGACGTTAGACCAATGAAAAACCGTGGCTTGGTCATATGAGTCCCTGTTTCCCTGTTTCATTTGGTAAGAGCTGATGTTACATTTCGTCAGTTGTGGTAAAGACCCCAAGAAAACATGGACCCAAGTTGTTACCAAACACTGTGGAAGCTGGTGGCGTCTCCATAATGCTGTGGAATGTGTGTACGTGAAACGAACTGGATCCTCTGGTCTATCTGGACTGATCATTGACTGTAAATGTTGAGCTCCTGGAGTCCATTTGCAGCCAAAGAACGATGGAATTTTTATGGATGACAATGCGTCATGCCACGCAGGGCGACAACTTTTCCTTTCATTTGAAGAACATTCTTGAAAATTTAAGCAAATGGTTTGACCATCCAGACGATCCAACATGAATCCCTCTGAACATCTATGGGGCATAATCGAGAGATCAGTTTGTGCAAAAATTCCTGCATGCAACACTTTCGCAGTCATGGTCTGATATAGATAAAGTGTGGCTCATTATTTCTCCAGGGTACTTTTATGGACTTGTTGAGACCCTGCCAGCTCGACTGACTGCTATACGGCGGGCAGAACTAGACCTGACACAATGTTAGAAGATATCCCACTGTAAGGATATGTGCGCAAATGGATAATGCATCTGAACTGTTTTCTCAAGCCCTGGGTGTTAAACAGATATTCTGTATAAATACACTCCTGGAAATGGAAAAAAGAACACATTGACACCGGTGTGTCAGACCCACCATACTTGCTTCGGACACTGCGAGAGGCTGTACAAGCAATGATCACACGCACGGCACAGCGGACACACCAGGAACCGTGGTGTTGGCTGTCGAATGGCGCTAGCTGCGCAGCATTGTGCACCGCCGCCGTCAGTGTCAGGCAGTTTGCCGTGGCATACGGAGCTCCATCGCAGTCTTTAACACTGGTAGCATTCCGCGACACCGTGGACGTGAACCGTATGTGCACTTGACGGACTTTGAGCGAGGGCGTATAGTGGGCATACGGGAGGCCGGGTGGACGTACCGCCGGATTGTTCAACACGTGGGGCGTGAGGTCTCCACAGTACATCGATGTTGTCGCCAGTGGTTGGCGGAAGGTGCACGTGCCCGTCGACCTGGGACCGGACCGCAGCGACGCACGGATGCACGCTAAGACCGTAGGATCCTACGCAGTGCCGTAGGGGACCGCACCGCCACTTTCCAGCAAATTAGGGACACTGTTGCTCCTGGGGTATCGGCGAGGACCATTCGCAACCGTCTCCATGAAGCTGGGCTACGGTCCCGCACACCGTTAGGCCGTCTTCCGCTCACGCCCCAACATCGTGCAGCCCGCCTCCAGTGGTGTCGCGAGAGGCGTGAATGGAGGGACGAATGGAGACGTGTCGTCTTCAGCGATGAGAGTCGCTTCTGCCTTGGTGCCAATGATGGTCGTATGCGTGTTTGGCGCCGTGCAGGTGAGCGCCACAATCAGGACTGCATACGACCGAGGCACACAGGGCCAACACCCGGCATCATGGTGTGGGGAGCGATCTCCTACACTGGCCGTACACCACTGGTGATCGTCGAGGGGACACTGAATAGTGCACGGTACATCCAAACCGTCATCGAACCCATCGTTCTACCATTCCTAGACCGGCAAGGGAACTTGCTGTTCCAACAGGACAATGCACGTCCGCATGTATCCCGTGCCACCCAACGGGCGCTCTAGAAGGTGTAACTCAACTACCCTGGCCAGCAAGATCTCCGGATCTGTCCCCCATTGAGCATGTTTGGGACTGGATGAAGCGTCGTCTCACGCAGTCTGCACGTCCAGCACGAACGCTGGTCCAACTGAGGCGCCAGGTGGAAATGGCATGGCAAGCCGTTCCACAGGACTACATCCAGCATCTCTACGATCGTCTCCATGGGAGAATAGCAGGCTACATTGCTGCGAAAGGTGGATATACACTGTACTAGTGCCGACATTGTGCATGCTCTGTTGCCTGTGGCTATGTGGCTGTGGTTCTGTCAGTGTGATCATGTGATGTATCTGACCCCAGGAATGTGTCAATAAAGTTTCCCCTTCCTGGGACAATGAATTCACGATGTTCTTATTTCAATTTCCAGGAGTGTATGAATCTGGCCCTTTAAGGTAGCTAGTATTCATTGTAGATCACAATAGATTAATTAGAAATACTGCTGTAACGTAAACACAATGCATCAATTAATAAAAGTGGAAGTTTGGGATCTATTCTAGAAAGACAAGACAGCTGTTCACGTTTTTCATTCTACATATAATTTATCAACTTTGCTTTCAGGTGTCAAGTGACATACAACAATCATGTTCAATTACTTTCAACACTCAATAACAAAATATTTAACTCTTGGACATATTGAATGCCAGTTAATAAATCGTTATCTCTACAAATGAAAATGTTATCACTGACAAGAATGATAAAAAATCTTCATCTATTAAATTTACTTCTACAGTATCATAGCTGGTAAATGCACTAAGTTGGTGGAGAATAGATTTACCTTCTGAACCAATGAAAAAACTCCCATGTACTTAATGTGAGGGTAGGTTAGTATCCTACCCTTTTATATTCGATGGTCAAAGGGTACACAGGTTGGAGTGAGAAAAACCTTGATTCAACATTTACTGTAGCCTAATGCACGTTGGTACTTTACCAAGCGGGATCTGCAACGGCATTGTCTCCATGCTGCATCTGAAATGCTAATCCCCTACTCTGGCCTTGACTGAATTCACTCAGTCTCAACTTTCCTGCGTTCTGTAGAACGTTAATGTTACCCTACTGGAAATAATGGCTATTGCACACTCACTAAGGGTTGGAGTTACATACACAATTTCATTTCCTGCGAAAATTCCCGCAGGAATAATTAACTACCTCTTTGCTGTCTGTCATCATGATACGTGAAACATATCGTCCACACTTTGCAGATGCAAAGATCTCAACGTCCTCGCTGTTTTCCACACACTTGTGCAGTCTGCCACGAGATGACAGAGATTTTTAGTTCTCAAAATGCTTTTATATAGTGGAGATCTCCACACCATGTCGTGTTTGCCTCGTTAGAGGTGAATTTTTCTTTTTCTTGCCGATTCGTCACTAGCCCTGTTAAAGCCGTGAAGCCACTTACACATTTTCCAATGCCATTAACCACCTGCTCGGTTTGTCTCGAAAATTCGTTTCACTTAAACTTATTTATGCATGCCCCTGTCCTTATATAAGTAGGTATTGTTTTGTTAGTTTTCGGTACATAGGATTACTGCAATTGCTTTTTGTTGATAATATAGTTTTCTGAGGATCTCATACTGTATCGTACTGTCGTTAGGGACTGAGCCCATGTAAGGTCCGTAAAATCTGGATGCCTTATACCATGACTTTTGTCACCTCAGTGTGTAGGTGGCTGCCCAGCGCAGAGCCAGTCAGTTGAGTGCTCGCGCTTGATACTGTCGGATCTATCGCTGCTGTAATAGGACTATTTGATAACTACCTTTCTTATCACCCTTTCACTCTCTTTGCTCACATTTTTTTGTGGTGACCGCTGTGCGTTGTGACTCATTGTCATCTAGGTTGTTTGTCCTTACGCTGATCTGTTGCATCGTTTGCCGTGTGTCTGTTGCCTTTCGTTCTCCTACCATTACTTTAGGTTATTCTTCCACAGGTCGTTCCCCCAACTGACAGGTTCTTCCACTTCTGATTTTCTTCCATAACTCCAACATGCACACCGATATCCGGCAACCCATCGATATAGCAGTGGTCACAGGCTACAGGCATAGAGCTTGGATGTATTGCGATCAGGTTTGCAGGAATGTCTAAGAAGCAAGGAAACGGAGACAGCCTCTCGCTCCATCGAATAAGATACCGTAACTATAAGGCATAAAATTGCTGAATGGTACACAAAATTCACGAAGCAGCTCGGTAACTATCGCAGTTTAAAAACTTACAAAGACTGCTTGATTGTCGTCTTACTAATAAATTTTTCTCGTTCCATTTGCTCGTGGAACACGACACAATAAACTGTTCAAATGCCTCTGCAATTGGTTTAGCTTGTCTTCTTGATCTCTATGAGATCGGTATCGATTATTAGAGCGGTTTTACAAAAAGAAAAATATCCAATTTCACTGGACTACATCTTCTGCACAGATAATGTATGCTTTTGATGGATTTTAATATACACATGGAAACTAAAAGATAATATTGGCGCCACTCGCAATCTACTGCATCGTATGCTTCTTTGTAGAGGTCCAATTATCTCCCTCACTGTTTCATTATATAACGTAAGTCGAGTCGAGACAGCAATTGCAAAGCGAAAAAACGCCTTCTGGGTTCCCCTTTTCCACAGACGCAATCCACTTACACTTTTACGCCATGATTTTCGTCCATATAATAGCATTGTACCTTACACACCGTCACGGATGCACGAATTTCGCACCCACCCTTGGTCTCCTAGACCACACCATCACGCACTATGTGTCTTCTGTTCTTTTCTTGTGAGTTTGTCCAGTACTTTATGTCTCTTCTTCCCACACCTTTGGGTAAACGTCTATGCCACATAGTACCATCATTTAATACAGTACCTCCACATATGCTCGCAAGCGTATGGGATGAGCTTGACTGTCGTCTGGATGTTGTCGTGAGTCCTGGGTAGACCTCAATGAGTATTTGCAAAGGTAACTGAAAAATTTAATCCTTGATGTAATTACGAAACGTACTCTTCGTTGAACGTGCTTGTAAACTAGCGTCCAAAAGTTACGTATAATCACGAAAAGAGGACATACTGCCTGATCAGGATTTCGAGCGTATTACTGAACAAGTTACAGTTCAATCACATGATATTTCGCAAACAGCACGGCCCAAAACGTAATGTTGGGTGCGATCAGACAAGTAATATGTGCGTTTCTAACAAACACAACTGGGAAATCTCTTCCACGACAAAAGAATCTGTTGGTAGGAAATACGGTTACCCTCAACAGCCACACATGCGGCAGAGCGACGTGGCACGCTCTCAGCGAGATGGGTGAAGAGCACACTGGGCAGTGGATCCCGTTCCTGAGCAAGAGCGGTGCGGAGATCTGGAAGTGTTCTTGAGATGCCATTCTCCTCCCTAATGCGTCCCAGGCATCTTCTATAGGATTTAAGTCCGAAGACCTTGTTGGCCAGTGCATGCGACGGATATATTCACTCCAAGAAATTCATGCAACGGAACACCTTGATGCGGACAGGCATTATCGTCCACAAAGAAGAATTGTGGGGCTACAGAAACCTCTGTAAAGGTCAACAGGTGATAGCAGTGCCTCATCTTGTGAAGGCATTGCTAATTACGCACATAAGATTTTTTTTCGTGATTCTCTTTAGATTTCTATTCTTTTTCTGTTGCTCGTATGGGCATTTCTAATTGTGATTATGTAACATTCCACTATGTTTTTTATATGTGTAACCTTCCCACAAAAAATAATAAAATAAATAATATGAATATGATGATTCTAATTTTTGTGTAACCTCAGAACAAAATTGGTTCCCATTTATAACCTCCCTACAGAAATTCATTCACATTTAACCTCCACACAAAATTTGTTTCCGATTTAATGTACCCACAAAATTCTTTTCTCATTTAATGTAAGCTCCAAACAGAAAAATTCCTAAACCTCGTAATATATATAAATTCAGTAACCTGGTAAATTTTGGACGACAGCAGTGCTGCGTCATGGCCCTGTAAAATCATTCTGAATAAAAAAGCAAAAATTCTTACCTAAATAAAGTCGCCAACTATCTGCTCTTACAATAACTTTTTCCGGCACAGCTCTGTGCAATGCTGGCCGATAGATTTGTCATTTATGAAAGGAAGCAACTGATTTTGCTTTTGCAACAATCGGAATGATCATGGATTGGAGTAATTAGTAAATTATTTAAATTGAAATGAATGCTTGTTGGAAATTACTTTATATGACAAAGATTATTATTAGGACATTTTTAAAAGATTTACATGGGAGTTCTCATAACATTACTAGATATGCGCGAGGCTGCTTTTTACCGTATACAATAATACTCAGGCTCCGGCATCGCTGCACCGCAACCGGCCCAGCCGACATGATACACTATACCAGACCAGAGCAGACTCCAGACCAGACACAGACTAGCAACAACTTACTGCTACAGCTACACAGTTCCTACTGAGTCAACACTGCTCTCTGGTCAGTGATTCTCTTGTACCCTGCACATCGCAGGCAGCGCATGAGCAATACATCGAAATTACATCTGCTCGGACCTCTTACATATGTAAAGATGTAATTGTGATTATTTCGTTTGCCAATGGATAAATATGTTTCTTGCTTTGTACCCGTGGTAAAGGTTGTAAAGTTTTCATTTGGAATATTATTAATTGTGAAAAATGCAGTCAATAACATTTATAAAGATTTATGTACTTACGATAAAGATATAACATCTGTAGACAGGGGACAGCGATAATGATATCGATAGTCGAAAGGTTGTTGTGCAGTAGAGGGGATGAAGGATGGTGTGTCTGTGAAGCATGCGTGGAAAAATAGTACTGTGTTTTATGAAAAGCATATGTAATTTTATGGACAGTGATACCGTAATATAAGATTGTTAATTCTCTTTACCACTGCGGTATGTAATGCCATCGCCAGCGAACTTTAAGAGCAAATAAACCGGACTGTGAAAGTGCCGCTAACAATACTTTGTTGTGGCCGACACGAACTGTGCTTTTATGCGAATGAACTTTGCTGGTATTGGTTTTGGGTGGTGGAACTGTTGTCTATCACATTCGTTCAACCAGTGAAAGTGAAGACTTTAATTAACCCTACAATATAAATGACTTTCAGTGACGTTGTCGAAGTTTGAAATGCGAGAACAGAGTGGACATTGTTTACGGTGTGCTTCACATACAAGAACAATCCTATGAACTGTGTATTTGTGGCTAAGGCTATATGAATGTGACGAACTGTGTAATTATGGACGATAGCGTCACGGACAGTGCATAAAGTGTAAAAACTAGCGATGTCTACGTAATGCACTTTGAAAGAGAGGACATGTCGACAACGGTCGTATACTGGCGTCTTGTGGTTTGTTAATCACCACGGGGTTAATGATACCGCTGTGCCGGAACTTTATTTGCGTTTCGCCGGAGAAGATTAACCAGCGGAACTGCCTGTATCCTGCTCTCATCATCGTAACCCGCCGACATCGTGCTGCCCAACGCAACGCTTCGTATGCAACAAAAAGCTAAGACATTTCGCCGAACGCTATCCCCTGACCTAGAAACTTTTTTTCTATATTAAAAGTTTTTCACAATAAAGGATGGCAGCCAAAAACAGTTGCAGGATAGAATTTTTTTATTAAAATTTTAATAAAAAAATTCTATCCTGCAACTGTTTTTGGCTGCCATCCTTTATTGTGAAGAATTTTAACAGTTGCTGCTGCAGCCATGTTTAAAATCTTGATATATTAAAAGTATAAGAATTACAGACTTATTCAAATAAATTATTTGTTTAGTTTATGTTTGCTTTCTGCTAACGAAAATAGAATTACAATCAGTGAATTAAAAGTTGCCTGGTAGTCATTGTTGAAACACCAGCAAATTAGATCTAATTCTCCTTGCATGTCAAAATTATTGTAGTTATTTTATGTAGTTTTATGTATTGTTATGAGACTAGATATATGACATTGACTAATAAGCGTATTTTGTCGCGAAATACGACGTCGCGCGAAAATTACGGCGGCCGTCATAATTGCTTGCGTTCTGACCAATAACGTAAAAGCTGTTATTCCCGTAATGGTGCATTTCCTGACGTGAGCGTGAATTATAAATGTCAGCTGTCAATTCACGTAAGAACTGTTTACCCAGTAATAAAAGTTTTTGATATTGTATTGCTACGAGTCGTAATATTAAGGGACATTGGTTATACTCAAAAGTGGGTAGATGTATGGTGAATCTCCCCAGTGTTCATGCAATTATTAACGGTATTGTGTGTAATTCACGAAATTTTGTCACTTTTTCTAATTCCTTTCAGATATTGTCTTAGATGTCTTTGAAGTTTCAGAGAATATATACACAATACTGTCGGTTCAGATTAATTTCAGAGCAGTTTCTCGTGAATATTAGAGTTTTCAGTTCATAAACAAAGTGGGATCGTGACCAATTGAGAAGTATAACAAAGAGTGTGGTTTTCCTACTAGAATTTTGGATGACTTCACAGTTCAGATTTTGATAATTATTTTTGCTGTGGGTTGAGATCATCACAATCTCTGTACGTCTGATGGTTTGAAGTATTCCTCCTTCCACCATCGAAGATTTACAGCTCCGTACAGTCTTTCAATATGATACTTACCCACGGCATTGCCATCAGTCAGATCATCTTCGACGATGTTCCTGTGTTTGTATCGGCTACCAGGTTCTATCCAGAGTAATGTGCGACGAGAATCAATTTGAAAACTGAAGATCACATTCCTTCATTCATTCATGGTCCAGTTTTCATGTAGCCAACTAAAGAATGCACGGGCCCATCCCTATGCTGGAGCGAGCGGGATACACACGACCGGACGTTTGGCAAACAGCTCCACTATTCTTAGCCTTCTGGAAATAGGAACTCCTGAGGCAGTAGCCAGCTCCGCATCCAATTGACTTGCAATGTATTCCGAACTCGTCGGGCAGTTATGGCCAATTGTCGGTCGAGCTATTGAGAGATTATTTTTGGTCGATTTATTACTGACCTACGATGAACATCCCTGTCTCCAAACCGTCACTCTGTGGCACATCCAAGGATATTAAGACTTCTGTCTGTGTCTAGCCTGCTCCCAGGCGACAGAGTATTCAACTTCACCAAGAAACTATACACTCCGCTCACTATGAACGGACAAACAAGAATGAGACACGAGTGGTCCCATCCACTGTTCGTTATTGCCTTTCAGTAACCTCGCTATTCACAGAATGGAGAACTCGTTTTATATGTGGAGGAAGCAACTAGGGTTCTCAGGCAACTATTTACGTTGATGATGGGTGATTGATCACCTTTCCTATTTTCGTTTTCATGTTTTTGTGATTATGCTTAGTGTTTGGATACTAGCATACGTAAAAGACGTCCCATTGTAAAACAGGATGGTTCTTTTGAAAATAATGTTTGTCAGTTCAGTGGAAAAAGAAGTCACCCAAGCGTCTGCAACCACTCTTGTAGAAGATACGGTGCTCTGAAATCGGATGAATCCTTCTGAAATATATTTTATGTTCCCTGGTTCCCAGTTAAGACGTCTATTAGTTCTTTCAATTTTGTAAGTAATCTTTTAAAGGACAGTTGTCCCATTTAACAGATCCAATGGTTCTTTAAACTTTATATGGTGTCTTGGGATAGTTGACGTCTGTTTTCAAGAATCTCAAGTAAGTCATATAATTCTCTGACTATTCGCGCTGCACTTCGTTGTGTATGTTCAGTATTGGCTGTTAGTTTTACTTGGTTTGGTTTCAACACACTTCAGCGATATTCTACGAATGGTCACACACATGTTTCGTAAACAACCACTTTAATTAACTGAATGTATATTCCCCATTTCCTGTCAATCAACAGAAGAGTTGCATATGTTTTTCCTGCTACATCACTTCTCAGGGCTACGATACTGGGCAGAAACGGAATATCTGATACATGTCTCTGGATGAATGACCATTTAATGAGAAACAATACAGAACAAAACTATGGGAATCTCCTTGCTATAAGTCACAGATCATGTAGATCTGCGTGATTGGCCCTAAAAGAAACATCAGAATTTAGTTACAAAATCGCCCAGAAGAAATGAATCGGCAGAAGCTTGACGCTTTTCAGTGTGCCATAACATTAGAGTAGCGTTATGAGCATGCTGAATTCATACAAACCTCCTGGGTTGGAAAATTCAAAGAGAGCAGAATATTTAATGATTTTCTCCATCAGCCTTCTGACCGGTTTCAAGCGGCCCTCCTCGGATTCCTCTCCTGTGCCAGCCTCTTCATCTGCGAGTAACACTCGTAACCTCCATCCTCAATTATTTGCCGGATGTATTCCATCCTCTGTATTCCTCTACACTTTTTACCCCTGCAACTCCATATAGTACCATGGAAGTTACTTCCCGATGTCTTAAAAGATCTCCTACCATCCTGTCACTGTTTTTTGTCAATGTGTTCCATGAATGCCTTTCCACAGTGATTCCGTGGAGAACCTGCTCGTCACTTACTTCATTAGCACACCGAACTGACAACATTCTTCGGTGGCACCACATTTCAAATTTTTCGATTCTCTTGTGTTCCGGTTTTCCCACAGTCCATGTTTCGCTACCGTACAATGCTGTGCTCCAAATGTACATTTTCTGAAATTTCCTTCTCAAATTAAGGTCTGTGTTAGATACTATTAGACCTCTCTTGGCCAGGAATGCATTTTTCTTCCAGTGCTAGTCTGCTTTTGATGCCTTCCTTGCTCCTTCCAACACGGTTATTTTCCTGATTACATAGCAGAATTCTTTAACTTTATCTACACTCCTGGAAATTGAAATAAGAACACCGTGAATTCATTGTCCGAGGATAGGGAAACTTTATTGACACATTCCTGGGGTCAGATACATCACATGATCACACTGACAGAACCACAGGCACATAGCCACAGGCAACAGAGCATGCACAATGTCGGCACTAGTACAGTGTATATCCACCTTTCGCAGCAATGCAGGCTGCTATTCTCCCATGGAGACGATCGTAGAGATGCTGGATGTAGTCCTGTGGAACGGCTTGCCATGCCATTTCCACCTGGCGTCTCAGCTGGACCAGCGTTCGTGCTGGACGTGCAGACCGCGTGAGACGACGCTTCATCCAGTACCAAACATGCTCAATGGGGGACAGATCCGGAGATCTTGCTGGCCAGGGTAGTTGACTTACACCTTCTAGAGCACGTTGGGTGGCACGGGATACATGCGGACGTGCATTGTCCTGTTGGAACAGCAAGTTCCCTTGCCGGTCTAGGAATGGTAGAACGATGGGTTCGATGACGGTTTGGATGTACCGTGCACTATTCAGTGTCCCCTCGACGATCACCAGTGGTGTACGGCCAGTGTAGGAGATCGCTCCCCACACCATGAAGCCGGGTGTTGGCCCTGTGTGCCTCGGTCGTATGCAGTCCTGATTGTGGCGCTCACCTGCACGGCGCCAAACACGCATACGACCATCATTGGCACCAAGGCAGAAGCGACTCTCATCGCTGAAGACGACACGTCTCCATTCGTCCCTCCATTCACGCCTGTCGCGACACCACTGGAGGCGGGCTGCACGATGTTGGGGCGTGAGCGGAAGACGGCCTAACCGTGTGCGGGACCGTAGCCCAGCTTCATGGAGACGGTTGCGAATGGTCCTCGCCGATACCCCAGGAGCAACAGTGTCCCTAATTTGCTGGGAAGTGGCGGTGCGGTCCCCTACGGCACTGCGTAGGATCCTACGGTCTTGGCGTGCATCCGTGCGTCGCTGCGGTCCGGTCCCAGGTCGACGGGCACGTGCACCTTCCGCCGACCACTGGCGACAACATCGATGTACTGTGGAGACCTCACGCCCCACGTGTTGAGCAATTCGGCGGTACGTTCACCCGGCCTCCCGCATGCCCACTATACGCCCTCGCTCAAAGTCCGTCAACTGCACATACGGTTCACGTCCACGCTGTCGCGGCATGCTACCAGTGTTAAAGACTGCGATGGAGCTCCGTATGCCACGGCAAACTGGCTGACACTGACGGCGGCGGTGCACAAATGCTGCGCAGCTAGCGCCATTCGACGGCCAACACCGCGGTTCCTGGTGTGTCCGCTGTGCCGTGCGTGTGATCATTGCTTGTACAGCCCTCTCGCAGTGTCCGGAGCAAGTATGGTGGGTCTGACACACCGGTGTCAATGTGTTCTTTTTTCCATTTCCAGGAGTGTACTTCTTGATCACCAATCCTGATGTTACGTTTTTCGCTGTTCACATTTATGCTACTTCTTATTACTTTCGTCTTTCTTCGATTTATTCTCAGTCCTTGTTCTGTACTCATTATACTGCCCATTACATTCAAAATATCATGTATCTCTACCCCAATTTCACTCAGGACAGCAATGTCATCAGCGTATCCTATCATTTATATCCTTTCGCATTGATTTTTAATCCCATCTCGAATGTTTCATTTCCGTCCTTGGTCCTTCAATGCACAGACTGAAGAGAAACGGCAAAGACTGCATCCCTGTATTATGCACATTTAATCCGAGCACTTGTTCCTGGTCTTGCACACTAATTGTTCCCTCTTGCCTCTTGTACATACTGTACCCTTCTTTCCCTCTAGCTTCCCCCTGTTTTTCTCAGAATTTCGAACCTCCAGCACTATTTGACATTGTCGAACGCTTTTTACAGTTCAGAAAATCCTATGAACGTTTCTTGAGTTTTCTTTAGTCTTGCTTCCATTATCAACAGCAACGTCAGAACTACTTGTCTGAATTTTTTGGTTTTTTTTTCCTTGCTTTCCCTAAAGCCAAACTGACCGTCATCTAACAGATCCTCAGTTTTTTTCCATTCTTGTATGTATTATTCTTCTCAGCAACTTGAATGCTTGAGCCGTTAAGCGGGTTATGGGATAATTTTCGAACTTGTCAACTCTTGCAATCTCACAACTGTATGGATGATGTTTTTCCGAAAGTGTGATCGTGTGTCGCCAGTCTCATGTGTTCTCCACACCAACTTCAGAGGTTTGTAGCCACTTGCCCCAGTGGTTTTAGAAATTCCGATTGAGTGCTATCTGTCCCTTCCGCCTTATTTGTTCTTAAATCTTCCAAAGCTCCTTAAAATTTGGAATATAATACTGGATTCTCTATCGACATCTGTCTCTCATTCTATCATGTTATCAGATAAGTGTTCCCTTTCACAGAGATGTTCTGTTTACTGTTGCCACATGTCTGCTCTCTCCGCTGCATTTAAAAGTGGAATTCCTATTTGAATCTTAATCTTAACACCCTTGATTTTAATTTCACGGAAGGATGTTTTGACTTTTCAATACGCTCAGTCCTTCCGACAATCAGTTCCTTTTCGGTATCTTCACATTTTTCATTTAGTCATTTCGCCTTAGCTTCCCTGAAATTCCTATTTATTTATTTCTTAAGTGACTTGTATCTCTGCACTCCTGAATATCCCTGTTTATGTTGCACAACTACATGTCATAATAATAATATTTTGTTCCTGCTCTAGATTATCTTGTAGGCAGGCGCTTAAGAAGTGATGTACGGAAGTCATTGTAAATAATTCATTAGAGTTCAAGACAATTAATATCATAATTACAATATTACGAGAAAAAATGACCTCCACTACTACGCAAAATAAACTAGTTTTTGATCAGGCTGCTACAACAATCTTTGATATCTTACACAATGTTATAAATATACATGGCAAGTAGCTCAACTATATTGAAAGTCTGAAGTGAAACCCCTTCTCTGCCCTACGAACATTACTTGAGTGGAAGGGTGGTATTTATCTCTTTTGCGATACTGAATGGACCTCTGACTACCAAACGCAAGTCAACGACCAGAACGGATAACCAGTAGGGCAGTTAAGCCACGCACCAACTACCACTTTGAGGGGCTTAAGGTTACACGTGTTCCACAGAGTACTTAACAATTGCGACCCTGTCTAAACTTAGTGTACAGTGAAGGAAAAGTGCATTTTGGGCAACTTCTTCCTTTCCGTGCAAAAATTTTTATTTGCAAACATAAATTTAGTGCAAAATTGTTACATACGTGCTTGTGTTAATCAGTGTGACAGTACTACTTCTTGTTTTAGGACAATAAATATTGTACTCCCTTATGGGAAGTCATCGGATAATGGTTATCATACAGCCTTATTTACACTGCAATTAATGTAGTGTACTGTAAACTGACTCTTTCCACGTCATTATGGTATACCAAGCAGTATGCGATAATATGGTTCAGTTCCTTCCCTCCAGGGTAGCTCTCTCAGAAGAGAGGTAATGGTGCGCTTATTTATAGGACCATCATCTGGGTATGACTGGACTCACACTCCGTTCAATACAATCATAACAATCGACTCGTCAAAAGTAGAACAGCAGGACTAACAGAACTCCCAAGTGCAGAACACTACGAAATTAATTTAAATCGAATTCTCTTGAAAACGTTTGAGTGCTGACTCCTGATAGCAAGAGTGGCATTAGACGTGTTATTAACCTTCGGATCAACTTACTTGTGTGAGTCAACGTTTTCGGCACTGTCATAAATCAAGTCGAAACATTGTCTCGACGGAAGCTGGAAGGAGATTTGCGAGTTAGTTTTTCAAAAATCCAACCAAAACTTGACCGTGTGCATTTTTAATCTTGTTTGTTTCCGTTTTGGATGACTAGTTATGGTACAAAGTTTTTAAACTGGCCTTTAAGTGTTCAGTATTGTTCTATTACTATTTGCATGTGATGAACTTTCAAATATTAAAACAGTCCAAATGAATTAAAGCAATATAGAAGCCAAAAGTAAAAACATGAACCAACTAACTAATTTATCAAGTAACATGTAACAAAACTTGCGGAGAAGAACACACGCTTGCTTGCTCTGTTCCAGAAACTGTGCAGGTAGCTACTGTTATTCATGAACTAGTTGTAACTGTTAAGTTTCTCTACATTTTGGGTAATACAAATGAATTATAATTTAAAAAATGTGAAACTCCGATGTGCTCTAAGGATACTCTCTACTTATTGTTATTGTTATTATTGTTATTGATGGTTGCAACAATTAGAAGTCAACAGATATTGTGGCCTATTTTCGTGCCAAGTGCATGTAGTACTGAGGAAGGAAAGAACAACATGGCAGGGGGGGGGGGGAGACAAAATCATTTATGTCAAAGAAAGGAGTCGCGATCGAAAACGTTTGGGAACCGTTGCTGTAATCGACGGCCGACAAAAAATTTGTGCTGTGTGGGCTGTTTTTATTCTTGAAGTAAATCCTTTATTTCATGGTTTTTCCCTTTTACCTAGTTTCAGCCACTTGGCCTATTTTTGGCTGTTTGGTAGCGAAACAAGTGACAGAAGTTACAGAAAATTCAAGAATAGCGAAAAAAGCCAGAAATATACATAAGAATTTCTTACACACCCTCGTCACAGAAAAAAACAATACTTATAAATCTCACTTTCCTAACGTTAGTGTAGAGGCAGCTCCATCTAATGGTGCACTTCAAATAGGTTGCATATGAACGTGGTGGTAGTGGGCAAAACTTGCATGACCAGGACTAGTTATCCCAGTTCACATAGAAACCGTAAAAAACATGATTTACATTTTGGTATTACCCTCAGATAACGTTACGACTTAAGATGTGAATTCCGTCTGTAAAATGATAAATGCAACACTTATGTGGATAATTCCCGTCTCAACATTTAAGTCTTACCTGCATAGTCTTCTATGTTGGCTTTGAATATTCTTAGAACGTGCCTAATTTTTTGTTTTTTGATGGGCCGCATTCTGCTAGCCTTCGAGTAGCGCATCTGGCAGGACCGGGAGGTACTTCCGGCCATCGATTGTGGATGACATTCGCTTCGTATTTCGCAGATCTTCTTCTCATCATTATGGCAGTACAAATTTTTCTCCGTCAGCTGGCTTAAAGGATTACTGTGTATGCTTGCTACAGTAGTCATGTGTAAGAAGTCATTAAAGCTGCTTTATAATACGCTGTCTAGAAGGAAGTACAGAGTACATCTTTACGGAAAAACAAGCAAAGCCCGAATCCTCAATTATAGACTGCCACAAGGGTCTGTGCTAGCCCTTTACTGTTTAATTTGTAAATCTCTGGTATGCCGGAACGCAAGTAACGGATGTTCGCATATGCTGTTGATCTGGCTATTGCTTTGCACGGCGAGTCATTCGAACAAATGGAATCAGGCCTAAATTCTGACTTGGTGCAGCTTCATAACTAGGACAGGACCTGTCATCTGAACCTTAATGCATCAGAAACAGTAAGCATAGTGATACACCTGAACTACGAACAAGAAGACAGGAAGCTGCGCTTGAATATAGCAGGCCAGAATATAAGACATGAAAGAGCACCAAAATACCTGATTGTAAACTGGACCGCAGCCTAACATTCAAAGAACACCTGCAGGATATCAACCAAACACTCAGAGGCAGAGTCAATGTCATCCACAAACACGGAGGCTCTACTTGCGGAAGTAATGCTACGACACTTCGCTCTTCCTCCTTAGCTCTAGTCTACAGCGTTGCAGAATACTGTGCTCCTGAATGGGCCAACAGTTCGTAAGTCAATAAAGTAGATGTTCGCCTAAATGACACCTTGCGAACAATAACTGGAACCGTGAGACCTACCGCAACACCATAGCTCTTTGTGCTGGCAAACACTGATCCTCCCTCACTCCGCAGACAACACCCAATCCAAAGTAAAAAGTTGCTGCTGACACCACACTCCCAATACAAGCTGATATGCATGGCCCAACACGGTTAAAGTCAATAAATCCCTTCTGTAACTATTCCTCGAATGGCAACAAGCAAATGTTAACAATGGACACCTCATTAAGAACCCGGCTGATCGTGTTCCTGGCCTCAACATCCGTGGAAGAAGCTGGGCAGCATTAAACAGAATGGGAACTGGTGTTGGACGGTGCAACGAGCTGAGGGCCGGATGGAGCAACGTGTACGATCCCCACTGTGACTGCGGAAAAATACAGATGCAGCACATAATCGAGTGTGAAATTCAAGGTCTTCGGGACGGTCCACTAGAGGACCTGCGTAGACTCACAGACTGGGCCATTTCTTGGCTTTGTAATGTAAGTGTTTCTGTTTAGTTGTTAATTTTTTTGACAGATTGCAACATGATGTTCTATAGATTTATAAGTACGTTAATATGTATAACCAAATTTATAATGAATAATGTTTTGTTACACTTGCATGTTAATTAAGTTTCTCATGCTGAATGTGTTAAGTACTATAAGGCATCTGGCATATCGCAAGCAAAATAAATAAATAAATCACCCACATAGTGAGAGTCATGTCACTAAATGTACCGAAGACACTCTGCATTGCATTACATAAACTAGGTAAAGGAGATGTCATATATATTGTAGAAAAGTTCAAGATTTATATTCATTTTAATAAACACTCAGAAAACATCCTAAACGAGCCGTTGGAGTCGAAAAATAGAACTTTAAAACCGTCATAATTCTGTACTGTTTCCCCTTGTGCTTTTGCATGGACCACCCTACATACAGAAGTTGTAAGATGTAACTTTTTATAGTGGACCCTCGAGCCACAAGTAGATTGAGGTGTAATTTTTGCCAGTTATGTCGACCTCGATGCTATGAATTTTGTATGATTCCTGTATGCTTGTTGATTTGTCTAATGTTAGAAGAAGGTTAGCTAGAGCTGCGTGAGGGAACTGCTGAAATACAGCCGATTTTGAGAACAGCAGCTGTGGAAAGGTTGACCTGAACAGGTCAACAATCGGCAATTGTTCAGAAATTAGCGAAAATTCCGGAGTATTTCACTGTGAATAAAGCGTAGTTGAACTATGTGCTCGATCTTGCCAAACAAGATATCAAGGAGGAGTCCTCTCCCAGATATGCATATCCTGTAAGTCTAGACGTAAAACTAGCTTTAACACTGGAAGTGTTATTGATTTATTACTAATACAAACAGTAGAAAAAGCCTCTGAAAATTTCTTTGCTTTGTTACACCAAATATTTAGCATATTTTCTCGGCCGCTCCTTCTAAAGCCAAAAAGACATAATTTAGTTTTTGTTGCTTGCTGCTTATACATTCAACTTAGAGATGCATACTTAGAGGAAAATTATGAGCCTCAGTTTGAAGAAACAGAAATGAACCAGTAACTACTGAATATCTTGGAGCATTAGCAAAGAGTGGTAGTTATACCCATGCTGATGAATTCTCCGCCTGAGATTCATTTTCAGAAACTTCAAGTGCCGTACAACTACAGGGATAGCATCCTGTCAAGGTAATCACGTTAATAGGACTCTGTAGGGTTCGAACTTCCTAGTGTCACTCAGTATTATTTATTTAAAAGAAATATATGCGTATACTGATATAAATTAAACTTTCGTAGCATATTTTAGGTTTTGCTCTTCATTTTATGCATTCGTCGTTATTATTGTAATAAATGAATGATAAGTGGACAATGCTAAACATAAATTAATTTTGCGTTATTGGGCGTCCACAACATGTAAAACGTATAAAGAATAGCAGATAACAATGTTTTCTCTTGATAAACTCATCAACCTCTTTGGCGGAATAAACATATAACGCCCCAGCAGAGAGAAAATTGACAAACTGTCTAGCTGTTCAAGAAGGTAGTTATTTTGTAATAGCACCTCTGAAGCTCACTGCTTGTAAAACGAAAACGTACGTATTGTAAATATACTACTTTGTTCTTAATTTCAGACTATAATTCGATAGTTAAAATATTAACCTAATTTGTACCTAATTGAGAAGCTCCTCTCTTTCCTTAGTTATTAAGTATATACGTAAGAGTGTTCTGACGGTCACAAGCCACTGCAGATTATTGCTGGATCGCAGCCATAAACCGTTAATGCCTTTATATTTATGTAATAATTGGCGGACTTCCCCTCTCTTCTCAAACAGGTATAAAAATCGGTAGATCATTAGTCTTTTAATGATACCATAAAATTTGGGTATTTAGGAATATTTCTTTTTTTTTCTTTTTTTTTGCTTACGTAATGAAATGCTCTGACTTATCGATTTCGCTTCACGAAATCTGATAACAGTGCAAGTTTTATTAAAGAATTAGCTTGAAAACAAATTCGGAAGAGACAACCGAAGTCGAGTCTTTTTTTTTCATTCAGGATGTTCAAATAATAAGTTCACTACAATAATTTTTCGTTACGTGAGTGTGTGCATTGGCAATGTCCCTTAATACAGTACGTTGCATGTCGGGCAAACCTAAACGATTTTATACTTTATAGCATATATTTCAGACTTCATAGCTTTATCAGACATCTTGGTTCGGAAGATTAATTGTAACATTTCAATAACTTTTGCTCGCACAATGTCAAATCAATAACATTGAAAAACTCAAGTCAATTTTCTATGTTTCGTCGCTGTGTTCATTTCATTGTTTTCACACGCCGGAAGCAGCTGCAGAACGCTTGTACGTAAATCAGTACAGGCAGTTCCGATCAGCAACCACCCACCAAGTAAGATCAGTACTATCGTTCATTCTTAAACATTACATATAAAATAAATTCAATCAAAAATATACCCTAATAGAGGGAAGTCACTAAAACTGATGTGGCTGGCGATGTTTTGAGTTCAGTGACAGCAAATCCTACACAGAAAGCAATAAGACATGCTTTAATTTAAAAGTAATTTCAGTATAACTAGGGAAATCTACGACTAATTTTTGTGATAGCATCAGCTTTTTCGAGCAGAAGCTTGATACCTGCTCCTGAATTTGGGCTGCATTTAATTTACATTCTAAGTCATATTTCTCATTGCAGCAGCAACATACTACGAATTACTTGAAGGGAAAGTGGAACAAACGAACCTTAGTCCTGTGCACAAATTGATTTAGCTTTGTTCTTAATGACCAGCATAGCTCCGCTCTAAATGGGTCTACAAAAGCTAAGTTTAGTTGAAACCTTTCGATGTCGATGAAAGAAATCCTCAATCCGCTGATTTTTGAAGGGGTACCGGAAATCTAATGGATTTAAAAATGCATAAATACTTATTAAAAAAAGGAATAGCTGAGTTTTCCCCAATTATTCACAACCCGATCGTTGCTTTCGTGCACATATTTTTTAGAGTACTTGGTCTTCCTGCATAAGTTATGGTAATTACTATTGACGTGAACGTTATGTATATTTATTAATACGGGACAGAAACGTGCTTTCCATAAGTTTTACCAATAATATTGCTAATACCTATTGCATTGAATTGAGATCAGAACCTCTCATCATTCGATCTGAGCCTCGTAACAACGTGTTGCCGCCCGAATGAGTAGAGCGTTCTTTAGAGAAGACCGAGCACATCTTATAAAAATTCCCTCCAATTAACGTAAGGAGATCGTAAATAAAAGGGAAAAATGTAGTCACGGACAACATGATATAGATTTGCTTAGAACGAAACCAGTATCAGAATCACGTATTTCAGCACCAATAACGCTGTCAATCTGCGGTAAACTACATTTTTAACATTGTTTAATCCGTCCATGAATGTGAGATAAACATTGCTTTTTCTACTCTCCAGTGTGTAGCCAGCCTTTGACAACACCATGGATCTCATTCTAACAGCCAGTAACAATAAGTATCGTACCATTCTTAATACAACAGTTACTATAGACTTTGTTTCACTAATAAAAAAAGCTAAAATTAAAGTGATGGTGACTCTCAAAATCAAAATTGTCAGAGGTACAGTGGAACGAAGAAAGTAACGTAGGTCCAAAACATATCGCACGGTAGAAAGCATCTGAAACTAACAGGTGCCACTCAATCAAAGTTTTGCACAAGAGGCCACTACTGATTTGAGGACTCTTGATACAATTTTAAAATAACTAAGTTATACACTAGGCAGATAAAAATATGAATGCAAAGTAATCAGGATGAATAGAACTGCTAAAGCATCTCGGGAGGAAGATGAAGGCTCAATTTACCGTCGATGAAGAAGGTGTTAGAAACGGAATTCAAACATAATTAGCCAAGCAAATCGTCTTTTCTTTTAATCGGATTTCTCTCGAAAATTGTTTTAATCGATAGAGGCAAACAACGGAAAACAAATGTGTGTGGCCAAAAAAGTTCTCCTGATTACTCAAATATCCTCTGATTTTTAGAAGCTTTAATAGAGGGGGTGGGAGGAAAACAAAGAGGCAAACCAAATGATAGAGAGTGCTATAGATAAGCTCGGAGTAAAATATAAACAAATGTCAGAAAGGTGGAGAGACAATAAAACCGTCCAACAGAATGACACTAAAATCACTCATCAGTAAACACCATAGGTAAGTCACTGAAGTGCATCCTACGTATGCCAACGCGACACAGTGTTTAATTAACAAAGCTGTATTGCTGATTGTCACCATTTTAATTCGAGTGCAATAAAGATCAGCAAGGCACGGTACAAAGTCTCAAAGAGGTTACGGACGTTTCGCTTTCATTTTCGGTGAGCGGGGAAGCGCAGTTTGCCCTTGTCTGGTAATTTCTATATGACCCGTCACGAACAGGTTGTTTGCCCTGGCGTGTAAACTGACAACTGGGACGCAGCCCTCGCATTCAATTCCGCACTCAATAAAGTGGCGCAGTGACCAATGTGTGATGTACTACATGGAGATGGAGTAAATCGAAATGGATATCATAGTCATCAACAATACGCGGACGAAGTTTCATTTAAAAAAGAAGGAAAAAGTATTCGTTCCGGCTCATTGGATCAGCAAAATATTTGATAGGTAACAGCTAAATTCATGTCATGTCATGCTGAAATAATGGCAGACCGCTCCAGTAAAATGAGCCCGGTAAAATATAATATTACGCTGCAACGCAGGCACTGCTAGAATCAATAAAAGTGATAGCTTTTGAGTACAGACCGCTTCAATCAATCATTCTGTGAAAATATAATGTCCTCTTCCTTTAACAAGGTGGCTTGTTTTGCACTAAAACATGCTAAAGGAAAAGCTGTTTTGTGGGTCTTGTTAACGGTCTCTCTCAAATGTTAACGCAGTAACTTTTGCAGAGAGTTGTTTCTACAAGCTTCCTGTCAATCATATCGGAAAGCGAGATGATACTACACAGTTCCGGCCACCTCCTCACGCTCGTATAAAACCTGAAAGGTTCTCAAAATGTATGGAGAATGCTATTGTTGGTGGAAAGAACAAACTGAAAATTGGCACATGAGTAAGGCACCCAAAATTCAAAGAAAAATTGCTTGGAGATCTGAGAGGATTTTACGAGTATGCTATATATTTGGATTTCGGAGAATAAATGAAAACCCATAAACAAGAGAATAAGATTCAGTGGGACTTGCAATTTGCTGAGTTATAGTCACGTGATAATGCCAAGAATTTACAACGCATTACCTATACAATGAGCCTTGTAATGTAAAAATATAAAAACAGTGAATGTAAAAAATGTACAGCAGTCTGCCAATCTAATCGCATTCTTAATGACTCAATAATAGCGCCTGAAAACATTTTTCTGCAAATGACTCACAAAAATGTTCTTAATAGGGCAATATATTTTAAGTTAGCCCGACACAGATCAGTAGTTAATGAAGTAACTCAGTTCTCAGGGTAGTTACGTAATCGACAACAGTTAATTGTCCTATCCTTTTTTACCCAACACCACAGACATTATTCCACGCTCGTGGGAAGTCGTGGGCTTATTGCACCAGAGAATATTTCACAAGTCTGTTCGATGTAAACTGCAGCAATACGTAGCTTAATATCGTGGTTTCGTCTCGATTCCCCGATATGAGATAACAAGAGTAGCATCTACAAATGAAATCCTATAATGGAACTGGAATCCTGTGACCAGACCTTTTCTGCCTGGGATGTTATCTCTTTATATAAAGAAAAGCTGTAAGTAAAAATTGTTAAATTATTATCAGTGGCCGCCGGGCTCGTAGGATCTGAAAGGAAGTTAATTTTCCTAATCGACGGCACGTCTCGTAGATGAACTAAAAGAAAAATGTTAAAGATTTTCTAAGCTAGCGGCTAACAATGAAAATTATTTGCTAGGCCCATATCTACTTAGGACAATCCAGTAATCAGATTACAAATTGACTGACCGCATACACAAATTCTTTTGACAAAATGACCATAATATTTTTCTGGTTTTAAGTACAACTTTTAGCTGGCACAGCAAGATGAGCTTCACACAAGAACGCCCTCTTAGGTCCGAACCCAAGCAGGTAAGATAAGCGAATGACAAAGGAAAGATAGTTCATGCATAGAAGCGCAAGCGTCCATGGAATAACATGTCCATTGTAGTTCTATCTCTTCTTATTGGCGAACTTGTCGATTATTTATAAAATTTATCATAATGTTTAGTTTACATTATCTTAAACCCCAGTCCACCCAGGAGAAACAGCACAACCTTGTGACAGAAGGCTGATTTCACGATCTCCTTTGTGCAACAGTTACATAGCAATAAATTAGTAGCTGCTCTGTCATTCACCATTTTCGTTAAATTTATCATATTTACAAGCTTTCCTTCGGGTATAGTTTCACTCCAGATATTAGCAAGCTTTCTGTAACTACATCCCTGTTTGTAGCGGTACATCATTCCCCTTCATTGTAGCAATCTTTCGTTCGACTTCGAATGGAAGGGGAAGAAGAACAAGAAGAAGCAAACGGAGAACATCATTAGCTAGTACCTATCACTGAGTTTAAAATATACTAAGAGAGAACGTTTATCACACACGACAGTAGTGCTGAATAGTATAATGCGAACTAATATTTTCTCCGACATTCTTCAATTTATTTATAATTTCTTACAAGAAACAACACTGCTGCCACTTAAACTGACACACCACAAGAGCGGCATGCAACAAACGTCAAACCGAAATGAAGGGTTCTACATGCTCAAATACAGGGTGGCTTTGATTAAACTTCCGCTAGTAGAGCCACTGGGGACGGAAAACTACTTACAATACGGCTAGCCAACTTTACAGGAATGATGTTCAGATTTTAAGCTCAAGGATTTTCATTGTTTGTGTCATGACTTGGCATTAGTCGCCGGAACTGGTACGGCGACACAGGGTTCAAACACTAGTATTAGTGTTCATTACAGTCGCAGACAGTTAGCATGGTTGTGGCCAAGGTAAGCAATGCTTTACTCTTGAAGCTGTTTTACCAATACAACAGAAACAGCGCTGTTGCTTTTCGTGGGTATCGACACCGCACTGGAGTTGAAGAACATGACTGCGATGTTCGAATCAACCGGCAATACGGGAATTCCTACTGGAGAGGCCGACGTCCATTTGCGTCAGCAATTGTTGAAGACGTTACCATTGCCGTGGCTGAGAATGCTCGGCGGAATGTGCGAGCTCCAAACGGATCACCAGCTGCCTCACGGCTGATAAACAATCGGGGCTCCAACGTCATTTCGGGCAGCGACAGAGTAATCTCAAGTGCGAATCCAGATTGACGTGGATGCGGATGCTCGTCAAACTGAGCAACTTTTGCAACTTGTAACGCAAGCACGGCACACAATGAACTACTCTTACCATTTCTGTGGAAATTGAAATGTGTTTCTTTCAATGATTTAATCGTTAATTCTCTTCTGCATGTCTTTACACATCCACGTTTATTATGAGGGCCCTCTGAAATAGCCGAATGTTTAATTACAACCACTCTATATGGATGATTAGCGCTTCCCAACCACCGCACAATGTCACAAGAATGTTGCGTCCGCCTCACTCTCTATACAAAATGATTAAAAAGCGGGTTCTTCACTCAAAAATCACATTTCAATATCGACGATGACACGTCTATCAGCTTATGTCTGACCCATAAGCGGTTGGATCGCGGTCTGTGGAGACTGCAGTCTACCGTACAGTGAAATGCGGCCCACACCGATCGTCTCACGACTATCAGGGAATCTGGAACAGATGGCTTCGAGTGTGGCATACTCAAAGTCGCGTAGGATCTTAACTACCCCACGTGACTAGCTCCCGAGAGGACGGACATAGTGCTTACCCCGCCGTTTAGAAGTGTACGGACACTTCAAGCACTCTGAGGCATAAAATGGCTTGTTTGCACCAGGGCATGTACCCACTGTGACGGAGGAGATGCGGGACGCTACAGGATGCCAACACGGCTGCCACTGTGGCGATTTCCCTTGAAACGTGACAGTAGAGAGATGTGCGCCGATAGCGGTGCACCCTTTGTAAGTAGGCTGTTTAGGACTTATGTTGGTAACGCCACGTTGCGCTCTGTACGAAAATCACTGACTGTGCTGTGTCCAGTCTGTGGCTGGTTTGCATTGTTGGAATATTTGCTATTGTAGTGTTGCGTAGTTGTATGTGAACAGCGCGTAGCACTGCGCAGTTGGAGGTGAGCCGCCAGCAATGGTGGATGTGGGGAGAGAGATGGCAGAATGTTGAGAGCGGACGATCTGGACGTGTGTCCGTCAGAAAAACAAATTATATATATATATATATATATATATATATATATATATATATATATATATATAATGACTTTTGAGCACTATTAAGGTAAATACATTGTTTGTTCTCTATCAAAATCTTTCATTTGCTAGCTATGCTTGTCAGGAATTAGATTTTTTATTTAGCTGGCAGTGTTGGCGCTCGCTGTATTGCAGTAGTTCGAGTAACGAAGATTTTTTTGAGGTAAGTGATTCATGAAAGGTATAGGTTATTGTTAGTCACGGCCATTCTTTTCTAGGGGTTATTGAAAGTCAGATTGGGTTGCGCTAAAAATACTGTGTGTCAGTTTAGTGATTGAGAGAATCAAGTAACGTAAGAGGTTTACCAGCACAGTAATTCATAAATTTTTCTAAGGGGATGTTTCACCCACGACAACACTGGGCGTAGCAGTGACGAAACGTCTTGTTTTCAGACGATTCCTGGTTCTGCATACCACGGCACAATGGATGAATCAGGGTAAGTTAACACTCGTCTTCACTGTCAAGTGTTCCTAGCTTTGCTCTTGGAGGAGGCGGAACTGATACTACAACACGTACAATATTAGATCGCTTTATTACATCTTGAACAATTTCTAAATACTTAACCTTGTTACAGCTGATATCCGCGGGAATGTCATTAGCATTTATTATTGTCTCTGAATATTAACGTACCATTTGATGAGAACAAGACACTAGTCTCTTCTCAGAGAGTACAATTGACTATAAACGTTTTCATAGACTTCTGTCCGACATAACTATCGCTCTGCTGGCTTGGTAGAAAGATGTTGCTGTCGTCTTAGGGGATGACCGCAGACTACGCTGAATGACAGTGCGTTGACACATAAGTAAGCGAGCTGATGTGTTGGCGCATTGATACTCTTTTGGACTTGTTTCTGCCAACTCTGCTCATTCGTCTCCGAGTCTGGCAGCGATTATGCTTACCTGTGGTTTCGTAGCGAGATACCAACCTTGCCATGATACGTGGTTTTTCGGACAACACCACATAAGTGAGCGAATGTTGACAGATTGCACTCCTTATCGCCATAAGGGCGCACCTGGTGTAATGCTAATATATGGTCCATTTTGAAAAAAACAATCAGCAGTTGTTCACGTAGTTCGTAATTTGGACAGCATGCGTTGCAAGCAAGTGTAATTCCGGTAGCTTTGTACTTTCAAGGTCTCTGTGACGTTATCTTTCAATACGATAGCAGAAGCTCGCATGTTTTGCCCATGCTGTCCTGTACTTTCTCGACACAGCGATTTTTGACTGTTGCTCTGCCCAGCATATCCTCCAGACGGTTCACCCACTGAGCAGTATCCATATCGATCATTGCTACTCATTTCCATTCGTGCATAGATGGATTGCAGTGGATGCCGCTGCGAGGTGAATCAGCTACATGTATTAAGAGAACTTCTATGATGTTTGGGAGGTAGGAGACGACATATTGGCAGAAGTAAGGCTGTGGAAACGGGGCCTGAGTCGTGTCTGGGTAGCTCAGATGGCAGAGTACTTGCCCGCGAGAGGTATAGGTCCCGAGTTCGAGTCTTGGTCCGGCAAACAGTTTTAATCTTCCAGGAAGCTACATGTATTAAATTTCCTGACCGATTTTCCCTCAGTTATTCTCTCCTCACCAAGTATTGACGAAAATATTCTTCAAGTGGGCAGTGAAATGTTGGTGAAATGGATTACTAGCTTCGATAGGGGTGAAGCATAATCTTTTATCTATATACAAGAACAGACCTAACTGTGCACATGAATTGGCATGAATATTGCACATAATATTCCAACATCATTTCCAATCTGTGAGTGCACAGATGGGATACTTCCAAATATAGTGCCGAACCACCTCTGGCCAGGCGTCATGCAGTAACTGGACGTGGCATGGTATCAACAAATCTTTGGAAGTCTCTTGTAGAAATATTGAGCTGCATCTGAAGCCGTCTACAGCTGCGAATTGGCTGCCCCTGCAGGATTTTGTGCACGACCTGACCTCTCGTTATGTCCCCTAAATCTACGATGGGATTCACGTCGGGTGGCTGAATCATTCGCACGAACTGCCCACAATGTTCTTCAAACAAATCGCGAACAGTAGTGGGTCGGTGATATGGCGCAATGTCAACTATAAAAATTCCATCTTTGTTTGATAACATGGAGTCCATGGATGGCCGAAAATGGTCTTCAAATAGGCGAATATAATCATTTTTAGTCAAGTATCAGTACAATATGAACAGAGGAACCAGTCAATTCCATGTAAACACAGCCCACACCATTACAGAGTCACCGCTAGTTTGACAGTCCCTTGGTAACAACTTGGGTCCTTACAACTGAAATCGGGATTCATCTGACCAAGCCACGATTTCCAGTCGTCTTGGGTCCGACCAATATGGTCAGGAGCTCAGGAGAGGAGCTGTAGGCGATGTCTCGCATTAGCATACTCTTTCGCGGCAGTCGTCTGCTCCCATAACCGTTTAACGCCGAATTTCGCCTCGTTGTCCTATTGGATATGTTCGTGATATGTCCCACATTGATTTCTGCGGTTATTTCACGAAATGTTACTTGCCTGTTAGCAGTGACAACTCTACACAAACGCCGCCGCTCTCGATCGCTATGTGCAGGCCGTCGGCACCTGTGGGTGTCCATAATGAAAGGTAACGCCTGAAATTTGGTATCTTAGGTACACTCTTGACACTATATATCTCGGAATATTGAATTCCTTAACGATTTCCGAAATGGAGTGTCCCATGCGTCTAGCTTGTAACCTCCCCCTCACTTATCGAGCTTCATGACAGTGAAAAATTAAACCGCGTGTACCTAATGGAAATTTGAGAAAAGCAATCGTCTCCGAAGTTAATCAGCCGGGAAAGAGGGGGGAAAGGGTTACATCTAAATGAAAGGAAAAATGCAAATGAAACTGGTGGAAATTAATTTTGAAAGAGGATAAAGGTAATGAAGAAAGTAAACGTGCGGTCGTTACGTTAACAATGAAGTGGCGTTGATTAGATATGTGAGATTTGGGGAAAATTACGGTCACCAGTCCTATGGACAACTACTATAATAACTGAAAAAGAAAGGTTAATGCACATATAATTAGCACTAAAAGAGTGGCAACTGAAGGTTGACACTTGTTGCGTGAAAACTGAATGTTTGTCAGAAGCAATAAATTTTGCTACACGCTGACTTAATTTAGCAAAAGAACTAATAAAACCGGAAAATGAAAGTTAATTCAGTGACTAAAATTAAGAGTTAACTTTTGTTCTGAAGCACTACGAAATTAAATTAAATAAGGTTGGTCTTGGGCTACCTCAACAATCATCTCAAAAGCAACTTCAATCTACGCAATTTAGAAACAAGAGATTTAACTTTGAACTTGAATTAAATGATTTTGAACAATTAACAATAGTAAAATTTAGTACGTTCCAAGCTGAGCTGTAGTCACAGGTAAGCTAAAATGTGGCAACAAAACTCCCACTCTTAATTAGTGCTTGTGTAATCTAAATATTGTAGCCAGCAATGAATACTTTAATTGAACTTTGAAATTAAAGCAGTGAAATGGAATCATATCACACTACTGGGCATTAAAATTGCTACACCACGAAGATGACGTGCTGCAGAAGCGAAGTTTAACCGACAGGAAGAAGATGCTGTGATATGCAAATGATTAGCTGTTCAAAGCATTGACACAAGGTTGGCGCCGGTGGCGACACCTACAACGTGCTGACATGAGGCATGTTTCCAACTGATTTCTCATTCACAAACAGCAGTTGACCAGCGTTGCCTGGTGAAACGTTGTTGGGATGCCCCGTGTAAGGAGGAGAAATGCGTACCATCACGTTCCCGACTTTGATAAAGATCGGATTGTAGCCTATCGCGATTGCGGTTTATCGTATCGCGACATTGCTGCTCGCGTTGGTCAAGTTCCAATGACTGTTAGCAGAATATGCAATGGGTGAGTTCAGGAGGGTAATACGGAGTGCCGTGCTCGATCCCAACGGCCTCGTATCACTAGCAGTCGAGATGACTGGCATCTTATCCGCATAACTGTAACGGATCGTGCATCCACGTCTCGATCCCTGAGTCAACAGATGGAGACGTTTGCAAGACAACAATCATCTGCATGAACAGCTCGACGACGTTTGCAGCAGCATGGACTATCGGCTCGGAGACCATGGCTGCGGTTACCCATGACGCTGCACCACAGGCAGGAGCGCCTGCGAAGGTGTACTCAATGACAAACCTGGGTGCACGAATGGCAAAACGTCATTTTTTCCGATGAGTCGAGGTTCTGTTTACAGCATCATGATGGTCGTATCCGTGTTTGGTGACATCGCAGTGAACGCACATTGGAAGTGTGTATTCGTCATAGCCATACTGGCGTATCACCCGGCGTGATGGAATGGGGTGCCATTCGTTACACGCCTCGGTCACCTCGTGTTCGCATTGACGGCACTTTGAACAGTGGACGTTACATTTCAGATGTGTTACTACCCGTGGCTCAACCCTTCATTCGATCCCTGCGAAACCCTACATTTCAGATGGATAACGCACGAGCGCATGTTGCAGGTCCTGTACGGGCCTTTGTGGATACAGAAAATGTTCGACAGCTGCCCTGGCCAGCACATTCTCAAGATCTCTCACCAACTGAAAACGTCTGGTCAATGGTGGCCGAGCGACTGGCTCGTCACAATACGAAAGTCACTTCTATTGATGAACTGCGGTGTCGTGTTGAAGCTGCATGGGCAGCTGTACCTGTACACGCAATTCAAGTTCTATTTGACACCATGCCCAGGCGTATCAAGGCCGTTATTACGGCCAGAGGTGGTTGTTCTGGGTGCTGATTACTCAGGATCTATGCACCCAAATTGCGTGAAAATGTAATCACATGTCAGTTCTAGTATAATATATTTGTCTAATGCCCAGTTATCATCTGCATTTCTTCTTGGTGTAGCAATTCTAATGGCCAGTAGTGTATTTACAAAACAAACCAATTATACATCGACATAAATGCTTAACTATATATATATATACAAATTGTAAAACAATCACAATATATAAAGACACAGAAATGTCATTTCTTCAGGTAACAAAATAAGGAACAAATATATAGTACAATAGATGGAAATAGGAGGCTATGCATTTCCGGCGTTACAAGCTCCAACTACCATTCTGCGTTCAAAGTATGTTAATTCCAGTCGCGCGACTCTAACCACGTTGGCAATCTTTTCACATGAATTAACTGAGTACAAACGATAGCTCTGCCTATACGCCCCCCCCCCCCCCCCCCTTTACGCATTGTATACGCGATACTACCACCGTCTGTATACGAGGGTTGGAACTAACTATGACAACTATTTATTTGCAACCGATACAAAAGAGCTAAATGTCCTTCAAAGTAGCCACCAGCGTTGTGTTGAACCCGTTGCCAGCGATGTGGAAGGCGTAGTATACCGTTAGCAGAGCCTGTTCTGTCGATGGTGTGGATGGAGCGGTCTACTGCCTGTTGAATGTCTGGAACAGTTCTGAAGCGAATGCCACCATGAGGTTCCTTTGTCTTCTGAATCAAATCAAAGTCACAAGGACTCACGGTCGGGGAGTATGATGTATGGTACAGTACTTCCCAGTCCCATCGACCGAACAGAGCAGCCATAGCTTGCGTTTTATGCGCCCGCGCATTGTCGTGCAAAATGGTGGTTGGGTTGCGTAGAAAGTGTCGTCGCTTCTTCCGCAAAGCTCGTCGCAGGTGATGCTCCAAAAGCGAACAGTAATACTGTCCATTGACGGTCTGCCGTGGAGGAACGTAAAGCGTTTGGATAACACCATCACAGTCGTACACGAGAATCACTATAACTTTAGACCGCTCCATTCGCTGCTCCATCAACAGAACAGGCTGTGCTCACGGTATACTACGCCTTCCACATCGCTGTCAACGGGTTCTACACAACGCTTGTTACTACTTTGAAGGATGGTTGGGAAGGTGACGTACGCAGCTTGCACTATAATCTGTTCCAAGTTACATGTTTTAATCTGAACCTCGGTTTCAGTCAAGACACCTCTGCAGATTAGTTGCACTGACCTTTCCAAGTTACGGGTGTGACTGCACAGTGCAAGATTGCAATATCATTTAAAATCCGAAATGATTCTCTGAGCACGAATAGTGAAAATTCATTCAAATCAATTATAACTGTGCCATAAACGAACACATCAGAACATTTCCGTAATACTAAATATTCCCGTACAAACCAAGTCACACAATCTACTCTACTTCAGAATTATTTATTAGACTGAGAGCCAATTAGTACACATAAAAGTGGGTTTCATAGGTATCATTGACCGTATTGTGAAAGGATTGGCTTCTTGCTCCAGACATTAACGTTTCAAATCATGGGACAAAACTACTTTAATAAACGTATATTTATACAGTGAAGAAACATACAACTTGTATTTCTACTATCTAATCCCGTTTGTATGGAGTGTAGCCATGTATGGAAGTGAAACATGGACGATAACCAGTTCGGACAAGAAGAGAATAGAAACTATCGAAATGTGGTGCTACAGAAGAATGCTGAAGATAAGGTGGGTAGATCACGTAACTAATGAGGAGGTATTGAATAGGATTGGGGAGAAGTTTGTGGCACAACTTGACTAGAAGAAGGGATCGGTTGGTAGCACATGTTTTGAGGCATCAAGGGATCACAAATTTAGCATTGGAGGGCAGCGTGGAGGGTAAAAATCGTAGAGGGAGACCAAGAGATCAATACACTAAGCAGATTAAGAAGGATGTAGGTTGCAGTAGGTACTGGGAGATGAAGAAGCTTGCATAGGATAGAGTAGCATGGAGAGCTGCATCAAACCAGTCTCAAGACTGAATACCACAACAACAACAACAATCCCATTAATGCAAGCAAAGAATTAACAGTGGGACAGTGAATGGTATCATATCATAGGGCGTGGTCTTATAAGTTTGACTGAAAATCTGGGAAAGGTTAATCAAAAAAATTTCCTCACAAATGTCGGTACTCGTTACGTACTCAATTTCGCGTTCCACAAAGTACATAGTAATTCTTCCTGAATGATATCAGATCACTAGTCAGTGGAAATATCACGTGCAAAGACAATGTCATTAGATACAACAATTTATCGATTAAACCAGCAGGCCCTAATAAAGTTAACGAGGTCTTCATCACACGATTCGTGAGGTAACATGTAATCAAATTATCAAAAAGGGAGTTCATGCTGCCTAACTTTTCAGACTAAGTTACACTTGACGGTATTTCTTAAGAAACAAAGCCGACACGATCAAGCTACACATATTACGGTGAAATATATGAAAAAGAAAAGGAATGACGAAAAGTTGTACAAAACACATCTACGAATGATATTACCATATTCAAGTACCTCCTTCCTCATCTACCCCAGACTGCTCAGGAGAACACGTGTGATCACATATCAGTTCCCAACAAGAGCGATAGAGAAGTACAGTGACCGAAACGGTTCAATAGAAAGCACTTAAAGAAGTGAAATAAATTAACAAGCTGACTCATTTCTTCTACACAGGCTGGTTATTAGCGTTACAGACGTGTGTCGTGAGTCAGCGTCAAGAGCACGCTAGACGCGGGTCCAGATACGAGATTTGTGAAACAAATGGGACTCACCCGTTTCAGCATTAAAACATTCAAAGAGACTTCTTCAGTTTCGTCTGCGAATTTCGTAGCAGTAGTTGCCGGCACTCGTCTGCTGCAAAATATTTTGGTTTGCTCTGTATGTGTTGTAATCCAAGTGATAAATTAGATTGCACACATCAGAAAATATGTATTGTGACAGTTAATTGCTGCAATGCTGAGAAAACGTCATTTTTAGCATTATAAACCTATGTTTATGAATTGACTCGGTTATGTGTTTTCTTATTCAGACAACATTTAGCACGATGGATTTCAGCCGGCCACAGTGGTCGTTTAACCGACAGGGCAAAGTGCCCAACTGTATTTACTTTGGTTCAAGGCAGCGGAGCTGACAAAAGCAGTATTTCATCCGATAAGTATACTAACGGCGATAACACGGCAGGTGCCAAACGCCGATTTTACAGAAATTTTGTTCAGTGGAAGAGTCAATGTAATGTCAGCTTATCCGTCGATAATCTGCCTTTTGAGAGAAAAACGATGGTCAATGTTTTCACGGTACTTTATGTGCCTTTTAGCGGATAAAGAGTACAACCGAAACGATATCACAATGTCTAGCGTCGCGGCAGTAATCGACATTTAAATTGCGTCGGTAACTTTGACTGCCGGGTTCTCAGAAATAGTAGAGTATCTACGCATAAGCAGAGACATTGATTCGTTTATTTTTAATTCTCTTCCAATGAGCGGAGTATCTGGGAAATCTCGTTATGGGAATTGCCTTGATTTATTTGCAAGGAAGGAAGGAAGATTGTGTTTAAGGTCCCGACGACATCAAGGTCATAGGAGACGGAGCACAAGCTCGGATTGTGTCGAGGGTGGGGAAGGAAGCCGGCCGTGCCCTTCCGAAGGAACCATCCCGGCATTAGCGTGGAGCGGGTTTGGGGAAATCATGGAAACCTAAATCTGTATGGCCTGATGAGGGTTTGTACCGTCGTCCTCCCGAATGCGAGTCTAGTGTGCCAACAACTACTCGCCTCGCTCGGTTTTGCTTCGTAAGGCATAAGTGTATTAAGAACTTGGTGGAAGGGCGTGTTCTCTGATTACAAGTGTCTATAAAGGTGCCTTCAAATAATTTAAGAAAACCAGTACAACGATCATAACATTCCCACACCAGGCAAAGGACACTGGATGCTGTAATAAAAGGAAAGATGCAGTTTGCTTCAGCAGCCAAACTACTCAGCGTCCCTGGAACACACACTTACGAGAAGATTTCTTAAACGAAAAAAAGCCCATGGCACTACTGAAGACAATTCATCGAAACGTCCGACGTGTATTCAGCGAGAAAAAATCTCTCCTTAACCACGTTTTCGACATAGAACGAATATATTATGGCATATCGGTAAGCCATTTCGGCCACCTGGCATTTCAGGTTTCTGAGAGGAATAATCTTCCACACTCACTCAACAAAGAGAAAAAGATGGCAGGGAAGAATCGGGTGACACAGTTTAGGAATGGACACCCAAAAAACATACGTTTTAGAAAACCACATTTCACTTCATTGGTCGGAGCACATGACTATAATGAAGGTAATATGCATTATTTTTTCTATGTTCTCGAAGAAGTGCAAGAAGAAAAAAAAACATCTTCATCATCCCCATGGAATCCATTATGTTGATTTGACTGGCCTAATAACAGTTCAATCGAGACACTTAAAAGTTTTTTCGCGTAAGGGCAGACGTTAAAAATAGAGTTGTGCATAAAGGAGAAGTGAATGGAAATAACGATAATGAAGGCTGATATTTCTTGTTGTAAGTCCAAAAGATATCATAGCTTTACCAAAATTAAACGTAACCGAACAACAACAAAGAAAGAAAAGCCGTAGAAACAGCAAGGGAACGATAATAACGTAGAGAATACAAAATTGGACTGTTAGAAGATAAGTTGAACGAAGATAGGCAGATCAACAAGACAAGACAAAGCCACTAGAAACCAAAGAAAAGGGTAAAAGATCTAAGCCTGCTGAACTGAATAAAAGGAAAGCAAATACCCAACAAGGAAAGGACCCAGTAAAGTGCAATAAGGAAGTTTCTGGAGAATACAGTGAAGAACAAAATAACACTGAAATTTTACATTGTTACGGACACATCTCTAACTCCAATGGCAATAAAAGTTGAATTAAGTGTTGTAATTGCAAGCAGGTGGACTAATGCCGAACTAATAGCTGACTTCCGAACGTAATTCGACTTTGAACAGTAGTGGGTAAGTCAGATTGCACAGTTTCTTTAATTGGTAGAATACTGGGGGAATGCAATCAATCTACAAAGAAGATCACAATCATGCGTGTGACCAATTCTAGAATACTGACCAAATATGTGTTATCTACACCATATAAGACTAACAGCGGTTTTTGTAGGTACACAGGAAAAGGCAGCACGAATAGCCACAGGCTTGTTTTACCTTTGGGTAAGTGTGACAGAGATGATGGAAAAACTGAACTGACAGGCTCTTGAAGATGAGGAAGCTTTTCCGAGGAAGCCTAAGTACAAAGTTTCAAGAATTGTCTTCAAATGATGACTGTAGGAATACACTAAAACCTCCTAGCTATGGCTCAGTAGGGATCGTGAGAACAGTTAGATTAACTACAGCACACACAGAGACATAACAATCATTCTTCTCGCGCTCCATACGCAAATGGAACTGGAAGAAACACTAATAAGTTGTGTAACGGGACGTATCCTCTGTCATCCACTTCACAGTGCATGAAGATATAGATGTAAATGTAGTTGAGAAGTGTTGCTGTGTAACTTTGAAACTGAAAACACATTATTATTCTGAATAATTTGTAAGTTATTCAAGTCGAAAAGTATAAACGAAAATCTACTCTAGTTCCGTCTTAGCCTCACGTAGTGCTCAATCTAAGGGTCCCTACCTCCGAACCATGTTCATGACGTACAGAATTTCCTCAGAATACTCCGCAGCAGTTTTTGCTATTAACGACGCACGTCACTTCATGTAAGAGACTGAAAATCCTAAGTCTACGGTATAGTAGAAATGAATTCAATTTACCTGCATGTGTTTCACTTGCTGATACATTAACAACAGTTGTACAGAATGGCTTTAGGGCGGGCACGGTTTTGTCGCACAAAGTTCTGTCATACCCTTGTGTCCTTTGAGCAGCGTCGCAGCCAGCGAATTCCTGAGTCTCGATATGCGTCTCGTACACAAGACATTTCACATGACCCCACAAGAACAACTAAAGTGAGGCGAGATCAGGTGAATGCTCTGGGCACGAAAGACGAGCCCCTCCGCCTATCCACTTCTGAGGGAGTGTCTGATCCAGGTGTTGACGAACCATCAGTACAAAAGTGATATTGACCTGAATCATGTAGGAACCAAATCCGTTGATAAATAACAATTGGGATTTACACGAATCTTCTCGTTGCGTTGAATACCCTACAATCTTAATAACAACAGAACCGGTACATTTATTGCATTGTCAGAGGTATTAGAATGATTTTCACTTGAAACTTTCGAGTAGGTCGTTTCTGGATCGAAGTGCCTTATCTCAGATGGATAGATTTAGCCTTCTCCGTCATCCGTGAAGGTTTGTAACATCATCACGAAATCACCCTGCACACAGTTTATACAGGCATACAGGGAATAGAAAAATAATGTGAACACTCGCAGTAATGGGATGGTTGTGCTCGACGGTCAACAAGGCAAGTAAGGCACATTTCGCACTGGACTGTGTTCATTACGGAGTAGGCATCAGCGCAGGCTGTTTACGAGTAGTGTACACTTCGTATTTGCATTCAGAGGCCGAGTTCGACGTGAAATGAAAGACCTAATAAGAGTTCCAAAGAGGACACGCTGTGGGGATCCGATTAGGTGGAAAATCAGTAACCGAGACAGCCAACTTATTGAATGTTTCAAAAGCAACTGTTTGAACACCGTAGTGCAAAATCCAGATCAATAAAAACGAACGCACTCTCAACAGCAAGGTTTGCGTCATAATTTCTTGGTGTGGTGTGTTGATAGAGGGTTGCCATTCATATTGGTGTGCCGATTAAAGACAGGGTCGCTTTATGCTCAAATGTGTGTGAATTCCTAAGGGACCAAACTGCTTAGTTCATCGGTCCCTAGACTTACCCGATACTTAAGCTAATTTAAATTAACTTATTGTTGTGTACATAGTTCTAAGCTAATTTAAATTAACTTATTGTTGTGTACATAGTTCCGCGTAGTCAGCGCGTACACAACTTTCCCACTAGAGCGCGCCCCGTTAAGCACAACAGCGCAGGCGCAGCGCTCGTCCGTCTCCGCACTACGAGATGGCGCTGCTTTAAAGACTGACCAAATTCTGCTTCCGCCGATCCGCGCATTAGTATGAAACGCAGCCAATGAGATTGCTGCTAACGCAGAACCTTTTATCCTCGCGGATCACACTCGCGCAGTGATACCTGAACGCGCGAGGTATTATAACGAGTGTACAGACCTCCGATTAGTCAGTCTGCATTAGTCTGTACCAGTCTGCATGTGTCTGTACCAGTCTATAGTCAAGTTTCAGCCTGCACCTAAGAAGATTATCATATTCCTGTACATAGCCGTGAAGATAAATGTATAGACACTTTGTCAAGTATCACAGATTAACGTACCAAGACCAAAGGAACTTCAGGTTGTCAATTGTAAATAGCGTCCAGAATCAAGTTAAGTAATTTTATTCTTTTTATTATTTTAATAAATGTGTGTCAAAAATTAATCAAGTTCTGTTTGAAGTTGGTCACTGTCAATCTGCTACTCTAAGCGTGCAAGTGGCATTTCTATCGTCCGACCTAACAGTAGAACATAAACACGCCAAAATAAGACCACGAGAGATATTGCTGACACTGGCCTACTTCGTTAGAGCGACAAGTCAAATAATCTGATGGTGTGTGTACCGAAGGTATTACAGTACGCACACTACACTTATGCTAAGAACAACATACTTATCCATGCCCGAGAGAGGACTCGAACCTCCGGCGGGAGGTGCCGAGCAGTCCATAACATGACACCTCAAACAGCAGGACCACTCCGCGCGGCTCGCTTTACGCTCTAGGAGCGCTGCTATCATGTCGTGGGGCTGAAGTAAATATCTGAATCAGGCCCACATGTCACGAAAGGTGTCTCATGCCTGCACTAGCAGGTGAGCAGCAGTATTTTGAACCCGTGTGTCTGCTGGATCGGGCTAGCACCGCAGCCGCGCTTTCTTCAGCACGTCTCTCTCCTGCTGGCCTCACTGAAGCGGTCGCAAAGTAGCGGCAGCGCGCCGCGCCGCGCCGCGCCGGCAAATGTTTTGACAGCGGGCGCCCGCAGCCGGCGTTAAATACACACTTTATTCGTTTGTCTTGCCGCGACACTGGGGGTGGCGCCGGGAGCGCTCGGCTCGCTGTTAAAACAGCCACGGCGGACAAAAGGCCGGCGGGCCGCGGGCCGTACCCGGTCAGGTCGAGTCCTCACACCTCCTCTCGCAAAAGAGGCCTGGCTGAGCAGGGTTATTAACAGTGCTGGCACCGTATCTGCTGCGTGACTCTACATGTTGTCATTCCCTTGCGGAGGAGACGCTGCTAAACATTTAATTTTATCTATTCAGCCGGTGTTGAGAAGGGAGCGAAGTGGGGTTGCTGCCCTTCCCTGTTGCATGAACAGTATATAAAGCAAACAATAGAGGAAACGAAAAGGAAATCGAGAAAGGCAATTAAATTACAGGAAGAACAAATGTGAACTATGAGGATTCACCACGATGGATTTATGTCACAATATTTTTTATTCACAGTGTGCCGTAGTGTTTATGAATTTAATTTATACAGTGTGTTACAAGAAGGTACGGCCAAACTTTCAGGAAACATTCCTCACATACAAATAAAGAAAATATGTTATGTGAACGTGTGTCCGGAAACGCTTAGTTCCCATGTTAGAGCTCATTTTAGTTTCGTCAGTATGTACTGTACTTCCTCGATTCACCGCCAGTTGGCCCAATTGAAGGAAGGTAATGTTGACTTCGATGCTTGTGTTGACATGCGACTCATTGCTCTACAGTACTAGCATCAAGCACATCAGTACGTAGCATCAACAGATAAGTGTTCATCACGAACGTGGTTTTGCAGTCAGTGTAATGTTTACAAATGCGGAGTTGGCAGATGTCCGTTTGATGTATGGATTAGCACAGGGCAATACCCGTGGCGCGGTACGTTTGTATCGAGACAGATTTCCAGAACGAAGGTGTCCCGACAGGAAGACGTTCGAAGCAATTTATCGGCGTCTTAGGGAGCACGGAACATTCCAACCTATGACTCGCGACTGGGGAAGACCCAGAACGACGACACCTGTAATTGACGAGGCAATTCTTCGTGCAGTTGACGATAACCCTCATGTCAGCATTAGAGAAGTTACTGCTGTACAAGGTAACGTTGACCACGTCACTGTATGGAGAGTGCTACGGGAGAACCAGTTGTTTCCGTACCGTGTACAGCGTGTGCAGGCACTATCAGCAGCTGATTGGACTCAACGGGTACACTTCTGCGAATGGTTCATCCAACAATGTGTCAATCCTCATTTCAGTGCAAATGTTCTCTTTACGGATGAGGCTTCATTCCAACGTGATCAGATTGTAAATTTTCACAATCAACATGTGTGGGCTGACGATAATCCGCACGCAATTGTGCAATCACGCCATCTACACAGATTTTCTGTGAACGTTTGGGCAGGCATTGTTGGTGATGTCTTGACTGGACCCCATGTTCTCCCGCCTACGCTCAATGGAGCACGTTATCATGATTTCATACGGGATACTCTACGTGTGCTGCTAGAACATGTGCCTTTACAAGTACGACACAACATGTGGTTCATGCACGATGGAGCTCCTGCACATTTCAGTCGAAGTGTTCGTACGCTTCTCAACAACAGATTCGGTGACCGATGGACCAATTCCATGACCTCCACGCTCTCCTGACCTCAACAATATTGACTTTCATTTATGGGGCATTAGAAAGCTCTTGTCTACACAATCCCGGTACCAAATGTAGAGACTCTTCGTGCTCGTATTGTGGACGGCTGTGATACAATACGCCATTCTTCAGAGCTGCATCAGCGGATCAGGGATTCCATGCGACGGAGGGTGGCTGCACGTATCCTCGCTAACGGAGGACATTTTGAACATTTCCTGTAACAAAGTCTTTGAAGTCACGCTGGTACGTTCTGTTGCTGTGTGTTTCCATTCCATGATTAATGTGATCTGAAGAGAAGTAATAAAATGAGCTCTAACATGGAAAGTAAGCGTTTCCGGACACATGTCCACACAACATATTTTCTTTCTTTGTGTGTGAGGAATGTTTCCTGAAAGTTTGGCCGTACCTTTTTGTAACACCCTGTGTACACTAACGGCAACAAAAACAAAAAATCGCAGTGCCTAGAAGGAGACATGCGACATAAATAAAAATTAGTAGGCGTGTTGCCACATCTGGAAAATTATGTCTATTCCAGTTTCACGCCAGTCTCATAACAGTCGCCCTAAAAGCACCTCTGTGAGGATGCAAATCAGGTTAGCCATGAAAACACGCTGTAACGGACGTGGTGAGTTGATGTTAGTCAAGAAGGTCTTTAGGACGACGAAGACGCCATTATTTAGTTTGAAGGTGGTGCTGTAAGACGGCTACGAAAGGCTACATGTTGCTTCTGCAGAAAGACGTGGCAGTTTTGTAGACACTCTACATGATTGCTGACAGCGATGGCCACGAGAATGTACGATCGCAAAAAGACCGGTCCCCGGAAGGCCACGTGACATCTCCGACAGGGAAGACCGTCGCGTTTGGAGAATGGATCTGGCACATCGTACCCCCAGCAACAATTTGAACAATTACACCTCAGTGAAACAAAGAACTGTTACAAATCTGTTACCACAAGGATAGCTCCGAGCCAGCCGCTTTCTAACGTGCATCTCATTGACCCCAAACTACCGCCATTTGCGTCTTCTGTGGTGTCGAGTGAGAGCAAATTGTAGGACAGAGTGGGGCTTGTTGTGTTTTCTGATGAAAGCTGCAGCCCATTTCGGTGATGGCCGTCTATTGGTTAGAAGGATGCCAGTTGAGCGCCTGCAACCAACCTGTTTGCCTGCTAGACACACTGGACCTACACCTGAAGTTATGGCTTGGGGTGCGACTTCATACGACAGCAATAGTCCTCCCGTGGTTATCCCATACACCCTGACTACAAAACTGTACGTCAGTCTGGTGATTTTACCTGTTTTCTTGCCATTCACGATTAGCAAACCAACAGTTACTTTCCAACAGGATAACGCTCGTCCACATACCGCTATTGTAGCCGAACATGATCTACAGAGTGTCGACATGTTGCCGTGGGCTGCTTGATCACCAGATCTGTCTCCAGTTGAGCACATACAGGACATCATCGGGCAATTCCAGCGTCATCCACAAACAGCATCAGCGATTCCTGTATTGACTGACCACGTGCAACAGACATCCCATCTCATGAACGATATTCAGCACCTGAACAACACAATGCATGCTTGCAATCAACATTTCATGTTTGTAATGGCTAATCTCGCACTTACATTAACCTGTGATCTTGCCATGTCACTCATTTAAATATGTTACCTAGACCAACGTATTCCGGAAATACCATTACATTACAATAACTCTTTCGTGGTGTTGCGATTTTATTTCCGCCGCTGTAGATCGATGCGACGTGCTTGTCGACAGAGGTAATGAAATTTATTAGTGTATGAACGCAAGTTGACCATTTAAAAATTATGTAATAGCTTTAAGCTGTTATTTTACACACAGTGTTTTACACTTCACTGTGATCAATAACGCTCTAGTTCCATCAAACATACCAAAATCATTATTACTTATCCAGAAACTGTTAATTAAGCAGTGGGAGTTATGCAGCAGATATGATTTTAGTTGTTTTTGTAGTTAATTTTATTATCAATATTATTATCAATTTTACTATCAATTTTTTTACTGGCTAAATGGTAGAAAATATTTATTTCAGAATACTCCACTAAATTAAAGCTTTGTGAAGGATGGTGCAAGCCACTCCTTCTAGTGTTACAACAGGAAACCCCTATTCCCGACTCTTGAAGGAACAGAACTCACATGTAATTTGCACGCCATCAGTTGAACTGCCTCAAGACAAACACACTGTTCTTAACTTTAATAGTCTACTTACTGTGCTACAATTTTGATGTAAGGGTACATCTCTGAACAAGTATATTTTGACAGCATTTTAAGTTCTTACAGTGGATCAATGATTGTATGAAATAATGAGAATCAAATTCTTGTTGCCCTAGAAGCTGTTAGATGGACTATCACAGTGGGATTGGGTGACATGTTATTGTTGTTTGCAATCAGAGGAGTAGCAAATGGTTTTGAATTGCACTTGAATAAAATGGTTAATGTGTTCCAAAAAGAGTGTTGGTATAAACAACAAGAAAAGGAAAGCATGAGAAGTTAACTGCTGTTAAATCAAATACAACGCTGCTGTTGATTTGAAATGTTAAATGATACACAGAAAATAGTAAATAGATCCATTATTTTGGAAACAATATATGATGGTTGAATATAATAGAATGTGAGGGTTGAATATAATACATTTATTGATATACAGGTCCCATATTTATCTTTATTTTTAAGTTATAGAGAAGCTGTGTAAGTAGGCTGTTTAGGATTTTATGTTGGTAACGTCACATAGCGCTCTGTATGAAAATCACTGACTGTACTGTGTGAAGTCTGTGGCTGGTTTGCGTTGTTGGAATATTCGCTATTGTAGGTGGAGGTGAGCAGCCAGCAGTGGTGGATGTGCGGAGAGAGATGGCAAAATTTTAAGAGCGGACGATCTGGACGTGTGTCCGCCAGAAAGAGTAAATTTGTAATACTGGATATCATGAACTGATATATATATATATATAAATGGCTCTGAGCACTATGGGACTCAACTGCTGTGGTCATCAGTCTATATATATATATATATATATATATATATATATATATATAATGACTTTTGAACATTATTAAGGTAAATACATTGTTTGTTCTCTATCAAAATATTTCATTTGCTAACTATGTCTATCAGTAGTTAGTGCCTTCAACAGTAGGAATCTTTCATTTAGCTGGCAGTAGTGGCGCTCGCTATATTGCAGTAGTTCGAGTAACGAAGATTTTTGTGAGGTAAGTCATTCATGGAAGGTATAGGTTATTGTTAGTCAGGGCCATTCTTTTGTAGGTATTTTTGAAAGTCAGACTGTGTTACGCTAAAAATATTGTGTGTCAGTTTAGCGTTGATCAGAATAAGTAAAGAGAGTAATTTCTGAGTACGTTCAGTTTTGCTCAGCTGTTTGAAAATCAAATAAAGCAGAGGTTTATCACCATAGTAATTCATTAATTTTTCTAAGGGGATGTTTCATATGTTGACCCTTAGCCGAGGATACCTCACTGGAATCTTCTGAATTTTTCTTGTAGTTTGTGTAATTAGTGTAGCTACTGTTTATTGCTAGCAAGTAATTATAGAGATAATTTCCTTTCTAGATGTAGTTTTTCATTGTCGTACAGTAAAACAGTTGTGGCATGCATGTGAAATTTGCACTAAGTATTTCGCAGCTGCGCTTGCAATTAACGAGATATTGTTTTCAGTGCTATGCTAATGTGTTTTCTTGTTTTTGCTCTTCAAATTGTGCTTTTCTTGTTACCGTAGGAAATATGTGATAATTATGGCGTGTGAGAAACGAACACTAGGCTCCAAAGTAAATTGAGAAATGATAGTGACGACGATTGTAGCTTATCAGCACCACCGGGTAATGAATTAACAGACATTCAACGAAGTAATTTGGTAATTGTGCATAGGGAAATGGAGCCAGTGGCAAAATAATGGTGTAGACAGTGAAACAATTAGTGAACAGGGAAGCATTATCGATCGATCGGTCGGCAACAGCTCGCCTCAGGAATCCGAAATGACAGGAAACAATCTTGCAAATACTGTAGATTGAGGTTTTGGGTCCTCACCGGGTTCTCAAATAAGTCAAGACACATTTTCTGCTTGTGAAAATGTGAATGTTGCCAGTGCAAATGCATTGCCGAAAAGCATAGAGGAACAGATTCCAAAACCTAATACATTATTATTGCAATTAATGCAACAAATGAAACAAAATCAGAGACAAACACAGCAACAGTTAGACGCAATGGAACGAAATCTTCAATTGTTAGACACCACGCTTGAACAAACACGCGAAGGTTTAACTGCTGAGTTACTTAAAATCGAGTCGAAATGTCAAAAAGTCTGTAATGACGTAAAAACACAATTTGTGAGCATTTTCAACCTAGTTTTTCGCGTCATGAAAATGCATTACAGAATCACGAAGCAGCCATAAAAGAACTGAAAACTATTATTCATGAAAATAACGACACCTTGCAAGCTAAAATATACTCCATTGCATCTACCGATTCGGTTACGCAACTTACAAAACTCAAGGAAACTTAAAGGACATAGTAGATACGTTTTCAACGCAAATGGACACTGGAACTTGGTTCAGAAAAACACACTGAGGAAATCAGTTCATTATCGGAGAAAGTACCCGAACTTTCGGATCAGTTCACTAACTCATCTGCAAAGGTAGATGATGATCTGAACGACGCAAGACCCGTAGCCTTCACTGACACAGAAGAGTACGAACAAATTAAGAAATTTAAACAAAATCAAAATCAAATTAATACACAACACAAAAGATATAGCCAGAAAGTTCAAGATCAGTTGACACAGGTTATACAACAATTACATATTTCAGAGGACACTCACGCTCCAATATTGGAAGAGGGACATAGAAATACAGAACAGCCACAAAATAATTACACAGGGTACTTCGGAAATCATGAAAGAAATTGGCAAGGTACACCGAATTTTGAGATGGAACCGTCAAAACGACGTAACAATGAGAGACATGTGTCTCGCTGACATGATGATTTTGACTACAAGCTGTTTATTACTACACGTAAATTCAAAACATTTAAGAATTCTGGCAACGACATTCATCAACAAGCGTGGCTTCATCAATTCTCTCATTGTTTACGCAAGACCGAGTAAAACATAGCATCATAATGATGAAACATTTCGAACAATCTGAAATCTCCAGTCTTGTGAAATATTTTGAAGACATGTGGCATAAGAATCAGTATCTGTCAAACCCATACAGCCCCTCAGAACTCATCCGCATTTGCCTAATCAAATCGCCTGAACATTTAAGACATATTATTTTGGCAGGACGTTGCAAAGACGACATTGAAGCTTCTCAGGGACTGTTACAAGAATTGGAAATTGACACTTACAGTCGCGGGATGCGAAAACAGGAAAACAATCATTACAGGTCACATCCGTCACAATTCCGTGACGACAGAAACAATAACTGGACACGACAAGGCTATTCTTACAACGTAAATCGTGACCAAACCAGACACCACCCATATGGCAACTACTGGCGGAGTAAAAATAGTTACAGACAAAGATTGCATTTCCATAGTAATGAATATGACAGTGATAACCTTAGAAACAGATAATATGGGAATCAAAACAATTATTATCAAGGGAGACAGAATAACTTCAGACACAACGGTCCACCGCACAGTTACAATTCCAGGAGAAATTTTCTATCAGGTGACCGACAAGAAAGGAACTATGGAATCTACCAACATGACGACAGATGATATAATCGTAACGACAGACCTGAATTTCATCAGAACTGGCGGGATTCAAACAGGGCAGAGCCCTCATGACAAGGTGAATTTGTAAGTCTCCTAATCCTAATAACGACGCACGCTATTTATATTATTGCTTTTGCGCTGTATCTGTTTTATATCTGCACAGTTTTTCTGAAGTCTTTTGTAAAGTAAAACATGTTTTAGTAGTAACTTTTGTGGTATAGCTACAATGAGACAGCGTTTTTCGTAGCACAGCAATACGTTACAGTATAGTACTTTCTTGATCACGGTAATGCACGTAACAACTACGATATCTATATGCATAGCATTTCACTTTGTTTATTACGAGGTAAGTACATTGACTTCTACAGAACCTTGCTTACAGACGACGATGATTATCAATAAGCTAATGCTATATGAGGAATTTGATTATGCTTCATATTTATTATGATGAAATATTGAAGAAGTGTCGACGAATATGTATATGTGTAACAAGGTAAGGAATAATGAGTAGTGGTTAAGGTCTCTGATTTGTGAAAAAGAATGTTGGAAACCAAGAATCGTACTTTAAGAGTTATGAAATGTATGTACATGCATGAATGCATCCCAACACTCATATTTATGAGATTTCGTTTCTACGAATTTCTACTGTAATTTTTCGAGCTGTGAATTTTTTTTATATGAGACTGTCACTGTAGCAGAAACTGCAGGCATAAATATTTCGGTAAGAAAGCTAGGTGACCTTGCCTTAATGCGTTGTGGTCGCCCAACTGCAGCAGTCATCTGGAGAAAAAGCCATTAGGTGGAGAAAAAAGAGGCCATTTACCTCGCTATTGACATTTCTTTGAAGAAAGCATCGCAAATACGACACGCTCATTACTTGGAACCATATGAGTACACGTTGGAGCTCGTACTTTGTTCTACTTTCTGAAATGCTTATGAATTGATGGGATATATTCTTACATTTGCCCACCTGAATATGATAAGTGTCTTTCTACAAGAGTTGAGAGAATTTCTAGTGACTTATGAAATGCCACATGGCTATTGAATGACGTTTTTATGCTTTCCTTTGTACATAGTTCCTTATTTCATTTGATATCTGGTTTCCAGCTGCGTTGCAGCATTGAAATATAATTAAATGAATTTGCTAATGTGAACAATTTCTGTCAACAGAGCTGGTAAATAATAATTTAAAGATCCACATTCTTCAAAAAAGGAGCACTTGGAAAAGAAAGAACAATAAGAAGGGACTAATAACAGTAACTGTATACATAATTTTCTTTTCAAGTACTTGGTAATTCTTTTGCAGAATAAGTTGTTGTGGTGCACCACTTTAATAGCATAGATATTAAGATGTGAATAGACATTTCCCTTATCTGCATTCTTGTCTTTAGTGTACTTTTCTTTTGCTTGTGGGTTTGACATGTTTAGATATAAGTTATTGAATTTGCTGCTGCTGTTTGCCAGGCATAGTGCTACTGCATTTCACTTTGTATTACTCTGTTAAGCCAGTTTTATTTCTGATTTACTTTTCTTGTTTGCAGCACACTGCCTTATATTAGTTGTAATATTGCATTTCCTTTGGTAATTTAGATAAACTTCTGCTTGCTTTGCCAATTTGCATTTCTTTGTCATTGCTGTTTGTGTTAAGTTTTTTTTGCTGCTGCATTGTGTTGTCCCTTAATATATATATATATATATATATATATATATATATATATATATATATATATATATATATATATATGAGCTCAGTAGATTCAAGTTAACTTAAGAGGGGGTAGGCTATATAAGAGACTGAGTTATGAAGAATAGGAAAAGAATGCATTGAGAAGTTATATGAAAAAGGTTTGTGCCAAAATAAGTATTGTACAATGAGAAATAATTATTTTGAAAGAGGATATGAACAAAACTGCAGGGCTTATGGACAACAGGTATAGATAAGACTTTTCAGGAATAATGATGAACAAAGGGAGATCTTCTAGAGGTAAAGAAAGTTTTGTTTGCAAAACACTGCAGTAAAACATACCTTGTCTTTTCCTTTTGTGTTATCCTGCTATGTGTTTGTGTACCCTTGTGTATTTGTGTTCTTCCTGTCCTTATATGTTTATCTGATAAGAGTTGTGTTTTAGAATTTTTCTAGAACTATGTTATTTACTTTGTAAACATGTTTAGACATTCTGTTCTGTTTCAGTACTCATGTGTGAAATTAATGGTCCGAAAGTTATTCTAGTTATTTTATTTATTTACTTATGTCATAATTCCTGTAACACTGTTGTATATGTTATTTCGATCCTTTTGTAAAACCTGTATTACTAGAACTGTTATCTACATTGTTATGTTTTTTAATGATGTATTTTGTACCTTTGTAATTGTATTCTCATGTCGTAAATTTATAATTGTATAGTCACCAGTTCTTCAAATTAGGTTTAATTTCACTGCACACATTTCTGTTGGTCTTAGTATATGCACAATATGTGAGAAGTTGGCACTGTCATTGTGTGCACGTGTGTTAATAATTCAGCAAGAGATTGGTTAACAGCACTGCTGGTTCTAAGGAGAATTCAAAAACTTTGTGAGTGCACAAATGGTGGTTTAGGGACTTACTATATTGTCCACAAGACTCTTCAATGGTGATTGTACACCTATACAGTTACAACAGATGGCTGCTGGCCTTCTCTACCAGGACTGCAGTAGGTCTGCACCTTTCATGGCCCACCAATACCATATCCTCTACAAGAACTACAGTGGGTATGCACCTTTGCTGGCATGTGAATACCATTATTTCCACAAAGACTACAGTGGTTCTACACCTTTGATGGCCCACCAATACCATTATTTCTATAGGGACTGCAATGGGTCTGCAGCTCTGGTGGCACATCAGTACCATAACCTCTGCCAGGACTACAGTGGGTCTGCTCTGTGATGACCTAACCCACCAATATTCTTCAAAACTTTGACAGACTCTGCTGTGGGTTTGTTCTGTTGTGGCCCATTACCTGTCTGCATGTGAAGAGTCAGCATTGTCTTTCCATTGGAAGGACAACACTACTTCATCAAGACGGCATGGAAATCCACTACTTCTGTGTGCAATTTCTTTTACTGCTCAGACTTTGAGAAATAAAATAAAACTGTAATGACTATTGTGACAAATGGTCAGGACTATCTTTATGACAACAATTTTTGCTTTTCACCAATATTGTATTGACAAGTGTGTGCATTTTATAAATTTGTTAGTGTTAATATAAAAAAATTTTAACATATGTGTATTGGCCATTGCCCAAAACAATTTGTAAAATTTTTTGTGGGGAGCATGGGGGCTATGTAAGTAGGCTGTTTAGGTTTTTATGTTGGTAATGCCATGTAGCACTCGATATGAAAATCAATGAGTGTGTTGTGTGAAGTCTGTGGCTGGTTTGCATTGTTGGAATATTCGCTATTGTAGTGTTGGGCAGCTGTATGTGAACAGCATGTAGCTTTGGGCAGTTGGAGGTGAGCTCTCAGCAGTGGTGGATGTGGGGAGAGAGATGGCAGAATTTTAAGAGCAGATGATCTGGACGTGTGCCCACCAGAATGAGTAAATGTGTGGTACTGGATTTCATGAACTGATTTTTGAACATTATTAAGCTAAATACATTGTTTTTTTTTCTCTATCAAAATATTTCATTTTCTGACTATGCCTATCAGTAGTTAGTGGCTGCAGTAGTTTGCATCTTTTATTTAGCTGGCAGTAGTGGCGCTTGATGTACTGTAGTAGTTCGAGTAACGAATATTTTTGTGAGGTAAGTGATTCATGAAAGGTATAGGCTATTGTTAGTTAGGGCCATTCTTTTGTAGGGATTTTTTGGAAGTCAGATTGCGTTGTGCCTGAAATATAGTATGTCAGTTTAGTGTTGATCACAATAAGTAAAGAGAGTAATGCCTGAGTACATTCAGTTTTGTTCAACTGTTTGAAAATCAAATAACATAGTGGTTTTTCAGCACAGCAATTCATTAATTTTTCAAAGGGTATGAATGGGGCATGGTTCTTTTTTGTTATTATTTGTTTTTTATCTGTTATTTTCTTGAAATACTTGTACTCCTTCTTATCTCTTCTACTGTTAAATTTTTTATTTCTTGTTGTTTATTGGTAACAGTTTTGTTCTTGCTTATTGACTTTTTCTTTTTATTATATGTAATTTTTGTCAAACTAAATTTTATTTTTGCAATAATTTGATTTAATAATCAAGTGATCTTCGATTTAGCAATTGATTTAGTATTGGCATAGTTAGTGCCAGATGCTGCAGTTATATGATAGATACAAGTGAATATTATTTGTTAAAACAGTAGTGTGTATTATTTGAGTTAAAATATGAATTAGTGAGGTGAAATGTTAAAATTTATTAATAGCTCTTTTCATGAATTAGTAAAATTTATATAACAGATTAGGATTAGATACCCTGTTATTTTAAATACTAATTATACTTACCTGGGTACTATTGGTTAAGTTCTTTAAACCCTAAGAATTTTGCAGTATCTCATTACATTCAGCGGAAACCACCCATGATGGATAATACATGATATACTCTACTTAATTTACTTGTTTGTATAACTCCATTATCAGATAATCTTTTTAGAGTTATAATTCTCAGGATTTGTAATTGTGAAATATTTCAAGTCAAGGTGCAGCTTTTAGTTACGAGGAGGTAGTTAACAATAGATTTTTGTTTAGAACAGATTCGATGGTGAAATACTGTTGATCAAGGTAAATTTGATAGTAGTTTGATTTATTTAATTTAACTGATTTGGCTCTGAGGTGTGTACTCATCACCCATTGCTCTCATTATTGATTATTCTATTTGATTTATTTTAAGGTCCCTTGAATTGAATGAGATAAGTCATAACATAGTAGATGTACTAGAAAGTGTATCTAGAAAGAGGTTCAAGATATAACTTATTAGTAAGTATTTCGCTTACAGTGAAACTATTTCTATGCCAGTCAGGATTATTGATCATTTACTTTAAAATATCGATTTTTTGTTTATTTAATTATTTAATATAAATAACTGTTGTTTTTGTCTTAGTACATTTTATAGAACTCATTTTCAAATTACAGTACATTGGATATGAAAGTGTTTTATGAAATATTGTATTAATTTTTTTAAAGTAGATCTTATTTACTGTATCTTTTGAATCAGGCTTTATCAAAATTTTAGAATTTATATTTCTTGCCTCAATTTAGGTTAAATTATTAAAAAATTTATAGTTAATGTGACGTAGTTGTTCTAAATTATCTATAGAAATGAAATGTTAATCGTTTCCTAACACATCTACATTCTTAAGAAAAAAAACTAAATTATTTGAGGCTAATTGTTTTTATATAAATTTCAAGTGTATATATTAATTTATTTATACTTTAAGGGATAAGCATTAGACTTATTAACTTATAAATTGCTTTTTTAAATAAAATAGTAGGCTTTAAACTAGCTATCTTGAAGATTATGTTTCAGTTCATTATTTTATATTTTGATTCTATAATTATATTTATGTTTTGTATTACGACTTGATTTAATTTAATAATCTTTGTTATAACGAATGAATTGGTATATTTATTTCTATAAAAAGTTTACCTTGTTAAATTATTACAATAAACTGGAAAAATTGATTTCTGCCTGTTTATCGAAAACATGTCCTGTTGAAAATATTTTGAGGTCTGGCCTGCTCACTGAGCGAATATTTCAAGAGCAGTGGTGTTTTGACCATGCAAAGGTAGCATAAACATCAGTCTCTAAACTAGTGGCTGGAATGGATGGTTTGACGAGAAATCAACTGTTTCTTAATAAAATTTTGAATTTTACTTTTAAGTCAAGAGGCTTAAATTTATCTTTAGGACAAGAAGAGCCTATAGAGCTTAACATTTGATTTTTATATAGTTTTTGTTGGTCTTTCTATATTTAATGATAATGTTTTGTTGGGGTGACATGAAGAATAAGCAAACTCTTCATTATTATATCATTGATTTTAGTTTCTTGTTTTGATCCATATTTTATGGTCATTAGATTAAGTTACTTTAGGGATAACAGCATAATTGTTTTTGAGAGTTCATATTGACAAAGCACATCGTTACACCAAGGTTGGATTAAGAAAAATTTTGGATGCAAATGCCTAATGATTAGGTCCGTCCAACCTATAAATACTTACACGATCAGGGTTCAGACTGGTGTGAGCAAGGTCATTTTATGTCCTAAGATTATTAAACCATAGTAGTATGGAAGGACCATATACTTAAAAATATTTTGTATTATTGATTAATATTAATTAATTTACTATTTTGACACATTAATCAATGAATGTAGAATTCATTTATGTAGATTTTTTCTGCAAATAGTATTGATACTTTATGATTTATTTCTGTTAGTTTTGACGTTTCTTTTGCTATCTATTTGGGTTTTAATTAGTGTGGCTTTTTTAATTTTATTGGAGCAAAAGGTTTTAGGCTATAATCAGATTCATAAAGATCAAAATAAAGTAGGGTTTGTAGGGATTCTGCAGCCTTTTACTGATGCCATTATGCTGGATTGTGAAGAGTAGCCCATCCCTATTATATCTAATTATTTCCTTTATTATTTTTCTCTTGTTTTTAATTTAATAATTTCATTGCCTGTTTCAGTAATCTTTCCTTATTTAACTTTCGTGTATTCTTTTTCTTATGTTTTTTTTGTGCTGTACTAGACTGTGTGTTTAAACTGTTATAATTGCTGGTTGATCTTCTAATTCAAATTATTCTTTATTAGGTTTCCTGCATTCTGATGCTCAAACAATTGCATATGAAGTTAGCTTAGCTTTGATTTTATTGTATTTAATTATTCTAAATGGTAGTTTTACACTTTGACTTCATTAACTATCAATTTTTTTGTTGATTTATCATTATTTCTAAACCTTTAGCATTAGCTTGTTTGGCTTCTTGTTTGGATGAAACTAATCGAACTCCTTTTGATTTTGCTGACGGTGAGTCTGAATTAGTTTCAGGATTTAATATTGAGTATGGTGCAGGCGGTTTTACTTTGATTCATTTTGGCTGAATTCACTAGAATTGCTTTTATGAGAATGTTGTCGGCTTTAATTTAAATTTTTATGAAGCTTGCTATTATATCTTTTGGGTTTATTTGTGTTTGAGGTACTTTACCTCAATTTCATTATAATAAATTAATATATTTAGCTTCAAACAGCTTTTTACCTTCACTTTTAATTTTTTTATTTTCTTTATTGATTTAAAGATTTACTTTACTTCATTTACTAGAGAAATTTTTTGAAAAAAGTTAATAGAAGAGTTCAATTTCTCGGTTTGTTTTCAAAGATATGCTTTTCCGAGGGAAATTAACTTATTTATTTTATTGCTTAATTAGCTTGTGTGATGGAACATCACATAAATTGACGTTTTGAGAAAAATTAAAAGGGTTTTGGTATGTGTGTTAAAAAATAGTGGTGTGTGAACTGTAAATTATTGAAAGCTGGGTCCATGTCCTTGATGAATATCAAATATAAAAAAGTGTAGTTTATTATCTGTAAAGCTCACAAACAGTAATGCGTTTAACAAATAGCCTTTTGTTTATAGTATCTGTATAATGTAGATGAAGAAGAACAGAGACTATGTTTTGTTTGGGTTAGATTTTTTCCTTCGTAGTTTGTATCACAGTCTGATAATTTATGTAAGTCTGAAAGTTACCAGAAAACATGTTCAATTGTTATTACGAAGTATTGGTTACTGAAGTACTGAGCACCACCCATAATGGCCAACATTAATTGTAGTTAATAACTCTGTTTCAGAAATTCGTGTTGTGGAAAGGTCTCTTTCCCTATCTGCATTTGCTCAGCCATTTTGCTGACGATATTTTTTAGTCAGAAATTCAGTCTGTAATATTAAATGTAAACACTGGAGACCTCCCTATTTTCGTCTTTTAATAGTTTCAAAGCTAGTAAAGTAAAGACAAATTCCATTCATTAATGATTTTGTACTGAATGAGTTTAGTATGTTTAAGATTGGCTACTGAGATTCTCCTCAGTTTTTCCCTCACACATAATGAATATTAAATACAGAAAAATATTCCATTTAATAAACATAAAAAATATTTCAGTTTCTGTGTGAAAGCTGGTACACAAATTACCAGTAGCCCCTGAGAAATAATTAATCATTACATTTTGCATAAATGCACGCACATTTTCTCTCTGTAACAGTAGTGCTCATTTGAACTATCTGTTAGAAGGCAGTGAGTAGTGTGCTGTGCGTAAAATATTATTTCATATTCAGAATAGCCGATGTCCCAATGTATGTTATCATGGTATTTGGTTGTTTCAAAGTCTCATGCAAGCCCACATATATTTAACGGACTAAATAATATTGCAGTGTTGAGTATTTTTTTTTTGATTAATCACTGTATATCTCCCAAACCTGAGTACTTGTCTCATGTGTTAGCAATATGAACATTAATTAACAAGTATGTAATGTAGATAATGTCAAAGATTTGTCCTGTTATAATATATGGTTCTTCAACTGGTCGTTTACTAATTCATGTTAATCAGCAACTACTATGATTCAAAATAGAATTTGATGAATAGCGTAGAACTGAATACCTCTGAATGGTGTTTTGTTGTAAAATGGTAAAATTATTAGGATTCTCATGAATAAAAATAATGCTGTAACATATACTTCTTTGTTAGTAGTTGACCAAAGAATTGCATATGCAAATAAGAAATTTCATTCTGGTTGAATGTTGATTGGTGTTACTAATACACTACTGATCATTAAAATTTCTACACCAGGAAGATGACGTGCTACAGAAGCGAAATTTAACTGACAGGAAGAAGATGCTGTGATATGCAAATGATTAGCTATTCAGAGCATTCACACAAGGTTGGCACCGGTGGCGACATTTACAACATGCTTACATGAGGAAAGTTTCCAACCGATTTCTCATACACAAACAGCAGTTGACCGGCGATGCCTGGTGAAACGTTGTTGTGATGCCTCGTGTAAGGACGAGAAATGGGTACCATCACGTTTCCGACTTTGATAAAGGTTGGACTGTAGCCAATCGCGATAGCGGTTTATTGTATCACGACACTGCTGCTCGTGTTGGTAGAGATCCAATGACTGTTAGCAGAATATGGAATCAGTGGGTTTCAGAGGGTAATGCAGAATATGTGCTGGAACCCAATGGCCTCGTACTACTAGCAGTCGAGATGACAAGCATCTTATCCGCATGGCTGTAACGGATCGTGCAGCCACATCTCGATCCCTTAGTCGATAGATGGTGATGTTTGCAAGACAACAACCATCTGCACGAACAGTTCAATGACGTTTGCAGCAGCATGGACTATCAGCTCGGGGACCATGGTTGTGGTTACCCTTGACGCTGCATCACAGACTGTGATGGTGTACTCAACGACGAACCTGGGTGCACGAATGGCAAAACGTCATGTTTTGGATGAATTCAGGTTCTGTTTATAGCATCATGATGCTCACATCCGTGTTTGGCGACATCACTGTGAACGTACATTGGAGGTGTGTATTCCTCATTGCCATACTGGCGTATCACCTGGCGTGATGGTATGGCGTGCCACTGGCTACACGTCTCAGTCAACTCTTGTTCGCATTGACAACACTTTGAACAGTGGACGTTACATTTCAAATGTGTTACTACCCGTGGATCTACCCTTCAATCGATCCCTGCGAATCCCTACATTTCAGCAGGGTAGTGTGTGACCGCATGCTGCAGGTCCTGTGCGGGCCTTTCTGGATACAGAAAATGTTCGACTACTGCCCTGGCCAGCACATTCTCCAGATCTCTCACCAATTGAAAACTTCAGGTCAGTAGTGGCTGAGCAACTGGCTCATCACAGTATGCCAGTCACTACTCTTGATGAACTTTGGTATAGTGTTGGAGCTGCATTGGCAGCGGTACCTGTACATGCCATCCAAGCCATGTTTGACTCAATGCCCGGGCGTATCAAGGCCGTTATAAGGGCCAGAGGTGGTTGTTCTGGATACTGATTTCTCGGTAGCTATGCACCCAAATTGCGTGAAAATATGATCACATGTCAGTTCTAGTATAATATATTTGTCCAATGAATACCCGTTTATCAACTGAATTTCATCTTGGTGTAGATAGGCTGGTACAAAGTTATCAGTGTCTCCTAGTAGGTAGAGGTTAATTAGACATAATATGATTAATAATGATGTTATTAATACAAACGTGATAGGGTCATTGAAAGTAAACTGTGGGTAGAATGGAATTTTTTCAATATCTCCATTTAGGCCTAAAAGGTTATTACACCCTGTTTTATGCAGAAAAAATAAGTGGGTTGTTGACATAGCTGCAATAATAAAGGGAATGTAAAGAATCGATCCAATGTCGCGTTGTGAACAGCAAATCCTCCCCATACTCACTGAACTAAGTCTGATCCTAAATATGGAATTGCTGATAGTAAATTAGTAATTACTGTTGCAGCTCAGAATGATATTTGACCTCAAGGTAAAACATATATAAATGCATTTGCTATAACTAAGAACGGAATTACTGTTCCAACTATTCAGGTATGTATTTACATATAAGATCCACAAAAGATTCCTCATCCTACATGTAAGTAAATGCAAATAAAAATATAGATGCTTCCCTCGCATAAAAAATTCGAATGATTCAACTGGTATCTACATCCCAGCAGCTGTGTAACAGACTACTTAATGCTATTTCAATATTTGTTGTGTAGTGCATAGGTAAAAATAGTCCAGTCACGATTTGAATTACTAAACACAATCTTAATAGGGATTAAAAATTTCATCAAAATATAATATTTGTTGGTGCATGTAAATCACCTAGGAAATTATTAATAATTTTAAATAAGGGGTGTCTCAATCATAAGGGTGTAATCATCAGTAAAATTGTTATTTTTCAAATAGGTACTTGGTTAATATAAGTTATTTTAACTACTGCTAATAGTGATAAAAATAAATAAATTTTTATCATTATTGTAATAATAAATGTTCGTCGATTATATAATTTTCCTAAACATATTATTTCTTGATAAATGATTAAGTTATTAATATTTATTGTTTTGGTATTATTGAAAACTCTATAAATATTATTAGGCCTATAGTAATTGATGTTGATATAATAAAGATTCACATTGTTAGAGTGACGATTATAGTAATTGATTTAGGATGAAATATTTCATTTGATGCAGTTCTAATGATATAAATAAGTAGAACTCATATACTACCAAGGAATGTTAAGAATTGAATATATGACAGTCAATAACTTTGCATTATTGTTCCTGTTATTAATCTGACAAGGAATGTTTGAAGGATAACGAAGAGTATTATTGATATTGGGTGTCTTAATTTAAGAAAATTAACAGTGATTACATTTGATAGTGATATAATTAATATTTTGATCATTTCATGGGTTAATTTATTAAAATATTGGTTTTGGGATCGCATAATATATGGAAAATGTTCTGTCATTCAAAGACCGATCAGGAACGATCGACGGAAAAACAAAGGGAGACCGAGGTACACTTAACGTTTTCTCTTAGCCAGTGCCGCCGGGAAGTGCTTAGTTGTACATACATTTTCCGAATCAGGTAAAATCCCTTTGGAATCAATTACATGGCCTAGGAACGTGATCTTCTTCAAGACAAATGCTATTTTTGCAAGTTAACTGTACTTTGATCTCCTTAAAAGCTTACAGTACACGAACTAATAATTATATATGTTCTTGTCCTAATACATATTCCAGGGCCTGTGTCAATATTCGAGCACTCCATTAAGGCTGAATGGAAGAAGTTGGAACTGATAGCCTCACCCTGCATAGAGAAATGCTTTATACTTCTTTGAGGCTTGTCCAAGGCTTGTTTGCCATTAACAAGCATGCATGTTGATGCAGCTTAGGTATTGAACATTGGTGACATTTTTGAATCAAGTGACTATATTCTCTGGATGTGTGCGTACTGGAACAATAATCGTATTTACGACCCAGGCATCGAGGACCAGGTGAACATTGCCACCTTGCTTTGGTACCATGAGAAGTGGGCTAGTGTTGGGGCTGCTCGAGGGTTCGATCAAATCCCACGAAATCATGGAATTAATCTTCTTTGCTACTGCCGATCTTAGCTTCCAGGGTATGGAATAAAAGCTATGGCTGTAGGTTTGCTATGGGGAGACTTCGATGTGGCAAGCATGTCCCTTCACTTGATGTGGCCTTTCGTCAAAAACTTTATCATAATTATTAACTAAATTTCCTAACTGACTCTTCTGATCCAGAGTGAGATTCTCAGGCTGTTCTAATTTCTTACGGACTTGATCATCCAAACTGCTTACATTTTTTCGTTTCGAGAACATACCTTCACCAAAGAGTCAAGCAGTATATTGCTCCCTCCTACATATATCTCGCGAAGAGACCATGAGGATAAAATCAGAGAGATTAGCGCCCACACAGAAGCATACCGACAATGCTTCTTTCCACAAACAATACTAGACTGGAATAGAAGGGAGAACCGATAGAGGTACTCAAGGTACCCTCCGCCACACACCGTCAGGTGGCTTGCGGAGTATGGATGTAGATGTAGGTGTAGATATTTTCCTTTTGGTGTAGTTCTATGGAACACCTTCTGTTACAATAATCAGTTTTATGCATATCCCTCTGCAGTATCGCTAACACATAGTCTCATTTCTCAACTGGTCTTCTTGAAATTCGGCACCACCTAACTTAATTATAAGGTTTCCAGCGGAGAAGCTGACTCTTCCGTCCTTCACGCATCCTCTTTCCCACCCGACGCTATAATAGACCACAAATTTATTAATAAGTAAGAACATGCATTGAATCGCGCCATTTCCTAGTTTTTGTGTAAGCATCGTTTGTATCTTCACTGTGTCCGACCGGTTACCGATAGCTCCAGTTGCCCTATAGTTGTTTACAGGTAAAGATGGTAACTTGTTTCTTTGAAACAATCTTTCAAAGGGACTACAGTAGATCGCATTTACCGAAGCACCACTGTCCAAAACAACAGTAAGTCATTAAATATTTGCTTTTACCCCTGACATTGGTACCGGTGAACAATCCTCGTCACGTTTACTTGTATCACCACAGAGGTCTTCTTTTAGTTCTGCACCATCAATATACATGAAGAAATTCACCTTCTGTGTGTAGCCCCTGAAAGGCTCTTCGACCGCACATCTGGAGCACGATACGGTCAACCTTGGTTTAACGGGTGGGGCCTTAGTTGGAGAGCAAGTTCATCAGATACTTCCGTAACAATCGGAGGCTGTTCCCGCCAGTCGTGATTTGTTTGTTGTTGCTGCGGATTGGTGTGGTTTGCCTCATGCGACTGTCGGTTCTGATTTTGACTCAGATGGTTGCTATACACGGGAGTAACTCTACGAATCGGCCTACTTTGTTTCCTCCAGTTAGGCATAAAACTTGAATAATGTGTGTGATTGTGCTGTTGGCCATGTTTTTGGGCATAATTTAGCTGTGATTATATGCGTGTATATTATATTGACAAGAATGTGGTATACACCGGTTTCCTTGTTTCTGTCTGAATTTTATATCCTATTGGAATAAATCTACGTAATCCAAGACCGACATAAAATCTTCCACGTTACCTTCGTTCGTGTGAATCAGCTTATCACGTATTTTCACTGGCAACTGAGGCTTCAAAAGCTTAATAAGTTTTTGCGTGAAAAGGTTTCATCTCAACAACGGGATTTGTTCATATACTTCTCAAAGAATCTCCACTAATCATCATTCGTATACGAAAGCACTTGGTGAATAAAAACTCTTTTCTTCAAATGTTCCTTTATCTCAAGTGACCAGTATTTTGCGACGAAGGCCCGTTCAAATTCCTCATACATGTGGAGCCCAGGGCGCTGAATGCGCTTCAAACCATCCTAGATATAACTGATCGTTCGCGTCTGTGTCTGCGCTCGGGGTGAAGCCCCACAAAATCCTCTAATAAATACAACGGGTTTAACAGTCTTCTTTTCTGATGAGAAATTCTGAAATTGTTTATCCTTTAACAGCTTCTCTTCCATCAGCATTGTATGTAATTTAGGAGGTGAAAGCACACCGCTGCAACGTCAGAAGTGTCAGCATAAAAAGTCTGATACGCCTACAGGCTGCTTCGATCTGGTGCAGGGCTCTAGGCCTGTGATATATGCTCACCACGCACCTCTGGTTTTGGATTCTGTATTGCCCCTCAGACCTCTTCCATTTTCTCTAAAACTTAGCGGCTAAAATATCTATTCGTTTCTTCCGCTGAACGAAGACTGAGCCACATCTGCTCATTAACTTTCTGCAATACAGTCTTATATTCCTCAGTAGAAGGCAACTTCTCCGTTGACTGGTTAGAAACAGCTTCCTGTACGCTTTGTCATAAGCGGAAACTTGACCTCCTTTCACTCCAGATCACTCTTCGAGATCATTCGGAAAAAACCTCCTATGTTCGTTAAATTTCACCAAAATGTGTTCCTCATATTCTGACGACATACTATTAATAGTTGCATTTAACTGATCTACTGTAGATTCCACAGTATCGTAATGCTTGATCATGTATTTAATCTGCAGTGAAAATGTCTGTCAGCTCGTTCGGAAATTGTTCCTGCCTTGACGCAGGTGTGTTGTTTCATTCTACCTTCTTTCCTGTATTGTATATCTGACATTCTCATACTAACCGGCTCTAAATCTGGCTTAGTTACAACGTTCTCCACATCTGTGTTTATTTCAGATTGCATATATTGTATGTTAGCTACTCTGGCTGGAACAACAGTAACAGTCGTGCCTCAAAATGTTAACTGCCTTAAGATATCAGCTAATGGACTGATGACTGTCTGTGGCAAAGCTATGCCCAGCTCCCAAGGAACCTTCATAAAAGGCCTAAATATTTGCTTCCTGTCCAGCCTGCATTTTACTGTATTGTGAACCCGTACCGATCGTAACCAAAATTTATTGTCGGATGGTAATGTTCCTTCCTATGATCACCATAACTTACCAATACATACAATTGTCTATGTGCTTTAAATGCAATGCGACGTGTCACTAATTACTGCATTGAATACTGTGAAAGAAACAAATAATTTTCTACTTTTTAGTATGAGGAGATCTCAATCTTAAAACTGGTACACGTGAACTACAGCAGAAGAACTCTACGTATGCTTACCTATATGAAATTCATCTGTGCTGGAGCAGTCTGCTCAAGTTTCAAGATGACACTCAGCTCCACAGCATGCAATGAAGTAACACGACACAGATTAAGCACTATGTACAATTACTGTTACACATAAAATTCCCCCAAAATTGGAGTCGCTTCTTCTGCTGACGATTTTAATACTTGCATATTTACTTACTACGCATTAATTACTTGAATCTTAAATACTTGTTCTGTGTGGAATGTGTTATGCGAAGAGAGTGTGTAGCCTCTTCAACGCCTAAGTATACTTCATTAGAACAGAGTTAACTTAGCAAGTTTTGAAAGTACCTCAACACTAATAGAATTTTCACAGTCGCCACAATCCGAAAGAGAATTGTGCTGCAACGTCGCAGCTGTCCTCCGCTCCGCGCCGCCAGAACCCACTGTTGTCCGAAGCGTTCTGTGTGTATATGGCTTGGGTACAGACAGACAGTGACTGCAGGGTAGGTGTAGTAGTATACTCCGATGACTCTTCAGTGCTCATATATTTGAAACAGTTCCGATGAAGGGAAACTAATTTCGATGGAGCCGGACTGCATGCAAGCTTGAATCGGCACTCATTCATCAAGGGGGTGACTGTCTATGTGCGTAAATGTCAACACTTACACATTCCAGTAAAGCTCGAAGCGAATGGGAAACAGCTTGCCTTTCCACAAACTTCTGTTTACTTGATTTTCTACTAACCTTTATTCGCATTTAATTACATTTGAGCTTGCTTTTATATACCTTTGCGCTTAAATAAACGTCTACTTCAAAAAATATCACGAAGACAGCTCTTCAACAATAGAAAAAATTCTGCATACTCCCCCGCCTCTATACTCGGCATCACCTGAAAAACAAAAGTTACCGTCTCTGTTACATCTCTTCTCTTCATCCCAAAAACATCTCAGAATTCTCCACATCACAGAGAGCGTCTTTCTTTTTGTAATGTTTCTGTGATAGTTCCGCTAATATGGCGATTTTTGTCCCTGCGCTCAGTCGTTTATTTGTTTATCTACAGGTCCTACCAGAAATGTTTAATAAAATTGACATAATAATATTTCATGACTGTGACCCTTCTCATTGTCAACATGCAGAGGTGTCTTTACACGATGCATATTTACGCAAAGTTTGTATGCAGGAGAATATGTTTCAGATAAACGGGCTCGCAATTCTTGAGCTCGTTAACTGTTACATTAGTTTTAAGTGCATTTGACGAAATTCAAGAATTCTTAGTGGTAATATAATCTACGTTTCTTGTTACAAAATAAAGACAATTTTGTTGTAAACACTTTCCGAAAGCATCAGTACAAAAAAAAAAAAAAAAAAAAAAAAACATTACACACCTTGAACAATTAATGCTGGAGAATTTAAGACACTGTGGAATCAAATAGGATAACGAGCCTTTATTGAAGAATTTAAAAATAGTACAGAATAAAATGATGTTATAAATGATGCAGTGATTATAATTAGTAACGTCTTGGTCTCTATTGCTCTGCGCATAAGCACGTGATAGGTTACTAGTGCGCGGATGGATACTGAGACGAACTCAAATGGAAGAAAAACGTGTTTTTAGAAATTACTGTAAGCTGGATTGATTTTACCAGGCATCTTCTACGTATTAAATATCGTTCAACGACATGGCCCACCATCAAAGGTGAATTCGTCACAGCAGTATGTGACGTTCGATATAGCCCTGCAATCAATGTCGACGAAGCCGTATTGCGAAGTAACTACTGACTTTCGTTGAAGGAGGAACCCCCATGGCTCGCACGCTGTTGCTAAAACCAACCGACTTAGCACAGACCTAATACTGACGCTATGACTTAGTTCAGAGTTCGGGGAACTTTGTGTGTCGATACATTTTGAAACTGCATAGTGCAGAATTTTAAATATGGTACTAAAATAGATATTACAAGACACGAAAAACGTAATCTACATTGTGACGAAAGTAAAGAGACGGTTAACAGGCAATTTTCAATAAATGTGTCATGAAGTTCTTCGTTAGAGTATTTATCTTGACTGCATCCTTATACAACAGTGAAACGAATGTAGAGAAAGAAGCTTTTTCAATGAGGCTTTACGGATGAATCTTGTAAATCAGAGGGGATAAAAAACGAAGACTTAATGAACCGAACTGCAGAGGAAAGAGCTTTCTGGCACCGAAGGAATGAGTGCATGGAAGGCATTCTGGCAGAGTACTGGATTGAACACATTAATACAATAAGAATGTAAAAGTGGACGGATGTTCTAGTAATTGCGCAATGATAACGAGACTTACGTAGAGTGGAAAACTGCACCAAACCTGGCAACAACTGCAACAACAAGAAGTAGACGATCTGTGGTAACAAGCAGTTCTATATCTCTAGAAGAATACTTTTCACTTTTACTTCTTTTTTCTTCGCGTATTGCACTACTTAAATTGTTACAAAATTACCTTATCTTTGATAGTGAAAGTTTCACCAATATTTATACTTAACGGAAAACATGCCACGTGGGTTGCTGCAGAGGTCAACTACGTCACGTCCTGCACGCCATTGTCCAAACTTCCAAGTTTATGGGTGTAAAGACAGACACATGGCCGCCAAGTACAGACGTGTGGCGTAACCAAATAGCATTCATTCGCCAGAAGTTTCATCTGCTGGGTGAGACAGCTAAGACAGGTTACCGTAAACAACTCTACAAAGAAGAGAAATACCGACGTGTAGTTTTCACTAACCTGTAACGTACGAAGTGATGAATTTTCAGACATTCGCTGAATTCAGATAGCGACTTCCTTTACACCAAAATGTAGCAATACAGTTTACTTCGTGGCCGTGGAAACAAACATTGTTGAGTAATTCACCAAACAAACTTAATCAAACAACAGTAACATACAGTCCCAAAACAGCTTTTCACCGTCACCAGAAGAGATTCCTGGAACGTCTCCCATTCCGTACAAAATGTAATCATAGACGTGATTCCGGGTACTGTTCATGTGGTTACCTGTGCCCTTGAAGCCCATCAGTCTGTGCTCTGCTGTCGTAGTGGTCAGACAACTGGCTCTAGAAGCTACTCAGATTTTCACAATGTATATGGTACATGAAAAACGGAATGTTACGACAACTGTGTTCTTCTGTGCTGAAAGATATCAGATAGTATCAAGCCTTGTGTTTGTAAACTATGTAAAATCGTTGAAGAAACCGAAAATATGAAGAATAAACAAAGCCAGTGAACTACAACATCAAGCGACGAGAAAATAGCATTTAACTTACTACACTGATTTAAGGAATTACGAGAACATGACTTTCGGTGTCTGCCATACTCCACGGAGAAGTAATGCAGGACTGGCCATGTTACCAAATTATACGTTTATCTTTCAGAAATTTAGTATCCAGCAGAACAGCATTATATCCTCGATCGTTTACATACAGGGTGACAATTATTGAACTATATAAAATAAAATCGTCATAACGACTGAAAGATTTGCGTTAGGACCTTCAAATTGCATTGTTGGACGCGGGAAATGATGGGAATTAGTGTGCGCGTTGTTGTTTGGTTTAGCGACGAAGCCCACTTTCATTTGTATGGGTTCATCATCGAAAAGTCTCTTCACTCTCAACGGGTGATTGTGTATTGTGCAATGTACAGTCACGGAATAATCGGTTCGATATTCCTCGATGGCACTGTGACTACCGAACGGTACGTGAAGGTTGTGGAAGATGATTTCAGCCCCAATATCAAAGTGACCCTAATTTGGACAACATGTGTTTCATGCAAGGCGGAGTTCGAGCCCGTCGCAGCAGGAAAGTATATGATGTCTTGGAGGAGCACTTTATGTGCTGCATTCTGGCTCTGGGGTACCAGGAAGCCACTGGCATGGACCTCGATTGGCCGCCATATTCTCCGGATCTGAACACAGGCGTCTGGGGCTGTATTAAAAACAAGATGTACGTCAATAATCACAAACCATTGCTGAGCTGAAAAGAGTCATTCAGTAGATCATCGACAGCAACGATGTTCAGACACTTCAGCGTGTCATGCAGAATTTTGTTATTCGTGTGCGCCAGTGATGGTAAGAATATCCAACATGTCATAACCTAAATCCGAACATGTGTAGTGACGTTTACGTGACGAATAAAGTGTGTGTATGCCATTGTTTGTAACTAATTTGCGTTTTCTTCGTATAGTTCAATAATTGTCACCTAGTAGAATGAATTGGAATGTCCCACAACTGTCGAAAACGAAGTGGAAACAGTGGTTCATCCCGTCAATCAGGGAGTGTTTTCTCTGCAATTCAATAACACCTATACCTTCCGTGAACATTTATTAGTGCCTGACATCTACGTGGCAGACTCCGAATAGTTCTGCAGAGGGCACCCTGTGGTATTGTTCCCATTCTTCAGCGAGGGCCTATGAGAGTCCTACGAGAGCCTGCGGTGAAACAGGACGATGACGAACACATCTGTCAAGCATGTCTCATGTAAGCCCAATAGGGTCATTACATTACTTCAACATCCAGGCTTCGCAAAACAACCCTGCTATCGCCCAACTCATGGGCCCTGGCATTATAAGGATTTCAGAGCTACTATCATATGCAGCAGCCACAGGATCTGTTCGATGTACTGCGTAGTAGTAAGGAGACCATGAACCACAGCAAGATCGGTATCACTGTCAACTCTGACGTCTCCCCACAACGTCACAGAACCTTGGAAATCTGTAGATTTGCTGGACAACCTCTGGGAGGTACCGCTCATCATATATCTCCACACATGAACTCATCCTTCACCTTGAGTCAGAGGATGTCTCGATTCGTCTGTGAATAACATGTTGCGCCAGTGTCGAAGTTTACAGTTGACAAAGGACAGGCAGAATTGACGGCGAGCTGCAAGAAGTTGTGTAAAGCGTATTATTCGGACAGGATATCTGGATCATGTGGTCCACTCCTCTCTCTCGCAACCTCTTCATTACCTCTGATCGGACACACTGACTGCAGTGGCCTTTCCGAGATCGTCTTGCAGTGCTCTAGCGGTATCGGTGCTACGCTGAAACGCAGAGATGGCCGGACGTCGGTTCTGACGTGGGGTTTAATGCGTCAGACACCTTGTCCAACTTGCCTAGTGTACTGACCTGTTTCTCTGTGGTGTGTCCACAACCTATGGATGACACTCGGAAAGGCACTGGGATCTGCATCGAAACGACGGGCAGTCCATCCTTTTTGGATCGAACGGACCACCCTTGCAACTCGCAATGCTCAAGGATGTTGCATTTTAGGTGTTTGGTTCAATACAGCATACAAAAATGATAACTGCCATCTTTGTACCTCACCAGAAGTCACTTGAACACCGATACTCACGTACTTCTGAGGGGTCACCTGACAGTGTGAGGAATTACACAGGCAACAGATGGCGAATGATTTTAGTTATTGCATACACTGAAAGCAAAGACCTCCAGCCGTTCGATATCATAACAGCTTCCGCCTGTATCAAAACAGATTTAAAATACCGGACGATGATTCACTGGTTTCACTAATTCTCTAGAACAGTATAGCAGCGCTAATACCCATTCCACACGTCTCTAAAAGACAGTGTGAACACACCACAGGGATCAGCAAAAGTAGTGCGGCGAATTCTATGTTCCGTCGCGTATGATTCTTTCCACATTTTCCTTTATCGTCAGAATTATGGCAATGAGATTCAGAATCGGTTCCAATTCTTGCAATGCGATCCACGATAATTAGAAGTGATGAAACGTTTCCATGCGTAGAATGTTAAATCAAACACCTTTCTGCCGTCTCATTTCGAAATGTGATTTTATTGGGCTACCAGTTTCGGTGATTTCTTACCCCATCTTGAGGCCCCCTGACCGACGTGTAGGAAGATTCCAATTTCGGTTATGGTCAAAATAGGGGCCAGCATCATAAGACTGGCATCTGTAGATTTCACCTTGATACAGCGATCACTTCCTGTTAGCAGATCGTTGTACCAAGCAGAAATCTACAGTCCTTGAATGCTGGCTCCCATTTTGACTAGAACCGAAGTTGAAATCTTCCTACACGTCGAAGAGGGGGCATAAATATGGCGTAGTAAATCGCAGAAACTGGAAGTCGAATAAAATAACAGTTTGGAAATTACACGGCAGAAGGGTGTTTGATTTGACATTCTGTACTTATCAGTCGAGTTCTGTAACCATCTTTGGAGAGACGGATATACAGAACCTTTCTATGCATTGTTTTGTTTACGGATAATGCATCTTTATAAATTATAAGCAAACGAATCTTCGCAGTTTCCGCTACTCATCGGTTAGAATCCAAATGGGGCGAGAAATATGGCTAAAAATGATTACTGTTTTTGTTTTATTGATGGAAAGCTGAATTTACCAGAATTATCTTCTAATCGAGACAGATACACTGCCGCAGGTATTGGATCCCATCCAACGAGACATACGACAATCCATGTGGTACGAACAAGTGACTGATGTCACACACATACTGTATAAATAGAGAGAGGTATTCTCAAAGAGATCATATCGAGATACTTGGTTCTTACGAAAACACAAAATGTTCCCTGGACTGAGAAAATCTGAATCTTTATCTGTGGAAAAAGTTAAGACAGTGAGGAATCACTGAAGACTCGCTAAAACATGAAATGCCATATAATACGAACCTCTTCCATGATAACTTCAGATGACATTCAGCGCGTAGTATTGTTTGTACTGAACGCTTTAAACATGTATCGAAGGTCAAGGTCAACATTTTGAATGCTCGGTTGCCATTAAGTCTTACATAAGACAATAAATAGCCCTCCTAAAGAAACATTTATTTAATTGTCAAGATCGCTTTGTTAAGACGTTAGTGAACAACTAGATTCTGTCCTAAAAATTACCATCTTCAGACACAAAAACTACACAGTTCTAGTTACATCATATAGTGATTTGAACCACACTGTTACAATTAGAACACAAAATGTGCACAAAAAATCGAGGCATTTCAGTAACATACCAAGAATGCAGCCATAACGTATTCCCTTTACAAACTTCTAGGATGTATTTATGTTACAAACTTTACAAACTTCTAGGAAGTATTTATGTTCACGAAACCAGAAATCCACTTACGTGTCAACGCAGAGATCTTGATAAATAAGGAAAATTTAGCGTAGGACGAATAAAATATAAAGTTAAAATCGACTCCTACAACGATTGCTAATGTCAGGTAATCAACATAAATACGCGTTTATTCCCTAGGAAAAGACGGCCCGAAGATACAAGGCAAGTATGGACAGCGGAATAAATATATAAACATCAGGCATCTGAACAGTAGCAAAGATATGGAAATGTGCTGGCCGGTAAGCTGTACACTCTGGTGGAGAGGTGGGTCACAGACGTTCGCAGCAGCGATGCCAGTCCCAGGAACAACTGCGCTCGTATCGGAGGGTTGCGTGGAAGGAGGTTGGCAGCAGAGGAGGGTGGTGGGGGGAGAACCCGGCAAGGCTGGCCTCGCACGCCCGCCGCCCAGATGGAAAACGAAATGGGGGGTCTCAAAAGGCCAGTTCGAGCGAATTCAATGAGAGGAGCCTCATTCAACGGCGGCGCTGATCAGAATTCTGAAAGGCGGCCCCGGATTTACCCGGCAATCATTTTATCGGCGCCGGCCAGGACCTACTGGCCATAACTCGGGCCATGCCGCGCCTTGTTGCTGAAGGCTCCTGCTTATCTCTTTATTCTCCCCGCCGCCCCTGCTGTTCCGAAAGAGGCGTCTCAGCGGAATGACTGCCTGTTCTTTGCAACGCAGTAAAACCTTATAAGGTGTCGAACTTCTTCTAGTCCATATGTGGCATAACAACAAAGCAGTGCTTAACAGTATTGCTTAAAAACAGTCTTGGTTGCAATTTTACTTTTTTTAATTTTTCAACGAAACGTTTCGCCTTATTTAGGCATCTTCAGGTTATCTAAATAGAAAACAGAACAAATACATCTATTTAAGAATTGTGATCGCGTTGTGCAGACTTAGATAACCTATAAGCATGTATAAACAGATCACCTATTGAAAATACAAACAGATCACCTGTTGTAAGAGCAAATACCTTAATTTGGTATTTGTTAAGAATCCTTCAGTCAGCGTAGCCAAAAGGCATCGTCGAATATATCAGGCCAACATCGCCTTCGTTAAACTCAGTAAAAACTAGAAATATAAAATAGTAAAATCATTACCTTTTCTAGAAGGACGCGAGAGGCACCAAGATCTGCATAACGCGTTCCCGTTGGCAGGAGCGAGTAACAGTAAGATGGGGGTTCAGGTAGTAAGCATAATGCGCCACAGCGTCGTGTGCCAGTACTGAAGCCTAATACAAATTCACCTCAAGAGGTGGCGTTGCGAAGCAGCAGCGATTAGAAATGAGAGATCGTAAACTGGATATATATATACCCACTAAAACTTTACAAATGTAATGCACATAAAATATTGATGAGATGGAATTACTAGGGGCAACACCTGATGCCCTTTGGCTACACTGACTAAAGGATTCTTAAGAAATACCAAATTAAGGTATTTTCTCTTTCAATAGGTGATCTGATTATATTTTCAATAGGTGATCTGTTTATACTTGCTTATAGGTTATCCAAGTCTGCACAACGCGATCGCGATTCTTAAATAGATGTATTTGTTCTCTGTTTTCTATTTAGATAAACTGAAGATGCCTAAATAAGGCGAAACGCGTCGTTGAAAAATAAAAAAATTAAAATTGCAACCAAGACTGTTTTTAACCAATAAGGTGTGGAACGGTTTGTTGTTATTCGAGCGAACGACAGTCGTTGTACCACTGAATTTACGTTTTACTACAGAATAACGGCAATAAATGGAATTACTAAATAGAGAAAGTTTACGATTTAGAATCAATCCCAATAAGACTACAATAATGTATAGGCAAAATATTTTAAGGAAATCTACCATTTTTTTAAATTGTATTTTGCAGCTCTGGGTCACACTAATATTTCCATTATCTATGTATATGTGTTGTCTGCTCTGTCGGACAAGTCTGGAAGAGGAGACACCACATATAAATAAATAGGGCGAGGATGGTCAGTGGGCCCTTGAGTGCCGATTTTCATCAGGCTCGAACTCTTACGGAACTGGAGAAAATGCTGCGAATAATGAGGATAATGGCCAAGGGACGTTACATTCGTGGAGTGTGTGACAAGATGGGAAATTTGGTCCATTGGGAGGACAGCTAGGTTTGTGCGAGCATTTCCAATGACCTGTGTCCGGATGGCTCATTGGTCAGAATATCTGCCTAGTAGGCAAGAGACCCGGGCTCAAACCTCGGTCCGGCTCAAATTTACAACTTTTCCCATTGATTTAAATGAAGGCCCACTCGCAGTCAATGTCTGTAATTTATTTATGTCTTATTTTCATTACTGGTTTTGACTTCTAGCAAATAAACATCAGATTGTTTGAAAATGTCACATAATTAAACACCTCTCTCGATTTGTTCAGTTGACGAGTTGCTATGTTTGTTCAATTGACATGTTACTATGTATCGCATTTAAATTATACGGCGTTCACTAGGTAAGTAGTAGGAAACGGCAATCAAAATATTTGTGTGATTTGAGAATGTAAAATGCAGCAAAACGCAAGGTTCTCTACATGGGATATCCCAAATTCTTATTTGTAGTGACTGATAAAATCTACAACAGTTGTAAACATTATACAGGGTGAGTCACTAACTATTGACGCCAAGAATAACTACGAAAGCATGACAGTAGCTGAAAAGCCTGTGGAACAGATGTGGCACGGGACAAGGGGGGCCTTATTATCACATTGGCTTTGTTGTCCGGTGCGGTCGCGTCAGAAATATGAAGGTCAACTTTGATTTTTTAAATGGGATGCTAAAGTTTAGTATTTATTTTCTGATAGCGGCTATCAAGACGAATCCAATAACGTGTAACAGTAAAGTCTTTGAAGGTCAACGAATGTCTAGAAGGTGACATGAACGTCATTTTACAGAAGGTGTTCGAAGTGATGACCGTTGGAATCAATGCAATACTGCAATCTTCTTATCACAGATTGAGTGGCATTCCTTATCGCTTCGGCACTTACCGAAGCACATGTTCTGACCATTCTCTCTCGTATATCGTGAAAATGGTAAATATCGCCGTATACGGCATATCTATCTAACGTGCCATTGACAGGTAAACGGTTTCGCTATACAACACTAACAGGAACGGTAAGACTAGTATCTTAGAATAAAGCGAATGTGTATGATGTATTCCTTCTCAGAACACGTCGATACGCTTCTCATTTACGGAGAACGCCAACGAAATTCAGTGAGAGCTAGAAACTCATACGCTGAAAGATATTCTCAACGTACTCACCCTACACGTCGTACATTTAAATATGTGTATGATAAATTGAGAACAACTGGATCTTTAACACACTGGAAACATATCCGGGAAAGGAAAGTTACTAATGAGGACACGGAAATTGGTACTCTGGCCACTGTAGCTCGAGATTCTTGTGTTAGTTCGCGTCAAATCGCAAGGGAATCCGACATGATCCAGAGTAGTGTCGTTCGTGTTCTGCATTGTCGTAAATATATCCCTTACCATATCTGTCTCCACCAAAAATTGACGGGTACGGATTGTATGGGTACCATTGAATTCTGCCGATGGGCTCACCTTCAGATACAAAGGGATGACACATTTATTAATTTGATTTTATTTACTGACGAGGCTACATTCATGAACCACGGAAATGTTAATTTGCATAACACGCATTATTGAAAATCCTTGCTGGCTACGACAAATTGCACACCAAAAACAGCAGTCGGTGAATGTATGCTGTGGGTACTGGAACATAGAATTATAGGCCCCTATTTCACCGGTGGAAATCTTAATGGTAGGAAGCACACCACATTCCTGCAAGAAATATTAGGTCTGTTGTTGGAAGAAATACTTTTAGGAACAAGGAACAGAATGTGGTATTAAGACGACGGATGTCTGGCACAATTTTTGCTGATGGCTAGAAATGAGTTGCAGAAAAAATTCTCAAATCGTTGGAATGGACGTAGAGAAGATGTGTTGTGCCTGCTCGTTCGCCAGACTTGACGCCTCTGAAGTTTTTCTTGTAGGGATTTGTAATAGATATTGTTTATAAAGACGTTCCAACTACACATGAAGTATAAGAGATATAATTGTTAGATCACGTGCTTCGATAAGTGCCGAAGTGATGAGGAATACCACTCCATCGATGATAAGAAGATTGCAGCACTGCATTGATACCAATGGTCATCACTTCTAACACCTTATGTAAATGTAGGTTTATGTCACCTTCTTGACATTCGTTGACCTTAAAAGACTTTACTGTTACACATCATTGGATTCGTGTCGATAGCTGCTATCAGAAAATAAGAACCAAATCATATCATCCCATTCAAGAAAACGAAGTTGTCCTTCATATCTCTGAAGCAACCCCTCCCCCCCTAGCAACAAAAAACCGACGTCATATTATGGTCCCCGTTGTCTCATGGAACTTTTGTCCTACAAACTTTTCAGCTCCTATTATACTTTCAGAGTTATTCTTGGTGACAATTGTTAGTGAGTTATCCTATATATCTCCAGGTACGTATTAAAATTCGAATCCCCAAGGATGCATAACTTATGTTAAAATAGCTAAAATTTGTTAAAATAGAGCATCCCTGGTGCGTGATATATGCAAGAGAATATCTTCTTCGATCCTAGATCAGCCTGAAAGCCTCTCACAGAGGAGTACATCGGTCCACGCTTACGGACGCACCACATATGGACCCGCATGAAGACGGCTTTTTGACCTTTCGAAAGACCGTTCTCCTCCTCTGCAGGGGACATTCTGACAGACATAGGCTTGACGAGCGTATTCTCTTGCATGTCATTTACCAGGCATGCACCTATTTTAATCTTAGTTATGCATCTTGTGGGCTCACGTTTTGACATTTATCTGGAAATGAGACATATGTCCTGAAATCAGGTAGTGCTTTCCTTTTTAGAAATAAATAAGTTTTACAATTAAAGTGAATTTTGAAGTTACCGAGTCAGTTGATGAGTTTACACGCTAACCAAAACAGAAAACAATGGCTGGATGTACAGTCAAAGAAATAAACAACAGTGTACATTACGATATCGTTTATTATCACCATGCTTTTGACGATGTTGTCAGTCTCTGCAACTAATTAGAAGAGTGTCTGTTTGTATACCACACCTATTTTGCTTCGTCTCATCTGGTAATTTTGAAATCCCTGCGTCTCTTAAATTTCCTGGGGTGCCATTGGAAAATTATAAACTGTTTTCAAGATCAAGCTCCCGATTTGTTTGAAATGGAGAATTTATAATCAGTATGTATTTTGATACGAAACGATTACAAAGCTTAGCGTGATCTGCAAGAAGTGGATTGAAATTTGATAGGAATTATTAGGTCAGAGAGTCACACCAAACAGTGCTTCATGTGCCGCACTGGAGTAAACTTGTTTTTATAACCATAACTAGTGTAAAATGGAGTTGGGCGGAAGACGCAGAGGAATGAATGTTACATGGACCACGGAAATTCACTGCCGGAGTACTGTTGATAATAAAAGACAAACAAAATGGACGTTCTGTGGAAGGTATCAGAATACAATAATGGGCACGATGTATGCAAAATGCTGATCACCATAATGCATGCTGAAGTCTCGAGGAGACCCTTGTTCGACACTCGGTATAAAATAATGACGACGCGATGTTGATCATCATGATAGCCGATCGGGGTACCCGCACGGTCTAGGGTGCCTTGCCCTGATACGCGTGGTTCTCCCCGTCGGAGGTTTGCGTTCTCCCTCGGGCATGGGTGTGTGTATTGTGCTTAGCGTAAGTTAGTTTTAGATTAATTAGGGTGTAAGCCTAGGGACCTATGACCTCAGCAGTTTGGTCCAACAGAAACTTATCAGTAATTTCCAAATTTCCATAATGTTAATGATGTTTCAGTCCCACTTGGACTTTTGTTTTCTCTGTTTGATTACGGCTGATATTGATTTACCGGGTCTGGGGAAGAACACAGGTGCTATGGAGACAGTCAGGAATTTGACATATAGCGCAGATATGCATACACGATGACAAGAAAGTAAACATTGCATTTTGATAGCTAGTCTATTAAAAGAAGTACAAGAATCTGAAGCCATTTTGACTATCTTTCGGCCGTGACTGTCTGAGGCAATATGTAAAGGTTTCTTGTAAATTACCGCTACCAGTTTGTGACTGGTAGCGGTAATTTAAAAAAAAAAAAAAACCTTTACGTAAAAGAAGGTACAGCTTATGCGAGTGAAATGTAGTTATCAAAAAGCTGAAATATTCTCACAACGATAAGTGCATTTAAAAATTATATTTTAGTTATTACTGACATTTACCATCGTTCCTCAGGTCACATTTCTTATACAGGGTGTTACAAAAAGGTACGGCCAAACTTTCAGGAAACATTCCTCACACACAAATAAAGAAAAGATGTTGTGTGGACATGCGTCCGGAAACGCTAAATTTCCATGTTAGAGCTCATTTTAGTTTCGTCCACCTACGCTCAATGGAGCACGTTATCATGATTTTATACGGGATACTCTACCTGTACTGCTAGAACATGTGCCTTTACAAGTACGACATAACATGTGGTTCATGAACGATGGAGCTCCTGCACATTTCAGTCGAAGTGTCCGTACGCTTCTCAACAACAGATTCGGTGACCGGTGGATTGGTAGAGGCGGACCAATTCCATGGCCTCCACGCCCTCATGACCTCAACCCTCTTAACTTTCATTTATGGGGCATTTGAAAGTTCTTGTCTACGCAACCCTGGTACCAAACGTAGAGACTCTTCGTGTTCATATTGTGGGCGGCTGTGATACAATACGCCATTCTCCAGGGCTGCATCAGGGCATCAGGGATTCCACGCGACGGAGGGTGGATGCATGTATCCTCGCTAACGGAGGACATTGTGAACATTTCCTGTAACAAAGTGTTTGAAGTCACGCTGGTACCTTCTGTTGCTGTGCGTTTAGATTCCATGATTAATGTGATTCGAAGAGAAGTAATAAAATGAGCTCTATCACGGAAAGTAAGCGTTTCCGGACACATGTCCACATATATTTTCTTTCTTTGTGTGTGAGGAATGTTTCCTGAAAGTTTGGCCGTACCTTTTTGTAACACCCTGTACATAATTATTGTGATAACGAAGTTCAATGTAAATTAAGATGATTTAATCCCAGCCTCAATAAGCCAAATTCGAAAACAGCGTGTCTGAAGACGAGTGACACCTTTCAGAATATCTCGAACGTGGGACCAGGAAAAAATGGATAAATTTCAGAGGAGAGCCCTTTCAAAGTCTGAAACTTGAACTACTGTAATTCTTATGGAGATTAAGGGCCGACTGCACCAACGCCAATTAAAAAGCAAGATAACCGAGAGTCCCGAGATCACGGTAAAAACTTAACCGCGATTAAGTTGTCTCCGTACTGCTTCAACGTTAAACGCCGATTACCCAAACGCGGTTAGCTAATCGGAAGTTTGACCACGATTAGCTCCACGTGTTACAAAGTAAAGCGCCCATATACATGCAAAAGTAATGATATTCGCTGTCTGCCTGTCGCAAGGGTGCTGTAACCGCCTTGGTCTGTGGTACTTAGGCGCGCTTTTCATATTGTTGGCTTAACGTGAGCATTGTTACTGCACTATGGAGAACAAGAGAAGGACGCCGAATTTTTCCAAATTCGACACATACTTTTGGAGTCGGTTGCCTTTAATTCAAATATATTAAAGTGTAAAAAAAAACGAATGGTTGCACAGTTAGGGAGAAACGTTGTTATTTAGAATGTTCAACACCCCTTCTCCAAACCTTCAAGTGCAGCAACACAAGAGACATGTAATTTGAGAAGGATGCCACCGAGTCCTAAACCAACTTCCTCCTCTGCGCTGGACAGTGTGATGCAGAAGAGGGTGGAAGTACTACAGCAGCAGCTGCAAATGATGAAGAGAGAACATATGAAAGAAATGAGAGTAAAATACCTCAAAATTTTGGCACTAAAAGAAAAATTAAAATATTGGAAGCGGAATAATTCTACCGAATGTAATGTAAATGTTTAAAACTATTTTGTTATTTGTACACTATAATAATTTCAAATAAAAATAATTACATATTTTACACGTATTAAGTAGCAGTGTACCTCAGTGAAAATGTTCATCAATTATAGTGCGACGAACTGCTCGTCCTGGTAATGCGTCATCATGATACATTTGTTGACAGGGAGTCATTGGTTCATTATCGTCGAAATCGGGGCCCCTCCCGCTACGTAATAGCCTCAGCAGCCGCGTAATTTTCGTATCTTCTAGTGGCTCTTCCTTGCTTGTGCTCCTTGCAGTATTATGCAAGACAGCCGTACTCGCTATAATGGCCATTGTCTTTTGTGGATTACATTTCATTCCCATAGATAAAATGGGGACTCTCCTCTTCCACAAACCATATTCTCTCTCCACAGTGTTCCTTGTCGTAATGTGAGACCTATTATATCGGTGCTCTGCCGCACTCTGTGGGAAGTGGTGTCAATAAGTAAGGTCTGCATGCATAACCACTATCTCCTAGTAAGTGTAGTACGTGACCGACTGGTATTTCACCATTTTCAAACGGTGCCCTTCGAGCGCAATTACGAAATACTGTACTATCGTGCACAGAGCCAGGCCAACGAGACACAATGTCCCGTATTAGTAAATTGTAATCGCTGACTGTTGGACCATTAAAGGAGAAATATGATTTCCTATTGCGGAAAAGTTCTGTATTCTGTCACCGAGGTGACTGAATTCTTATGTGAGTGCAGTCAACTGTACCAATGACTCTAGGAAATCCAGCCAGTGTGTTGAAACCATCCATCATAGAGCGTATTTCCGCTCGAGAAGGAAACTTTATCTATTGACGAGACATTGTTGCTATGATTCCCGACACTTCACTTATAATTCTTTGTGCCGTTGTAGAATGTACATTAGCACTGTCACCAATTACTGTATTAAATGCTCCACTTGCGTATGCCCTTAATGTCATCAGAAGTCTGTTCATGGACGGGACCCGATTATTTCGGAAAGTTGGAAATTCTAACCAATCGTCAATTTGATCCAATAACCACCACTCTGTTTCTTTTGAAAGACGAAACCTCTCTTAAAATTTCTGGTCACCGTAATCTTCGAAAGGATTTCCCGTTTCCACAGGTACACCAACACGGTTGCAAAGATTTATATGTTGAAGACATAGCATTTCTCTGTCTCCTAAGCCATATAAAACGTCAAAACGCGTTGCCATGTTACGTGTTTACAATATGTTGACGGCGATCAATTCAAGATAATCGACTCTTCGAGCACAGTTAACTTTAATCGCGATCAAATCCCTCGATTATCTTTGATTGAGGTTGGTACAACCGAAAATTGAGTTAATCAGGCTTAAATGCTAACTTGACCACAGTTAACTTTTAATCGGCGTTTGGTGCAGTCGGCACTAAAAGGAATAAAAGGACTCTACCAAATTAGTGAGCAAACTGCTCTATTCAGTCAGGAAATCGAGATTGGTTTGTTTTATTAAATTAGGTTGGATCACATTAAAAGTACAACACCTACCTAGTCAGCCTGGGCAGAGATACCTCGTAGATCCCTTGAAAGTGTTCCATGAAGGAGGAATGGTGAAAACCACGTGGACGAAGGGAGAAGACACGCAGGAAGTAAAAGATATCTGATCGTGAAGACGTCCAAAAGTATGAAATATGGTGATATTAAACGAGCAAAAACATGAAATTTTAACTAAAGTGACAATACGATATCGTTCCTTCATAATATGATATCGTCACTTACGTGTTGTTCGTTACATCTTCACTGAAAAAGAAAGAAATAAAATATATTTTGTGGCCTGCAACTCTTGTAACATCTGTCACCCGAGTTTTCTTGACAAAAATTCGAGGAATCTATGTACATACAATAATTTAGGATTAAGTATTGGTTACTGTGATGTTGTGTCGATTATCTGAAGAATTATACTGCTCTGACATACCCCACAACTATTTACACGTCTATTGGTTACATGCCAAAAGCTATTTGAAATAATCCGTCCTGTGGTACTTTTGTTAAGTTACAGATCGTCGTATCACTAATGAATCAAGGAGATAAAGGACGCAGTAAATTACCAAAGTTTTTCACTTCTGGAAAATCATACAAGATATTGAGTAACCACATTTTTGTAACATTTCCAAATACTGGAATATGTTACAACACCAATGAAAACACAAATGAATAACTAAAATGTGAGTTCATAGAAATATTAAATGTACTTATAAGTACTCTAAAAAGAAGCTACTCAGCCGTCTCAATAAAAATGTAAAGTATGTCAAAACACTGCTATATTCAAGGACTATTTATTAAGACGTTATTTTCTGGTTCTATAAGCTTATTTCGGCTCCATGCCCTTTGTCAACCTATCTGAAGACATATGGAGTATTTGTGCATCTATTTATGTTTATTCGTAACTAATAACAGTTTTGTACACATGCGTTGTAGTACTTACTTCCACAATACATAATTAACGCTATCGCTGTCTAATACTGTTGCGCGACTAGTTGTATTTACTTAATTTCAACATAAAAACACATCGTAACTCATACGACTCCTTTACTACAAAATTAAACAACAGAAGAACATAAAAACAAATGAGGGAACATAAGTCACAGACTGCACCAGAGATAATAATTACAAATGGAAATCACTCGCACACAGCATTACACTGCACGTAACACTGCACTTCACCACTCGGCCCCCCCCCCCCCCCCCCCTTAGTGTCAATGGTACTTTCTGTTGAAACGGACATGTCGTCCGGAGTGCGTTACAACGGGTCGTGCACAGGCTGCGGTCTGCTGATCCCTTGGAACAACGGTGCGTAGTTGCCGGATTTGTGTAAGCAGCTTTTGTACAAAATCTGAAGTGTCAGTGCCGTTGCCTGGCACCTTAGCAAAGAACTCGCCGGGATCTCGTATCGGCTGGTCATAAACAAGTTCTGCAGTCGTGGTGTTCAGGCCTTCTTTCAGCGACGCACGAAGACCCAGGAGGACAATGGGCAATGTCTCTGTCCATCGCTGTGAGTCGTGACACGAATCGACCCTTTCAGTTGGCGGTGCATGCGTTCAATTAAACCGTTTGCTGACAGTTGGTAAGTTGTAGGTCTAATCAACATCTACAGCTACATATACATCCATATTCTCCAAGCCACCTGACGGTGTGTGGCAGAGGGTACCCTGAGTACCTCTATCGGTTCTCCCTTCTATTCCAGTCTCGTATTGTTCGTGGAAAGAAGGATTGTCGATATGCCTCTGTGTGGGCTCTAATCTCTCTGATTTTATCCCCATGGTCTCTTCGCGAGATATACGTAGGAGGGAGCACTATACTGCTTGGCTCTTCGGTGAAGGTATGTTATCGAAACTTTAACAAAAGCCCGTACCGAGCTACTGAGCGTCTCTCCTGCAGTGTCTTCCACTGGAGTTTATCTATCATCTCCGTAACGCTTTCGCGATTACTAAATGATCCTGTAACGAAGCGCGCTGCTCTCCGTTGAATCTTCTCTATCTCTTCTATCAACCCCATCTGGTACGGATCCCACTCTGCTGAGCAGTATTCAAGCAGTGGGCGAACAAGCGTACTGTAACCTACTTCCTTTGTTTTCGGATTGCACTTCCCTAGGATTCTTCCAATGAATCTCTGTCTGGCATCCGCTTTACCGACGTTCAATTTTATGTGATCATTCCATTTTAAATCACTCCTAATACGTACTCCCAGATAATTTATGGAATTAACTGCTTCCGGTTGCTGACCTGATATTTTGTAGCCAAATGATAAGGGAACTATCTTTCTATATATTCGCAGCACATTACACTTGTCTACATTGAGATACAATTGCCATTCCCTGCACCATGCGTGAATTCGCTGCAGATCCTCCTGGTAGCCAGTAGGTGCTTTGAACGAATACGACTCAAACTGTCTCCCTTGGTCCATTGTGATTCGTAACCGCACTCCGACGCGGGCGATCCATCCACTGAAGAATGCAGTCGCGACAGTTTCGGCGGTGATGTCGGCGATCGGGAACTCCTCGGGCCAGCGTGTATAACGATCGATGGCTTAAGGCAGTGGGTGTATACTTCCGATGGTGGGAGAGGTCCTACTGGGTCTAGGTGGACATGATGAAATCTCTGATTTGGTGGACGAAATGTGCCAAGAGGTGACCTAACAAGCGGGCTAACTTTATTCCGTTGACAATGGCTTGTCACACATATTGCTTGCAATCTTTGTCCATGTGTGGCCTGACAAAAGCTCGCTTCAAGATGTTGATTGTGGCTCATATTCCAGGGTGCGACAAGTTATATAAAGAGGCGTATACCTGTTGGCCAAAGTCTGTAGCCACAAAAGGCCTCGGTTTGTTGGTGGCGACATCACAATACACCAGCACAGTTGACAGTGGCAGTATAATACAGCAGAGTTGTAGGCCCGATGGTTGCGCCAACGAATCTCGCAGCTCACTATCCGATAGTTGCACAACGGCGAGAGCTTCAAATTCAACTACTTTAGTGATTCCTTCAATCCTGAAGAGTACATCAGCTTGCGGGCTTTCAAATAAAAAATGATGTGGTGGGTGGCCCTCAGGTACGTACCATCAGTCTCAAAGTTGAAATATTAAAAGTTTTGGCTGGTCCGTTGCCTAGGCGCTGGGATACGTAGTTGCTGCATTACAAGCCATATACTGCTGAGTATACAGTATACAATTTGAATACACACATGAATCGAATGGTCGAAGGTTCCTGTCACTCGGCAATAGCGAATGTAACGTAGAAATTTATAAATGAGATATAGCAATTAAATAAAATCTGCTGGTACTATCTTAACGACTTTGAATGATGATACGATACTAGACGTGCTTTTGAGAATGCGGTATATTTCTGCAAAACACTTATTGGAGTCGATGGTCCATCAAGTAAATTAAATATGCGTTGAATAACAGGGAAACAATAGACTCCTACAGCACGCAATTAGTTGTGAACGACAACATAGCTCCCGATATATTCACTTCTAAACCCACACTACGTCTTCACTGTAGAAGCCACGGAAATCCCACAAGTGCTCAAGTCGGCAGTCCGAAGTATTTCTATTTGCCGCGACCACTCCACACTCAAGTCTTTCCCGCGACTGTGCGTCCGACGCGCTTTACTCCGTCTCCGTGTCCACCTCTGTTCCAAACTCCTTTCCTGCTTCCATCCAGTCTCCCCATTCCCGAGCACTGTGATTGGCCAGAGTGCTCGCGCTATGTCTTCAAGCCAACGCCCAACGCATCCACAGAAACATAATGAAACACATTCGAAATACTAGATTTACATTTAAATAACTTGAAATTAAATAAATGTTGCTATAGGTGTGCCATAAACACGCTCTATCACACATTATTAAATACATAAACAAATCAAATAAACATATATCAAAGGAATACAACAAAGGTAGGCCAGTAGCCTAATGTCTCTGTGCTTTCTAAAACACAGTAGATATTTAACCAATTTTTCATGAATAGTATATCTCGGATATAAACAATGAAATAGACGACTAAATATAGCTATAAACATGCTACTACCGTTATTTCGTGTAACTGTGGAGTACTTATGACCTGGCGCAATAGGCAGTAATCAGCCCCTTTTGCCTCCAATAACTCATGTATTATTTAAGTTGCATACCTGTAATTCAAAATAATTTAGGTTTACACTAATAGCTTTCTAAAGACACGTAGATCGAGAAAATCGGATGAACCGTTTAGGTTTTGGTAATTCGTTGCCCGGTGTTACTTGTATAATCTACAATCAGATACTAAAAAATTAATCTAATAAAGATATTGAAAATCTGATTACACCATGAGAATCGTCAAGCAAATAATGGTAATGTACATGTTTCTTTTTAAGGTGTCATGATTCTTCCGGCTATTATTAATTTCTATACGGACTGTGAAATGTCTGCCATGATAGTTTCACAAAATCCGCCATCTCTGGCACTTCCGTCATGTCTGCTTCATCGACACAGCGTCACTGTGGAATTCCCAGCCACGTGGTCACTGGACATTGGTTAACGTTCAGCACCACGTGGCCACCGACGAGCCGCGACTCGCCGAGAAGCCCCAGCGTGGCCACGGCAACTCCGAAGCTAGAATATTTTCCGGGCGCCACAACTCGCTCGTTACCTCACAAGCTGGCACATTTAGTTCTCCTTCAACGCGTACAATACTGGTGGTGAACTGTCCGATATAATCAAAGTGTCACAACTGACATGGCGATGCATTCTCAGGACGCTGGCGGAAAGCATGTGGTAGTGGCTTATGGTCTGTGATGGGAGTGAACTGCTGTCCTCCCAACATGTGACGAAATTTCTTAATAGCCGCATATGCAGCATACAGTTCACGATCATATGTGGACCAATTCTGTTGAGATGGCGATAGATTTTTACTGAAAAAGGCTAAGGGCTCATAATGCCCGTGTATTTGCTGTTGCAGTGCAGAAGTTGCAGGTGCATCGACCATTAGGTCGACAGGCCCCTGCAGGACTGTGTGGTCTAACAATTTAGCTTCTGTGATGGCAGTCTTCAGCTTGTTAAACGCCAACTTGCCCTCACTGTCCTACAGGAGTTTGTCTTTAGGCTTCGACGAAAAAAATGTTCAAATGTGTGTGAAATCTTATGGGACTTTAACTGCTAAGGTCATCAGTTCCTAACCTTACACACTACATAATTTAAATTATCCTAAGGACAAACACACACACCCATGCCCGAGGGAGGACTCGAACCTCCGCCGGGATCAGCCGCTATGTCCATGGCTGATGCGCCTTAGACCGCTCGTGGCTTCGATGAACCTTGCAAGAACTTACTCAGTGTTGCAGCCAGGAAGGCATGATTGCGAACGATCGATCGTATAGATTGATTATGCCAAGAAGTCTACGTAATTCGTTAACTGTCGTAGCCTGGGGAAAATTTAGTATACCGTCTACTTTCTCCTGTCGTGGCGGTATGCCTTGAGCGTTGATAGTGTAGCCTAGGAACTGTGCTTCAGCTGCTCCAAAAATGCACTTCGACAGGTTGATGAGCAGGCCATGTGCACGTAAACGGGTGAAGATCTGTCATAAGTGTGGTAGGTGTTCTGCCTCTGATTTTGACATGATCTAAACGTCGTCAATATACACATAACAGAAATCTAAGTCACGTGTCACTAAATCCACGAACCGTTGAAAAGTTTGGGCAGAATTACAAAGTAGAAAAGGCATTAGGGTAAATTCAAAGAGTGCGAACGGCGTGCAGACGGCAGTCTGAGCAACGTCGTCAGGTGCCACAGGTATCTAGTAAAACGCACGAACTAAGTCCAACTAAGAAAAGATTCGCTTACCGTGGTCACTGAAAGTAAAATCTTCGACCATCTCCTGCGCAGTCTCTCACTTATGCTTCCTAGTTTCTTTTTATGCTGTTCTGTTGATATTTTGTAGTAAAGGAGTCGTATGATTTAAGGTGTGTTTTTATGTTGCAGTTAAGCAAATGCCACTAGTCTCGCAACACTGGTGACCCTGAAGTTATATCCGACGGTCACTAACGTGAAACTCGACGATCACTAACGCTCCGTATCGTACCGCGTTGCTTTAAATACGAACATCCGCGTCAGCCGCGTCGCGCATCTTCCGTGTTCCATTTCGCCGTAACTCACGTTGGCAGACCCACCACCAACTGCAGAAGTGTCTAGTGGCGCAGTAATTAATCGCGTGACAGTAAAACCGCCACCGCTTTGGCAAAAGAACCCCTGCTGCTGTTTGCTCAAGTGGAAAGACAATTTGTGCTACAGCACACAACCGCAGTCATGTAGTTGCTGCACTAAATGAAGATATGGCCGTAGAAGTACAGCATATTCTGGCGTCACCACCGAGTACTGATCGTCAGACAACCATGAAGATCGCTCAGATTACCCAGCTCTTGCAATCCGAGGCAAAGAGACTGGAGAAGTTGAGAGGTGGCATGAGCCCCCTCTCATATTTCTCTGAGTAATTCGATTTTCCTCTCTAATTGCATGCGGTGAAAAGTCGCTATTCCTTCACACGCGGACTTCCCACGCAGCGTCTCTCGTCCCCGGGTGGTCCGGTGACAGGCGGGATCTGCTGATCTTGAAAGGGTTAAGCCGACGGGTGTGAGGGAGTCGAGTGAATGCTTTCCAGACGCCGACATTGTCATAAGAGCGGCGGCGACACGCCCACAGGGACCTGACGGAGCGGCTGGGCTAGAAATTCCGTTACTTCGCAGAAACTTAGTAAAAATCGTTTCTGGAGGGCTACCAGCGGGATGTGGGAAAGACTTGTGTTCCCACACAGTCTTGGCTGGCAAATTCCCGCGTTTTCTGCAAAATCGTAACTGTGATTGGCTTGCTCAGGACATAGCTCCGTGACGTAGCAAAATTGGCGCACAAATTGGCGCCAAGAATCTCCATTGGTGGAAAGGTAGTGCTTCAGCAAGAGAGTGGAGCTTTCCGCCGGTTTTTGAGTTGCTGATTGGAGCGTTTAGCCACAGCCACTGTCGTGCGGGCGGGAATGTTCTGTGTTCGGTTTGTATGGGTGCTCTTGTGAGAGTCGGCTCTCGCCTTTCAGTCAGAGTAGGTTACAAGACTGAGCTCTCGCTGCTCTGGACAGCCTGCCTTCCGTTGGCTGTCTAATATGCTTTCATTTAACTGCAACTGTTTGACGAAGTGGCTGAAAATTCGACTTCAGCGTAACTTCCCGAGTACAGTTGGCAATTGAGTGTTCTGCGTACAAGCGGTCTATGTTGTCTGTCTTGAGCAGTTTTCGCTAAAGTTGACTGTATCGGAGTTACTGTGTGACTTTGCTTGTTAAAATCAATCACCGTACCATCAGTGATTGTATGGCGCTCCTTCTTCGTCTCGCTGAGAGGCGCATTTGTATTGCTAGGAAGTCTTTAGTCTGGAACAACCAGACCAGGATAATTTGTTTCAGGCTATACTCGTGACATATCATCACCACGACGTCGAAGCAAACAACCACGCCTCCGGTACGCCAGATCGTGTCCTTGGAGTTAAGATGACAGCTTGGTAATGTATGTCCGCAGCACCGGCAGATTAGGGATTTTCTTAGGTGATAATCAGAGCTTAGCAGAGCGCGCCTGTTCGTCTTTTTCTAACTTTGTTCTGTCTTGGATGTTCATTGTCTGAGTTCTCACTACTGTAGCAGCAATTAAAGTTGGGTTGGTTGTGTGTTTCTCTTAAGATTTGAGTTGCAAGGAATTGGCTCCACATACCACATCGTCATAAATGTCACAATCTAGTTTAGGGACAACTTCACCTTCACAGCATTTATTTGAGTATCCAATTTTAGCCAATTTGAAGTATTGTAAATGTTTCATTTGTTTTGTTAATTATTTTGAGTTTTGTCATAATAAATCATATTGTTATTTTGGACAGAACTGTCATTCTGTTAATCGGTAGAGCAACCCTTTCATTTGTCACTACGTTAATGAAACTTTCCTTTATTTAACTTATTTATCAAATTAAATTACTGCAGGTGCCAAACTCTTTTCTACTCCACTTGCAGGGTCGATTACAGTCAGTTCGCGTTTCTTTTTAATCCATGTGCAACAGCAAAAGTCGGAGTTAGAATAGGGGGGGAGGGGCGTAGAGCATCATTTATATATGAAGATTCTAGAAGAATTTAGTGTTAAATACACTGCTAGCCCTGGCACCTCGCAAAGTTACTCCGCACAGAGGAACTAGGTGATCCCAATCCATCACAGCTACTACGCCGACTCCATATATTAACAAGCAACGCGGTCAGTGACGGCATATTTGCCTATCGAGCCTGCCACCCGACTCGCAGAAAATATTGACAGTGTGTGCCGGAGATCTGGATGCACTCGCGCAAACCGCGGATCGCACAGTGGAAATGTATCCATCCGTATGCGTCTCAACAGTTTGCTCACAACCTTGGGCAGGTAACACTCTCACCGTGTTACAAGCACAGGTTCCCGAGCTCACCGCGCAAGTAGCTGCATTACGGACCCAGACTACCAGCCGCCGATTTCGTCGTCACAGCTCACCAGGTAAGCGCAGCCACTCACCTTCGTCAGCAAGAATCTGTTGGTATCACCGACAGTACAGTTCCGAGGCGCACAAGTGTAAACTGCCGTGTGAACAGGGAAACTCAACAGGAAGTCAGTGATGGTGGCCATTGGCTCTCCATACGGCAGCTGTCGACTGTTTGCAATGGAACATAGCATGGATACTGACGTGTCAGTCTATCCATCTGCCTGTCTTCCACGTCACAAATGTGATGACTGCCACCTTTTCGTGGCTAATGGTTCCACAATAACAACGTATGGTCGTCTCACATTAGTTTTGAACTTGGGACTGCGGCGCAAATTTGAATATCAATTTGTCATAGCAGATGTGACGCACCCCATACTTGGAGCCGGTTTTTTATCATTTTATGGACTCCTGCCTGACCTCCGTCACCGACGCCTTCTTGACTCTATTGCCAACCTAACAAGCCAAGTCGAGTGCGTTGTGTGGAAGACACAACAGTGCGAGTGGTTACTGGTGATTCTCCACTTATAGAGCTCCTCAGACAGTTCCCAGAGATCACATGCCAAACCCCCACACTAGCACCTGTGCAGCACTCTACAGTGCACTATATTTTGACTACACATTGGCCACCGCTACATGCTCGACCGCGCCACTTGACACCCCAGAAACTAAATATAGTTAAGCAGGAATTCTTGTACATGCTAGCACAAGGAATCTGCCGCCCAACGAATAGTAGTTGGTCATCTGCTCTAACGTGGTACCAAAGAAGAATAACGGATGGCGTCCATGCAGTGACTACAGATGGCTCAATGCCAGAACCATTCCAGATCATTATCCAGTCCAGCAAAAAAACTTGTATTTCACAAGCAGCGACACCATCGTGAAAAATCAGTGACCCGTATATGTAATAAGTTTCGTTTAATTTACATCTATGGTCACAAACATTTTGTTAACAGATTACCGGTTTCGGTCTTTAACGACCATCATCAGATCTGCAGCAAAAATGGGAAAAACATAAACACACTCGCAAACTGTATACAGCTTAAGAACAATACATAGACCATAATGAAAAGTAGTACTGACAAAATTTACATTTGTGCGCTTTAAATATGAAGAGGCATACCTGTTTCATAAAACCAAAGTCCTAATGTACTGGAGGCATAGTGGCATCGTCAAATGTTAAATGCAGAATCAGCACCAGCATCGTCAAATACATATAAATAACATCACATGCACGAGTGATGTTGCCAGTAGTACTACTGTTTAAAACAAAGCTGCCGTACAGTAGGCACAAGATGTTTGTGTTGTCTGTTCACCAGATGTCGCTAATGTCGGCATACACTAGTTTTCAATAATTAATTGAAACAGCGAAAGTAGAGGGGGATACAGAAGTTGAAGTCTGTAATACGCTTATAACGTATAAAAGGCATTACAGTAATAAAAAGTAATAAAAAGAACAACACGACTTTTTTTTTCTTTATTGATTTTCAATCACCCCGAAGGGGCCGGGCTGGCAGCAGTTTAGTACGCTGCTCTAAAGCCTACAGACTTTTTTTAAAAAAAAGGAAGAAGAAGGAAACAAGAAAAACAGGCGAAAAAACGGTGACTCAAAGTGTAAAATGGCGGGAAAATGCGGAAAGTTAAAACAGAAAGCAAAAGGGGTTGGCAATGTTGATAAAATACACAGGAATCAGACACATAACATAGTAGCCTCACAATTAAAAAACCTGGCGACAGTCTGGTTTCTGTTCGCAAGAGATAAAAAAAAAGTCGCACCCAGCGACAGTATGATGGCTGTTCGCTACACTTCCCAAAAAAGACAACACGGAACACTCACTGTAAAGCAATGCACGAAAATAGCGGCACAAATATGACACTCCCGGGCCAAAGGCAGATGGGGGGGGGGGCTGGAGGAGGGGGGAAAACAAGGATGGAGGAGAGGAAAAACCAAAAGGGAGGGGAACCTAGGAGGGAGAGGACTCATAAGGGGGGGGGGGGGGCAGGTGCAGGGCAGACACGAGAGGGGAATGAGAAGAGGAATCGGAGGGAAATGCAAAAGGAGTCAGGGGAGAGAAGGGGGCAGAGACAGGGGAGGTGGGGAAAAAAGAGGATGGAAGGGGGGGGAGATGGAGCCCAGGGAAAGGACAGAGGAAAAGAGGGGGAGTGAGGATCAGAGTTGATAGGAGGAATAAATGGAGGGAGAGAGGGCATCATCCGGGAGGGGGAGTAACAGGAGTAACAACATGACAAAAATAATATTGTTAAAAAGAGGAAGAGTTATAAAAACAGTGGTTGACATGTGCTGTAGTGCCAATATTCTAGATAATGACATGAATATTAAACACCGTTGATAGTGTAACAGGTAATATTAAACAACCATAAAACGAATCGCTAAGGGAGCCACAAATGAAAGAAAACATAGTACTGCACATAATCAGCGCCCTCAGTTAGCGCTAACGCCCTAATTTCGCACAGGAGGGAAGTGGTTGGAGCAACATGACCGACAGAGGGCCCCTCATACCCTACGGTACTCCGTTGCAAGAAAAAAATGGTAAAATTCCGTAACAGTGGATTATCCACATTATCTGATTAGCGTAGTCTATGAAATGAATAGAGAAGGACTAAGAACACACTAGAGTCATGCATAAAATGTATGAAAACGAAGTAAATGTGTGATGCACTCAATTCTAGGTGAACTTTTCAACACACTATATATAACAGAGGCTTGCTGTGGTTAGAGTAAAATATAGTCGAATAAAACAAAGTAGGCGTTGGGTACAAAGTCATTTTGCCGGTCAAGCAGTTTAGTTGGTTCTCTACTTTTTGATTTATAAGTTTCAAGCTCCTCTAACAAATTAAGTGCACGGCCTTTTTCCACTCTGTGAAGAATACGCATACAACTCTCAATGCTCGCTATGGAATGACCAGTATCAGATACAAGCTGTCCCAAAGCCGTTTTGTTTCGTGGCTGTGAGTGTTTATTAAACCTTAATTTAAAAGAGGGGCCTGTTTGACCGATATAATATTTGTCACAGTTACTGCAGTCAATCCTATATACTCCAGAGCCATCAAATTTACCATAGTTCCCTTTCAGTTCGTGTTTTATTCGTAGTTTTAGGGTGTTATTAACCTGAAAGCCACATCTGACATCAGACTTTTTAAAACATTTTCTATTTGCAGGAGCATTTAGCCGTTAAATTTCATAGGAATGGTTTTCATTCTATCTTTGCCGGTTCTCTTTTGTGTGTGGGTGCGTGTGTGTGCCTGCTGTTTGTTAAACGTTTCATTAGCCTACTGTATGGGCGCGTGACATCATTTACAGAAAAGTCGTTAGATAACGCGATCTGCTTTAAAACGCTAAGTTCTTTACGTATTTAGTTTTCGTCCAAAGGTAGACGTAGGAGCCGGTGAACCATGGAAGTGAAGAAAGCTTTTTTGTATCGGGGAGGATGGCATGAACTGGCATTGGATGATACTGTCTGTACAAGTTGTTTTCCTAAAAATCGAAAACTTACCTTTGTTATCAACTTTCTTAATAGTGATATCAAGGCAGTTAATGGCGCCATCTTCTTCTATTTCAGTGGCAAAAGTTATTTTGGGGTGCATGCTACCTATTGCTTGGGCGAATGTGTTGACCTCACTGGTGTCACCTCCTATCAGTAATAAAATGTGATCGACATACCGTTTGTAATAAATCGTTTTATCTTTTAGTTGTGGATACTTGGCAAAAAATTTACATTCTAAATCATTGATAAAAATGTCTGCTGAAGTGCAAGCCAGGCCATTACCCATCCCAAACCCGTCCTTTTGATAATAAATTTTGTCATTAAAGGTAAAAAATTGTAAGCTAAGACAAAATCTAGGAGTTCAATTAGTTCTGTACGCTCTGCAGTACTAATCTTGTTGTAGGAGAGGAGACTGCGTCTAATAATGTCAATGGTTTCTTTAACTGGGACCAAACTGTAAAGATTTTCTACATCCAAGGATATTTGCGAGTGTATTTATGTTTTTCCCATTTTCTGCTGCAGTTCTGATGATGGTCTTTAAAGACAGAAACCGGTAATCTATTAACAAAATGTTTGTGACCATAGACGTAAATTAAAGGAAACTTATTACCTTGTCTTTCTTCGTATCGTATGTGTAGTGTAGACCTAACTGTTATTCTCTACATATGTAACATCTCAGAAGTGAAATTCGTTGCTGATTAATGTCCGCTGAGACCTATTTAATATTTTCATGAGTTTGACCACTTCACTTAACAGCTATCATGATTACATTGGTGGCTTATTCATCTTTGCTAATGTTCGCTGGTGTCGTCTTTGCTAGTAAATTCGTTTTATCCTTTGTCGTGTTCTACAATTTCAGCTAATTTGTCCATATAATTTTTATGTTTTACGTCGGTTTGTTCGTTAAGAATTTTGTCTGCATATTTGCGTGTGTCAATGTAGAGTTAAATTTCTTCTAAAAAGTTCATTATTGGACCCTTTTGTCTTATGTGCAGAATTTGTATTGCATTTTAGATCTGGTTTGCATCAAAGTCTAATACATATTGTCAGTACATTCACTAATTTGGGTCAGCGTGTAACTTTGTTGGATAGTTATACGACATTTTTCTTATAAAGTTCAGGTGTTTTGGGGTTTATTAGAAATCCTTTGGTATTAAAGGAAGACAACATCACTCAACAAATGTCTGTGTGTTACAGGAGAATCATAAAGAAAGAGTCTTGTATAGACCCGCTTCGTACCTCCCAAAGCTCATAGGAAACTAAGTAGTGACCAATGTAGTGTCATTTTTTGCATGTTGTCAATTATTATGGTACTACATACGCTCCTTATTGTAAAAACTGTGTTGGAAATTAATGTAATTGTTCATACTTGCACTCATCCTATGTCATATTCATAAGTGACGCTTCCTGACAGCACGGAGCGCTCTACCGCTGTGGTAGGTGAGGGTAACAAAAATAACACGGAATACCGTGATTGTTATGATAGACTGTCGTTTATCTTATGGTTTTCTGTTTGTGTATGATTGAAAACTGTAGATGGGTTTGTGTCAGTGTTTCTGGTATGTTTACCGTATCCAATTTTTTGTTATTTACATCCATTTGCCCTATATATAATTATTTGCTGTCATTACAGTTAGTGTTGTATACGTCTAGATATGTGTGGCCGATGATTTGGTTTTTTTTCCGGAATGTATATTTATTCTTAGGTTTTGTGCAATGAGATATGTAAATCTTACTTTAGTTTTCTTCAGTAAAGCGTTACGTTCGATTGAAGATTGTTGTATTTAGGCCTACCTGCATAAGTTAGTGGTATGTATATTTCTGCTTTTTTGGTATCTCTCTTGTTAATTTAATGTCACTATGAACTTTAATAAGTACTGGTTTGTTGTGTTTATCATAGAATTGGTCGAATATGCTGGAATAGAATCTGCTTAGTTGTGCTATGTATTTGAGAATGTTCAATTTTTCTGTATTTCGGACTGTTTATCATCATACGTAACTATATGTTTGTGCGTTTTAGGATGACAAGAATTTACGCTGTGATGTTATCTGATGGTGGTCGTTTTCTATAGACTTCGATTTCATTTATGTTATGAATATTTTTATTGTTAGGCCAAGAAAGTTGATCGTTTTTATTCTGGTGGCAATGTGAATTTAATGTTGGGTTGAAGTTCACTAAATCTTTTGTGTATCTATTGAATGTTTGTGTCAGAACCATCCATTAGTAGCAGTGTGGCATCTGCATAAAACTAAACTAAACTCCGTTGGAGCAGGTATCAAAAAATCCAGCGTTAGCAACCAATCACTGTGTCATCCTGAGCCGTTAGGCGCCACTGGATACGTATATGGAGGGGCATGTGGTGAGCACACCGCTATCCCACCCGTTGTTAGATTTCGTGACCACAGCTGCTATTTGTCAGTCAAACAGCTCCTTGTTTGGGCTCACTAGGGGTGAGTGCGCCACACTTGCCAATAGCGCTTGGTAGACCTAGACGGTCTACCATCTAAGGACTAGCGAAGCCCGACAGTGTTTAACTTCGGTGATCTGACGCGAACCGTTGTTACCACTGTGGCAGGTCCATTGGCGTCATGTACATAACGATAATAATATAAAATTTGCTTTGCAGGTGTGTTTCTGGGGCTGAAAGGATTTTCTTCCAAAGTATTTCAAAATATATCAACTGTAGGGCCGACTATGCTACACCCTATGGGAATTCCACAGTTAGTGTGTATAATTGATAAATGAATTCAAAGTAATTCTGGTTTAATACTATTTTAGCTGTTCAGAGATCTCCTGTATACCTGTAATGGGTAATTTTCTACATGGCAGCAACTTCTCTTCTATAGTATTAATTGTTTCATTTATTGGAATGCTAGAGATATGTGATTCTCAAAGGGCACTAATCATCCATCTTTTGGGATTTTTATGTCTTTTACGCTGTTCGCAAATGTTCTCGATTTTTTCTTTTTTTTTTTTTTTTTTGTGAATCCTTTCGGGTATGAATAGCATTTTGCGAGGGTATTCAGCTTTCTGCTAATGAGATAATTTGATGACGAAAAATTACTTGATAAGGACGTAAAACATAATTACATCAGAAACCGAACGTAAAACCACTTAAAAATATAGCTCCAACGAAAAAGCAGAAAGCATAGTGAATGAATGCTTCAATAGAGTGTAAGAAGATTCAACAGTATGCCAATGTAAACGATCACAACGAAAAGCCACCACTGAAGATGCTTGCAATTACTCATGGTTAATATTTAAATGTGTTTTATTTAATAGCATGGCCTAGCTTCATATTTTGGGACAGTCACAGCTGTATGAACTAAGTTATGTAGCCCATTACTTCAGGCCAACGTTATAGTTTATGAGGCGCAATTGAGGAATGAGTGACATCCTTTGTGAGGATTCCTTGGTCTAACATGATAAACTTTTCTCAAGTAAGAAAAGCATTATATTTCTGTGTTGCTTTAACAAAGTCTAGAATCTTGTAACTTCACATGGAATTTTATTATTTGTTCTTATTTCACTACCAAGTCTATAACTAGAACGTTAAAACATTTTGCTACGTTATATTCTGCAATTTAGGAGCAAACCCTATTTACGTACGACATTTTGATTCTTGAAACAGCTCAAAGTCACGATGAAGGGAACGTAATAACATCTTACTGATAAAAACAGGAAATATTCAAGATTCAGATTTATGCACAAATGTTCCTTTGTAGACAAAATTATGACTTACACTGAATATTAAATATTAAGTATGTAATTTTTATTTGTATAATGAAAGTATCCCTGAAAGACATGTGACAAATATGGCCTACTTCTGAAGAGGAATCATTAATCCTAATCCCTCAAATATTACAGCACATATGATTCTCCCTCTCCACTATATTTTCAACCACTTTAATTTTATTTAATCAAATAAACTTTTTCTCTTTTAAACCCAATCTTATTAGAAGAGAAGAAAAGAGAACAATTGAATTAAACACCCTAACCTGAAATAATAACAAATTTATTCTCAATATTCGATCCATCCACTAAAATATTTAATTTACGGTTTCAGATCCCAATTTTGTATTAATGCTTTTAACTTTTTTCAGAAAGATATTGACAACGACATTTGATATATATATAAACATCCAATCAACAGCGAAAATACTAATATTCTGAAAAAAACTTTGTAGGAATTTCTAGAAATAACACGAGCTTTCATTCGTTATACACAAATTATCTTTCTGAAAATAGTGTCACTGTATGACGGAAATCGCCAAAAAGCCACACTCTTAAACAGTCAAGCAGCAGTAAAATTCCGAGATTTGAAGAGTTCTCTATAGGGTGATCCAGAGCTAACACCTGGAGTGATTCATAGTATATGGTTCTGTTTTGTGATAATAGTATCCCTATAGTATAAAATACCCCAAGTGATCGCCTCCCCAACTTAACGAATGAAATCATACTGAATAAATTAGTTTTATCTGTTTGTAGTTCTTTGTTGTAGTTGACTGTTTTTGCAGCCATTGTTATTCTATGGGGTTTACTCCTGTTTGTTTATTGTTTCTTATCAAAAGAATATGATATGTACCGGTCCATGTCTCACAGATGGCATCACTAACTTTTCACTACAGGGAGGGGCACTGCTTTCATGATATGCAATTACATCTTCTTGCAGTGCAGGTGAAAGACGTTTTATACGTATCAGAGATAGGAGAGGAACCCAAAAGGCACGCTGTTGTACACCCTGTCGCTTTTTTCAAACTCGGAGTGCTTATTGTCATCTTGTCGACATAGAAGTGGTGTAGTGCGCTTTCTGTGATACAGGTAAGATAAAATCAGTGAACCTATAACTTCTACAATTCAAAAATACTTTATCATTGTATTAGACATATCATGTATGAAAAAATCAAAAACCTCAGCGAGTTACAGAAAATTCCCAGTGTTATTAATGTAGATATCCCCCACTTGTTTCTCTGAAAACGTTTTCTTTATAATGTTTCATAACAGCCTGCTTTCAAGAAAGTAATATTCTTAGAAAAACTTTGTTTTGCCTTAATAATCATATTATACAGTAAATTTGTACACGGTAATGCAATCTTTCCCCCAAGTGGCCGTGTCTAATTTTATTTATAGTTAGTACTTGTAACAGAGCATAGCCGCAGGTACGACCTAGTTAGAACTATACAGCTTGTGATGCCCACCGATTATCGAGAAATTTTATCTGATAATACTAAAGTTTGAAATTTAACCTGGCGGACAGAACAAAATTTTGATGGCTCCACATTGCTGTAACATTTCAGCCTGGCACTGGAGCGATTGTGACGTCTCTTTAAAAATCGAAATGAAATGAAAAATAAAAATCTTCAACAGGGGATCGGAGATAATTATTGCTCTGTCGATCAGCCTGTCGGCTGTCCTAAAGTGCGTTACAAAAAGCGATCACCTGGCGGTGCAGGGGGAGCAGACTCGTTTTGCCGGCTGCGTTCTCAGGCCGGAGCAATTGACAGCGCAGCAGCTGACGCGCATTGCGTGATGGACAGTGTGAGAATTGAAACAATTCTGCAGCGAACGATGTACTGGAATTGACATGGGAGGTGAAAGCTATTTGGTTTGGACATGTAATTAGCTGCGCAAAAACGTTGTCAGATATATTAGAACAGCTGCGGGGATGGAAGTGCGCGCGCTACATCGTCACTGAACGGCGGTCAGTTACAGGTCGGAACGTCACTGACAATGGATTGGCTCTCCCGTGCGGCGCTTTCTGCAGGAAGGAGAGGAAATATCCGAAGCCACAAGCTGTGTACGAGATTAAAAAGAAAAGGTTGAAGCTCTGTGTTGTGTCACCGCCAGACACCACACTTGCTAGGTGGTAGCCTTTAAATCGGCCGCGGTCCGTTAGTATACGTCGGACCCACGTGTCGCCACTGTCAGTGATTGCAGACCGAGCGCCACCACACGGCAGGTCTAGAGAGACTTCCCAGCACTCGCCCCAGTTGTACAGCCGACTTTGCTAGCGATGCTACACTGACAAATACGCTCTCATTTGCCGAGACGATAGTTAGCATAGCCTTCAGCTACGTCATTTGCTACGACCTAGCAAGGCGCCATTACCAGTTTATATTGAAATGGATATTATGTACCGTCAAGAGCGATGTACACCTTATGGATTAAAGTTAAGTATTACATCAACTACGTACTTCATTTGCTACTAAAAATTCCCTTAACTGTTCCAGACCTCACGCCAGTCTGCGTGAGCTTAACGCGTGCCTTTCGGCTTCCTCTCATAGTGACTTGGCTGTCTTGCCAAGTCACAACACTCTGTCATGCAATTATTTCTAACACGAATCTGTGCGCGAATGATCGTCTCCTTTAGTTTGAACTTCTGTCATGTGCCACATCTACCGGGAGCTTACAATTCAATTACTCACAGCTCTCCAGTGTGGGCTGCAACCATCGTATGGCAGCGGAACTTGGTAATATGATAATGTGATACTGCAGAACCCATTTACACTGGGAAACAAGTTAGTTCCAACTGTCGTCACCAGGGGCAAATCTGGCGCAGTACACTGTTTGTACGACGGTATGAGATCCCTTTTGTTATTTGACAAGCAACAACGTGAGTGAACAGTGTGGTTTTCGGGAAGAAGAGATCATGAGTTGTTAGCGAACCTGTTTTATGTGAACTGCAGCAATTACAGCGCAGCATTGAGAAAGTATCGCCGTATGAAAGGTATGAGGAGAGGTCCGATGTCATTACATTGTTTAAAGAAGATGATAATGGAGTTATTAAACATTGGTGAGATCAGTGTAGCACCAGGAAGAGGGAGGCTTCCAATTCCGACGGAAGTTACCGGCAAGGTTTCTGTTGCCGTAGTTGGTCACTAAAGTTGTCCTTTACAAGGTTAACAGCAAGGGAAGCTCCGCTGTCATATATTACATTGGTACCCGAACAAGAGCCAGACGATAGAGCAACTGAAACCTCATGATCGACAATAACGTTCTGAATTCGGTATTCGGTTGTTGACACAGATGACATGTGGGCGGGAAAAATTACTCTGGGTTGAAGAGGCAGCTTTTACACTACAGTGCGCAGTGAATACACCATACTACGCAGAGCAACCGAACTCAGGTAATGTTATACCACGAGGTGTGCCCGAAAATCAGCTGTACTCGCCATATATTACTCTGTGGCGTGGATTCATAAGCACCTGACCTGAAGTTCATATATACCAACACTTTGCTCACATTCTACCAGACCTGCTGCGAGTAACTGTTTATCACGTCGTACTACGGATGCAGCATCCCGTCGACGTCTCCGGTGTTCATATTGAACACATTGTGTAAGCGGCGGTTAATAATAAAATCATCACTAAGCCATTCTCACTTAGGTCACCTTTTCTGTCCACGCCCCATTTCTGATTCATTACATATGTAAACTCTGCAATATGTATTTCTTGCATTCGCAGCGCCAGATTTGCATCTCGTGGCCAAAATTTGAACTAATTTTTTTCTAGTTTATATCGCTTCCGTATTAATACATTGGAATCTCTATCAAGTTTCGCTGTCATGCGGTAATTACAGCTCTCTCTGGACCTCTGTGAGTAACTACACTTTAATTGTAAACAACCTGTATTTTCTTGCCAAATGGATATATAAGTATAGAGTCTTCCTGGCTCATTGATACATACCGTCATTCTATTGAGTCATATACCAGATTCAAACATTCCATCGACCCCTTCTGGGAACTAAATGATACGAAACGTTCGGTATAATGCCCAGGAACAGTAACAAATAGGATAAAGTTGAATTTCGCAAGTGTTAAAGACGAAGCAGCGCCGTGGACTATACAAGAAATGATGAAAGAAATGTGTGGTCGCTTTATGTTACGAACCGTAACAGCTGTCCTTTAACGAGATCCTGAGAAACTGAGATGGCGATGACCAGACTGGAGTCTGGAGTGATATCCTTTCCACATGGATCGCAGCGTACAAAAGTGTCAGCTAACGAACTGAAAAAATTGATCTCAGTACCAGTCAAACCCTAAGCTGAAAAGAACAGTCGCACGCAAGAATCTCCAGACTACCTAACTAACCACGACATTTTACATCCAAAATACGTCACAGCAAACACAACAAGGAAAGTAATAATGAGAATCTCTTCTGAAGCGATCGGCAACGACAGTAACAGCGCAACCGTGCTCAAGAATGTTGCAGAATGTGCCTGTGTTACCATGCATACGAGGGTCATTTCAAAAGTTCTGCACACTCAAAGGGAGAATGGAAGAAAATAATTTATTTTACGAAATACGTTTATATGCCTTCAATGTAATCTCCATTCTTGCTTCTGGCAGCCCTCGGCGTTTTGGCAACTTCTGTATTCCGGATAGGTCACCTTCACTGTTCAACTGTCTGATTACGCGGATCGCCCCACTAGAAGATTCATCAGTTGTATCAAAAAGTCTTCCAACTAGCCGTTCCTTAAATGTGAGATATACATTGAACCCTGGTGTGCTTATATCGGGACTGGTGGATGGGGAAGTATTTCCCATCTACATTTGTAGAGTATTTCTCTCACTGGTAGGGCAATGTGACGTCTTGCACGATCGTGCTGAATTAGGAAACCAGCTGCAAGCGTGTCAGGCCTTCTTTGACGAATTTTCAGGAGAAATAAACACTCCTGGAAATTGAAATAAGAACACCGTGAATTCATTGTCCCAGGAAGGGGAAACTTTATTGACACATTCCTGGGGTCAGATACATCACATGATCACACTGACAGAACCACAGGCACATAGACACAGGCAACAGAGCATGCACAATGTCGGCACTAGTACAGTGTATATCCACCTTTCGCAGCAATGCAGGCTGCTATTCTCCCATGGAGACGATCGTAGAGATGCTGGATGTAGTCCTGTGGAACGGCTTGCCATGCCATTTCCACCTGGCGCCTCAGTTGGACCAGCGTTCGTGCTGGACGTGCAGACCGCGTGAGACGACGCTTCATCCAGTCCCAAACATGCTCAATGGGGGACAGATCCGGAGATCTTGCTGGCCAGGGTAGTTGACTTACACCTTCTAGAGCACGTTGGGTGGCACGGGATACATGCGGACGTGCATTGTCCTGTTGGAACAGCAAGTTCCCTTGCCGGTCTAGGAATGGTAGAACGATGGGTTCGATGACGGTTTGGATGTACCGTGCACTATTCAGTGTCCCCTCGACGATCACCAGTGGTGTATGGCCAGTGTAGGAGATCGCTCCCCACACCATGATGCCGGGTGTTGGCCCTGTGTGCCTCGGTCGTATGCAGTCCTGATTGTGGCGCTCACCTGCACGGCGCCAAACACGCATACGACCATCATTGGCACCAAGGCAGAAGCGACTCTCATCGCTGAAAACGACACGTCTCCATTCGTCCCTCCATTCACGCGTCGCTGCGGTCCGGTCCCAGGTCGACGGGCACGTGCACCTTCCGCCGACCACTGGCGACAACATCGATGTACTGTGGAGACCTCACGCCCCACGTGTTGAGCAATTCGGCGGTACGTCCACCCGGCCTCCCGCATGCCCACTATACGCCCTCGCTCAAAGTCCGTCAACTGCACATACGGTTCACGTCCACGCTGTCGCGGCATGCTACCAGTGTTAAAGACTGCGATGGAGCTCCGCATGCCACGGCAAACTGGCTGACACTGACGGCGGCGGTGCACAAATGCTGCGCAGCTAGCGCCATTCGACGGCCAACACCGCGGTTCCTGGTGTGTCCGCTGTGCCGTGCGTGTGATCATTGCTTGTACAGCCCTCTCGCAGTGTCCGGAGCAAGTATGCTGGGTCTGACACACCGGTGTCAATGTGTTCTTTTTTCCATTTCCAGGAGTGTATTTTTCAGAAAAATCTTGTAGTGTGAACGTGTCGCAGGCGTCCACTGGGGCACTAGTTGTAGCTGTCGTTGCATTCAGGTCATGCGCGAAGATCATCACCAGTTTCACCTTTCATTGTCGGCCGCAGAATTTTTTCGGGAGTGGAAAGTCGAAACGTTTCTATCGATACGACTGAGACTTAAGTTCGGCTCATCAAGTGCAATAATCCTTTGGAGAAACTTTTGTGCGTCTGTTCGATGACGATGAGGGAACTCTTCTGCGATTCTTTTGTGACCTGCTCTTCACTGTGATCAAGCGGAACCCACTTGGTAGCAAGTTTTTTTCATATTCACCTTTCCAGTTATGATTTGTAACTGAAGTGACAGCCGTTCTAATATCAAACACAATTTTCTTGCATATTTTTCGCCGCTCCTCACTGAAAATGTCAGTAACATGAACCAGAGATGTGTAGTCTGTTGCTGCAGCTGCCCTTCCACTTTTTGGAAGATCCTCAGCGCTTAACCGAACTTCACGTGCACGAGCCGACCACCATGATACTCTCCTACGAGCCATTGCACTAATCCCACAAAACTGTAAATTTTTCGTTAGGTTCTTTTCACGTACGGATTCGATTGTGATGTAGGAATTCTGGTGACTAATTGCAATCTGACATGACTCAGTTTCGGTTTCCATTTTAAAACTGAATTACTCTCGAAACAGCCACACCAACCAGCAAACACAAGTTTACGACCTTCACACCTAATTTTTCGCTCACAGCTGTCATTTACTTCAACTTCATGACGCCACAGTACGTTCGTGCACACACAGTATGCGAGACTTTCGAAATGACCCTCGTATTTAATTTCTCTCCTGGATGGAAAATATCACACTCCACGGAAACGAACGGTAATCGTAACTACCCGTAAGAAGGAAAACCCAAAATTAGCTTCTGACTGACCAACCAGCATCTTACCCACAGTACCGAAAGACCAGGGATGTACAGTTCATGGCTAAATTACTGAGTACTTATCAAGTTCAACCTATTGATAAATATCATTTCGGCTCATATAAACAATATAGCACGCACATTGCATTAATTATGGTAAACGATAGCCTGAAATCTGCCTTACTTACCCTCTAGGCTAGATCATTCACGTTCTTAGACTTCAGCAAAACATTTGACACTGTCTACTTTGAAAGATAGCTCAGAAAAATGTGGTAGGCAAAATTTTGAGATAATACACTACTGGCCATTAAAACTGCTACACCGAGAAGAAATGCAGATGATAAACGGGTATTCACTGGACAAATATATTATATTAGAACTGAAATGTGATTGCATTTTCATGCAATTTGGGTGCATAGATCCTGAGGAATCGGTACCCAAAACAACCACTTCTGGCCGTAATAACGGCCTTGATACGCCTGGGCATTGAGTCAAACAAAGCTTAGATGGCGTGTGCAGGTACAGCTACCCATGCAGCTTTAATACGATACCACAGTTCATCAAGAGTAGTGACTAGCGTATTGTGACGAGCCAGTTGCTCGGCCACCGTTGACCAGACGTTTTCAATTGGCGAGAGATTGGAGAATGTGCTGGCCAGGGCAGCAGTCGAACATTTTCTGTATCCAGAAACGCCCGTACAGGACCTGCAACATGCGGTCGTGCATTATCCTGCTGAAATGTAGGGCTTCACAGGGATCGAATGAAGGGTAGAGCCACGGGTCGTAACACATCTGAAATGTAACGTCCACTGTTCAAAGTGCCGTCAATGCGAACAAGAGGTGACCGAGACGTGTAACCAGTGGCACCCCATACCACCACGCCTGGTGATACGCCAGTGTGGAGATGACGAATACGTGCTTCCAATGTGCGTTCACCGCGATGTCGCCAACACGGATGCGACCATCATGATGCTGTAAACATAACCTCGATTCATCCGAAAAAAAGACGTTTTGCCATTTCTGCACCCAGGTTCGTCGTTGAGTACACCATCGCAGGCGCTCCTGTCTGTGATGCAGCGTCAAGGATAACCGCATCCGCGATCTCCGAGCTGATAATCCATGCTGCTGCGAACGTCGTCGAACTTATCGTGCAGATGGTTGTTGTGTTGCAAACGTCCCCGCCTGTTGACTGAGGGATCAAGACGTGGCTGCAGGTTTCGTTACAGCCATGCGGATAAGATGCTTGTCATCTCGACTGCTAGTGATACGAGGCCGTTGGGATCCAGCACGGCATTTGTATTACCCTCCTGAACCCACCGATTCCATATTCTGCTATCAGCCATTGGATCTCGACCAACGCGAGCGGCAATGTCGTGGTACGATAAACTGCAATCGCGATAGGCTACAATCCGACTTTTATTAAAGTCGCAAACGTGATGGTACGCATTTCTCCTCCTTACACGAGGCATCACAACAACGTTTCACCAGGCAACGCCGGTCAACTGCTGTTTGTGTGTGTGAAAATCGGTTGGAAACTTTCCTCACGTAAGCACATTGTAGGTGTCGCCACCGGCGCCAACCTTGAGTGAATGCTCTGAAAAGCTAATCATTTGCATATCACAATATCTTCTTCCTGTCGGTTAAGTTTCGCGTCTGTAGCACGTCATCTTCGTGGTGTAGCAGTTTTAATGGCAAGTAGTGTACAACAATACTGTCAAGTGGCTTGAAAAGTATTTCAAAAACAGGTTGCAACGCGTCGTGGATGAAAATAATTTCCTATACACATTGGTCGTAAACCTCGTATCTTCGGAGTTATGGCCTGCGTGGTACGAGGAGCGTATCATACGCAACGAGCACTTTGGCACAAGACAATTGAGGGAACACAGCGTACGTACTAGACGTCTACACAGCACACTGTGTTTGCGCAAGCACGCACCTAACACGAGAACAAGTAGAGTACTCCACAGCGCACTGCAGTACGTAGTGTATCTGTCAGGTATATTAAGTTCATCTGGTGTACCACTATGTCCATATTACTCATTGCATGTTGTGACACTTCATTACAATATTTGTTTCTGTGTCCGTCACTGAGTGTAAAGCTCCCATCACAAGAGATGTCCGATATGGTCTTCTACTACGGGCTAGTACACGAAAGCAGAGAACGCGTGTTCAATGCCTGTCACCCAATCCGGCAACAGCCTGGGCGTTACGGCGGATGTGTGATTCTATGAAATGTAGGTCAGAAGGCTGCATTGGAATCGATGGCAATCACATAGAGCACACGTTGCGAGGAGTAGCGCAGAGACGCGGAAGTAGACAATAACTCCGGAAATTTTAGGCTTACACCCAATGTTCACAGCAGCATTTTCTCTTCCTTTAATAAATCTTCTATAAATGTTGGAACACACGTACACACGCACGCACACGAACACACACACACACACACGCACACACACATGCGAAACAACGTTTCTTTCAATGAGGGTGCCTGCCTTTCTCGATCTCTTACGGGAGTCAGACACTACGACTGAAGGGTTCATGGGTAGATGACGCCACGTCAGCAGTGTATAACACACAATATGTGTATTTGGGTCGAGAAGGGAAGCGTGTTTGGATGGCTGAGACATTTAAGGTCATTCTTGCTGGCGAAACGTCATGATAATCGTGAAACAAATATCAGCCGAAGAACCGGAGACAGAAGCCAACAGACATTTTGTCAAAAAGTGGCAACGGGAGCCTTAATTATGTCCGCTATTGTGCTGTAATCCAGTACAGCACGAGTAGTGAGAACCGTACACAGTTAGTACTAACTATTAACGCCTCTGTGCGTTACATCTGCGATATCAGGCCTACCCTGTAGGTTTTTCATATGCCCCGTAACACTGGTCAAGTCCAGAAAAGTTGCGTGCCTTCCATACGCTGTACGTAATTCATTGGCTCTTCAGTGCACATGAAACTCCAGTACCTCGCATCAGAAGTTAAATCCCTCTCATATCATTATATTCGAAACACATGGTTTCACTTACACAATAATCCTTTATAGGTGCTGTCCACCTCTGGCCAGTTCTCCTTGCTTCCAACAGTAGAGCAAATGCCCCCACCTCATATAAGTTACGTTTGTCTTTTCACTTCCACATCAGTCACCTTGTTTTCTTTTACCGTAACTTCAATGTCTTTTATCATGTTCCTCCTTCACTCCTTCTACCCTCTCTATGATGTCCACTACTGCTAGAGCTTATACCTCGTATCTCTCGTTGTAATTGTCAGTGTTGTCCGTGTTCCCACGAACAACGATAAACTGCTCTCTTCTTTCTGAGTGTTAGTGATTTCTAAATGTGAAATGATAATTAAATCAAGACTCTACGCTGCCCACAGGCGTTGACATACATCAACGGGGACAGTTGAAAATGTGTGCGACGACCGGGACTCGAACCCGGGATCTCCTGCTTACACGGCAGACGCTTTATCCATCTGAGTCACTGAGGGCACAGAGGATAGTGCGACTGCCGGGACTTACGCCTTGCACGCTCCCCGTGAGACCCACATTCCTGACTTAACGTCCACACACTATATCCGTAGTGCCCCTGCCCATTACACTCGTTACTCGCGGCAGACAATCTTACCGAGTTCCGTAAGAGTTCGGGCAATACGTGTGCATCCGCACAGGAGGAGGTCAATGGCCAGTTAGCCTTAACTATATGAATATGGTATCTTCATATAAATGTTGTGTTACATTGTTCATTACATGTAACTTCTGACTTGCTCTCCGTAATGACCGTGATGCGGAACATGTAGAATGCCTGGTTAGATGTAAGAGAGGGCATTTTAGCCCTAGTCTTGTTTCGTTAAGTAAATCAACAAATAAAAAGAACAGTTACTTCGCTCCATCTAACAGCGATGTCGAAGTATTTCAAAGGTCGGATGCTGACCGATGTTCTTGTATGACTCTTTACATCAGAGCACAATGGGATACCGATTCATGTGCTATTCACGGAGCAGACTACATTTATTTATTTAATCATACATCTTATCATACGACTAACTCGAATTATTTATGGTTAACCAAATGACTATGATGATAATAATCGTTTCCTATGTAGACCACTGAAGATAAAATAAAATAATTAGATAAAATTTGGTTAAATGTAAACGTAGGCAATATTCGCTTGTAAATGTAAGTAATAATCATTGTTACCCACATGATAAACAGAATTAAATATCAGAGACGTTTCCGCAGACATAGAAAACAGAAAGAACTGTTTACATTTGTTTCTGTATAAAACATGTGCTTCTTTGTAATACCTATTAAATGACTTGGTATTAAATGGGAATTACCAGTTGTCATATGTTTTATCTGTTCAACCTGTTCAAAGCCAAACACATCGATTTCATCGGAAGCTATTTACAACCAAACCAACAGAATTATCCCATTATTGTACTACAGTATTGCCTCCTCTTTTAAATTACGGTCTCAAAACAAGTGATAAAGTTGCACGACACCATCAACATTTTAAAAGGATCTCTAATGTAGGTACCGTAAAACCTAATGAGTGATACTGTATTATTTCTGTAATTTTACAGCTCTGTCGAAATAAGAATTACACAAACAAAACTTGTTCAGAATTAACGTTGGCAGTACACACAAAAATTCACGAAAGAACGCTGGCACATAATTAGGCTTCCCACTTGCCATTCAGCCAAATAATGACATGCAGGCTTTTGTACAATTTCGATTTTTATTCCTTCGTTTGCATGATTCTATACCTGAGGAATTTTGCAATGCGTGGGCAGTCGCACATTCTTATAAAAGTAACGCAAAGTACCCCAAGGAAACGATGTATTTTAAGGTCAGTGAAGCAATTATTTTTCGGCACAAGTTAATTTTATGTTGCTGCAATAAAACAAACGTTCTTTTCCACTTAATTCATCCATCCATGTATAATATCCTCAAATGTCTGCAAATATCTGTTAGGGCTAACATAACTTAAACCTTAGTCAGACGATTTCCAGCTGAAAATTTCTGCAGATTCGGGATTTTTTGAAGTTGTTCAGCCCTACTGTAAGCAATTTATTCTTCAGATCCCTTTCTCTTTCCCTTAAGGACCGAATTTAGGTCAACAAACGGGAATTCAGCTCTAGTGAGCGTATTTCATCCAACAATGATGGAATGTAGAGGTACAGTAGTTGAACTGGGCACAAAAATTGACGTTAAGGGGTAAAATCACAGGAGAATTTTCAAAAAAATCACCTCAAATTCAACATCCCTCGAAATAATTGTTTGTAATGTCGGCATTTTGTAATATTGGCCACCAAAAATGTTTTCATATACTTAAATATGTGCTCAGTAACTATTTCACGTATTATATCTCTATCATCTTTCCTTCCACAAAAGAATACACGAAAAGGTTTCTTTAGAAGGCCGTTACTGTGACTTTATTTCTATCTTAGGGCTTTATGTACACGGAGCCAGCACACGGATGAATCTTGACAATTTTTTTGCGTGGAGTTACCTGTAGTAGCGGGAAGGAAGGGGGTACCCCCATTTGTGAGAAACATAATAATTCATTCCTATTAGCACATTAATACAAGCTGTGGGAGAGTAATTGGGATACCGTGGCGGGGAGTTTAAGTTCTCAAGGGAAAAGCCTTGTAAATGTAGTCTTCGAGAGCTTTTCCAATGTAAACTACAGGGTATTTCTCTCCAAACGACAAACTCTACAGATCACGGTCCATAAGAGGAATATCAAGATTACTTCGTGTGAGTTCATGGATTTTATAGTTCTATCAGTGGAACAGAATCTTTCAAAATCTCCTTCGGTTACTGTTCCTTCCGACTACAAAAGTGGTAGCAGTGGAATTGGCATGTATAATAAGTTTTGCGATTCTTTAGTACAGGGACAGGCTGTGGCTAAGCTTAGTAACAGTATATCATATCAAAACCCACAAAAATTAACATGAAAATAATTAGTTCAGAAATATATCTTACAATAGTAAGAAAATATTCTGTATGTGGGTTCATTTTCAATGCAGATATTTAAAGCCAAATTTGAAGATTTTATTGTAAGACGTACACAGTTCAGTCACATATGATAAAATTCGACAACAAATCGTTTTTTGGGATCATCAGTCTTCTAATTAGTTATATGCAGAAAAGCGCTGTCGCTTAACGTTCTTAATTTTCTATTGGATATACTCCAATCCCTGTCATCCCCTACGGCTCCTAACCTCCCATCCCCCTCTAGTACCATGGATCTTATTTCCTGATGTGTTATAATACAAACCCTTCTTCATGTAAATTTTTTCCACGTATTTCCTCTCCGATTCTCCGGAGAAACCCCTCATATCTCACCTTATCAGTCCATCAAATTTTCATCTTTCTTACGTAACGGCACATTTCAAACTCATCGATTGCCTTCTTTTGCAGTTTCTCTACTATCCATGATACACTTCTATTCAACGCTGCACTTCAACCTACATCCTCAGAAATGTCTCCCTCCGTTAAAGGCCAAACGCAAAGAAGATTTTAAAGAAAAATTAAATAAATCTTGACGTCTACAATAAGTCTAAAGCCAACTCTAAATGCAACATAATTCATGACGTATTTGCATTCAGTCCTGGAAATAGTTTTCCTAAAATTATAGGTAAATGTAACAACGGCAAGTCATTAGAAAATTTTTGCATGTAGTGCCTCTTGAAAACGAGAAAGAGTTTGTATGAAACAAACAGAGTAAACAATGACCTAGAAACATTTCGTTATTATAAAACAATAACGTACAAAATTAAGACAAGTTGTAATGAAACCCAGGAGTATGCACACCATGTCTTGAAATTGACAGTTCAAATAATAAAATAAAATCAATATGGAATAGTCTTACAAGAGAGAAAATGAAAGAATACATCGAGGACGAAACGTTAAGGAGAACAGCAGCATTTTACAAGAAAGTTCAAGCGTAACAGATAATTTCAAAAATTACTTTTAAAAATATATGTGGAAATTGTTGCAAATTGTTCAGAAGGGCCGGCCGGTGTGTTCGAGCGTTTCTAGGTGCTATAGTCTGGAGCCGCGCGACCGCTACGGACGCAGGTTCGAATCCTGCCTCGGGCATGGATGTGTGTGATGTCCTTAGGTTAGTTAGGTTTAAGTAGTTCTAAGTTCTAGGGGACTGATGACCTCAGATGTTAAGTCCCATAGTGCTCAGAGCAATTTGAACAATTTTTTGTTCAGAAGGAAAAACAAAACAGTACAATTAAGAAGCAATATATAGGGCATTTAGTGACTAAAAAATCAAATCTAAGATCCCCATCAAATGTAAGGAAGGCTACAGTGACTCTAAGAAGTAAAATTTAGTATGGAGTAGACAAATTATCCTACATGAGATTAGAAAACTGTTCCTCTATGATACGTAACGCTCTTAGTCATGTAATGCGTCTTTAAATTAGAGTGTTTTCTCAGAAAGTTTAAAATATGCCGTTCTTACGCTTCTATAATAAGGGTGACTACTCAGATGTCAACATCTACAGCCCAGTGTCACTCTTAAGTTCTTTGATGAGGTAAGCGACCTGCGTGTGATGAGGTAGCCACAAGTTGGATGTCTAAAGGTTCATTATTCTGCGTCAGCCCCTTTTACGTCTACTGAGCACATAGTGAAATCTTCGATTGACATCATCTCATGGGGTCGAAGGCATTTGGTTCGCTACCATAACGTTCTATTAGAGGTCAGGTTTTTATGGAATATGTAGTTCAGCAAATGCCAGGCTCAGAAACAGAATGGAGCTCTTTGAGCAATACAAAGAGGAACGCCACTTCATCTGCTTGTGGAGATTTTACAACAACAGGGCTCGATCATAGGCCCACTTCTTGTTAGAAGCTGAGCAAAGAAGTATCAACAGCGTAAATAGTAAATGACGTATTTTTGACAATCACTGAACCTCTTTGCCCGAATGTGCTACCTTCAAACTTCTAAAACATGCAAATACACTCAGTGTTATGCTATCACATATCTTGCGTTCTATTAAACTATTACACTAACAAGAAATGGAAAAAAAGGGTAAGAAATTGCTAGTTCTTAGGTGTGCATATTGATGAAATCATGAATTACTGATACGATGTAGTACACCTCCTGAAACGTTTGGGTTTGGCTACCTTTAGCATAAGAATAGCTGCCAACTTTGGGGGTGGAGCAGTTGGTAAGTTAACACATTTTCCATATTTTCTTTCATTCACTGGAGTCTTGCGGGATAATATTCTGGGATATCTCCTCGCTTAGGCAAAAAGTATTAATTCCACAAAATAACGTAGTGAAATTTATTTGTGTAGTGCTCACACATAAATTTTGCAAGAAGCTTTTTAAGCAGCTGAGAATATTAACCACAGCCTTACAGAACACTAAGTCATTTATGAAATTTGTTTCAACAATCCATTTAAATTCTAGAGTAAGACAGATATTTACAAGTGTATCGCCACAAGGAAAACGATCCGCATCACCCTTCAATGAATCTCTCTTTGGCACAGAAAGGGGTGAACTGTGGGGTTATACAAACCTCTGGCAATCTACCCATGGAAATAAAATGTCTGATAGACACAAGAAATATTTTCAGATATGGAGTATAGAGCTTTCTCCTTAATAACTCATTCTATGTCCTACAGGAATTCTAAAGTAGAAATAATTAGTCACTAAAGAAACCTGTAAAAGCCAGAATGCAACTGTATGAATGTTACTTTTTATTTCTTTCTTTAACTGTAAGTAAATGAAATATGTTGGTTCCGTTGAGACGTTCCACACCATAACAATTATCGAGAATTTAATGTATGGAAAAAGTGATTAACTTATTAACTAAAATTTATATTAGTACGCTTCTTTTGGTAGGAATTCCTTCTTTGCCTCTTCTAGTTTGCTTCTTATGCTCTCCCACCTTCGTACCTTCACACTTTCTTTGATACCTATCTACCAACAACGACCACTGGCAATATACCATCTTCTAGAGAAACACGTTACCAGTTTGAGTATGGATATTAACAAGTCAGCTAAAATTTTTTTATTGCAGGCAGTACTACAGTGTGGTGAGAAATGTCATCAGACAGTCGCAGGAGATGTATTACAACATGAGAATTGACCTCTCTGATGGGAAAACAGTTAAGTTAATGGGTCATAGTGAAAGTAGAACATGTTACACCTCTTTCATGGGAGAGATATGGTGTTAGCAGTTTACTACAACACAGCGAAATATTTAAGAATGTCAACAGTTGATACATAAAATCGTAATTTGTCTGTGTTTCCTGTTCCACAGCAGCTTTTATAGTCAGTATCATCTAGTGGAGGTCGAAATGTACAACCAAGTTCATTTCCACTTCGACCTCTGCTAACAATGAAGAAAAAAGAAATGGTTTGCAGAATGTTTAAACAAGAGGAAGAGATACTGTAAATAAATTGCAAGTGACCTCTATAAAGAAATACTGTTTTTAATCTATAAAGACCAAAATTTACAGACATAGAGAATGACATCAGAAGTTTCTTTTAAATAAAAGCAAAATGCTTCTGGCGTAAAATACTCTATAACTGAAGTAAGATTAAGAAGAAAAAGCCAATTATCAGTGTTTAAATTGTAGTCTTAAAACTATAGACCATTAAGCAAAAATTATGTAAGCAAGTGCTTCAAGGCAAGTTTCATGTGGAGATACAGCAAACAGAGAGAAGGTTTCTGAATCAGTTATTAGCGATTCAATTGCTTGTGATAAAGTGTTAAGACTACTCATGAAAGTAAGTCCGTTAGACTGCAGATTTCTATTCAGCCAAGTCTGCAGTGCATCGTTGACAATAAGTCAGTTTCTATGTGAATCATACTTCTCATTAGTGAATCGTCTTTACGGAAAGGGTGGATAGAACACTCTATTCATTTATAGACTGATTTCTTGTCTCCCAGCGCTTCAGAAGATGTTTAGAGTGTATGGGCTAATAGACCCATATCACTTAATGCTAGTACATTCAATACTTAAGTTATAAGTTAATGTTCATGTAATCCAATAACATCGCCAAATGTGCATCGACTTATAATGAAATGAAAGGTATATAGCTTATAATTTTGCAAGAAAACTTACACTAATACTTTATGAAGTCATTAATTACACATTTACAGGAACATGAAAAACAGGTGGAACAAAAGGAAAAGGAGAATGATAACAAACAAATGTTCTCTGAAGGTTTCTTTTACAGTCATTGTTGATTTAGAATTAAAACTGTTGCCTTAACAATTAAATTTTATTTGCGTGAAATGCATTTAAAAAGATTAAGAGGCAAGACTAAAGCAATTTCACGTTATTAAACTATCCTGTCAATCATATGCTGTTCCTGGTTTGTGTAGTAATCTGTAAATAGTTTCTCCAAATCGTTCGTAACGAACGGATCTTAGTATCCCATCTTAAGATGTTGTGTGTAAATACGCTGAGGTAGTGAGGTCAGATGATAGCGTTTGGCAATGAATTTTTCGTACGACCTCATATTTTACTATAGCACAGTTGCAGAAAATTTATATTAGTCATTAAAAATTTGCGGATTCAGCACATTATGTGTGCATATAGCGTACAAACTACCTGATAGGTTTAGAATTTTGCACAATTTTAGGCATTATTTTCTGTTTAGTATTCAGAAAGTCATGAAACATTTTCTGTTTAATGTTGTTATCATGTTCTGCCAAAAATCCAACAGAAAATTCAGTTAAAGCGTTAAAATGTACCAAAACAGTGCAGTTAACCGTCATATAGAGCAGATTACAGACGCTAACGGTTCAAAACATAATGCAGTTTAGATTATATCGGAATTTTAGCCCGAAATACAACGTTAAGTCAAAGCATGCTTCACCAGCTGCCAGAGGGCTATCACAAATGGCGAAGTGATGTCGATGACAGAAGAAATGCGAAGATGACGAAAAATCCTTGAGAAAGCAATTTTTAGGTATGTTACAAACGGCGTTCAGTAAGTTATGCAACACTTCTTTTTCTCGCGCGGTTTCGGTTGAAGAAATGTGGGATTTTCTGTGCGACGTGATGGAATATTACCACTTCAGCCCCTATAGTTTCACGAAGATCCGATAGGTGTCAGTGCTATGGGTCAATCCATACCAAGTGGTCCAGCACTGATTACCTGACCATCTCAGAAAAAAAATTATATTTGCTGGGTGAATTCCCCAATGTTTAGAAGTCACAAAAGTATTTTCTTAAAAAAGTTATTGTTTATTATTCTGAAATGGCGGCTATATTCGTTCCAGGCCGCATGCGTTTTTCGTATTCGCAAGCATCTACATTTTTTACAATTATTCAGTAGTGGATTGTCCTAAGCCTTTCAGACAAAACGAATTTAGTTCAACACACTATGGGCTACAAATTAACATCATTATTACCTGGCTGAATGTATTCTTTAATATATTTTAATAGTGCAAAGTTGTCAGCCACAAATTAATAAAAAACTCAATTTTTGAACAGTAGTTTCCCAAAGGAAGACTAATTTCTCAGCTTTAATATTTTTTCTGCTATTACACTGTATAGTATAGCTACTTTTTATAGAGTATCAAATATGGTTCTTTAACATCTGCGATATCTGGTAGGCTAATCAAATAAAGTATACCAATTGCATAATGTAGCACACCACATTACACCAGCTAATGATTATTTGTCGAAACAATGATGTGGTAATTGTTTCAGTAGGCTAACAATTGCATCTGCAACCCTATACAAGTCTGACTGGTGTCTTCCCCCTTACACCAACGATTGTCAACTCACACTTATTTAGCTAGAAGTTCTTGGAGTGTGCAGTTGAAAAATGGTCTCTCAGTGTTCTGTTGTGTTATTATTAACGAAGGGTGTCATAAAAGTGTATATGGAGTGTATCCTAAAGACATTACTTTAATCGAAGATTACAGTAAAGAAGTGTTGTTTTACTTACGAGTCGGACCAGAGGTCAAATCAACATGCAAGTACCATGAAATGAAATACTTAAAAAAATTTAATCACATTTCTGGTCAGTCTTGCATGGACCCATTTGAAAAACATAAGAAACCTTTAACAAAAGGTCTGCAAGAAATAACATTTGATCATTATTCTAAAAATGAGAGTCCTTTTGTCAATCTCATACCAGGAAAATCATTGTGTCCAACATGTTATTCTAAGGGATTTGCAATTCACAAGAGAAAGGATAGTGAAACCTCAGATATAGAATTTTGAGACTTATCAGCAACCATTAAAAAAGTATATACAGCTTGTCAAATCCTGGGTATATCGCCTGCTAGTAAAATTAGGAAACTAAGTCAAGATGAAAGACCAAGGGACTTGAATACAAAAATTGAGAAAGTGGCAGCTACAGTCAAAAAGAATTTTAAAGTTTCATTTCAAAATACAATTTATACTAAAAACGATGGAAGTTCTGAAGCTTCACCAACCGAATGTGATGATTTGATAGGAAAACTAAAAACTAAGTGCAGTACTTGAAACAAAGAGTATAAAATTAAGATTATCAGTTTACTGCCGAATTCTTGGAGTCGAGCAATAGTTAGTGACGAGTTTAATGTTTCAGAACGTCTTGTTAAGTTAACAATGCATTTAGTGAAAGCACAGGGAATTTTACCAGCATTACAAGAGAAAAGTCCATCTAATTTGGTAGATGAAAACACAATCAATAATATTATTAAGTATTATAACAATTTTATTTAAAAAAGCGGATAAAGTGTCACTAGAAGCCTTCCTTAAAGACAATCTCCGTTCCTGCCGAACTGACTATGCAAATGTAGACGAGATGTGACTCATATTCAAAGATAAAGTGGCAACAGCAATTGAGAGATTCATACCTCATAAATTGGTAAGAGATGGAACTGATCCCCCATGGTACACCAAACAGGTCCGAACGCTGTTGCAGAGGCAACGGAAAAAGCATGCGAAGTTCAGAAGAACGCAAAATCCCGAAGACTGGCTAAAATTTACAGGCGCCCGAAATATGGCACGGACTTCAATGCGAGATGCCTTTAATAGGTTCCACAACGAAACATTGTCTTGAAATTTGGTAGAAAATCCAAAGAAATTCTGGTCGTATGTACGCTGATACAATAGCTCCCTACTTAGCAATCATATACAACCGCTCGCTCACCGTTAGATCTGTACCTACAGATTGGAAAATTGCGCAGGTCGCACCAGTGTTTAAGAAGGGTGGTGGGAGTAATCCATCGAACTATAGACCTATATCATTGACATCGGTTTGCAGCAGGGTTTTGGAGCATATACTGTATTCAAACATTATGAATCGCCTCGAAGGGAACGATCTATTGATACGTAATCAGCATGGTTTCAGAAAACATCGTTCTTGTGCAACGCTCTTTATTCGTACGAAGTAATGGCCGCTTTCGACAGGGGATCTCAAGTTGATTCCGTATTTCTAGATTTCCAGAAAGCTTTTGACACCGTTCCTCACAAGCGACTTCTAATCAAGCTGCAGGCGTATGGGGTATCGTCTCAGTTGTGCGACTGGATTCGTGATTTCCTGCCAGGAAGGTCGCAGTTCGTAGTAATAGACAGCAAATCATCGAATAAAACTGAAGTGATATCAGATGTTCCCCAGGGAAGTGTCCTGGGACCTCTGCTGTTCCTGATCTATATAAATGACCTGGGTGACAATCTGAGCAGTTCTCTTAGGTTGTTCGCAGATGATGCTGTAATTTACCGTCTAGTAAGGTCATCCTAAGCCCAGTATCAGTTGCAAAGCGATTTAGAAAAGATTGCTGTATGGTGTGGCAGGTGGCAGTTGACGCTAAATAACGAAAAGTGTGAGGTGATCTATATGAGTTCCAAAAGAAATCCGTTGGAATTCGATTACTCGATAAGAAGTACAGCTCTCAAGGCTGTCAATTCAACTAAGTACCTGGGTGTTAAAATTACAAACAACTTCAGTTGGAAAGACCGCATAGATAATATTGTGGGGAAGGCGAGCCAAAGGTTGCGTTTCATTGGCAGGTCACTTAGAAGATGCAACAAGTCCACTAAAGAGACGGCTTACACTACACTCGTTCATCCTCTGTTAGAATATTGCTGCGTGGTGTGGGATCCTTACCAGGTGGGATTGATGGAGGACATCGAAAGGGTGCGAAAAGGGCAGCTCGTTTTGTATGATCAAGTAATAGGGGAGAGAGTGAGGCAGATATGATACGCGAGTTGGGATGGAAGTCATTAAAGCAAAGACGTATTTCGTCTCGGCGAGATGTATTTACGAAATTTCAGTCACCAACTTTCTCTTCCATATACGACAATATTTGTTGAGCCCAACCTACATAGGTAGGAATGATCTTCATAATAACATAAGGGAAATCAGAGCTCGAACAGAAAGGGAGTGGAATGATAGAGAGATAGTATGATTGTGGTTCGATGAACCCTCTGCCAAGCACTTAAATGTGAATTGCAGAGTAATCATGTAGATGCAGATGTAGACAATAACAGCCATTTGATGTCTGGCTAAAAAGACTGTGTTTCTGTGAAAGAAAATGCTTATAAGATTCAAAGAGAAAGAAAGGTTAATATTGTGTAATTTAAATGAACTATTCACAGAATTTAAAAAAGAATACCCTGACATTAAAATCGGAAGATCAAAGTTTTGCGAGTTGAGACCAAGATGATGTATTGTTGCAGGGGCATATGGCATCCATAATGTTTGTGTTTGTTTGTCTCATCAGAATGTAAAGCTCATGATAGATGGGGTGGGGCCAATCTTATAGTTGACTCTAAAGACCTTTTGCAAGTTAAGGAATGCAATATTGACAGTTACAATTGTATGATCAAGGGAATATGTGAAGATGGTCCAGGCAAACTAGCTGTATTTGACATTTCTGAAGAATCCAAAGAAGACAATTTGATGCCTGACAATATGAAATACAAACAATGGGTGGCACAAGACAGAACTTCAATAGTAACAGTCACAATATCAGTAGAAGATTTTTTTTAATCTTGGTGGCTAACCTTGAAAATCTGAAAATGCATCATTTTATTGCAAAAGCTCAAAGTAAACTTTGAAAGACAAAAAGCAGCCTTTGGCAGCTGATGAATACTTAGTTCTTGCTGACTTTTCGGAAAATTATTAGTTTGTTGTTCGAGATGAAATACAAGGGCACCACTTGGTAAACAAACAGGCCACAGTTCATCCATTTGTATTCAATTGTAAATATGAATACAAACTAATGCGCCCCAGCTTTTGTGTCATAAGTCACTACCTCGAACACTACACTGCAGCAGTGCATATTTTTCAACTAAAATTAACAAACCACATTAAACAGCAACAACCTTCCAAAAAAAAAAAAACTGATTTACTTTTCGGATGGGGCAGCAAGTCAATATAAAAACAAAAAAATATTTTTAACATCTCCTTTCATAAAGAAGATTTTGGGCTTGATGTAGAGTGACACTTTTTCACTTCATGACATGGGGAAAATGCTTGTGATAGTGTCGGGGGTACAACAAAGCGAGCTGTCACAAAAGCAAATCTGCAGTGGACCGAAGACAATTATAATATAACACCTCAATAAATGTTTGAATTCTGTAAAAAACATATCAAAGGAATTAGCTACTTCTTTGTACAATGTGAGTAAACACAAGAAGTCTATGACAGTGTCTTGAAGGAAATGTACTACTCTTGTCAGAAGATTAAAGGCACTAGATGGTTTCATTGTTTCGTATCCCATTGACACAACTTACTGAAGTGTAAGATCACATCAACTTCGCTTGATACTGAACTTCATCATTGTGGAAAACTTTTACAACTGGTTCTTCAAAATAAAGACATATTGATTGTTTTTACGATGAACAGTGGTGGATCGGGAAAGTTGATAATATTCACTGTCAAAACCAAGATGTACATGTTGCATTTTATCACCCTCCAGGAACAAAGACATCTTTTTAAAAAACTGAGAAGCCTAAAGTTGAATCTACTAAGGAATCTGTTTCCCATGGAATTTACAACTGTGACTGGGCAAACTTATAATCTAACAACCAAACTGAGTGAACAAATATCTCAAATGTTCAATGAGCGTAGTACTAAAAACAAATAACAATAGAAGAATATAATGTAATTAGTAGGCTTATTTTCAATAGAAAAGTAAGTAATCATCGATATGATTAAATTATATACTATAACTGATATATTTTTTCCATAAGCCTAGATATCGTAGATGTTAAAAAACTATTTTTGACTCGTGTTTGTAAGTTTTTTCCATAACTTCCAATTGAATCTAAAAGTTGAAATTTATACTGACGTTTGATAACACAAAGGTCTATTGACTGCGGAATTTTCAGGTTTATATCTGGTCTCCCAACAAAGATATTGCAGGCCACAAAATGCAAAAATTAAAAAAATCAATTTTTTAAAATAGTGTATTTTTAAGCGTAAGCTGCTCACAATTGACACTCTATAAAAAGTAACTATACTAAACTCTGTAATAGCAGAAAAATATTAAAGCTGAGAAATAAATCTTCCTTTGGAAAACTACTGTTGAAAAATTGAGTTTTTTTTAAATTTGTGGCTGATAACTTTGAACTATGAAAAATATATTAAAGAATACATTCATCTAAATGATAATGATGTTAATTTGTAGCCCAGAGCGTGTTTAACTAAATACGTTTTGTCTGAAAGGCTTAGGACAATCCACTACTGAATAATTGTAAAAATGTAGATGCTTGCAAATACGAAAAACGCATGCGGTCTGGAAAAAATATGGCTGACATTTCCAAATAATAAATAATAATGTTTTTTAAAAAATATTTTGTGACTACCAAACATTGGAGATTTCATTCAGCAAACATAAAATTTTTCTGAGATGATCAAGCAAACAATTATTTTTTTCTTGGACCACTTGGTATGGATTGACCCCTATCTGTAGCCGTCAACATGGCGTCTGTAACGGACATGTGTTCGAGGCAGAGAGCTGTCACTGAGTTTCTTATGATGAAAAACCAGATCACCGCAGATATTCTTAGACGCTTGCAGAATGTCCATGGAGACGTGTCAGTGAACAAATGCACGGAAAGTAGTTGGACGAGGCGTCTGTCATTAACCCAAGAAGGCAGTGCAAACCCGTTGGATCTCCCGCATGCTGGCCGACCGCACACAGCTATGACTCCTGCCAATTTGGAACGTGCGGACACTCTCATTCGAGGTGATCGACGCATGACAAACACCTCGCTGCTCAGTGGGACGTCTCTGTTGATAGTGCTGACACACTCGTCAAATATGTATTACTGGCATTGCGAGTTGGCACCTTTTGGCATGATGAAGGATGTGCTCAATGCGAAGTTGCACGTGGATGATGAGGGGGTTATTGTTGCAACATGACGTTGAATTCGACCAGTAGAGTTGGTACCATGTGGTCATACAACCCTTCCAATAAGGTGGCGTAAGGCCATCACATTGACCGGAGAATATGTTGAGAGATAGGGGAATAATATGGTGTATTGAACCTCAATCGAGTCAGTAGGCTATTGGATAAAAAGTTTTGCATTAATTACTAAACGACACTCGTACATACTTATTACGATCGTCACACATCCGTACGCGTTCGATACTTTTGATCGCAGCATGTCCGAAGACACAAATGCAGTTATCCGGCAAATGCATCTGCGTCAGACAGAAAGACATTGCAGCTAACCAAAGGTAAATGGTCAGGAGCACCAATTCACAATGAACGATCGGATCATTAAATTATCACACATAGTAATTGATGATGATGGTGATGATGAGGTCCCATACACCGAGGAGCGTAGTGGACGATGCGGGAGACCCACACCACCGATTAGGCAAGGTCCTAGCGAAGGTGATTTCCCACTGCCTTCCTCCGACCGTAATGGGGATGAATGATGAAGATGAAGACAACACAACACCACCCAGTCATCTCTAGGCAGGGAAAATCCCTGACCCCGCTGGGAATCAAACCTAGGACCCCGTGCGTGGGAAGCTATAACGCTACCGCAAGACCACGAGCCGCGGACTTTATAGCAATTACTCAAGTGTTAAATGTAGGTTTTAAATGGGCTCCCCCACGAACAATCTCTAATAAATAGAAGGAATCACTAAAACCAGATCTTGAGGTAATATTAAGTGATGATATTTCTATGAATGTAGCTTACGATTTAAGAAATGCTACTGCTGGCAGAGAAGTACTTGTGCACAGTGAAATTAATCCGTTAATAAGATTTACAAATAAACCAAAGCTGGCAAATTAAAGGGTTGAGTTCGTTAGAAGAAAAGTGATTACGATATGGAAGCGAACAGTTAGCTTGAGGGTTTCAACTTTCAACATCTGAACAAAGATCCGATTGCAGGTTTCCACGAACAAGGATTTTTTGTATTATTTTCTTCTGTGATTTACATTAGTAATTTAATGTTCAACCGGTAATACAGTAGCGCAGTTGGTGGCAAATTGAATTTCTTATCTCAGTTAGTTTCCGTTTTAGCAGGTTGATCAAATATTTGTAAACGGTAAGGTACATTTCCAGAAGTTGTACTAATGTTTTCTAGATTCTTCGTTTTATACCGGTATACTTTCTTTAAAAATCATTTGTTAATCTATATTACATAATATAGGGTTATACGTTCATAGGCTCTTTGCATGTGTTCACCTTGTGTACATTACATATTACTATTTTCCTACCCTGTAATGTGTAAGAGTTTCACAGCAGCACATAATAGCCACTCACGCAACTTAATGCAAGACGTGTGCTGTTATTTTACGAAATTTGGATCGTTGTCTCATTAGTAATTGTTAATTTAGGCAATCAGACTTAAATATTCTTCTCCTGCACATAATGAGCACACCAAATTTCTGTTAGATAAAAGAAAACGATAATTATTAGTTCTAAAACGTATTGTTCGCTATTGTAATTGAGATACACTTGCTAGTGAATAAGGAAATGGTAATAATGAAACCCAAAATTCTGCTAAAAATTGTTTTCATTAAATATTTCTTGATTAAGGTCTTCATCCAACCTTTACCTGCTGTGACACACTCCGTTGACGGTCACAAAGATATTCTCTACGGTTTTCAGTGAAGCAACATCTAAGGCATTTGTGGAAGTTACTTTGCACGCCGTACTTTCTTTGTGTAACTCTGTATTCACAACTTGACGAAGTTAGACGGACATACGCATTCCACACTTTGCAAGCAGTGAAATGGTAACCACATCTTAATATTTGTTACGGGTGTTTGCTGAATACAACTATCAGAATGAAGTTACTATTAAATTGATAATTAACGTTCCTTGAAATTCAATGTCTTTCACTAAGTTGCAGAACTAACTGACTACACCACTTAAGTAAACGATAAGTTAATTTTCAAGATAACACAAATTTATGAAAGTCTTGATTAAAAAAAACAATGTTGCCTGTTTAAATATGCCCCTAACGTATATTTTATTTGGATGATTTGGAGGAGGGGATCAATCAAACAGCGAGGTCATTGGTCCCGTCGGATTAGTGAAGTTGGCCGTGTCCTTTCGGAGGAACCATCCCGGCATTTACCTGAAGCGATTTAGGGAAATCACGGCAAATCTTAGTCAGGATGCCTCTCGCTGAAGCGTGGCGCTGAGAGCAGAGGAACTCTGTAATGGGGATGCGATTGTCACTGATACAAACCGTTTTCGTGTACATCGTTTTCCTTTCTTACACCGCTTTAACCTAACTGTAAAAACTACTCAAAATAAAACTTTCAGTTTTTCTTATTGGGATTATTTCCACCTCGTGATGCCAATTGAGGAGCTGCACGACCGAATAGTATCGGCTTCGGTCAAGAATACCATCATAAGGACCGGGAGAGCGGTGTGCTGACGCCACGCCCCTGCTGTCCGCATCCTCCCCTGAGAATTACACGGCGGTCGGATGGTCCTGGTAGGGCACTCGTGACCTGAAGATGGAGTGCTAAAATTGAAAGCAGAAATCGAACAAAGGTTAAAAAAAATTGACTATCAGTATCAAGACACACACAATCAAAATATTGAATTAAATATGTAAATAAAAGGAATCTTCGTCCGTCTACAGTTCGATGCATCCCACGAAAAGCTATAATTGGTGCAACACTATAAAAAATCACCAGTACTCTCGTACTGATTCCTATTTTTTGAAACTCTGCTCAAAAATCGTGATGTAATCGAGAATCATACGCAATTTGTGGCATTAAGTATTGTCAGTGCTAAATGTTGGAAACTGAGGAAGAAGAACTCTGATTTTCTTGTTAATCTGTCCGGTTTCAAGAGTTGCACGGAGATAGAGGCATGTTATGAAGACACAGGTAGCCGACTAGACATTCTGTCTTGGTTGTATACTATGAATGAAGTGCTGTTAAGTTTTTAAGTTATTGTTGTTATAGTGACTACCCTCCTATTTCATTATTTCATAAAAATGGCACAAAAATCTTTAATCTTTTCAAGTAAATGAATCATTGTACTTCACTGCTACGTCACCTCGCAGAAATATTTCCAGACTAGGGTTGGTGACGTTCTACTATACAGCAGATGGCCGGCGGCGACAGCGGGAAACTGCCATACAGATCAGGTGGGGGCAAGTCTTGCACGCTGCACGCACACTCGTACATTAAGCCAGCGGACACACTAAGGTCATTATTGTCTCAGCAACGCTGTAACAATTCTTATGGCATGTATTTGTTGCTCGTTTCGGTCGTCATTGTTAATAAAATAGCTCTGATCGCTTTATCCGTCTGATATAACAACTCAATATTTCAAACCAATGTAAATGTCATGAATAAAAATTACTCATTTTATTTAAAAAACGGTTAATTACAAACGAAGAACTGCTGTTATAGGTAACTGATATTTCCGTTCCTTTACTCAGATGTTCGTAACAAATAAAGAAAACGTGTCATAAACGAGTACCGAAAAATACCGGTTATTCTGAACTATTATAACAGGAACGGTTTTAACCGGTCGATTCCCTACTGTGGAGCCACCCAGGTGCAGCAGCAGCTTATTGGGTACATTGCTGGAGCGTCGTTCTGCATTCAGCCTTCGTGATGGAAGCACCAAGTAGTCATCTCGCCCTCCACCTAGGACGCTGCTCGCCGTACACAGTAGTGCGCTTACTTGGACTGTATCGGTGACAGTGGCGAGTACCATCAAACATTAATTCATTTATGTACCAGTTGGGACCGATACTGGAGAAATATTGCATGCTAGACTTCCAGTTTCGTGGGCGCCACTGCATGGATTCTCTGATGTTTTCGTGTGGTTACTGCGACGGGTGACTGCACGTGAATAGCTGACGATGGTATCTTCGTGTAAGCCACAAGTAATGATTTGTGTCCCTGTCTGAACTAGTTGATGGACATCAAGTTTTTCGGTGTTTGAGTGTTGGGCATATACCAGACAGTCCAAATGTTGTATGGTTGACAGGGTCGTACTCCCCAAGTCTGCTGATGTTGCTTGCATTTTGATGACCAGGCCATTAAATTACAGGAGACTGTTAATTGGAATTAAGGGAGTAGTGTCTAATGTGCTGTAATTGTGTGGAAACTGTGCAGGAAGCCATTTGTATCGTTCTATTGTAAGTATGTGTAAGCTCATCTGTTACTGACATTTACTGTGTCTTGCAATTCAAAAACTTGCAATAGAGGGTATGTTAGTGAGGAAATTTAGTATTTTTTTAGAAGACGTGTTTGTCGAAAGATGAAGTTGCTCGCTAGAACTGTAACAAATAGAAATAAAATATCCACAAACCGAAGGAAAAACTTTGTCTATAAAAGACTGAAAATTATGAATGGAACAGAATGGAATAGAATCAGAATCAGAATTTTAAAGAGCTTTGGAGGACAGAGCCGGCCGGAGTGGCCGTGCGGTTCTAGGCGCTACAATCTGGAGCCGAGCGACCGCTACGGTCGCAGGTTCGAATCCTGCCTCGGGCATGGATGTGTGTGATGTCCTTAGGTTAGTTACGTTTAATTAGTTCTAAGTTCTAGGCGACTGATGACCTCAGCAGTTAAGTCGCATAGTGCTCAGAGCCATTTGAACCATTTTTTGAAATAAGACAGAAGGGTAGATAATATTCCGACAGAATTTCTAAAGTCATTTGGGGAAGTGGCAACAAAACGACTATTCGGGTTAGTGTTTAGAATGTATGAGTCTGGCGACATACAATGTGACTTTCGGAAAAGCATCTTCCACACAACTCCGAAGACGGCAAGAGCTGACAAGTGCGAGAAATATCGTATAATCAGCTTAACAGCTCATGCATCCAAGTTGCTTACAAGAATAATATACAGGAGAATGGAAAAGAAAATTGGGAATGTGCTAGATGACAATCAGTTTGGCTTTAGGAAAGGTAAAGGCACGAGAGAGGCGATTCTGACGTTGCGGTTAATAATGGAAGCAAAACTAAAGATAAATCAAGAGTCGATCATAAGATTTGTCGACCTGGAAAAAGCATTCGACAATGTAAAATAGTGCAAGATGTTCGAAATTCTGAAGAAAGTAGGGGTAAGCTATAGGGAGAGACGGGTCATATACATATGTACAACAGCCAAGAGGGAATAATAAGAGTGGACGACCAAGAAGGGTGTAAGACAAGGATGTAGCCTTTCACCCCGACTGTTCAATCTGTATATCGAGGAAGCAATGATTGAAATAAAAGATAGGTTCAAGAGTGGAATTAAAATCCAACGTGAAAGGATATCAATAATACGATTCTCTGATGATATTGCTATCCTAAGTGAAAGTGATGGAGAATTACATGATCTGCTGAACGGAATGAACGGTCTAATGAGTAAAGAATGTGGACTGAGAGTAAATCGAAGAGAGAAGAAGGTAATGAGAAGTAGTAGAAATGAGAACAGCGAGAAAATATCAGGATCGATGGTCACAAAGTAGATGAAGTTAAGGAATTCTGCTACCTATGCAGTAAAATGACCTATGACGGACGGAGCCAAAAGGACATCAAAAGTAGACTAGCAATGGCCAAACGGGTATTGCTGGTCACCAGAAGTCTACTAATATCAAATACCGGCCTTAATCTGAGGAAGAAATTTCTAAGGGTGCACGTCTGGAGTACAGCATTGTATGGTAGTAAAATATGGACTGTGGCAAAACCGGAACAGAAGAGAATCGAAGCATTTTTTCAGATGTGGTGCTACAGACGAATTTTGAAAATTAGGTAGACTCACGAGGTAAGGTATGAGGAGGTACTACACAGAATCGGAGAGGAAAGAAATATGTGGAACACACTGATAAGGAGTAGGGACAGTGTAACAGGCCATCTGTTAAGACATGAGGGAATGATTTCTATGGTACTAGGGTAACTGTAGAGGGCAAACTGTATAGGAAGACAGAGATAGGAATACATCAAGCAAATAAATGAGAACGTAGGTTGCAAGTGCTACTCTGAGAAGAAGAGATTAGCATAGGAGAGGAATTCGTCGCTTGCCGCATCAAACCAGTCAGACGAATGATGACCAAAAAAAGAAGAAAAAAGTGTTGTTACAAACAGATTACCTCATTAATTCCGGCTATAATACCCATATGCCATGTAACAATGCAGCATAATTTTAGTGACGTGGCCTTGTGCACGTGACAGCCAGGTGAGATGGAACTGAATATTCGTGTCCCATTGGCTGAGAGGAGCCCTATCATACCACGGCGAAGTGAATCCCAGAATCTGATTAGTCGAGAAGATTTTTTTTTTTTTATGGCTAGCAGTCCTAGAACTCGCTTCCGTGGCCACATATAATCTAGCAGGGTCGCCCGATGCTGATGCGCGCATGCCGAACACTGTCGTCCAAAACTTCTAAAAATAGTTAAATATTAAAAGATGATACGATAAATTGTAACCGAATTTCGATAATGTCGAGAATCGATGGCACGCGTGTATTAGTGTAATGTAATGTACTGTTTAATTTATGTGCTGAATTTGTGGCAAGTGGTGCAACATCTACCTATAGTGAAGTTTTTAGTACACCTGCATTTGTGGTAAGCAATAAACGCATGGCATCCCTAAAGTAATTTGTTACGGTATTCAACAGGGAATTAACTGTTCTTTTCCACACTCGTCTCGGTGGTGTTTCTCAACTTGCAGCTCTTCAGCGCCACGACCAAACAACCTGCACTAATGCAACGGAGTGACAAGTATCTATACAATTCTCCAGGCAGGAGCTTGTAGAGATACACGTTATACGAAGTGTGAGGGACTTGTCAACATTCAACACAACCTCACGTGTACTCTCAGACTAGCACAAATAGACATCCTAGCACGTCTTACTTAAGTAGGGGATGCTTGCATGGTTTAACGAAACACATACAAGGAACTTATCCAAAAGATTAAATAAACTAACTTCAAGCTTCGACCCGTATTGTTGGAAGATATGTATCAAGCTTACGTGATACGTTTCCAATAAACCTACCACCAGTTGGATAGAGTTTTTGATTCCCGAATGCATTTACTTTGATATAGACAAAACAAGGCGCTTTGTTCGTTACCAGATGATCGGCAGTGTCTGAGACTCATAGAGGTTGCATCTAGGAGTATCGAGGGAAACAAAAACAACAGGTGTGCCTTCCACTTTTTACACTCCCGGAAATTGAAATAAGAACACCGTGAATTCATTGTCCCAGCAAGGGGAAACTTTATTGACACATTCCTGGGTTCAGATACATCACATGATCACACTGACAGAACCACAGGCACATAGACACAGGCAACAGAGCATGCACAATGTCGGCACTAGTACAGTGTATATCCACCTTTCGCAGCAATGCAGGCTGCTATTCTCCCATGGAGACGATCGTAGAGATGCTGGATGTAGTCCTGTGGAACGGCTTGCCATGCCATTTCCACCTGGCGCCTCAGTTGGACCAGCGTTCGTGCTGGACGTGCAGACCGCGTGAGACGACGCTTCATCCAGTCCCAAGCATGTTCAAAGGGGGACAGATCCGGAGATCTTGCTGGCCAGGGTAGTTGACTTACACCTTCTAGAGCACGTTGGGTGGCACGGGATACATGCGGACGTGCATTGTCCTGTTGGAACAGCAAGTTCCCTTGCCGGTCTAGGAATGGTAGAACGATGGGTTCGATGACGGTTTGGACGTACCGTGCACTATTCAGTGTCCCCTCGACGATCACCAGTGGTGTCCGGCCAGTGTAGGAGATCGCTCCCCACACCATGATGCCGGGTGTTGGCCCTGTGTGCCTCGTCGTATGCAGTCCTGATTGTGGCGCTCACCTGCACGGCGCCAAACACGCATACGACCATCATTGGCACCAAGGCAGAAGCGACTCTCATCGCTGAAGACGACACGTCTCCATTCGTCCCTCCATTCACGCCTGTCGCGACACCACTGGAGGCGGGCTGCACGATATTGAGGCGTGAGCGGAAGACGGCCTAACGGTGTGCGGGACCGTAGCCCAGCTTCATGGAGACGGTTGCGAATGGTCCTCGCCGATACCCCAGGAGCAACAGTGTCCCTAATTTGCTGGGAAGTGGCGGTGCGGTCCCCTACGGCACTGCGTAGGATCCTAAGGTCTTGGCGTGCATCCGTGCGTCGCTGCGGTCCGGTCCCAGGTCGATGGGCACGTGCACCTTCCACCGACCACTAGCGACAACATCGATGTACTGTGGAGACCTCACGCCCCACGTGTTGAGCAATTCGGCGGTACGTCCACCCGGCCTCCCGCATGCCCACTATACGCCCTCGCTCAAAGTCCGTCAACTGCACATACGGTTCACGTCCACGCTGTCGCGGCATGCTACCAGTGTTAAAGGCTGCGATGGAGCTCCCTATGCCACGGCAAACTGGCTGACACTGACGGCGGCGGTGCACAAATGCTGCGCAGCTAGCGCCATTCGACGGCCAACGCCGCGGTTCCTGGTGTGTCCGCTGTGCCGTGCGTGTGATCATTGCTTGTACAGCCCTCTCGCAGTGTCCGGAGCAAGTATGGTGGGTCTGAAACACCGGTGTCAATGTGTTCTTTTTTCCATTTCCAGGAGTGTACATTGCACTAAGACATCACCATAGAAACAATCGCGAGTTTCTTACCTTCTTCTACGCGACTGCGTGCGCTCGTCTTTTCTGGTTTCTGCGACGTCTGGGGCTGCCGCCGCAGAATCTCGTAGCACGAGTGGCATCCGATTCGCTATTAAATCCAGTTCACAAGTTGGCGACACTGGGAGAGGGCAGCCGCGGTGTCGCCGAGCAGCCGACTTGTCAGGCGCGCGGCCGCCTGCATACAATATGCATTAGGGATTAAAGTCCAATAACTCATGCATTATTCGTGGCGGGCCCCGTGTCAGACGCGGTTGGCAGCTGACGTCACCCCAGCGCGCCACTCCGCCTCCACTGTAACACTGCATGATATGTTTGTTTAACCGCCGATTTCTCGGTCTCCCTTATCCTCATCAACGTTTGAGCCACGCACGTTCTACTACGAAATCGAATAGGTTGATTTTCAAACACTACTGGCCATTAACATTGCTGCACTAGGAAGAAATGCAGATGATAAACGTGTATTCATTGGACAAATATATTATACTAGAACTGACATATTCAAGGAATTTCGGTGCATAGATCGTGAGAAATCAGTACCCGGAACAATCACCTCTGGCTGTAACAATGGCCTTGATACGCCTAGGCATTGAGTCAAACAGTGGCGTGTACAGGTGCAGCTGCCCATGCAGCTTGAACACGATACCACAGTTCATCAAGAGTAATGACTGGCGTATTATGACTAGCCGGTTGCTCGGCCACCATTGACCAGACGTTTTCAGTTGGCGAGAGATCTGGAGAATGAGCTGTCCAGGGCAGCAGTTGAACATTTTCTGTATCCAGAAATTCCCGTAGAGGACCTGCAACATACTGTCGTGCATTATCCTGATGAAATGTAGGGTTTCGCAGGGATCGAATGAAGGGTAGAGCCGTGGGTCGTAACACATCTGAAATGTAACGTTCAGTGTTCAAAGTGCCGTCAATGCGAACAAGAGGTGACCGAGACGTGTAACCAATCGCACCCCATGTCATCACGCCGGGTGATACGCCACTATGGCGATGACGAATACACGTTTCCAATGTATGTTTACCGCAATGTCGCCAAACACGGATGCGACCATCATGATGCTGTAAACATAACCTGGATTCATCCGAAAAAATGACGTTTTGCCATTCGTGCACCCGAGTTCGTCGTTGAGTACACCATCGCTGGCGCTTCTGTCTGTGATGGAGCGTCAAGGGTTACCGCAGCCATGTTTTCCGAGTTGATAGTGCATGCTGCTGCAAACGTCGTCGAATTGTTCGTGCAGAATGTCTTGCAAACGTCCCCATCTGTTGAGTCAGGGATCGAGACGTGGCTGCACGATCCGTTACAGCCACGCGGATAAGATGCCTGTCATCTCCACTGCTAGTGATACGTGCCGTATTACTGTCCTGAACCCACCGATTCCATATTCTGCTAACAGTCAATGGATCTCGACCACCGCCAGCAGCAATGTCGCGATACGATAAGCCGCAATCGCGATAGGCTACAATTCGACCTTTACCAAAGTCGGAAACGTGATGGTACGCATTTCTCCTCCTTACACGAGGCATCACAATAACGTTTCACCAGGCAATGCCGTTCAACTGCTGTTTGTGTATGAGAAATCGGTTGGAAACTTTCCTCATGTCAGCACGTTGTATGTGTCGCCACCGGCACCAACCTGTGTGAAGGCTCTGAAAAGCTAATCATTTGCATATCACAGCATCTTCTTCTTGTCAGTTAAATTTCGCGTCTGTAGCACGTCCTCTTCGTGGTGTAGCAATTTTAACGGCCAGTAGTGTAGATATATCACTTTCTAAAATCTTACAGAGAGTAACGAGAACGAGTAAAATAATGTACATACCGGGTTGAATTAGTAACCGTACGCCTCCTTACGTGTGTAGTCAGAGCTGCTGACTGCCATTCTCCGGACCACGGTACTGGCAGGGATTTTTCCATGGTCGGTGGTCTGATACGGGGTGTGCTTAGCCTCGTGTGGGCAACTGTTGCGTTACTCGACCAATTAGTAGCGGTTGTAAGATCAAGAAACTCGACAACGGCCGAGAGAGTGGCGTGTAGGTTACACGACCCTCTATCTACATCTACATCTACATTTATACTCCGCAAGCCACCCAACGGTGTGTGGCGGAGGGCACTTTACGTGCCACTGTCATTACCTCCCTTTCCTGTTCCAGTCGCGTATGGTTCGCGGGAAGAACGACTGTCTGAAAACCTCCGTGCGCGCTCTAATCTCTCTAATTTTACATTCGTGATCTCCTCGGGAGGTATAAGTAGGGGGATGCAATATATTCGCTACCTCATCCAGAAACGCACTCTCTCGAAACCTGGCGAGCAAGCTACACCGCGATGCAGAGCGCCTCTCTTGCAGAGTCTGCCAGTTGAGTTTATTAAACATCTCCGTAACGCTATCACGGTTACCAAATAACCCTGTGACGAAACGCGCCGCTCTTCTTTGGATCTTCTCTATCTCCTCCGTCAAACCGATCTGGTACGGATCCCACACTGATGAGCAATACTCAAGTATAGGTCGAACGAGTGTTTTGTAAGCGACCTCCTTTGTTGATGGACTACATTTTCTAAGCACTCTCCCAATGAATCTCAACCTGGTAACCGCCTTACCAACAATTAATTTTATATGATCATTTCACTTCAAATCGTTCCGCACGCATACTCCCAGATATTTTACAGAAGTGACTTCTACCAGTGTTTGTTCCACTATCATATAATCATACAATAAAGGATCCTTCTTTCTATGTATTCGCAATACATTACATTTGTCTATGTTAAGGGACAGTTGCCACTCCCTGCACCAAGTGCCTATCCGCTGCAGATCTTCCTGCATTTCGCTACAATTTTCTAATGCTGCAACTTCTCTGTATACTACAGCATCATCCACGAAAAGCCGCATGGAACTTCCGACACTATCTACTAAGTCATTTATATATATTGTGAAAAGCAATGGTCCCATAACACTCCCCTGTGGCACGCCAGAGGTTACTTTAACGTCTGTAGACGTCTCTCCATTGATAACAACATGCTGTGTTCTGTTTGCTAAAAACTCTTCAATCCAGCCACACAGCTGGTCTGATATTCCGTAGACTCTTACTTTGTTTATCAGGCGACAGTGCGGAACTGTATCGAACGCCTTCCGGAAGTCAAGAAAAATAGCATCTACCTGGGAGCCTGTATCTAATATTTTCTGGGTCTCATGAACAAATAAAGCGAGTTGGGTCTCACACGATCGCCGTTTCCGGAATCCATGTTGATTCCTACATAGTAGAGTCTGGGTTTCCAAAAACGACATGATACTAGAGCAAAAAACATGTTCTAAAATTCTACAACAGATCGACGTCAGAGATATCGGTCTATAGTTTTGCTCATCTGCTCGACGACCCTTCTTGAAGACTGGGACTATCTGTGCTCTTTTCCAATCATTTGGAACCCTCCGTTCCTCTAGAGACTTGCGGTACACGGCTGTTAGAATGGGGGCAAGTTCTTTCGCGTACTCTGTGTGGAATCGAATTGGTATCCCGTCAGGTCCAGTGGACTTTCCTCTATTGAGTGATTCCAGTTGCTTTTCTATTCCTTGGACACTCATTTCGATGTCAGCCATTGTTTCGTTTGTGCGAGGATTTAGAGAAGGAACTGCAGTGCGGTCTTCCTCTGTGAAACAGCTTTGGAAAAAGGTGTTTAGTATTTCAGCTTTACGTCTTTAGCGGCGCCATTGGAAGAGGATAGGTCACGGGGGTCTGTAGGATCCAACTTTACCTACATTTAAGCTCTAGCTAATAATCAGTATGATTCATAGAAGTGCTTCCAGACTTAATAATTTTTCACTTCGTTTGCGGGCACAAATCAGATGGCCTGGTAGATCTGAAATTCCAGCACTATATCATCTCATTATGCCGCAAGAGAAGCCGGATCAAAATGGCCCAGCTCATTGATAAACTGCAGTACCCTTCAGTAATTCGTTTTCGGTTAGCGGCAGGCATGTTGCACCTTTCTCAGACCCACCCAGACGGCTGAAAGTGTCGTAACTTCTTTGTTGGAGATAGTAGTGGTAGCTTTAAGTACACTCCTCGTATTTGCTCATCTATTGTGAATCTCTGATCATAAATCTCGGGAGGCTACTAATTACAGAAGTTCTCCACATGCGGTAGTAAACTCATTGTCAACCCAGACGCTTTAAAGGGCAAGTGAGCGTGAAAGCTTCCGAAGCGACACTAACCCGGTGCAGATTGCCCCTGACTGTTCAGGGACTACGTTCCTGCTATCCATTCCATTAGCCCATTACCGTCTGCTGGGTGCATCAGGTAGTTTCGTGGGGCCGTGATAAGCTGCATCAAATATTTCTACTTGATGATGTAACAGACACATCTTAATCGTAACGCTGCGGCGTCTCACGCCACATGTTTATGTACGTAATGTAAAACAGACTTCATTATCTCTAAAGTAACTCTCACCTATAGTCAATGTAAACCATTAAGAAAGACCTTTCTTTGATCGCCAAAAATGTAAATGTGTGTCCAGTGTTCTTTATCTTTCTAATTTCACTTTTACGTCATTCAATGCACGTCAACGGAATAAGATTTTAATGTGGTGCAAGTTTCGAAGAACTTACAGAGGAAGAGTTCAACATCACGTGGGGCGGAGGTGCCCAGCTGCTTAAAAAAAAAAACTTATAAAAAATTTACCAACACGTAAATGTGAATAGCGCTGTTACTGATATACACGATGTCAAAGTGAAATAATTTCGTCCGATTTACTCTGTATAATTTCTGAATGTACTCATGCCTATATTTACACTACTGGCCATTAAAACTGCTACACCAAGAACAAATGCAGATGATAAACGGATATTCATTGAACCAATATATTATAATAGAACTGACATGTAATTACATTTCCACCCAGTTTGGGTGCATAGATCCTGAGAAATCAGTACCCAGAACAACCACCTGTGGCCATAATAACTGCCTTGATACGCCTGTGCATTGAGTGCAACAGAGCTTGGATGGCGTGTACAGGTACAGCTGCCCACGCAGCTTCAACACGATACCACAATTCTTAATTTCTTTGCGTGTTTTTGGTACTTGCATTGTTTAACTCATAAATTTCGAGCGTATTATAGTATTTGAGAGTTGTAGCATCGCGTTTTAGTACCTGAATAGTGTAAATTCGCGTAGTCGTTTGTCTACTGTTTTGTTTTGAACGGCCAGTGTCGGTTGGTCGCAGTCAGTGTGCCCCCTGCCGCCGTTGGATAAGCAGCTGCAGCAGCAAGTCGTATACTCCTGGCTCACTCATTTGTTACATAGTTTAATTCTTAATTTCTTTGCGTGTTTTTGGTACTTGCATTGTTTAATTCATAAATTTCGGGCGTATTATAGTATTTGAGAGTTGTAGCATCGCGTTTTAGTACCTGAATAGTGTAAATTCGCGTAGTCGTTTGTCTACTGTTTTGTTTTGAACGGCCAGTGTCGGTTGGTCGCAGTCAGTGTGCTCCCTGCCGCCGTTGGATAAGCAGCTGAGCAGCAAGTCGTATACTCCTAGCTCACTCATTTGTTACATAGTTTAATTCTTAATTTCTTTGCGTGTTTTTGGTTCTTGCATTGTTTAATTCATAAATTTCGGGCGTATTATAGTATTTGAGAGTGTAGCATCGTGTTTTAATACCTGATTAGTGTAATTTCGCTTAGTCTCCTTCCGCCGCCGAGCAGTGTCAGCAGTGCGCAAGTAGCAGCATTACTGCATTTACTAGGCAATCTTGTATTTTAATAACCGTTTAAATTTTGTCGATTTGTTTGCGCTCTCTGTAGATTAGTTCAGACGTTCTTAGCAAAACAGTTTTTAGCATGGATAGGGACTGCAACTGCTGTGTTCGGATGCAGGCTGAGTTGGCATCCCTTCGCTCCCAGCTTCAGGCAGTGTTGGCTTCGGTCACACAGCTTGAGGCTGTTGCCAATGGGCATCACTGTGGGGGTCGGGATGGGGGTTTGTCGGGGACGGCCAGCTCGTCCCACGCATCCCCTGATCGGACTACGACTGTGGTTGCCCGGGATACTGCCCGCATTGAGGCTGATCCCTCACCTGTGGTAGAGTGGGAGGTCGTTTCAAGGTGTGGCAGGGGGCGAAAGACATTCCGGAGGGCTGAACGGAAAGCCTCTCCAGTTTGTCTGACGAACCGGTTTCAGGCTCTGTCTCAGGCTGATACTGATCTTCGGCCTGACATGGCTGCTTGTCCTGTTCCAGAGGTTGCCCCTCAGTCTGCAAGATCCGGGCAGTCGCAGAGGGTGGGCTTACTGGTAGTTGGGAGCTCCAACGTCAGGCGCGTAATGGGGCCCCTTAGGGAAATGGCAGCAAGAGAGGGGTAGAAAACCAATGTGCACTCCGTGTGCATACCGGGGGGAGTCATTCCAGATGTGGAAAGGGTCCTTCCGGATGCCATGAAGGGTACAGGGTGCACCCATCTGCAGGTGGTCGCTCATGTCGGCACCAATTATGTGTGTCGCTATGGATCGGAGGAAATCCTCTATGGCTTCCGGCGGCTATCTGATTTGGTGACGACTGCCAGTCTCGCTAGCGGGATGAAAGCAGAGCTCACCATCTGCAGCATCGTCGACAGGACTGACTGCGGACCTTTGGTACAGAGCCGAGTGGAGGGTCTGAATCAGAGGCTGAGACGGTTCTGCGACCGTGTGGGCTGCAGATTCCTCGACTTGCGCCATAGGGTGGTGGGGTTTCGGGTTCCGCTGGATAGGTCAGGAGTCCACTACACGCAACAAGCGGCTACACGGGTAGCAGGGGTTGTGTGGCGTGGGCTGGGCGGTTTTTTAGGTTAGATGGCCTTGGGCAAGTACAGAAAGGGCAACAGCCTCAACGGGTGCGGGGCAAAGTCAGGACATGCGGGGACCAAGCAGCAATCGGTATTGTAATTGTCAACTGTCGAAGCTGCGTTGGTAAAGTACCGGAACTTCAAGCGCTGATAGAAAGCACCGAAGCTGAAATCGTTATAGGTACAGAAAGCTGGCTTAAGCCAGAGATAAATTCTGCTGAAATTTTTACAAAGGTACAGACGGTGTTTAGAAAGGATAGATTGCATGCAACCGGTGGTGGAGTGTTCATCGCTGTTAGTAGTAGTTTATCCTGTAGTGAAGTAGAAGTGGATAGTTCCTGTGAATTATTATGGGTGGAGGTTACACTAAACAACCGAACTAGGTTAATAATTGGCTCCTTTTACCGACCTCCCGACTCAGCAGCAGTAGTGGCAGAACAACTGAGAGAAAATTTGGAATACATTTCACATAAATTTTCTCAGCATGTTGTAGTCTTAGGTGGAGATTTCAATTTACCAGATATAGACTGGGACACTCAGATGTTTAGGACGGGTGGTAGGGACAGAGCATCGAGTGACATTATACTGAGTGCACTATCCGAAAATTACCTCGAGCAATTAAACAGAGGACCGACTCGTGGAGATAACATATTGGACCTACTGATAACAAACAGACCCGAACTTTTCGAATCTACATGTACAGAACAGGGAATCAGTGATCATAAGGCCGTTGCAGCATCCCTGAATATGGAAGTTAATAGGAATATAAAAAAAAGGGAGGAAGGTTTATCTGTTTAGCAAGAGTAATAGAAGGCAGATTTCAGACTACCTAACAGATCAAAACGAAAATTTCTGTTCCGACACTGACAATGTTGAGTGTTTATGGAAAAAGTTCAAGGCAATCGTAAAATGCGTTTTAGACAGGTACGTGCCGAGTAAAACGGTGAGGGACGGGAAAAACCCACCGTGGTACAACAACAAAGTTAGGAAACTACTGCGAAAGCAAAGAGAGCTCCACTCCAAGTTTAAACGCAGCCAAAACCTCTCAGACAAACAGAAGCTAAACGATGTCAAAGTTAGCGTAAGGAGGGCTATGCGTGAAGCGTTCATTGAATTCGAAAGTAAAATTCTATGTACCGACTTGACAGAAAATCCTAGGAAGTTCTGGTCTTACGTTAAATCAGTAAGTGGCTCGAAACAGCATATCCAGACACTACGGGATGATGATGGCATTGAAACAGAGGATGACACGCGTAAAGCTGAAATACTAAACACCTTTTTCCAAAGCTGTTTCACAGAGGAAGACCGCACTGCAGTTCCTTCTCTAAATCCTCGCACAAACGCGTATCATGTCATTTCTGGAAACCCAGAATCTACTATGTAGGAATCAACATGGATTCCGGAAACAGCGATCGTGTGAGACTCAACTCGCCTTATTTGTTCATGAGACCCAGAAAATATTAGATACAGGCTCCCAGGTAGATGCTATTTTTCTTGACTTCCGGAAGGTGTTCGATACAGTTCCGCACTGTCGCCTGATAAGCAAAGTAAGAGCCTACGGAATATCAGACCAGCTGTGTGGCTGGATTGAGGAGTTTTTGGCAAACAGAACACAGCATGTTGTTATCAATGGAGAGACGTCTACAGACGTTAAAGTAACCTCTGGCGTGCCACAGGGGAGTGTTATGGGACCATTGCTTTTCACAATATATATAAATGACTTAGTAGATAGTGTCGGAAGTTCCATGCGGCTTTTCGCGGATGATGCTGTAGTATACAGAGAAGTTGCTGCGTTAGATAATTGTAGCGAAATACAGGAAGATCTGCAGCGGATAGGCACTTGGTGCAGGGAGTGGCAACTGACCCTTAACATAGACCAATGTAATGTATTGCGAATACATAGAAAGAAGGATCCTTTATTGTATGATTATATGATAGCGGAACAAACACTGGTAGCAGTTACTTCTGTAAAATATCTGGGAGTATGCGTACGGAACGATTTGAAGTGGAATGATCATATAAAACTAATTGTTGGTAAGGCGGGTACCAGGTTGAGATTCATTGGGAGAGTGCTTAGAAAATGTAGTCCATCAACAAAGGAGGTGGCTTACAAAACACTCGTTCGACCTATACTTGAGTATTGCTCATCAGTGTGGGATCCGTACCAGGTCGGGTTGACGGAGGAGATAGAGAAGATCCAAAGAAGAGCGGCGCGTTTCGTCACTGGGTTATTTGGTAACCGTGATAGCGTTACGGAGATGTTTAATAAACTCAAGTGGCAGACTCTGCAAGAGAGGCGCTCTGCATCGCGGTGTAGCTTGCTCGCCAGGTTTCGAGAGGGTGCGTTTCTGGATGAGGTATCGAATATATTGCTTCCCCCTACTTATACTTCCCGAGGAGATCACGAATGTAAAATTAGAGAGATTAGAGCGCGCACGGAGGCTTTCAGACAGTCGTTCTTCCCGCGAACCATACGCGACTGGAACAGGAAAGGGAGGTAATGACAGTGGCACGTAAAGTGCCCTCCGCCACACACCGTTGGGTGGCTTGCGGAGTATCAATGTAGATGTAGATGTAGAAGAGTAGTGACTGGCGTATTGTGAGGAGCCAATTGCTCGGCCACCATTGACCAGACGTGTTCAATTAGTGAGAGATCTGGAGAATGTGCTGGCCAGGCCACCTGTCGAACACTTTCTGTATATACAAAGGCCCGTACAGGACTTGCAACATGCGGTCGTTCATTATCCAGCTGAAATGTAGGGTTTCGTAGGGATCGAATGAAGGGTAGAGCCACGGGTAGTAACACGTCTGAAATGTAACGTCCACTGTTCAAAGCAACGTAAATGCGAACAAGAGGTGACCGAGACGTGTAACCAATGGCACCCCATGTCATCACGCCGGGTGATACGCCAGTATGGCGATGACGAATATACGCTTCCAACGTGCGTTCACCGCGATATCGCCAAACACGGATGCAACCATCATGATGCTGTAAACAGAACCTGGATTCATCCGAAAAAATGACGTTTTGCCATTCGTGCACCAAGGTTCGTCATTGAGTACACCATCGCATGTGGTCCTGTCTGTGATGCAGCGTCAAGGGTAACCGCAGCCATGGTCTCCTAGCTGATAGTCCATGCTGCTCCAAACGTCGTTGAACTGTTCGTGCAGCTGTTTGTTGTCTTGCCATGCCATGCCATGCGGATAAGATGCCTGTCATCTCGACTGCTAGTGACACGAGGCAGTTGGGACCCAGCTCGGCGTTCCGTATTACCCACCTGAACCCGCCGATTCCATATTCTGCTAATAGCCATAGGATCTCGACCAACGCGAGCAGCAATGTCGCGTTACGATAAACCGCAATAGCGATAGGCTACAATCCGACCTTTATCAAAGTCGAAAACGTGATGGTATGCATTTCTCCTCCTTACACGAGGCATCACAGAAACGGTTCACCAGGCAAAACCGGTCAACTACTGTTCGTGTATGAGAAATCGGTTGGAAACTTTCCTCATGTCAGCACGTTGTAGGTTTCGCCACCGGCGCCAACCTTGTGCGAATGCTCTGAAAAGCTGATCATTTGCATATCACAGCATCTTCTTCCTGTCGGTTAAATTTCGCGTCTGTGGCACGTCATATTCGTGGTGTAGCAATTTCAATGGCCAGTATTGTATATAGAAGGAAATGAACTGCTTTTTCCATTAGTTTAATCTCTCTCATGGTCCAAGACCAGCAAAAAACTGAAAGAAACGGCAAATATATGACGTATAACCAGAGTGGCACATGTTTATCTTATAAATTCTATTATCTTGAACTATTTTTGAATATGTTGAGAAAAATAGCGCTTCCGTTCAGTCAGACGAGTGAATAGTAGCTGAGTACGGTGGCAATCTGAGTGTATTTTCAAATCCGTTTGGTAAAACGAGCTCCCTCGACTACCTACGGCACACGTAAGAGCCATTCTGTTAACAGCAGACAGCTAATCTGCCAAAAGGAGACAGCAGGAATACGAGTACTGTCATTCAGTTTTCCCGCCACAAAAAAGAACGCTTTAAATTTCTAACTGGTGATGTCGTGGCGTCTCACGCGGCGTCTTAGTGTAAGACAGACGTATTTAATATAATACGGACATTATTGTCTAGAAAGTGACACTCACTTGTGATCTGTCATGTGGAAGCACCCTTCTTTTTCTCTTACTTTCAAACAAGTGTGAAATGGCAGATCATCGTGTTATATTTCGAAAGCGAAGGCTAAGGATTAAGAATTCTGAGACAGATTATGAGTGGATCGCTCATCTGTTCAAATGAGTGTCCACAGTAGATTAAAATTACAAAAGCTACTCCCGGCTAACGACAGATACTATACTCTACGACCTGAAACTATACACGACCTACATCCGATCCGGTCTCATTCTGAAACACGAACGTGTTTGAAATGACGTACAAGCGCGCTGTGCGTAAGGCAGACTGTGGTAGAGCTGTGCCTGTTTACGAAGCTACTCAACAGATTTCTCTTACGGACTGGTACAACCATTGATCGGTGCCGACCTGACGCTCCGTGCAGCTAAGCCAACAAAACTGTTGTTCCTGGCAGCATGTCGACTGGTCGTGAGTTAGATAACGTATTGTACTTTCGAGATGGCCGAATAGGACAGATAACATTCCGCAATACGATGAGATCGCAGCAAGCAGTGTGTATTCGTACTACATTTCTATGATCGGAATTTATATCTATTATACAGACTTGTGCTCTCTTTCGCGTTGCGTTTTGAATTGCCACCTGTTGCGGGGAACGTTATGCAAGTGTTCTCGCTTCTGATCTCGTCTGAACACGTGGTTAACGGAATCCGTTCCTAATTTAACCACTGGTAAATTCTAGTACTTACGAAAAGTTTCTCTAGCTTGTAAAAACATGTTTCAGAAATGTGTAAAATTATTTACAATTATTTTTCTATAATGTCCGATATGAATGTTAAACGGTTTTATCGGAAACTCTTTCTTTATCTACCACGAGTCACATTGTGTATGTTGTCACTTTCATACACTATATTACATTTTTCATACGTTTTGTCTTTTCTTTGCTCACGATTTCCACCACGTGACCCAAACTCTCTCTAAGAGCTTCACAAAAACCGTACCTCACCATTGTTTTACTATTAATTCCAGGGTGGCGGAACGCAAACACTCGGCGATTGTAATCATCGTCTGTAAGACTTGTACAGCTCCTCGAAAAAGACTACATAACGCTGTACTTTGCTACACTTTGGGGCAGAGATGCGTTCATCGGAACTTGTACCATCCACCACATACATTGATAAATTTGCAGGTTCTTACGTTGCTGAGGCAACAAAGGAAAAATATTATTTGTCCTGCACGATTGGAACCTATAAGGATCACTTTATCTCATTTGAGGCAAAGTAATACGTTGTTTGTAGTTAATGTTCTAATCAGTATTTTGTCTGTGTTACTTCGGAGTAACCTACCACGTTTCGTTGCGTTTTGTGGATATTATGTCATCTCCAAAACATCCTCATATTGTTAGATTACATTATTAGCGGGTCATGTTCAGTATGTAGGGCTATATTTCAGCGCAAGAACCATGTTCATAATCTTATATGCACCCACAGATGGAGTATCAAAAGGACCACCATACTTCCAAAACGTAAACGTTATGTGAATTTCCGATCCAAGAATGAAACATTTCTTCCCTTTTTGTTTGCAGATTATGTTCATAATTGCTATCATCTAACTCCCTTGTGAACTGCAAATCTTACCTTCAGCCTCAATGAAAACTACTTTCTGGCAACCTGAATCCCTGCCATCTCCAATATCAGATACTTGTCAAATATACATTCCACATCCATAATCAAGTACCACTTTATCTAATATATTTCTCATACTTACGTAACTGGTACGTCTTAAGTAAAAATGCACTGCAAATATTCCCGCTCTACACAAAATATTGACCAATGTGGGAAAAGTAACAAAACCTGACTCCTACCTCTTTGATACAGACAGAAGTGGGAAATCTCTTCCTAAAGCGAGGAGTATTTAACGGGGGACTGACATGGTGAAAGTAGGAAAAACTCGAAATTTTTTATTACGGAATTCGACTGTATATTCACTGAAGAATTATTCTCTACAATATTGTGTGTGAACTCCAAAAAGTAGCTACTCTGTGAGCTTTTATGTCCAGCGTGCACGGCACCCTTCCGTGTTAGAGAACCGGTTCCGCGCTCACGCTCCCTAGTTATTCCGATTTGAGTACACCCGATTCGTTGGAGCGTTGTTTGGGCGGTTTTACTTAAAATTTGAACGGAAGTTTTAATAGTCTCACCTGGAGATAAGCTCAAATTATAACATCCAGCCGAAGAGGAATTGTCAACATTGGTTTAAAATTGGACGTACGTCTATCATACCGCATCAATGCGAGTGGCAAATGCCCTTCAAAGCAAAATCGGTGATGAAATGCACCGATTCTGTGAAGAAGGTCTTTGAGAATAACATGAGGGATTATCAGGTCGAGGTAGCAGAAAGCGGCTATCCACTAGCAGGGGCAATAATTGTTACGGATGAGGCATCGAAGATATCCCCAAAGTTTCAAGCTTTGTCTCCTTTTTTAAAGTAGTAAATACTTGTCAAACTTTAAACGCGTTTTCTCAAGACATGTCTTTCGGCATGGTTATTGTTTCCCACGCAAAAAATTTTCATCTGATTTTAATGAGTTTTGGTCTCCCTTGAAGCAAATCGAATTCTCTTCATCGTAGCAATATTTTATATGTTGATATTTAGTATTTTTTTGGGCAAAAAGAAGGGTCCAAAATTGGCCATTTTTCAAACATTTGTAACTTTGCCAAAACTTTTTTTTCAAAATCCCTACGATGAACTAAAATTACGTTTGTATGGACAAAGGTGATGTTTAATTTAGTGTTTTAGGTAACCAGTAAAGGAGTTACAGCGAAACAGTCGATCTACCTTCTTTCAGAGCTGCCTCGGGAAAATTCCAGTTACAAAGTGAAAGTATTAATATTTTCCAATAAAAAATACCAATAAAAACTTCAGTGTATGCTTATTCATTGCGACAAACCCCATTTGTCTACTACATTCCAGTACGGAGAAACAAAATACTGAATATGAGCAATATTTTCCATCGTCAAGCTGTCATTGCCCCTTAAGGGGAGCCAGAAGATGTATTTCAGTGAATGCAGCATTTCAATCTCCCTATATGAACTTTTTGACAATGTTGACTGGAATACACTCTTTCAAATTCTGAAGGTGGCAGGGGTAAAATCCAGGGAGCGAAAGGCTATTTACAATTTGTACAGGAACCAGGTGGCAGTTATAAGAGTCGAGGGACATGAAAGGGAAGCAGTGGTTGGGAAGGGAGTGAGACAGGGTTGTAGCCTCTCCCCAATGTTATTCAATCTGTATATTGAACAAGCAGTAAAGGAAACGAAAGAAAAATTCGGAGTAGGTATTGAAATCCATGGAGAAGAAATAAAAACTTTGAGGTTCGCCGATGACATTGTAATTATGTCAGAGACAGCAAAGGACTTGGAAGAGCAGTTGAACGGAATGGACAGCGTCTTGAAAGGAGGATATAAGATCAACAAAAGCAAAACGAGGATAATGGAATGTAGTCGAATTAAGTCAGGTGATGCTGAGGGAATTAGATTAGGAAATGAGACACTTAAAGTAGTAAAGGAGTTTTGCTATTTGGGGAGCAAAATAACTGATGATGGTCGAAGTAGAGAGGATATAAAATATAGACTGGCAATGGCAAAGAAAGCGTTTCTGAAGAAGAAAAATTTGTTAACATCGAGTATATATTTAAATGTCAGGAAGTCGTTTCTGAAAGTATTTGTATGGAGTGTAGCCATGTATGGAAATGAAACATGGACGATACATAGGTTGGACAAGAAGAGAATAGAAGCTTTTGAAATGTGGTGATACAGGAGAATGCTGAAGATTAGATGGGTACATCACACAACTAATGAGGAGGTACTGAATAGAATTGGGGAGAAGAGGAGTTTGTGGCACAATTTGACAAGAAGAACGGACCGGTTGGTAGGACATGTTCTGAGGCATCAAGGAATCACAAATTTAGCATTGGAGGGCAGCGTGGGGGGTAAAAATTTGTAGAGGGAGACCAAGAGATGAATACACTAAGCAGATTCAGAACGATGTAGGTTGCAGTAGGTACTAGGATATGAAGAAGCTCGTACAGGATAGAGTAGCATGGAGAGCTGCATCAAACCAGTCTCAGGACTGAAAACCACAACAACAACAACAACAATATGGACTTTAAATATATTGGTACCCTTTCTTACAGAGAGAATTTGTGCACTAAGGATGTAAAGCCACAAAATGTAACTTCTAACACCTGTTCGCTATGAACAAGAAGTACAATAATAACTCCAGTCATATTCAGGGTCAGCAGGAATTTTCCAAATTATCGACAGTGCTAAGCTACCCTACACTTGCTGCAAAATGCATATAAGAGTATTTTCGACTACTTCTTCAGTTGGCATATTATCTGTATACGATCCTGCTCAGTCTAATGGAAACAGTCTAATGAATTGTGCTCACATCAGCTACAGATTTAAGTACGAATACATAAGCACATTGGAAGATGCCAGGAAATAAATTTCGTTTTCAGAAACGTCTGTAGAAATTATTGAATAAAAATGTAGAGTAACTTCATATTATTATTTAATAAACAAAGGGAAATGGTCTTAGGATATTTTCGTTTGCCTGTAATGGGCCAATGGAGAACAGGTACTCTAAGCACCTTAATTATATATAAGGAGCCCGACATAATCTTACATTCATGGAGTAACATCGAAAAGTGGAACAGAGAATGTCTGACATTCAAGTGGAAATAAGTGAAACACCAATATTAAACGTTGTCCACAGAATAAAGCCTTTCACTTAGATAGATGTATTTAAGCTTGGTAACTGTGAAAGTTAACCCATAAATCTGAAAACTCTGAAAATGGTATACAGTGCCGTGACAAAAATCATGAAATACCTCGCAGTGTCGTGTCGGAACTCCTTTTCATCGGCACTTGGGTAACTCACGAAGTACATAAAGCTGTGAAAGAAGGATATTAAATTTTAGGTATGTACGAAGAGTCAGATTTTAGAAATAAAACAACTCGTTGTTTAGAAACCATGTAAAAGATTTTATGAAAGTAAAATTAGAGGCCAGTCCCCTAAGTTTTAAAAACAATGAATACATATCAAACCGGTTAAAGAAAAATTGTATACTGATTTTCTATATCCTGACAAGATAAAATATCTAAGAAGTCGATCTGTGCTACGACATGCTTGAATTCATAATGGGGAAAATTTGGTCTATTGCAAAATATGAGTAATGCTGAGTATGAGACACATTGACAACAATTTTATGATTTACTGTTGGATGATCAGTTAAATTACATAGATATAAATTTTATTAATAGCAATATGGTTCAGATAAAACACAGTTTCCAGGATTATTAAGTGGAAAATAACACAGCTTCTAATATTTTTATAGCAGCTTTCAGCACATCATAAGCAAGGTTTATGTTGTGTGATGGTTTAGATAAGCCAGGAAGTAGCATTGTGTATTTTTGTATATATATATATATATATATATATATATATATATATTTTTGACAGTTTAGTATACATAGATCAGTGATAGTGATGTAAATTTAGAAAACTGATGCATGCTGGGAGAATGGACAGATGAATTAGAAGATAATAAGTGGATTACAAAATTGGGCTTCAACTGGACCTAAATTTATTATAATGAGAAAAATGATAAAAGCACTGTGTTGAAGGTAAAGGGCTTCACCTTAAACCAAAAAATATTCAAAAGCTGGAAGGAGAATCTATGCTAAGTTTAACTGAGTGTGAATTGAATGAAACAATACAATCAGAGTACAATCAGATAACCAGAGACGTTGACACTAAAATTCTAGTCAACAAACAAGTTAAGAAAGAATTTTCATTTCAATATGATGAAAGAGTAGTTCTAGAAAATTATGATACAATGATTTTAAATGTGATTAATAAAGTTTATTCTGTATAGATGGAAGCCTTACTTGTGAAGCAGAAAAACTATAATAATAGTAATTTATTTTAAAATATTATTGAGCTACAAATAAATTAATATATAATATAACCAGTTGTGAATATTTGAATACTAGATATGGCAATAAGATGTGCTTGAAACTGAATAATGAATTTAAAATTATTTTTCCAAACAGCTACTTGAAATTAATTAATAGTTGGGATTTTTATTTATTGGAAGGAGGGGATGTTAAACTGAGATATAAAGGAATGAAGAAACTTGAAAATAATAATAATGAATTTCATTACTTAGCATTTTTGCTCTGATTTTTTTTGGAGTAATCTAATCTTGGATGACCATCCAATAATGAATAAAATTTAAAATATTAAATTTGTTTTATTTAATAATCTCACTGGGGATGGCAATTAATTTGATTAGTATATCAAAATGAGTTTTTGAAACGTTAATTGTAGTGGACTCAGTATGCTTATTATTTTCAAACTGAAATATTTTTTCAGTCTAGTGCACTCAAAACTGGAATGGATTTTATACATGGTAGCAAGTAGGTACGTTATGTGCACTTGGTATGTTTTAATGTACAACTTCTTTGCAGTTTAATTAAATTTATTACATAATATAATTTTTAATTAATTCATAAACAATTGTTCTCCAGGTACCTACCATTTCTCATTGAAAGTCTGTTACTTCCCATTGTACGATGGTAATCACATCGGAAACCCTTTCATATGAATCACTTGAACACATATGACACCTCCGTCAATGCACTGCCCTTTTATATCTTTGCACGTGTTAATGTGTATGTTCGTATCACTATCTCACGACTTACGTCACAGCAGTATATTACACCAATGCCCATATGGGAGTCACTAACACCTGTTAGTTGAAGCATACAAAGTGCCGTTCTAGAGCCCTATAGAAAATCTTCTGCTCCTGCTCTTTTCAGTATTTTAGCTCCAATGGTGGACGAGAGTGTGTAAGGGAGAAATGTACATATTACTGTGCGCTTCCAAGGCGGCAGTGGCCGCAGGGAACACGTTGAGACCGGCGAACTAAATCCGCTTCACCTAGAGTCAGACCGACCACACAGACGCTTTTGTCTGTGGGCCACTTCATGAAGCGGAACAACTCTAGTGGCAACCTGGGCTGCAGACAAACGTATGTGTGGGCGGAGAGCCGCCTTAGCTGAGTTATTGCCCTCTCCCTCCACGGGAACCCGGACTTGCTGTGGCTACAGGCTGTAAAATCAGCTTGCGACTTCTCTTGTCTTTATAACTGCGCACAATTTGCCTGCACTATAACAAAGATATAACTGAAGTAGGAAGCTTTTATAAACGAAGTGCTAGTACTAGGGCTTTTGCTGTTGCTCTTCCTGTCATTATCGTTAGGCATACTTCCTCTCCATTACATGGGGATTGAAATTCAATATTAAGCAGAGGTGGACATGGATATTAATGAAACATCTGAGGCAACCACTGACGGGTCGATTTCCTATGCAGAACTGAATGATGGACCCCACTAACAATGTCAGAACAAACCAACAGAAGGGAAGTTCCATAAGTAGAGAAGCGCAGAACTAGCTGGGTTTCCAGAATCATCCTTCAGTGACGAAAATCCACGAGAAAGGAAAACTGCTAAATTCATAAAACCTGAGGTACAGAGCGATGAAAGAATGTCACTTGGTCGGATAAATCTTGTTTCACACTAACTTCCAGATGAGTTTATCTCTAAAGAGTGAAACATGGGGAACCTTTGGTTTTGATTTGGAGTTCCGTATTGTGGTATTCCATGAGTCCCATGGCCACAGTACAAGACCCCATTACTGTCAACGCTGATCAGGTCCAGCCCATGATATGTTCGTTCTACAATGGCGATGCTGTTTTTCAAGACTACACCGCCTCTGTTCACACAGCTCGCGTTGTCCAGGGCTGGTTCTGCAAGTACGAGGATGAACTGTTGTGTGTCTCCTAGTCACCACACTCTCCAGATCCCATTGTTATTTGAGCCTTCTGAGGACTACTTTGGAGGGAAGGATGCATGATCGCTATTCACTTCTATCACCGTTACCTGATCTTTCACATTTTCCGGAATATGTGGTATAAGATTCCCTTGAAAACCATACAGGTCCCATATCAATCCGTTCAGCAAAGACTATAAGCTGTTTTGAATGCCAGTGGGTGTCCTCCACGGTATTAAGCTTTCTGATGTGTTCACTGTGTTTCATATTCTTATTCACCCTTTGTCTTCCGTCCACAGTGTGTTTTATAAATGAAGATCTGTGTCTTCTCCTCTGCACACTTGCTTATGTATACCTGATACCCCACATAAGCGTAAATGTTTTGAAAGACTTCGCTAATGGACGTATTTAAACATGAGCGCGCAACACTAGTATCGTAATTACAGCGAATAATGTAGATTATGAGCATCATTTCATTGTTATTATCGCGGTTTGACGCTCTTAAAATTTATTGTACTCCTCCTTTTTCTGTCATTGATGATACCCAGACGCCACTGCCACTCCATAGAGATTCGATTATCTGATAATCTTTCTAATAGAGACATGGGTTACGTTTTAAGACAGACTTGGAACCTGGTGTTATCAGACATTACAAAACAACCGTCTGTGTTTCGTTCGTCGGAATAATATTTAATTTTTGATAGCGATATCTCGATTTCGCCTGTTTCCACCACTGGGGCGCTGTATGTTTACTTGCGCTAGAGGACAGTTACGGCACCCTCTCGCGCACGCGTTGTGGGTGTTCTGCGGCCTATATAGGGGCCACCGCTTGCGCTGGGATGTCAGTGCCGGCGAGATCGTGTACCATCGCTCTACCCTAAAGATGGCAGCCAGGTGGACCGCTGAAATATTGTGTCAAGATGACGTTATGATCCGGCTGCACAACCGAGAAGAATATTACTAAGGCAGCGTTGTGTCATGCATTTATGCAAGCAGTACTACATATTATGAAGACCCCACATGTGAAACATTTCTGATGCCGTTTCCCAATTTTAGGACATCGACCGGCGATGTTTCAGTTGTAATGTGATTTTGCCCTACATGTGTGAATGTAAGACCACATCTAGAATAACCTCAACGATCAGAGGTTTAAGTTTTTGCAAGTTATACCTTTACATATGTGAGGGCTCAAATACGTGCCATCAAACTATAAGCGGGGCGTACTCTGATTTACACATCTTTCCCTGACCAAACCAACAAAGCACCATTATATATATAGTGTTATCGACATAATTTAGTAGGTTCATGCCACGTCGGTTGTCATTCACACACCGTCCAGTATTTTAGGCGGACTTCATGCGTGATTGTGGAACGCTTTTTGCACATCTTGTCGAGGTGACCTTTACGACGCAGGCTCATGTCTGCTACTTGTATCTACTGGGAATATTCAAAAATCGCTGCTGGAACTAGTAGATTGAAGTGTGAAAACCATTTGCCACTCTATTTTTCGTCACATGTTCGATGGGGTGTCAGTTTCCTGGATGTGACCGGACAACTGAGGAACGCCTCGGATGAACTGTTCCCATCGGCTCCAGAGTTGGGTGTGCACGCTCAGTGGGAAGCGGGCCGTCTGATCTCTTCACAGCTGCTTCTCGGGAATAACAGCGAGTTTGCCATCGCGGCTGGGTAACTCCACGACAAAAGAGGCCGCGTCCCACACGGCAGGAGCATTCCAATTTCCGGCCCTGCGCTGCGGAACAAGTAGCTACACCGCGAATGTGTGTGCGAGTGTGTGTGTGTGTGTGTGTTTGTGTTTGTCCCTCCCGGCTGTTCACTGTCGCAGTTTGTTATTCCTCTCCCAGAAAGGCGGCTCATTAGTACGTGAGAGTGGTGTGGAGTTGCGAACAGGCTTTCTAGATTACATCTTGATAAAAGTTGTGAGGAACTGTTGCAAGAGCACACGTTAATTCATATGATATTAATTCTGGATTGTGTAACCTTTGTATTCACTGCTTCTTACCAAGTTAGTTGATAATGCGTAACTATGGACTGAAATACTGCCTGCAAGTGTATATCCAACTAAAGCTTCTTCCTAACTTCTGTAACAGTTGTTGTTGTTGTGGTCTTCAGTCCTGAGACTGGTTTGATGCAGCTCTCCATGCTACTCTATCCTGTGCAAGCTTCTTCATCTCCCAGTACCTACTGCAACCTACATCCTTCTGAATCTGCTTAGTGTATTGATCTCTTGGTCTCCCTCTACGATTTTTACCCCCCACGCTGCCCTCCAATGCTAAGTTTGTGACCCCTTGATGCCTCAAAACATGTCCTACCAACCGATCCCTTCTTCTACTCAAGTTGTGCCACAAACTTCTCTTCTCCCCAATCCTATTCAATACCTCCTCATTAGTTACGTGATCTACCCACCTCATCTTCAGCATTCTTCTGTAGCACCACATTTCGAAAGCTTCTATTCTCTTCTTGTCCAAACTGGTTATCGTCCATGTTTCACTTCCATACATGGCTACACTCCATACAAATACTTTCAGAAACGACTTCCTGACACTTAAATCTATACTCGATGTTAACAAATTTCTCTTCTTCAGAAACGATTTCCTTGCCATTGCCAGTCTACATTTTATATCCTCTCTACTTCGACCATCATCAGTTATTTTACTCCCCAAATAGCAAAACTCGTTTACTACTTTCAGTGTGTCATTTCCTAATCTAATCCCCTCAGCATCACCCGATTTAACAGTTAGGACAGTGAAAATAAGGTAGAAAAACGTGTTTTCTCTCTCCAAAAGGGGTGTAAATTAACTCCTTTATTTTATTCAATTATTTACTAACTTCATTTTCTTTTTAATTATTTATTTCTTTTGCTGCATTTGAAATGATCCGACATTGACAGTCACAGTGAAAATTTTTTATTTCAACTTTCCATCTACTTACCTACTAATCGTTTACTGCTAAGTGTTTCTGCCCTCAGTATTTGCGCCCTCATGAAAGTAAAATCGTTAACCAGCAGATCCATAGATTATAGCCATCTGAGCTCGTTGGCTGTTGTAGACATTCAGGTCCGTCAGAATCTCTTCAGATTTAGGTGATTTATCACTTCCATGTTTCCCATGACAACGTTAAAAGAAGAGCGTTGAGAAATTGCATGTTCCAATTAAGAATATACAGTGAGGTGAGAGAAGTCGTGGGATAGCAATGAGCACATATATAGATGGCTGTCATATCGCGTACACATGGTATAAAAAGGCACTCCATTGGTGGAGCAGTCATTTGTACTCAGGTGATTCACGTGAAATGTTTCCGTCGTGATTATGGCCGCAAGACGGGAATTGACACACAGATCACGGAATAGTAGTAGTTGGAGGTAGCTGGAGAGGACATTCCAGTCCGGAAATCGTTAGTGAATTCAGTATCCCAAGATCCACAGTGTCAAGGACGTGCCGAGAGTACCAAATTTCTCGCATTACCCGTCACCACGGACAATGCAGTGGCCGACGGCCTTAACTTAACGACCGAGGTCAGTGGCGTTTGCGTAGATTTGTCAGTGCTAACAGACAAGTAACAATGCTTGGAATAACCGGATAGATAGATGTGGGACGCACAATTAACGAATCCTTTAGGACAGTGCGTCTGTCTGGACTGTGCGGCGATATTTGGAGTGAATGGGTTAAGGCAACAGACAACTGAAGCGAGTACCTTTGCTAATAGCACTACATCGCCTGCAGAACCTCTCCTAGGCTCATGACCATATCAACTGGACACTCGACGACTAGAAAACCGTGGGCTGGTCAGATGAGTCCCGATTTTAGTTGGTAAGAGCTGATGGTAGGGTTCGAGTGTTGCCCAGGACCACGAAGCCGTGGAGCCAAGTTGTGAACAGCGCTCTGTGCAGTATTGTAGTGGTTCCATTACGGTGTTTGCTATGTTTACGTGGAACAGACTGGGTCCTCTGGTGCACCTGAGCCAATCATTGCCTGGAAATGGTTACATTCGTCTACTTGCAGACCATTTGCAACCAGTCATGGACTTCATATTTCCAAACAACGGTAGAATTTATGTGGATGACAATGCGCCATGTCACCGGTCCACAATTGTTCGCGATTGGTTTGGACAACATTCTGGACAATTCGAGCGAATTATTTCGCCACCGAAATCGCTCGACATGTATCCAATCGAACATTTATGAGACATAATCGAGAGGTCAGATCGAGCACAAAATCCTACGCAGACAGCACTTTCGCAATTATGGACGGCTATAGAGGTGTCACGGCTCATTTCTTCTACAGGACACTTCCAGCGACTTGTCGAGCTGCTGCAGTAGGCCAGTCAAAAGGAGGTCCAACAAGATATTAGGAAGTATCCCATGACTTTTGGCACCTCATTGTATACTGAAGTGCAAATTGTAATAACGGAACTAGCGTTCGCATGATGTGGCACTGCCAAGTAATATAGCTGTAGGAAACTTCCAGGATACACGGACAGAAACACTACTACACATTGAGTGGAAAATGTTCAAGATTTCTTGGAACACTTAAACTTTAACCAGCGTGAGAAAAAGTTCACGATCTAACTTCTCTAATGTGTTAATTTAGAGGAGAACCGATGGACCCCTGACTCGGTATATATATAAAAAACCTACGCACAGTAACTCCACGCCTAGAGACATCACCAAGCCGGCCAGAGTGGCCGTGCGGTTCTAGGCGCTACAGTCTGGAGCCGAGAGACCGCTACGGCCGCAGGTTCGAATCTTGCCTCGGGCATGGGTGTGTGTGATGTCCTTAGGTTAGTTAGGTTTAATTAGTTCTCTGTTCTAGGCGACTGATGGCCTCAGAATTTAAGTCGCATAGTGCTCAGAGCCACATCACCAACCGTCACAAGGAAATTAGATGCAAATGAATGTTGTTCATAGACCTCGGACGCTTTGAGACAAAATCCCCATTAATGTACGAGTAAAAAATAAATGATCAGTCTTTGGAAGCGGTAACATCAAATATCTGGGTGTGACTATTCGAAATGATCATATTACGCAAGTAACGGGTAAGGCGAACTCTAGATTGCGGTTTATTGAATCCTGAAGCGATGCAGTCCTTCAACAAAGAAAATAGCTTAGAATACGTTAGTTCGTCCAGTCTTAGAGTATTGTTCGGCCGTATGGGACTCTTCCCTGTTGGTTCTGATTCAAGTGAATGAGAAGGTCCAAAGAAGAGCGGCAAGATTCGTGACTGGTACATTTAGTCATCGCGAGAGCGTCACAAATCTCATAGAAAGTTTGAAGTGGGACACACTTGCAAATAGATGACGCGCTAAACAGAAGGGGCTGCTCTCTAAATCCAATCTTCAACGGGGATGTAGAGCATATATTATTACCACCAAGTTTCAAATCGCGTAACGATCATCATTCAAAGATAAGGGAAATAAGAGCTCGTACTGAGGCGTTCATACAGTCGTTTTTCCCTCGCGCGATCCGCGAGTGGAACAGAGAGAGAGCGAATGTGGGGTGGGGGGGGGGGGGGAGGGAATATGACCTTGCCGGGAATTGTGCCCTCCGCCACACACCGCTTGGTGGCTAGCGGAGTATATATGTAGATGTAGATGTGGAAGGAGAGCCTCTCTGAAGAATTACTCCACCTATGAGTAGTGTCCTGAATTAAAGGGTACTCATCGTCCATCTGGACTTGTGATCCAGACAAAATCAAGAACGCCTGATCAGGCGGGTGAGAGTAAGACCGAAGAAGGGAAATAAAAAACCGCTTACCTACCTGATGCAAGACCAATACCCGGAAGGATCGGTAGATGTCTATGGAAACGTGACATCCAGTGTATTTCACTCCCTTAGAGTAAAACAGAAAGTATTATTTGTGAAGATAACGTTGACCTAGGTCACCGAAGGGATGGGTGTTTATCGCATTCCACGTGATTTCAGCATGTCTTACGTGGGGACATGTCCGGCTAAAACAACGAAGAAAATCATCTGCCTTGAATATAACAACGAAATACGGTACGGCCAGTATCTGGGACAGCATAACTAAGGAGTCTATCGAAATAAAGGTATCAGGAAAGCTAGTAAACAGAAATGCCGGTTTCAATTGAAATAATGATTGCGATCCGGCAGCCAATTAATAAAAATCGCGCCGGGCATGACATCCACCCGTCTCCGAGAACGCTTACAGATATTGCATTTCAGAGAATATCAGCGCGAATTCTGAAAAATGAAAGAGCAGCAAAGGGCGTAGTGGACTTCGCGAATTGCACCAATACCGCTTGTTTGTAGAATGCCCTGATCGAAACCGAGAGAGGTGGCGCAGTGGTTAGACACTGGACTCGCATTCGGGAGAACGACGGTTCAATCCCGCGTCCGGCCAACCTGATTTAGGTTTTCCATGATTTCCCTAAATCACTCCAGGCAAATGCCAGGATGGTTCCTCTGAAAGGGCACGGCCGACTTCTTCCCTATCCTTCCCTAATCCAATGAGACCGATGACCACGCTATCTGGTCTCCTTCCCCAAACAACCACCCAACCAACCTTGATCGAACTCGGATAGAAAAAACGCCGTGAGATCACCAACAGTTCATAGTCTGGCAACATTCCATGCAGCGCGTAGGGGAGAGTTGGGCCAATTGTTACAGAGGTGAGTTCTTCCGACTGAAATTATTCCGCGAGGGAAAGAGATGTGAATAAGAAGTTAAAACATCGTGAAATTAAACGCCACAGCGAACTGATTGCAGCCATCGTAAACAGGCCAGTGGTCCCCGGAACATCGGAACGACAGCACTTGCGTCGCTGGTTCGCGTATGTAAATATTTTCGTGTTAGGTATTTTTGATCTCACTCACGAACTTTAACGAGTAGCCTTTAGTGTTTCAGTGTTTTGTGGTAAGGATTTATCTACTGTTTTGGTACACAATGCATAAACTACCTATGTTACGTAACACAACCAATAATATACTTTTATTTCAACATGTGTGAATGGGGCTAGATGTTCCGTTTTTCGGGGGCGCATGGTGACCTTGGAACAACTTGCCCCAATTCATTTGTACCGCCAATCGACTATAAATATCGTAATTTCTTTGTAGTATGAGGACGTATACCAAACAAACAACACGAAGTTCTGTATCACAGGAGTTGATGCAAAAAGCAGCAGATGCAGTTCTCAACGATGGCAGGAAAATAAAAACTGTTGCCAAAGAATTAGATATTTGTGATATGACGTTGTACAGATTTGTCAAAAAGTTAAGATCTGGTTTCAAGAAAGTAAAACTGGTCTTTAGTGAAGAAGAGGAAGATACGTTAGCAGAATATCTGCCGCTTGTGCTTGAATTTCCTTTGGTGTTCTGTCAGAAGAAGTCAGAAAGTGAGCGAACGAATATGCACTGAAATTCAATGCTCGCAATGTTCCACCATCGTGGCAGGGAAATAAAAAAAGCTGGTTCAGAAAGGCTGACTGGTATTTTGAAAGGACATCCTCACCTGTCAATAAGAACACCGGAGTCAACGAGTGCCATCATGACTACATGATTTAACAAACACAATGTTACTGTATTTTTTATGAAGCTGAGCTCCGTGGCCGGGTGGTGTGGCCGAGTGGTTCTAGGAGCTTCAGTCTGGAACCGCGCGACCGCTACGGTCACAGGTTCGAATCCTGTCTCGGGCATAGATGTGTGTGATGTCCTTGGGTTAGTTAGGTTTAAGTAGTTCTAAGTTCTAGGGGACTGATGACCTTAGATGTTAAGTCCCATAGTGTTCAGAGTCATTTGAACCATTTTTTTTTTTTTTTCATTTTAGCTCCGTGTTGGATAAATACAAATTTCCACCTTCAAGAATAAATGAGTTAGATGAAATAGGCGTTACCACAGTGCTAAATCCAAGGAAAATTATTGCCAAAAAGGGAATGAAGCAAGTTGGAGCAATAGTATTTGTTGAACGAGGGACATTGTTTACAGTGGAACTGGCAGTAAATGCATTAGGTTCAAATGGTTTAAATGGCTCTGAGCACTATGGGACTCAACTGCTGAGGTCATTAGTCCCCTAGAACTTAGAACTAGTTATACCTAACTAACCTAAGGACATCACAAACATCGATGCCCGAGGCAGGATTCGAACCTGCGACCGTAGCGGTCCTGCGGTTCCAGACTGCAGCGCCTTTAACCGCACGGCCACTTCGGCCGGCTAAATGCATTAGGTCATGCAGTTCCTCCCATGTTTATTTTCCCAAGGCTTAAATACAAGGATTTCATTATCTGAGGCGGAACACCGGAAACTGTCAGCGCAAGAAACAGTTCAGGATGGGTGACAGCTATTGTGCAAAGGCTCAGGAAAATTGGCTACGCAGTAATCTTGGGAAGAGAATGTCGATATATGAGATCGCAGAATTGTTGTATACGAGCTACCTCGTGCACTGACGCCCATAAACGTAATGAGTGCTTTCAGAAAAGCTTACTTCTGGCCTTATGACCACAACGTTTTCACAGAAAACGACTATGCTTCATCGTACGTAACAGATAGCCCTTTAGTTCTAGTAAACGCATCAGATGTGGCTTTAGGCATTTCGCATGAGATTGTCACTAACAGGTCGGAAGCAGTGTCAGAGACTGTTACTAGCGTAGAAGCTAATGCATCTGAAATTGTAAACATTGGTACACATACAAGACAAATCGTTGATGCTCCAGGGCCATCAGGGGTTGTTAATCTGCCTGCACCTTCTGGTGTCATAGAAGAACAACTCGGAGATCAAATCCCGTTCGCTCCAGAAGCAGTACGTCTTTTTCCGAAGGCACAACCAAGGATTGGAACAAACAAGAGCCGTCTTTGAAAATCCCCTATTTTAACCGATACTGCAGTTAAACAATGAGAAAGTGAGAGAAAATAAAGGAAAAGGGAAAGGTAAAACAACACAAGGAAATGGAGAAGAAAACGCGGAGGCAAGGGGAAGTCTGTTAAACGACTTTTTTTTACAGACGAGTAGTGATAGGTCTGAGAGTGAAGAGGACAGTTTAGAGTATTATTGTCTAGTGTGCTGTGACAGTTACTCTAATGCACGTTCTGGGCAAGAATGGGTTCAGTGTCAAGAATGTAAGACCTGGGCCCATTCCAGATGTAGGCAGAATCGGGCCTTATTAACCTATCTATGCTCGAACTATCACTGTGACATATCTTCTGATGATTAATTAATTATAAGTATATATGTTTTCGCCTATGACGGCAATATGATAGGTCTTTTCTGCCTAAGACAAGGACAATGTGATTGAAGATTGAATTATCAGGGCCGAATAGTTACTAGTTATTTAATAAGTTACTAATTACTAAAGGGTTAATAAGTGTTTCAGTTCAAATTATAGTTACTTGTTACACAACATACAAATATTTACCTGATGATTCGTACGACATTGTTAATTATTACTTAAATAAACAGAAATGATTTAATCATTTATTGTTTTTCATTTCACAAATAATAGGTATGACAAACATGGTAACAACTTACCCCGGCTTGTTAACAATTTGCCTCCAGTCGAGGTAAGTTGTTATTTTACAACTTTAGAGATTAAAATATTATTACTAAAAAGTCACACATGGAATGACCCAAATAACTGTCTTACTACCAAAGTTATACATATAAATAAATTTTGATTGCATCGCATGAATACTAAATTCAGGCATTCCAAACGAATTTTGAGGTTAGTTAAAAGTCAGAACTTGTAGCCCCGCTTTCCCCTACACACGAGAGGAAACTCGCAGCTCCTGAAGAATACGACTTTGTTGGTTGTAGAAATAGCGTGCCTAATTTGGAAACAACAACTGAGCAGAACACCCGGAAACGCACTAATAATGGACACATCCATACTGAACGATATCATCGTAGGAAATATTTTGTGTTTGATTCGCGCGTGGGACGGTGACCACGTTACACTAGAAGCTACCCACAAAGCGCGTGAACCGAGTATGATTCCCAACAGTATAAACTGTTGGCCATCAACAGTTTCTCCAGCTCCATGGTCGAGCAGAAGTAATAAATTTTTACGGTCGCTACAGTCAGAGGCGCACGCAACTTTTCAGTTACCCCTTGGTCACGGTCCCAAGATAACAAGGGAACAGCGAAACTGCCGGCCCCCAGAAGAACTGGACCAGCCAGACGGCGGCGTGGAGGGAAGCGACGTGCTCGCCGGAGGCCGTGGGGCGGTCTTTTACGAGAAAGCGGGGCCACGTGTCTCGAGACGCACGCGAGCCTATCGCCAGCTTTACGACGCACTAAAGGGACCGCCACGGCGCCTGGAGACGTCGCTGGACACGCTGGAGGAGGCTGGACCCCGCCGCTCCAGGCCACCCGCTGGCATCTCTCGTAATCCACTGTTACGTCTGATAGTCCATAAAAGACAGGTAAAGTATTGAATGAAGAGTCTGGAACTTTATAAGCTAATACTTGCCTTTAACAGCAAGTGATTCTTTCTAGGAATACAAGAGAAACTGAATACGTCTTCTGCTGCCCTGAAACAAGTAAATGAAAACGCTTTCGTTCTCCTGAAGTAAAAGATGTTACCTGCGCAGCTGAATATCTACTCTACAACAGCACATCAACTATAATCTGCATTGCATCTATCAAGGGGAGGGTCTGCTATGTGGGTCTCCGATTTTAATCAAATTTAGCAAGGACGTTCTGTATTGAAAATAAAGAAACACGTGCACAAGCACTAGGCACTCCCTAGTTTCATAAAAAATTGAATTTAAAGCTGATGACGGAAAATCATGCATTCAAAAATGTTCAAATGTGTGTGAAATCTTACGGGAATTAACTGCTGAGGTCATCAGTCCCTAAGCTTACACACTACTTAACCTAAATTATGCTAAGGACAAACACACACACCCATGCCCGAGGGAGGACTCGAACCTCCGCCGGGACCAGCCGCACAGTCCATGACTGCAGCGCCCTAGACCGCTCGGCTAATACCGCGCGGCTATCATGCATTCACCACTAAACATCGAAAGATCGCCTAAGAATAAACGGCCGGCCGGTGTGGCCGAACGGCTCTAGGCGCATCAGTATAGAATCGCGCGACCGTACCGGTCGCAGTTTCGAAACCTGTCTCGGGCATGGATGTGTGTAATGTCATTAGGTTAGTTAGATTTAAGTAGTTCTAAGTTCTAGGGGACTGATGACCTCAGATGTTAAGTCCCATAGCGCTGAGAGCCATTTGAACCATTTTTTGCGTTGTCTTTTCAATGCTACAATCGGCCCTGACTTCAGTTTTATGTAAAAAGTTAGCGACGGCGTAGAACTACGCAGGTGGAGCGGCTCTTGGAACTAGAGGATATTTGGTGAAGGGACTGACCGGTCCCATCCCCCGACTTAAACCTCCACGCAACACGGGTGGAATTCTTTGGAGAGATATACTAGAACACTTCAACATGCACCAAAACCATCCAAGAGTTGTTAACCGTAGTGGTGGAGGATATGAACCTCCTGCCATAAGAATTCCTTAGCAATTCGAGACCAGAAAAGGAGCACGTAGCAGAGCATACACTGCAGATGTTGGTGACCCCACACCCTCTTAAGTACCATGATTCGTACATTGTTGAGGAGACAATGACGAATCGCGGTGACTTCAGCATAACTATTATCAGTGAACAAATGCGTCATTTCTGTTCCTCTCATTGTGTGTTTGATTCACGTCCCTTCTGTATGATTCTGTAGGAGTTATTTCCATGTCTTTTCCAAGTATCATCGATCTAGGTTACTTGGCAGAACCGCATAATGCGATTCATACGCAAGTCGTTAAGTTTTGCACACCACTATATGCATCACTAAACGACTCGTCCACACTTCATAAAGGTAATATGTATAAAATAATATAGCATGAATTGATCTACTATTAAAATTAGATACATGATACATAAGCTAAATAATTTTGAAACACAATTTGTTAACAAATATAAAATAACATAATAGTATAAATATTGTATGAAGTCGTGTAGCTTCGAAGAAATTGATAAATGTCACATGAACTTATGTATCAGCCGTCGCGACAGAACACAGAACGGATGCTGAGAAGCAAGTTATGTAGAGGGCCTATAGGTAGCCTATTGCTACACTCTGCTCTGTTTAACTAATTCTGTGTACTTTGATACCACTAAATATCACTTGATAATGCCCTTAGGCCCCCAGTTAGAGTGTGGCTTTCAAAATAAATTAAAAATTAATGTGATGCTGGCTTTTTATTCAAAACCGGAATTACAGTTGAAAGACCTGCGTTGACACTCTCCATGTGCTAGACAGGAAATCATACTTAATTACCTCATAATCGGCTCGGTTTCGGATCATGTTTGCTGGAATGTTTCTGCTTCAAAACTGACGGAAGCACAACATCAAGCAGGAACTTTGCCACATAACAGAAAGTTGGTCGGTGTGCTTCTACGTCTAAAAGACGATGTCTGTTCAAATTTTGCTCCAGGCGCAAGAGAGTGGCGGTAGTAGTGCGACTATGACGATTTACATGAGGTTTGCTTTAGATACACGCCATAGCGCTCGTGAGAGTTAGTTGCCTTTCACTGCGGACATAAAAAATGGTTCAAATGGTTCCGAACACTATGGGACTTAACTTCTGAGGTCATGAGTCCCCTAGCACTAAGAACTACTTAAACCTAACGAACCTAAGGACATCACACACATCCATGCCCGAGGCAGGATTCGAACCTTGGACCGTAGCGGTCGCGCGGTTCCAGACTGTAGCGCCTAGAACCGTTGGCCAGCCCTGCCGGCGCGGACATCGCGAGCTGATGTTACTGAAGCACGTCCTTAAGGCAATAAAGACGCCGTTATCAACACATCATTGAGTCTGAACGAGGTCGTGGAATACCGCTACGTGAAGCTGGATGTTCCTACTGCGATACTGCAGAAGGACTTGATAGGACTGTTGGTGCTGTAAATGACAGCTGGCAGCAGCGGTGTTTACGAGAATGTACGTTCGCAAGAAGACCGGGCTCCGGATGGCTATATAGTACTACCGAGAGGATACTGCATCATGTTTGGGGTATGGCTCTGGCGCATAGTACTGCATCTGCAGCAGCGATTGGGGCAGCAGTTGCCACCACCCTGACACAACGAACTGTTGCGAACCTGTTACGTGAAGGAAAGCTCATAGTAAGACGCCCTGTAGCGTGCATTCCACAGACACCAAACGTCCGTCGTTTGAGACTTCAGTGGTGTCAAGTGAAGGTTCATTGGAGGACTGGGTGGAGATCTGTTGTGTCTTTTGGTGAAAGTTCCTTCTGCCTCTGTGTCAGTGGTGGACTTATGTTGGTTAGAAAGAGGCCAGTTGAGGGCTTACAACAAACAGGTGTGCATGACGCACTGGACCTACAGCTGGAGCTAAGGCCTGGGATGCGATTTCGAATGACAGCAGGAGCACTCTCGTGGTTATCTCACGCACCCTGGCTACGAATTTATACTCCAATCTGGTGCTTCGACCTGCTTTGCTACTATAACATTCCAGGAATTGCTTTCCAACAGGATGACTCTCGCCCACATACCGCTGTTGTAACCCAAAATGCCATACAAAGTTCCTACACCTTACCCGACATGATTTGCTGCCATTCATGCACAACATTCCAGGGATTGCTTTCCAACAGCACGACGCTTGCCCACATACCGTTGTTGTAACCCAAAATACTCTACAGAGTGCCGACATCTTGCCTTGGCCTACTCGATAACCAGATCTGTCTCCAAACGAGCACAAATTGGACATCATTGAACGACAACTCTGGCATCACCCACAAACAGCATTAACCGTCTCTGTATTGAAGGTCCAAGTGTCACAAAAAAAATGATTCAAATGGCTCTGAGCACTATGGGACTAAACTTCTAAAGTCATCAGTCCCCTAGGACTTAGAACTACTTAAACCTAACTAACCTAAGGACATCACACACATCCATGCCCGAGGCAGGATTCTAATCTGCGACCGTAGCGTTCTCGCGGTTCCAGACTGTAGCGCCTAGAACCTCTCGGCCGCCGAGGCTGGCCCAAGTGACACAGTGCTCTGACGTTCGGTACCTGTGCAACACAATGCATGTACATTCGCACGCTTCGATTCATCATTCTGAATTCTATTTACCAGCATTTCACATTTGTAATGGCTTACCTCGGCAACGGCCTTGCCGCAGTGGATACATTGGTTCCCGTGAGATCACCGTAGTTAAGCGCTGTCGAGCGTGGCCGGCACTTGGATGGGTCACCACCCAGGCCGTCATGTGCTGTTGCCATTTTTCGGGGCGCACTCAGCCTCGTGATGCCAACTGAGGAGCTACTCGGCCGAACAGTAGCGGCTTCGGTCAAGAATACCATCATAACGGCCGGGCGTGCGGTGTGCTGATCACGCGCTCTTCCTATCCTCGTACTCCACTGCGGATGACGCGGCGGTCAGATGGTCCCGATGGACCACTTGTGGACTGTAGACGGAGTGGCTGAATGGCTTACATCGCAATTACAGTAACCTGTAAACCTGCAGTGTTAATCAGTTAAGTGTGTTACATTATTGTACATTAATTATTGATTGTTGTTACGATTTTTTTCCGTCCATGTACATGGTGGATATTTCACCTGCGTTCGATTTCATCAATCATCGTGACACAGTGTCTACTCAAATGTGATGCCACTGCTGGTAAATTATTTTATCAGGAGAATGTCGAAGAGTGAGTGGTCACGTTTGGCGCTCTTGAAGACTAGACTCATTCTGGTTCCCGTCGCAGCCGTCGCAGGGATGTCAGTCCTCTGCAGACATGGGGAGTATTAGGGCACCCGTGTGGCCGCCGTGCGGGGGAGCGGAGACAGAGAACAGGCACCGAGAGCTGGTCTGCTGCTCCGCTCGGCATCCGGCGCTGGCCATGAATATGCAGACTGCCGCCACCCCTCCGCCTGGCGCGGACGTGTAGCGCTGTGACAGCCGGCAGCCGCGGCTTGTCCGTCCGTGTTCCTCCGCAGCGCCACCTGTCTTAGCTTCACACATCAAACGGAGTCGCGATCCCCTCCAGCCAGGATCCCAGACTAACGCTTCCGTCCCTGCGCCTTGGAGGCTATAATACTGAATCTTCTGCCTGAACCATGAAAGCGTACGACAGCGGTAGTCGTAAATCCCCATGTCACCACGAAATAAATTAATTTTCTTCATAACTACTTCTTTATCTGCACGAGGTTTCTACTGATATCCGTGCGTCACAGTGGTGTAGCACAGTCTTAGAGCAGCCGTAGCAATATGGCGTACCAGGTATCGCCTTTCCTCTCCACTCCCAACCAGTTGCCTCGCCTTTACAGTTGCCTCCAACCCTCTCTCCATCTCCACACCCTCCATCTCCTTTCCCAACGCAACTTCCACCATCTACCCCTCCCGAATGATGAGCTTCGCCCTGACATCTACCCTTCCTACCAACTCTAACCCCATCTTCCTGCCTCCTCCTCAGGGCTCCCTCTCCTCCCCCTCCCTCCTCCTGAGCGGCTTCCCCCTATTATTCCCCCTCCCTCTCTTGTGCCCCTTTTCAATGTCTCTGCACTTCATCCTGCCTTGTGTTCCCTCTTCATCTCCTGCCCCATGTGTCTCCTAGTGTACCCGATGACGCCCCTACTCTCTTCATCCCGCCGCTTCCCGTCCTGCCCCTTGCTCTCCCCTCCTTTTCCATCCTGTCTGACCTTTCCCTCGGCTGGTCCCAACTGGCAGTTTTATTCTTCGTCGTGTGTGCTCCAGGTGGGTTCTATGTGTGTTGTTCCAGAGAGTTTTTAACACTGTGGCCGACTTTTAACCTGTGCATGCTCATTCAGTGTCTTCTCTGTGTTTTAAAAATCGCTAACTGTGTTTTTTAACTTTCTGGTAACTTTTTTAACTGTCCCCCATGAACGTCTCCACGTCAGTGTATTGTTACCTCCATTTTCTCCCCTTACTCTGTTTTATGTTCCCCTTTCTTTTCTCCTTACGTATGTATCATTTTGTTCTTGTTTTAGTTGTGTCACTCGGCTGAACAGCAGCGGATTGTGCCGCTGACAGCCCTCCCCTGCCCATATGGGGCACGGGAATGAAATCACAATAAAGAAAAAAAAATGGCGTACCCCAGTGTAGAAGTGGTACTCCAGGTAGTATGCTTTTTCTTCATTTGAAGTGGGATTAAATCTTGAACAACCGAAGGCTAGAGAGGCTGTATAAAGATTGAGTGGCCATAGGTGAAGTTGCCCGTGATTGGTTGATTAGCTTTGGCGCCATTCTGCTGCCAAACGTCTCTTGCGCTTCCTATGTTCGCCGTACTTTTGAGTTGAATTGAAGTTCTTGCTGGAAACGGAAAGTTCCTGTAATTGTTGTGCAACGCTCATTCGACTTTATAGCGCCAAACTTTATTTAGTTCCGAATCAGAGCACTAGACATTATTATGGTTTCAGTATTATTGCCTGACTGTTGACGCAGGCGAGTTCTAAGCTCGTTTTCCGCAGTTGTCGTGGTTGCTCAAACATTATTCGTAGAAAATAATTGTAGGTACTCTTGAAGACAGTTTTTAATAGGCCTACTTACTGTGGGGTAGAAGGGATACGGTGGTTTTCTTGTTATATTTGGTCATTATTACAGTAGCCTACATTTAACATTACCTGATTTTTGTAATCTTTTTCGTTTGTTATCTACTAACGGTATTCAGTCAGCTGTTTACTTGTGACAGGCAAAAAGTTTGAAGACGTGACAAGAAGTACTAATACGTCTCACACTTTTTGCATGTCACAAGTAAACAACTGCTTACGACCTTCATTCATCTGACGTAATACAGGTACGTTAAATCTTTAGCGTTATGCACTTCCGATACAAAACAAATGCTAGAGACTATATTTTTTTTATTTACGTTACTTTCACTGCAATGTGCCTAGTAAACGAACTTTAAAGGAGATAAATGCAAGTAATGAACAATTTTTACAGCCACAGTATCAAATTTTCCTGTGCTGCACGTAGAAGGCTACTATGAATATATTATAGCTGTAAAGAAAGGCATGTAACGAATGAATTCGCCATATTGTCTTGTGCTTTTGATTCGGTGAGCGTGTACTCCACTACTCCACTGCTGGTCATTCAAAAGTCCCACCCGCAGTTTGGCAGAAAAATGGCCGCCGTATCGTCCAGTTGGCCACTCTCTCCCTATACAGGTTGTTACAAAAAGGTACGGCCAAACTTTCAGGAAACATTCCTCACACACAAATAAAGAAAAGATGTTATGTGGACACGTGTCCGGAAACGCTTAATTTCCATGTTAGAGATCATTTTAGTTTCTTCAGTATGTACTGTACTTCCTCGATTCACCGCCAGTTGGCCCAATTGAAGGAAGGTAATGTGGACTTCGTTGCTTGTGTTGACATGCGACTCATTGCTCTACAGTACTAGCATTGTCTACGTAACCCCGGTACCAAATGTAGAGACTCTTCGTGCTCGTATTGTGGACGGCTGTGATACAATACGCCATTCTCCAGGGCTGCATCAGCGTATCAGGGATTCCATGCGACGGAGGGTCGATGCATGTATCCTCGCTAACAGAGGACATTTTGGACATTTCTTGTAACAAAGTGTTTGAAGTCACTTTGGTACGTTCTGTTGCTGTGTGTTTCCATTCCATGATTGAGTTGATTTGAAGAGAAGTAATAAAATGAGCTCTAACATGGAAAGTAAGCGTTTCCGGACACATGTCCACATAACATATTTTCTTTCTTTGTGTGTGAGGAATGTTTCCTGAAAGTTTGGCCGTCCCTTTTTGTAACACCCTGTATAAACTCTCTACCCAAGGCGAGTTGGTGGAAGCGTACAGCAACAACACACACCACATGACGCTGTGGTTAACTGCAGAAGACACTACGTATAGACTGCAGAAAACGTGGCAATCAGCTATGGTTCACTTTCAGCATGTTGCCTAACATCATCAACATGCCAAAGGTCACTGATCCTTGTGTGCCACAACTGCTGAGACAGATCCAAAAAGTCCACAGAGCTGACCAAGCAGTGTAAACGCGGTAATCCTGTCACGGCAACACGTAGTACTTCTTTAGCCCCCAATCACTGTGATCCCGAGACAAAGCAGCAATCATCCGAAATATGTGGATTGAACTCCGCCTAAAGAGGCAAGATCCGACTCACAAGCTGAGTGTTCTTTGTGGTTACTAAGGTCTGGAGCTATCAGAATACGCTTGTAAGGGAAAACTACTAAACCTGAAGGGGTTTTTGGTGACTATCAGTATTGTAGAGGCCTGGGTGGGGGATTGCGATGAGATGGTAAGTTGTCATTGACTGTATACAGATGGTTGTTCATGGAAACATCATTAGTGACCAGACATTTTATTAGTGAACCATGCCGGTCGCGGTGGCTGTGCGGGTCTAGGCGCTTCAGTCGGGAACCGCGCGACTGCTATGGTAGCAAGTTCGAATCCTGCCTCGGGCATCCATGTGTGTGTGATGTCCTTAGGTTGGTTAGGTTCAAGTAGTTCTAAGTTCTAGGGGACTGATGGCCTTAGATATTAAGTCCCATAGTGCTCAGAGCGATTAGTGAACCAGCTGTATCATTGGCATCGGTCTGTGAAGGCCAAGACAGAGGATGTGAAAACAATGATGCAAGCCACCTGCCTGCAGCCTTCAGCGGCCTGCAGTGGCGTCACGACGCATCAGAACCACTGACTTCGAAGTGTGGAGTGGCACTTGTCCATCTGGTCGCCACTCTGCAACGCGGGGCAGGATGCACTCGAAGGTGCGTAATTTTGCCGTGAGCTCCTTGGAAGAAGACAGCCCTCAGCAGGGATGGCCGTTCTTGCGAGCAGAGACGGACTGCTAAGGCTAAGGTGGTTGGGTGACAGTACTGCTCTTATCGAATGGTTGTGCTGCAGAACAGAGGGCTGGCAGCGATCAAAGAGGATCAGAGGGGGCCTGCCGCATGGAAGGCCCTAAGTCTACAGCATGGGACACAGAGCCAGAAGTTGGCCTGCAGCTGGTGAAGGCCATCTCGTGGTGGCTCCTCGTAAAATCGAGCTCCCTCGTAGAGTACACAGCTCGTCGTAGTTGAGGGCTGGTGGTGGGGGCTACCAGACGACATACATCAATCTATAAATGAGAACTATGTACACTAGTTTCATGCATTCTTGATGTGCCAAAGCATCACTTTCCGTCACGTATCTCCAACAAAGCCTCAGGTGTGCGCAAGTAGCAATTATGACTCTCCGCTGCAGTAGCTTTGTACTGTCTCTGCGACGTTGTTACTACAGTGCAGGCCCTCTGCCTGTCCAACATTGTGTTCGGTGTTGCGGGGGCAGTTCTTGGTCCATCTAAGAGTGTCTGGCTGACTCCAGGTTGGCTCGCTCCCGTGGCATTTTTGAGTATTCCTGGTAACGCTGGCAGTTTCTTCAGTAGTGGCAAAAATAGTGTTGGCGCTACGATAAGAAGCGTTGTGGGTAGCTGTCAAAAGGTTTGCTTTTTCTCTGTAATAACATCCTAGTTCACTCTCAATATGACACAATCACACGTTCTCTGAACCGATTCCAATCACACTTCATACACACATCCCCTACTGTCAAGCAACAATCGATGAGGTGATAAGAACCACCTACCTCTCATAGTTAAGGAGATATGACGTCATAAAAATTGAGGTATGAGGAGAACTGTCGTATTGTGCATGACTTTTAAATACTTTACTTCTATTCTACTAACACTATTCGCGACACATTATGAAGATATTATCTACATTTTCAGTTGATTTTATGACAGATAGATCATAAGTAGGTATTAAAATTAATGAAGAAGAAATAAAAACTTTGAGGTTTGCCGATGACATTGTTATTCTGTCAGGGACAGCAAAGGACTTGAAAGAGCAATTGAATGGAATGGACAGTGTCTTGGAGGGAGGGTATAAGATGAACATCAACAAAAGCAAAACGAGGATAATGGAATTTAGTCGAATTAAATCGGATGATGCTGAGGGAATTAGATTAGGAAATGAGACACTTAAAGTACTAAAGGAGTTTTGCTATTTGGGAAGCAAAATAACTGACGACGGTCGAACTAGAGAGGATATAAAATGTAGACTGGCAATGGCAAGGAAAGCGTTTCTCAAGAAGAGAAATTTGTTAACATCGAGTATTGATTTAAGTCTCAGGAAGTCGTTTCTGCAAGTATTTGTATGGAGTGTAGCCATGTTTGGAAGTGAAACATGGATGATAAATAGTTTGGACAAGAAGAGAATAAAAGCTTTCGAAGTGTAGTGCTACAGAAGAATGCTGAAGATTAGATGGGTAGATCACATAACTAATGAGGGGGTGTTGCATAGAATTGGGGGGGGGGGGGAGTTTGTGGCACAACTTGACTAGAAGAAGGGATCGGTTGGCAGGACATGTTCTGAGGCATCAAGAGATCACCAATTTGGTACTGGAGGGCAGTGTGGAGGGTAAAAATCGGAGAGGGAGATCAAGAGATGAGTACACTAAGCAGATTCAGAAGGATGTAGGCTGCAGTAGGTACTGGAAGATGAAGAAGCTTGCACAGAATAGAGTAGCATGGCGAGCTGCATCAAACCAGTCTCAGGACTGAAGACCACAACAACAACAACAACTGATCAGAAGAACTGACGTCATAAACATTAAATAAATGGAAACTGCCGCATGATGGATGACTTTTATATTTATTACTTCTCTGCTACTAATTCTAGGAGCAAAATATTTCGCTCAAAGTAACCAAATATAACAGAGAATTTAGCTGCACAATACGTCGTTGTACATCACAACGTTCAAGAGATGTGATGTCATAAATACTGAGAAACGCGAAAAGACGCCGCATCATGCGAAAGTTTTAATACATTTATTCCTTGCTGCTAAGATATTCCTACAGTCGACTCAGCTTCAGGAAAATCCTGACACCTGCTATCGCTTTTAACGGGTTTCAAAAGAAAAGCGCAAGCGGCTACAGTCGAAAGCGATAGTTATCTGTAGAGCTATGAAAAAGCGTTGCCGTAGAGAAATTTAGAAAATCTCGTAGTAGACGACACGAAGCAGCTGTAACCGGTTTACAGAAACTGTCAGGTATCATGTTTCTTAATTTTCATGCTGTACTTATACATTTGAGCATTATACACATTTATTTGTACGGCTGTTTCATAATTACAAAGGTTTTTTCACGAAAACTTGGAAACGAAATTTTTTCGGTACTTCACTACTACAAAACCTCATTATTTGCTTTCGTATCTAATAGAAAATTGCCATGATGAATACCTGGGCAATGTCAGCTGATTGGTTATAAGAAAAATGTTGAAAAGTGTATGGAAATACTGACATAGCACATAAACTGGACGTAGCATTTCATCATTCTATCACACATATAAACAGACTGCGTACGGTTTAATCATTTGAAGTGATGTTATTAAGAATTGTAGAATTGCAATGCAAATTTCGTTGAGCACAGATTGTTCTGACATACTGTTGTAGTAAGCAATACAGCCCTCCCCTTTGTTTGGAGAAAGACTGTAAGTAAAGTACTACCGAAAATTTTGTTGCTTTTGTTTTTGTGTTCTGCATTTTTACATTACAAATTAGTATAATTACGGCTATTTACGTTTCTATGTGTTGCTGTTGAACTGAAAATGGTTTGGAAAATTGTGACCGTAAATTATGTTACGCTTACATGGAAACCGCGTCTGGCAAAAGAATGCAATATTTACTAAGAAACGTAGAAGGCCTTGCAAATGTAAATACGTAACACCTCGAGTATCAAATTTCACTGTACTGCAAAAACTTTACAGTGTCCTGCTCTGCGAAGAGTTTCTGAATCAAGCAGGAACTCGCCCGTCGGAGACAAAAACCTGAATAACCATTAACGGGAGAAAAAGGGGATTGTGCCTCAGTTTTCTCGAGACCATGAACCCCTCCACAGCGCAACATACCGTGCTTTAGTACTATAATAGTTAAGAGAGATATCAAGAAAAGGAATGTTCAGTCTATAAACTCGCACTCGAGACCGCATAATCCTCTTATAGTAACTCAAAAAGAAGATATTGAAGACCATGGTGAGACGGACATACTGTCACGACATGATGTTTTCCGTGAATTCAGTTCCAAGACTCCTCACCTATCGAGGGCAACGGTGAAGGAGACAATTACTATCCTATCCTACATGGAAGGAAGCATATAACTTCCCCTTCTCATTTAGGTTGCTCAATATGACCTGTGAAGATGCTCCTAAGCCGGAAATGATCAATTACGGTACGTTCTTTCACATTAACCCAATTTCACAGTTGTTTATTATCTTTTTTTCATTAAATTTCAAGGCTAATACCTTGATCTATAGGCGAATCCACTTCGATTTCACATCTTAAACCATGGGACTTCTCCACACATCCCAATGATTATTATTGCGTTGCCGACTGTGTACCAAAACTATAGTTATGCGAAACATGAAATCCCACTTCGTTTGGACTACGGATCAACTCGTAATTTGCTTTTAGTGTAGATATTTCGCACTGTAAACTAAAAAGGCATCAGATACCACTAACCAGTTGCACGAATGATGTTTCTATCATTCTGTCTCAATTTTCCTGCACTCAACCGAATCAGTATAAATCTAAACAGATAACGGTATTTTTCTGGCCATCGTTTTAACTGCATTCGTTATGTCACGTCAAAAATCTCGACATTATCTTACTCACCACGGCCGGCAATGGAATTCTCATAAGAACTGATAAGGATATCCTCTCAGATTAAAAGTATTTTTGTTGTACTTAACAGCTGTAGTTCTGTTTTTAATTTGCCTTTGTTGATACCGAAGGATATAATTATTCTAAATATTTTTTGAGGTTTCTAGGAATGGAATCTGGGGCGGAGTGTATAAAGTATCGCAGATCTTTAGTTTTTCTTGTATTGTTAATGTGAAAAGATCCTTACATTGTATGTGCGTGTATCTACATTCGCTATTTACAAGAGCCTGAGAACTATTTTTGCGGTCAGCCAGAAAGCGATGGGGAACATACTGACCATAATTTTTAGTCTGCGCGTCCATATTACTCGCTATGCTCGCTTAAAGTGTAACGTTCCTTTTACAAAGGAACTTTAGGATTTCGTTGAATGAATGTGTGAAACGTGGATTGCATACAAAACTGGATACGTGATTCTAATTATCGTGTATCGTGTTGTAACTGCAAGTGGTATGCTTACTCTGTGTTATTGTTAGTAAAACTTAACGCTATCTGATTGGGCAACTCAACTCCCAATACCAATAAAGAAATTCAGTTACTGCAAAATACAATCATCTCCTTAGGCACTGAATCCTCTAGCCCTGTTCAAAACTGATAACTTCGATCCCTGTGCACATAAGAAATAAATGAAATGGTCTTATTTCTAAAGCAGCACCAATAGAATGGGATACACTCTGGTCTCTCATAAAAAAATAAAAGTATGCTAGCTACCGGATCAGCGGTGTGCGATGCTGGCCGTAATACTTCGCAATTCACATGAAATTATTTTGGCTGATAAATGAAAACATTTATGAAAAATCCAACTTCTTCGAAAAACATATGACCTGGGTAGGAAGGCGGTACTGATTGTGGCGAAATACTAACACTGAGTTTTTTAGCAAAATTATGTTACAAGTTAAGTTTGTCTTTTCAGACAGATCTACAATTGAAATTACATTGGCTAGAATTACTAACTGATCCACAAACAATGAGATTTATACAACAAGTTTTATCTAACCTCACTAAAGCAGCGTTAATGCAAATCATCAAATTACATATAGCTCATACCGAAGTGAATTACCTAACTAGCCTTTTTATCAAATCAGTTTACGTATATTCTGGGGTTACTCAACAATTACAAATTATGAACCAATTCAACTATATTAATGCGTTGGCAAAACAAAAATCATAATTATTTAACATTTTTACCTTGCTTGTGAGAAGACTTCTGCTCACATGTTCTTGTAATACCTACATTACTCTAACGCTTGGTTGCTTCTCACAGCACACCAAAAAAACTGCTTACTACATCGTCTTTCGCTCACAGACAGCTACCTATAACTGAGCGCCCAGCGCTCTCTCACTCCAATACATTCTCAGACCAGTAACAGTATCTTCGGCTCTGCGGTCGTACGCAGTCACCAATCTGCATTATAAAGCCTATCAGAGATATATATGGTTTATAATATACTAGTTTCTTTTTAATTTGGATTAATCATGAGCAATGACTACAAATTGAAGTTTTGAGTGTTAAAAGATTGATATATTCAGTAAAAGTTCACATGCACCAAGTACAGGGGGTTTATAAATGGATATTGGATTTCTTTAATGCTTTATAATACTTGTTATATTAAACTTACAGTTATAAATGATATGTCAAATGAACGAGCAACTCGAACAGTTTTACCAAGAACCTTATAAATCTTCAATGTGAGCACCATTTGTCACACGGCACACATCAAATCTATAGCCGAGTTCTTCCCAAACGTTGGCCGGCCGCGGTGGTCTAGCGGTTCTAGGCGCTCAGTCCGGAACCGCGCGACTGCTACGGTCGCAGGTTCGAATCCTGCCTCGGGCATGGATGTGTGTGTTGTCCTTAGGTTAGTTAGGTTTAAGTAGTTCTAAGTTCTAGGGGACTGATGACCACAGATGTTAAGTCCCATAGTGCTCAGAGCCATTATTTTCCCCAAACGTTGATAAGTGTGCCTTCAGTGATTGTAGCAACAGCTGCTTCAATCCGGTTTCTTAAGTCAGGGAGGTATGCTGGTAGTGGAGGCACGTACACACGATCCTTGATGAAGCACCAAAGGAAAAAATCCCATGGCCTTAGGTTGGGTGAACATGGAGGCCATGAAGAAGCATGCCCTGTCATAGGGCCCCTTGCGGCCTCTCCAGCACTTGGGCACAGTGAAGTTCAAACAATCGCATACTTCGCTTTGCCAGTGAGGTGGCGCACCATCTTCCTGGAAAATGAAGCTCTCTGGTTCACGAAAAAAGAAAGGCCCATAAAGTTTCCGCCAGGATTCGGCATAAAAAACACACACTTTAGGGGACTCTCATTGAATTTGTACCACCTCGTGAGGATTTTCTGAGCCCCAAATGCGCACATTGTAAGTGTTAACATGTCCACTAAGGTGAAAGGTCGATTCATCACTAAAGACAACATTATCCAGAAAATCTTCATCGTCATGAAACAACATTTTGTTTGCGAAGTTGGCACATAATCCATGGTCTGCCAGCTTTAGAACCTGTAATAACTGTAAACCGTAAGGACGTAATTATACGCGTATTCTTAAAACTTTCCAGACAGTCGACACTGGAACTTGTAATCCACTACCAGTCTACCGGACCGATTTCTTTGGGCTACGAGTGAACGACTCTCTCACTCGCTCAACAGTCTCTTCACTAACTCTTGGCCGTCCTGTGCTCTTCCTTTTACAAAGGCAGCCGGTATCTTCAAATTGATTATATCATCAACGAATCGTATTATCACTCGGAGGATCACAACCGAACTTCAGCCGGAACGCACGTGGCACAGTAAGTACAGATTCGGTCTTTGCAAACTGCAAAACACAAAACGCCTTCTGACCACTAGCCGCCATCTTCGCAACTACCGTTGTCTGGCGGATTGCGGCGGAAACATTGCGCGCTCCGCACTGGTGCCAAACACAACTGTATGAGTTGCTCTTTCGTTTGACATATTATTCATAACTGTAAGTTTAATGCAATAAATATTATAAAGCATTAAAACCCCAATATTCACCTACAAACATCCTGTATAATAACACTCCTAATAATAAAATGCCCCTATCGGAAGCAGCACTATTAACAGTTCAGATGTGACCGCTATGGGACGTTCCAAGAAAATGTATCACCCTGACTTGTAATCACCAAAGTTAATACGCTCGCCTTGCAAATGGAAAATAATCTTGCCATTTGGTATGCGGTTTTATCAACATACATTTACTTCCGAGAAATCTAAGAGGTCCAGGACAGTGCATAGTCATCGCGACTTCACTTCCTGCTTTCACCGGAACCGCTTTTGGTACATGCCCGGCTCTGACGTCATCCGAGGCTCAGCGCAAGCAGATGTTTGACTGGCCCTATCTCGCTGCAAAGCGTCTCTTCCCACTGTCTCTCTGGCTGTATATATGTATGGGGCCGCCAAACGGAACGTCTGCTACCAACCGCTCTAGGCTCAGGTAGCAGAATCCAAACGGCCCATTTTCTCGGACAGGTAGGCCTATTAATTAATATCTCTGTCTTTTAACGATTTACTATCTTCTTAATTTTTATACGAATTTAATTGAGTTAGCTTTAGTTACTGGTATTTAAGCTTTGCTGGCTGGAGTCCTTCCGTCTAACCAAAACATCCAGGATAGGCAGACAATTATCTTTCTCTACCCCTATAGAAACGAGATGTTCTTGTGAATGAAGTAGAGGTTTTATAAAAAGTCCATTAATGTATATTCTCCATCAGGCCACATTCTGACAGTATCGCGCACACAACTAAAATATACTGTTTTTTTTTAATTCTTTATTTCCATTCATAATAATTATACAAGAATAACCCACCACCTTAGTGATTAGTGGGTCTTAATATTCTACAATGTTATTACAATTGCAGCTACTACATATTTAATTTGCAAGACTACAGACAGTATTAAATGGGTTAATGGGCAGACTATTTCCAGTGTTAGCATTATTTTCTAATAAGTACTGGTGATTTGTGTTAACTGCCTGCAGCGTTACATGTGTGCCAGTGTTAGTATAAACCTACTTGGGTGCCTGGCTCATAGAACTAAACCCTATGAGCATGTCACTGGCACAAGGCAGGCAAGGAGTTTATTGTCGCTGCAGGTTCCTAATCTACTATCCTATTCTATTCTACTAAAACTACTACCTAATTTACGTCATAATCGGTGCATATGTCAAGTCCGTGAAGTAGATCACCCCAGCCCCCTAGTCCTGCACGTGGCGGATTCCAACTGTTTAGTCGACCTATCCACGAACAGGCAGTACGGGATCGGAGTGGGGGACGCGACTGGTGATTAGCAACTAGTCACGAAAGTCTCTCAAGAATACTGTTAGTTCTTTTCGTGATACCTCGTTGGCTAATGTATTCAGTTTTTGAAAGGTCTCTTCTTGTCTCAATAGGTCGTAAGTATTGTTACTCGGCAGTAGTTGTCTTAATGGGGCTGCTACATCATCGAAAAGGGGGCACTTGTAAAACACAGGTGAGGAGTAACCTCTAATGCGCCACTGTCACACGCGGGCGTCGCCCTCTTCCCAAACCGACATAGATATGTCGGATAGGGACCATGACCAGTGAGGAAGTGGAACAATCCCCGAGTCGGCTCACAATATTTCATTCCCATTCTTTCCCTTACATTTGGTAGGAACTGATAAGTCCTTCAACCAGTTTCGTCCATCTCCAATAACTCCTTCCATAAATCTTCACCCCCTTCTTATCTCACCCTTATCCCCAACAGGTGCTCCCATAATTTCTTCTGTTTTTGTAATGTTGTGTTTCTTAGCCCAGTACCATGCCGACTGCTCTCTTATTTTTATGTCCAGAGGACAGGGCCCCATTATGACTAACAGTGCTCCCCCTTGGGGATGTCCAGTAAGCCCCCACAGACCTTGGTAGCATGTTCCTTTGTACCCTTCTCACTGTCACGGCGGGCACCACCCTAGTCAGCCTGTGAGTCCAGGCTCCCGAGCCGGAAACCCAATATTGACGTTAATATACTATTATGATATAATTTTATCAGATGAGACGGAAGGTGAAATCTTTTATGTCCAATGGAAATGAGGTTATTTAATAGTTGTAATGCTTTCTGGGTTACAGTTTCAATGTGCCTTGCGAAGTTCCACCTTTCGTCGATGATGATTCCCAAGTAACGTGTCTCCCGTCTCCGAAGAACCGGTGTGCCCTCGATTCTCACGGTAGGATTTCTAACTAGCTGTCCCTTAAGTAAGAGGTAAGTTGATTTAGTAGGTGAGTTGGTTATCTTAGAATTACGGCACCACAGTTGTAATTTTGCCATTGCTCTCTCTATCTTAGGTTGTGTATACTCGAGACTTCAGCCGCCGACCAATAGGAGGAGGTCATCAGCGTAGGCTATCACCTCTAGCACCTCTTCGCTCTGTTGCAAGCTGTCCAGAAGTGGCTCCATGTGGATGTCCCAGAAAAGGGGACCCAACATGGAGCCCTAGCGGCATCCCTTGGTGATCACAATAGCTCCTTAGACAGCCATATAGCAGCCATGGACACTCCTTCTTCCGGAGGCAGGAGAAGAGCGAAGGCCATCACAGGTTGTCAAAGTTGCCACTGATGTCCACCATGATGCCAACAACATACTTACACGGGACTGAGCCGCAAACCTCGGCCGCCAAGGCGATTGCATCAGATGCCGATCGCCCAGGCCGGAAACCAAATTGCCTGTTGCTCATCCCATGCAGCATGCGGTGAGTGGTCAGTCTGTCAGCTAATAGTTTCTCCAGAAGTTTGCCAAAGCCATCCAACAGACAGATGGGTCTGTAGGATTTGGCCTCGGCAGGGTCTTTCTCAGGGCCTTTCTTAATAATTACTACATTAGCAACTTTCCAGATCTTCGGAAATCTGCCCTTCCAGAGGCATTCTTTGAACAGGTGTGAAAGTGGCGCAACTAGCTTTGGAGCTAAGAACTGCACCACCTCCGCCACAATTCTGTCTGTTCCGGGGGCTTTCCCTCTTTTTAGGGACTTGATGAGAGCGGCAACCTCCTCCCCAGAGAAGGGGAGGACCGCTCCATCATTTTCGTATCTGGCAAGGTCTTCATTTCGTAGCTGTTGCTGTCCTTCAGTATCATTTAACCTATCCATTTCCCTTTTTAAAATTTTCTAACCTACCTGCTCGATTAAGGGATCCACGCTCCGATCCGGAGAACGCAAGTTTTCTTTCTCCTGATAACGGCGTCCTCCTGAGTAGTCCCCGCCCGGAGATCTGAATGGGGGACTATTTTACCTTAAAATATACAGTTCACAATCAGTTAACAAACTACCTAACTACAAGTAACCTCATAGACGACTACCAGTTAAGCTTCCGTAAACATCACAGCACAACATGTGCTTTAACAAAGGCAGCAGTAGGATGGACAATTGGCAACGATCATGAGATTCTTAGACTTGAGCGAAGCCATTAATAGTATGGACTATGACATTATACTGGCCAAATTTAGCAGCCTCAATCTCTTGCAAAGTTAAATGCAATGGTGTCACTCTAGCCTGGCGTCCCGCCAGCGGTGCGCCATGCTCAGCACCATAAATTTACAATGAAGGCAAGCAGTACCAGCTTGGTGTTAGGTCCTGACCTTTCCTTATTAAACGGAAATGATATGTCATGAGTTTTGTTGATGACCTCCAGATGTATCTAAGTGCAAAACCAATAAACCTCAAGACAGCTGTCAGGAATCTCACTACCGGCATGTGTGCACTATCAAATTGGACGCAGGAGATAGCGTTCAGGCTCAACCCGTCCAAACCCCAATCGGTACTGGCTACTATTCTAGGCTCAACAGCCTGAAATATCGGGAATCCATACCATCTTTAATCCTAAACGGCACAAACATCAACTTCTCTCCTTGAGCAAAGAGTCTAATAGATGAAATCTAAATTGAACTGAGAAAGTGGATGCCGTGTGGAAGAAAGCATCAGCATCTATCTATGTCCTACAAAAATATAGAAAGCTTCTCCCTCTTCACCTGAAAATGAAACTCGTAAATAAACGTATATTTCAAATGTTTGATTACAGCTAAGTTACCCTGCAAGGCCTTTTGGCGCATGGAACTTGTTATGAATTGTTATCCTTTATATCTGTGATCTTCAACTCTTTGACCACGTTTCACCACCACACACGCAATTAACCAGACTGCGGGCAGACAAGTGCAGAGATCTCTATACCCTCTGTCTTGTCTACTGTCTTATCAATGAACACTGTCCCTCACATCTCTCCCTCTCCTTTACCCTCTTGTCTGAACAACATGTCAAAAAAAAAAAAAACTTGCATCAAAACAAATCATTTCTGTCCCGCTCCATCGTTCAGCGACTTCCTTGAAGTCCTTCTCACTAGCAGCAACCCAACTCTGGAGTAAAGTCTCGCATTATGTTAGAAAACTGAATAACATCTCCAGGTTCAGAAGACAGTTAATGACTTGGTTACTAAAACAACAATAAGGGTTACCATTGTCCCTGTGCGCACTCGTTACCGTTGTACAGCCCTCCTTCCAACATGATCTTTGTTATTTCTCAGTATTCTTAGCTAATACAGTTTCCTTAAATTTCCTTTCCCCAGAATTCTCAATATCAGAAAACATTTATTCCATACACCTATAAATTCGTATTATAATTGGTACTCTCATTATTATTATTACATCACTATCATTAGTATTACTTCTATTATCACTGTTAGTGCTGGCAGCTACATTAGTACAAGCACTTGCAATATTATTGGTTTATTAGTTCACTGAAAATTTACTCAGACTGCTACTTCACACACTGAGGACACTGCAATACTGTTCTTCATATTGCAATTGTTATTTCTTAGGTAACTATAATGTAAAAACGGGGCACTATTTGTGTCTGCTTGAAAACCTTGTCCGATGTAAGAGAGGCCATGATGGCCCTCATCAGATATGGTTAAATAAATAAATAAAACACTTTATTTTTTGGTCTCTCTACCTTTTCACTCACCAGTCAGTTCCCTACTGCTTAATATGTCAAAGAGAAAATGGTAAACTGTTCAGGTAAATAAGGTGGGACGGAGATCGGAAATCCTACGTTTTACACCTTTTCTTTGCTAATTTTCCTTACATTCTCAAATTTTCATTTCGTACTATCATCTGCAACATCTATGAACATTCATGGTACATACAAAACTGCCTGCAGTCCCTGTAAAATTCAGTAAACACTTAAAACACAGTTTTTGTGGACATAAAGAAAAACGGTTCAAATGTCTTTGAGCACTATGGGACTTAACATCCAATGTCATCAGTGCCCTAGAACATAGAACCACTTAAACCTAACTAACCTAAAGACATCACACACATCCACGCCCGAGGCAGGATTCGAACCTGCGACCGTAGCAGTCGCGCGGTTCCAGACTTAAGCGCCTAGAACCGCTCTGCCACACGGGCCGGCTTGTGGACATCAGTTGAAGAAATGAATACTAATGGCAATAATGATTATTGGAGGAAGTCGTACTCGAGGTTCTCTGCACAGGAGTGTAATTTGTTTGTGTTAGTTTGCTGAACGGCTGAGTCTCCATTTGAACAATATTGTAAAACGAACTCTTGTATTAAGGGAGAGTGTCACGTGAACGTTTCAGACGAACACACGAAATGATCTGTCCTACGATTTTCATCTCCGGCAATCAATGTCTGTTAATGTGCAAATCGCCGAGTGGGGCACTGGTTGGGGAATGCACGTAAAACTGAATGCCTCGTAATAACTGGCTGCATAGGTCAGCCCAAATGCCAGAGGAACGGCAGGGCATACCACCTCCAATAACAGTTTATAGTAAGGCACTTGATGTTAAAACCAGTTTGATGACAGCTTTGCTTTCACCTCGCTGCTATTTACGCATTGTTGTGCAATGTGGATGTAAAATAATCCATAGGAAATTGCACTATTAGTTCGAGGTAGAACTAGGAGATAATACTGGTCCGATATACCACATAATTTGCTTTTACACATGATTATTGTAAGGTCAGATGCTGCACGTGATGTTCTCGAGTATAGGGTACTTCTGTATAAGCAGAAAATGTTTATAGAGCCGAACTTGAGAGGATGTCCGAACATGTTAAAAGAGCAGTCAGATAGCTAAATGCCTGTCGTTTAATTCAGGATAAAATTAATCTTAACATCAGAGTAAAGATCATTAAAGGAACGGAGTAATGATCATTAAAGGAATATTGTGTACGTCCTTACAGAAAATAAGTAGGTCAATAGAAATATGCTACTTACCGCTAGAAATTGATATATAGTTTATATTTGTAATACATCTGGTGCCAAATTTTCATAAATGATTTATTTTCATTATGCGAATGGTTCTTGTCCCGGTGAAGCCTCATACGAATTAGTGATATGAAAAATAATTATTAATGTCGACCGCGTGTAGCTAAGAGACAAACCGAGAGGTGACAGGGAAAATGTTTGTTACAAGCGGTACAGTTGCAGAAGCAGCGGACGAGTGTTCCCCATTCACCTTTCAGGAGACCGTATAAGATTCGCCCTTTGACTGAAAAGCTGCAGACGGAATGAAAGAGACACGCTACAGAGAGAATTTGAGAAGATTAAAAATAATAAAAGAAATGTTAGCGTAAAAACTTGGGAGGCGGGGGAACGAGGTAGGGGACGTGAGCGGCGAAAAAAAAAATTGAAGAAAACGGGGAGGGAAAAATGAAGTAAGTGGGGAGAAGTTGTTTAGCGCAGGTTTTTAAGGCACGCAGCAGACAAACGGCCGGGGTGTGCTGGGTGGAGCAGAGACCGGCTGGGGGTAATGAGGTAAGAGCTTAGCGCCGCGCGAGACCGCGGCTCTGCTAATGAGACCTCGCCAGCCGAGGGCGGCAACGGCTGTTGATTAAGGTGCAAACAGGGGCCGGCGCCGCCGCCACAGGTGCCGGGGTCAGGCGCGGCTGACCCTCTGGTAGCAGAACAGGCTGTCTGCCTCACGTAGGAACCCACGTGTCTGATTAATCACTGTAAACAATAACATTCATTTTCCGTCAGTGTAATGTAGCGCGATAAGGTCTAGACTTGATTACACGGCCGCTTACAAGTACACTGTTTAAATTGTGTCGACCGTCCAATTCTGTTTTACGTTCGATTTTCTTTTCCTAAGAATGCAGGTGATAAACAGGTCTGAATGGTACAGAATCACCAGTTCAATAAACCAAAGTTGACAAAAATTACACTGACTTAAAATATCGCAAAAAAAGTAGTTAATGTAACGAAATTTATAGAATACATTCTTCAGGTAACATATTTAAGTGATTAAGCAATGCAAGGTCACAGGTTAATGCAAGAGTGTCGTAAGCCACTGCAAATGTGAAATGCGGTGTAACCGCCAGAATGTTGAATGCAAGCATGCAAACATGAATGTAATGTGTTGTCCAGGTGCTTATGTCAGTTTGTGGGATGGAGTCCCATGCTTGCTCCGCTTGGTGAGTCAGTGCAAGGATGGTTAATGCTGTTAATGCTGTTTGAGGATGACATCGTCGTTTGGTAATGTCCCACATGTGCTTTACCGGAGACAGATCTGGTTATCGAGCTGGCCAAGGAAATATGTCGGCACTCTGTGAAGCATGTTGGGTTACAAAAGCAGCATGTGGGTGAGCGTTATCCTGCTGGAAAACACCTCCTGAAATTCCGTTCATGAGTGGCATTACAACGCTCATATCACTATATTAATGGACAAATCTGCACTCAGGGTGAGTGGGACGCCCACGAGAGAGCTCCTGCTTTCATTAGAAACCACACCCCAGACCGTAGCTCCAAGTGTAGGTCCAGTGTGCCAGGAATACAGATAGGTCCGTTGCAGGCCTCGACTGGCCTCCTTCCAACCAATACAAGCCCGTCACTGGCACCGAGCTAGAGCCACCTTTCGTCAGAAAACACAACAAGCCTCAACCCTGTACTCCAGTGAGCTGTCGGTTGATACCACTGAAGTCCCAACTGGCGGTGGTTTGGGGTTAGTGGAATATACGTTACGGGACGTTTCGCTCGGCATAGTCTTTGGAGTAACCGATTTGCAACAGTTCGTTCTATCACTGTGGTGTCAATTGGTATTCGCATTGCTGTTGCAAATGTAGTACATGCGCCGGAGCCATACACCGAACTTGATGGTCTTTCCTCTCTGTAATTCCACGTGGTTATCTGGAGCCCGATCTCTTGGCCGCCGTCGCCCCCCCCCCCCCGCCCCCCCTTACAAATCATTTACAGTTGCTACATTCTAGTCAAATCACTCTACATTGTCGTAGAAGGAATACCTAGCTTCACCTAGCCCTATTACATGACCCCAGTCAAACTCAGTGCGACCGATAATGGCGACTTTTCAACTTAAAGGCATTCTTGACCAGCATCAAATCTGCACGCCTAATCTCGAAGGTAACTAGCACTCACGACCTTTACATAGTGTATTTAAAGCAAATGTGACCTGCATTCTCAGACTCAGGCTAGTGGCGCCACTTTTAGGCGACTGATACGAAATTTGAATAGACATCTTCTTCCAGGTGTAGAAATACACCTACCAACATTCACTTACGTTGTACATCCCCTTCTTTGCGTTGTAACTATTTATCCGTCTGTGTATTTCCGAAGAACGGAAAGACTGGTAGCAGTCACCCCTGCCGAGTTTCAGTTTGGGTTCGGTATAATTGTAGGAAGCCGCGAGTCAATAATGACTTGATGAATTATCTCTGAGAATAGACTGAGGAAAGGCGAACTTACATTTACAGTTTTGTAGATCTATAGAAGGCTTTTGAGATTTTTCGATACAATACATTCTCTGACGTTCCGTAGCAATAAGGCATTTAATACTGCGTGCGAAATGTTTACTTACAAAATGTGCAGAAAGCCGACAAGTGTTATAATAGTCAGAGGTCATGAATTGGTAGCGATCGTTGAGAAAGGAGTGAGATACCTGTAGTAAATATGCCTAATGTTATTCATTGTGTACCGCATAAGAAACTATGGACAGATTTCGAAACCTGGTTAGTTTCGTGTTCCATAGATCATTTTGCACTACAGATCGTAGTGATGTGAAACGAGTAATTTGATACTCAAGTTCCTAATTTATTTATAAATAAGGATACGTCCGAAACCTTTATGTTTTGTATATTTTTAAACATACTGATGCGTGATACTAATTTTTGCCCACCAACTTTTACACATTACAATAACAGAGACTTTTCTTTGGAATGGCAGAAGTTGTCAAGGAGAAATTTTTTCAGTATGTTCAGAAATTTTACTTTGTTGTCAATCAGATATTTTATATCACTGGGTAAGTGATAAGGAACTAAAGATCAGGAACAGGAATGGAAACTATGAGGCTTGCGAGTGATACGATTATACCAGAGATAACGAAGAAATTAGGAGAAGCTGAAGGTAATTAATAGGTGGGCAACAAATTTTCATTTTCAGAACATTGCACAAACTTTTAGAAGCCCGTAGATATTTCAGGTGTGCTGAATCCGAATCTGCAAACTGTTTCCTTACATTGCGCCAGGATTTGGTACAACACTCGATACACAGCTGCAGTTCCTTTAAGACAAGCTACTGTCATGATCCAGAATGAGATTTTCACTCTGCAGCGGAGTGTGCGCTGATATGAAACTTCCTGGCAGATTAAAACTGTGTGCCGGACCGAGACGCGAACTCGGGACCTTAGCTTTTCACGGGCAAGTGCTCTACCAACTGAGCTACCCAAGCATGACTCACACCCCGTCGTCACAGCTTCACTTCTGCCAGTACCTCGTCTCCTACCTTCCAGGTACTGGCAGAAGTGAAGCTGTGAGGACGGGGTAGAACTCAGTTGGTAGAGCACTTGCCCGCGAAAGGCAAAGGTCCCGAGTTCGAGTCTCGGTCCGGCACACAGTTTTAATCTGCCAGGAGGTTTCAAACTGTCATGATGTTTTAAGCAAACTACCAATGCTTTCACTGGCAGAAATGTCTAAATATTGCTGTATAGTCAATTTTAGCTATCGCTTACAAGCCAAATGCTTGTAAACAAAATTTAACATGTTGTAAATTGGAAAATTGTACAACAAACATTCATGGCCTACTTGTCACCGTATGTACACAGGTGCTTTAAAAATCACTTATTTGTCACAAAAGACACAAAATAAGTAAATGAATATGTAAAACATGAATATATAATGTGCACTTGATTCTTTTCTTGTGAAGCTGCTTCAATTTTGTCTGCTTTCGTAAACACTTGTAGGTGTGTCCTCCTCATCACCCAACAGTAGTTGGCGATCATTGTGGCTCATCTCCTGGCTTCGTATTTCGTTTCTAATTCCTTGATATCTTGTTGGAATCTCTCCCCATGTCAGTTTCTCGAAATGAGTGCCTTGCAAACAACTCTTTCTAAATAGTTTTACTTTCAAAGTATCACCACCAAGCAGCTTCCTAATATCCGGGCCTGTAAATATACTTATTTAACTTTGGGATTGATGATACGAGGGAACGTTTCAGTGATGTACGAGAGATAATGCCCTTCCATGTCCAACACCTCGACAAATGGTTTCTGGAGTCTGAACGTCATATGGAGACGCGGAAAGAGAACATCAAATCCCTTATTAAAAGTCTTCTTCTTAACGCTTCTTGAACTGACTTTCCATTGTCTTAGTGGACATTCCTTCTGAATCTAATCCTGGGTTTCGCCCCCCCCCCCCCTTTTCCAAGTTCTCGCTCGCAAGTGAAGCACGGATATTTTGCATAACCTAACTGCTGACCCAAAAAAATGGCTGGTTCAAATGGCTCTGAGCACTATGGGACTCAACTTCTGCGGTCATCAGTCTCCTAGAACTTAAAACCACTTAAACCTAACTAACTTAAGGACATCACACACATCTACGCCCGAGGCAGGATTCGAACCTGCGACCGTAGTGGTCTCGTGGTTCCAGACTGTAGCGCCTAGAACCGCATGGCCACTACGGCCGGTGTTGACACAAAAATGTGAGATAAATTTGATATCTCTGAACACTTGCTACTTTTGTTCTACATATTCCGTCTTAGTCAACAGTGTTTCCAGATTTTCATAATACTTATCACTGAACAACCAACTGGAACTGAAGCGTATAAATTCACATATTTGGAGGAAATTCAACAAACTGCGTTATGACCGAACAGTAAAAAGTCTCCATTTATTAGGATCGTAATTAGGTAGCCCCGTCTTCATTCAGTAGAACCAAAATCAGGTAGGCCAATCCTAAACATAGCTTACTGGATTTGTTACAAAATACTAGTTTATTTTCTACTGAATACTATGGAGCAAATGTTAGTTCTCGTTTTCTGTACCAATTGTATGAAATCTCAGCAGTGAGTGAATTTTCTTCATGAAGCCTGGAATCCAGTAAGTCTGCAGATGCCTTTCAGAGCTCAAGGTTACGAACCCGAAATTTCAGTTTTGCTTGAGCCTAATGCCTACCGACCTATGAACCATCGTCTGGTTCGTTGTCACTACCAACTTCAAAATCGCAGAGTCTTGGTTCAGATATACACATATCAAAAAAAGATTCGACAGCTGATCAATTCCAGTCATTCCACCTGGAAGGAGGTACACGGTTCGCGTTGTCAATAGTTGAACCACGCCTAGACGGTCAGTAACGCGGTTCGATCGCGTCCACATTGTTACTTTGTGCCAGGAACGGCTCTCAACAAGGGAAGTGTCCAGGCGTCTCGTACTGAACCAAAGCGATGTTGTTCGGACATGGAAAGATACAGAGAGACAGGAACTATCGATGAAATGCCTCGCTCAGGCCGCCCAAGGGCTATTACTGCGGCCGATGACCGCTGCCTACGGATTATGGCTCGGAGGAACACTGACAGCAACGCCACCATGTTGAATAATGCTTTTCGTGCAGCCATAGGACAGAGTGTTAAGATTAGATCTGTGCACAATAGGCTGCATGATGCGCTACTTCACTCCCGGCATCCATGGCGACATCCATCTTTGCAACCACGACACCATGCAGCTCGGTAAAGATTGGCCGAACAACATGCCGAATGGACCGCTCAGGATTGGCATCACGTTCTCTTCACCGATGACTCTCACGTATGCCTTCAACCAGACAATCGTCGGAGACGTGTTTGGAGGCAACCCGGTCATGCTGAACGCCTTAGACGCATGGTCCAGTGAGTGCAGCTAGGTTCCTGCTGTTTTGGAGTGGCATTATGTGGGGCTGACGTACGCCACTGGTGGTCATGAAAGACGTCGTATCGGCTGTACGGTATGTGAATGCCATCTTCCGATCGCTAGTGCAATCATATCGGCAGCATATGGGCGAGGCATTTCTGGACCCACGCGCCGCGGGTTTTGAATCCGCAAGGACGTCGAAGACCCCGAGAGGTCTCTGCACCATCGCTCCGTAAGCTGTGGCGGCTCGCGGCTCCTGCCCACGTTTAATGTGAGGGCGCCACGGTGGAACACATGGTCCCAACGGCCAATATCGGCGTCTCCGATCATGTGTTTAATCGCCTGCCTCTCGCTCAGCCCGTCAGTCCAACCTTTATGTGAGTCTATTGATATCTTGCCTCAGACAGCGTATTTACGTTGCTTTGTTCCTTGTACAAGTGGACGTGGCTGATTCGTGAGGTTTTCTTGTGACTCGGTTGTGTGCTTACTTGTTGTTCGTGAGGTCTCCCTCGGTTGTCCTTCACTGTTTGTGTCCGTCCTCTCTCGTTTCTGTTGTTGTTTGCGGGCCGCTCTGTGGCTCCCGACGCGCATTGTAAACGGCTAATCTCTCAATGGAGTATTTCATAACGAACCGGCACGTTTTTCTTAAATACGGTGAAACGCGTTATAATGAAAGACGCGTTATGACATCACGTTCAGTCTTCAGTTACTGCTGTGGATAAGAGTACAAGCCTACTGAAGCCCACAGGGTATAACAGGTCTCTCAAAATAAGTTATAATAGCTACTTCCATAAACTGTCATCGAGTTTATTCAGATTCCTGACCGCTAATAAAACAGAGTCGAGATATTTCAACTTGCACCGAAAAGATGACATAATATCAAAGAGTAAAAATTTCATGACCACCGAAAGCATTGTGTAATCATTAATCACTTCGACAAAAAGTCAAAAGAAATACTTGAGAAAACAACACCTCTTATTGACTAACTGAGTGTAAACATACGTAGAAACAGATCTCAATTGCCAAAGACAGTCTTACATCATTACGAAGCTCCACCTGTCACACATGCTTCGGAAGAGAGAAAACTGCGAAAGTTAAGTACCTACTGTTACCTTCAAATCTGACGCCATATGACTTGCGCCTGTACTCATCACTCAGTGGGGAATAATAACTGGAAACTTTTTTCAGTCGAATGAAGCGTCCACATTAGCGGAAGATGCTTGTTGGGCAGAAATTCCTAAATCACCGAAATTACAATCTGTGGCCTTTGTTTTATGGAGCACGAAGGCTTGTCTAACGCAGCTCTCCACTCTATCATTTCCAAGCCCCATCATCTCTGCACAACTACTGCGTTCCAAATCTCTTTTTCTCTGTATGCTACAGCCACTTTCAACGATTTTTATCGCTGAACACAAAAATCGTATTACGTCATGTTTCTCAGAAATTAGTGGCTATGATTTTGCATTACCTGCAGTTTCCGAAAAGCCCTTGTTCTACAACGCTTCCAATTTACGTCTATTTTTATGTATAATTTTGTGTGTTCCTTAGCGTGAGGTTTGTCGACTTTGTACGGCCTTGAAGTAGTGATTTCTACTTATTAATTCAAAACACCACCTTGAGGATGCAAAAACTGTCCTATAATTTTCTATTATGTTTGCGGAAAGTTTACTCCTACGTAGTGGCGGCAAAATATAATTACACTTTTTAAGAAATCATACTGTGCTTATTTTCGAGTACAGCTTGGCGACCAGGACGTATCGAGGGCCCTGCGTGAAGTACGCAGGACATGTAGTGAACAACTTTGACAATAATCAACGGGACAAGAAAAATGTTGCCCTTTGGCGTGCCTATGGTCTGGTGTGAATAAAGTAACCATGGAACAGACTGTTATTATCTCTCCGACTGTGTCGCAGGGTATAATGCAAGAAACAGACACCACATAATATACCCAATTATTCAGCTTACTATTTTGCCCACGCCCCATGGTCAACATGTCCCTGTCCCAAAAAGACCATATGCATATCCCAGATCGACACACACCAAAAGAAATTTTTCATTTCCTCGGTTCCGAGAGTTCCGGAAAACGTACAGATAATTGCAATAGAGATCAACGTAGACATCGTTTCCGCCCTTTTTATTGCTCATGAAAACCACACATTGCATGTTTTACCACCATGCAGCGAGAGCTTCAGAGGTAGTGGTCTAGTTTGCTGTATACACTGGTACGTCTCATACCCAGTAGCATACTCTCTTGCATTGATGTATGCCTATATTCGTAGTGGTATACTATCCATAAGTTCATTCAAATGGCTCTGAGCACTATGGGACTTTACACCTATGGTCATCAGTCCCCTAGAACTTAGAACTACTTAAATCTAACTAACCTAAGGACATCACACAACACCCAGTCATCACGAGGCAGAGAAAATCCCTAACCCCGCCGGGAATCGATCCTGGGAACCCGGACGTGAGAAGCGAGAACGCTACCGCACGACCACGAGCTGCGGACATAAGTTCATTAAGGCACAGTTCTTCCAGATTGTACCACTCCTCAACACCGACTCGGCGTAGATCCCTTAGAGTGGTTGCTGGATCACGACGTCCATAATCTATCCCTGGCACGTTCGATAGGGTTCATGTCTAGAGAACATGCTGGCCCCTCTAGTCGAGCGATGTCGTTATCCTGTAGGAAGTCAATCACAAGATGTGCACGATGGGGCAGCCAATTGCCGTCCATTAAGACGAACGCTGTTGTAACCGCGACCGGAACGGTCGCGGGTTTCTCGTGACACTAATTGCTATGAAACGTGACGTAATACGATTTTTGTGTTCAGATCTTGATTCTGTGAGTATGTTTCTCCCTAAAAGCGTTCCGAAGTAGCATGCAATGAAATAAGTGTTCCCCAGTGTAATATATTAACAAGGTGGTATGAGTACCACCAAAACTGAAAACAGAGTAGTGGAATGCAATCTAATTACATCAGATGGTGAAAGAGTGGGATTAGTAAGTGAAACAGCATATATAGAAGATGAATGTTATTATTTTGGTTTCAAAACAGTTGACAATAGCCGTAGTGGAGAGATTATAAAGTACCGAACTACAACTGCAAGAAAAGCGTTTCCGAAAAACAAAAATTTATAAATGTCGAATGTAGACGTAAGTGTTCCTTTTTGGAAGGTATTTGTCTGGAGTGTGACGTTGGAAAGTGATACTACAGAAGAACGTTTAAGATTAGATAAGTGGATCTGATAATTAATTAGAAGAGTACTGAATCGATCAGGGGAGTAGAGAAACGTACAGAAGAAATTCAGTAAAAGACACCCTAGATTGCACTCATCCTGGGGGATCTATGGACTATGAACTATGTGTTGGAGGGAACTGTAGAGCGATAAAAATCTTTGAGAGTGGCTGTAGCATACTCTGATTTATTAGCGGTCAGGAATCTGAATAAACTCGATGACAGTTTATGGAAGTAGCTATTATAACTTATTTTGAGAGACCTGTTATACCCTGTGGGCTTCAGTAGGCTTGTACTCTTATTCACAGCAGTAACTGAAGACTGAACGTGATGTCATTTAGCGTCTTTCATTACAATGCGTTTCACCGTATTTAAGAAAAACGTGCCGGTTCGTTATGATATACTCCATTGAGAGATTCGCCGTTCACCAGAATAAATGCCTCCTACAGACTTCTGCTAGCATTACAGTCTTCATCAATATTCCCTTATTTTTCAAAACTAGTGGGGGGAGATATTTACCACATGTTGTTGTTGTGTTCTTCAGTCCTGAGACTGGTCTGATGCAGCTCTCCATGCTACTCTATCCTATGCAAGCCTCCTCATCTCCCAGTACGTACTGCAGCCTACATCCTTCGGAATCTGCTTAGTGTATTCATCTCTTGGTCTCCCTCTACGATTTTTACCCTCCACGCAGCCCTCCAATACTAAATTGGTGATTCCTTGATGCCTCAGAACATGTCCTACCAACCGATCCCTTCTTCTAGTCAAGTTGTGCCACAAACTCCTCCCCAATCCTATTTAGTAGCTCCTCATTAGTTATGTGATCCACACATCTAATCTTCAGCATTCTTCTGTAGCATTACATCTCTAAAGCTTCTATTCTCTTCTTGTAGAAAATATTTATCGTCCATGTTTCACTTCCGTACATGGCTACACTCCATACAAATACTTTCAGAAACGACTTCCTGAAACTTAAACCAATACTCGATGTAAGCAAATTTCTCTTCTTCAGAAACGCTTTCCTTGAGATTGCCAGTCTACATTTTATATCCTCTCTACTTCGACCGTCATCAGTTATTTTGCTCCCCAAATAGCAAAACTCCTTTACTACTTCAAGTGTCTCATTTCCAAATCTAATTCCCTCAGCATCACCCGAGTTAACTCGACTACATTCCGTTATACTCGTTTTGCTTTTATTGATGTTCAACTTATATCCTCCTTTCAAGACACTGTCCATTCCGTTCAACTGCACTTCCAAGTCATTTGTTGTCTCAGACAGAATTACAATGTCATCGGCGAACCTTAAAGTTTTTATTTCTTCTCCATGGATTTTAATACCTACTCCCAATTTTTCTTTTGTTTCCTTTACTACTTGCTCGATATACAGATTGAACAACATAGGGGAGAGACTACAACCCGGTCTCACTCCCTTCCCAACCACTGCTTTCCTTTTATGTCCCTCGACTCTTATAACTGCCATCTGGTTTCTGTAGACATTGTAGATAGCTTATCGCTCCCTGTATCTTACCCCTGCCACTTTCAGTGTGAGAGTATTCCAGTCAACATTGTCAAAAGCTTTCTCTAAGTCTACAAACGCTAGAAACGTAGGTTTGCCTTTTCTTAATCTAGCTTCTAAAGTAAGTCGTAGGGTCAGTATTGCCTCACGTGTTCCAACATTTCTACAGAATCCAAACTGACGTTCCCCAAGGTTGGCTGCTACTAGTTTTTCCATTCGTCTGTAAAGAATTCGCGTTAGTATTTTGCAGCTGTGGCTTATTAAACTGATAGTTCGGTAATTTTCACATCTGTCAACGCCTGCTTTCTTTGAGATTTGAATTATTACATTCCTCTTGAAGTCTGAGGGAATTTCGCCTGTCTCCTACATTTTTCTCACCAGATGGTAGAATTTTGTTAGTGCTGGCTCTCCCAAGGCTGTCAGTAGTTGTAATGGAATGTTATCTACTCCTGGGGCCTTGTTTCGACGCAGGTCTTTCAGTGCTCTATCAAACTCTTCACGCAAGTACGATATCTCCCATTTCATCTTCATCTACATCCTCTTCCATTTCTATAACACTGCCCTCAAGTACATCACCCTTGTATAGACCCTCTATATACTCCTTCCACATTTCGGCTTTCCCTTCTTTGCTTCGAACTGGTTTCCATCTGAGGCAGTATCTATCTTACCCCTAGTGAGATAAGCCTCTACATTCGTACATTTGTCATCTAGCCATGCCTGCTTAGCCATTTTGCACTTCATGTCGATCTAATTTTTGAGACGTTTGTATTCCTTTTTACCTGCTTCATTTACTGCGTTTTTATAATTTCTCCCTTCGTCAATTAAATTCAGTATCTCTTCTGTTACCCAAGGATTTCTACTAGCCCTCGTCTTTTTACCTACTTGATCCTCTGCTGCCTTCACTACTTCATCCCTCAAAGCTACCCATTCTTCTTCTACTGCACTTCTTTCCCCCATTCCTGTAAATTGTTCCCTTATGCTCTCCCTGAAACTCTGTACAACCTCTTGTTTAGTCAGTTTATGCAGGTTCCATCACCTTATATTCCCACCTTTTTGCAGTTTCTTCAGTTTTAATCTGCAGTTTATAACCAATAGATTGTGGTCAGAGTCCACATCTGCCCCTGAAAATGTCTTACAATTTAAAACCAGGTTCCTAAATCTCTGTCTTACCATTATATAATCTATCTGAAACCTGTCAGTATCTCCAGGCTTCTTCCAGGTATACAACCTTCTTTTATGATTCTTGAACCAAGTGTTAGCTATTATTAAGTTGTGCTCTGTGCAAAATTCCACCAGGCGGCTTCCTCTTTCATTTCTTACCCCCAATCCATATTCACCTACTACGTTTCCTTCTCTTCCTTTTCCTGCGATCAAATTCCAGTCACCCATGAGTATTAAATTTTCGCCTCTCTTCACTATCTGAATAATTTCTTTTATCTCACCACTCATTTCTTCAATTTCTTTGTCATCTGCAGAGCTAGTAGGCATATAGACTTGTACTACTGTCGGTGGCGTGGGCTTCGTGTCTATCTTGGCCGCAACAATGCGTTCGCTGTGCTGTTTGTAGTAGCTTACCCGCATTCCTATTGCTTTATTCATTATTAAACCTACTTCTGCATTCCCCTTATATGATTTTGTATTTATAACCCTGTATTCACCTGACCAAAAGTCTTTTTCCTCCTGCCACCGAACTTCACTAATTCCCACTATATCCAACTTTAACCTATCAATTTCCCTTTTTAAATTTTCTAACCCACCTGCCCGATTAAGGGATCTGACATTCCACGCTCCGATCCGTAGAACGCCAGTTTTCTTTCTCCTGATAACGACGTTCTCCTGATTAGTCCCCGCCCGGAGATCCGAATGGGGGACTATTTTACCTCCGGAATATTTTACCCAAGAGGACGACATCATCATTTAACCATACAGTAAAGCTGCATTCCCTCGGGAAAAATCACGGGCGTAGTTTCCCCTTGCTTTCAGCCGTTCGCAGTACCAGCACAGCAATGCCGTTTTGGTTAATGTTACAAGGCCAGATCAGTCAATCATCCAGACTGTTGCCCCTGCAACTACTGAAAAGGCTGCTGCCCCTCTACAGGAACCATACGTTTGTCTGGCCTCTCAACAGATACCCCTCCGTTGTGGTTGCACCTATGGTACGGCTATCTGTATCGCTGAGGCACACAAGCCTCCCCACCAACGGCAAGGTCTATGGTTCATGGGTGGGGGGGGGGGGGGGGGGGGGATTTACCACATAACCTGTTTCAATTGTAAAAATTTCGTTCCATTCGGACTTGATTTCCATAATCAACACCAATATGAGACATGACCGCCAAACCCACGAATAAAGTTTAGTATTCATTGTGGCACAGAACCATACAAGGTCTTAATGACATCTTTGCGAATATCCTGCAGTTCCTGAAATGCATACCATGTTAGTTCAGAGAGATGGGTGGCTGTAGGTTGACATGAAAGTACAGGTGTATGGGTGACAGATCAGGGAACTTCGCAGCTAAGCCACGGCTTCAAATGTCCATCATAGCATTTGTTATGTAAAACGACGTGTACGGTTTTGCATCGTCCTCCTGGAGTTTGCCACATGTTATCCTGGTTAGGAAACTATGAAAACAGAACTCACGGCCCACAGAATATTCTATTGAGCATGCAGGTTCCCTTCAATAAATAGCAAATATGTTCTTGCGATATCCAGAAGCTCCCAACACAGTGGTTCCAGGTGTCGGTGAATGCTCAGAGAAATGCGGCAGTGAAAATAATTCATCTGTTCTCTTCCTATAAGTCAGTACTGCGTCGATATGGGGAGCCGATAACCCCTGCCCCCTTCCCCACACAAAGAGGGTCAGACCTCCGCTAGCTACTGGCCAGCTGACTTCAAGCCCTGCTTTGCTGGCGCATGCACTGGGCGCCTGGCACGCTCCCCTGTTGAGTGATCTGATCTACCAGACCGGCGTCAGAGCCGCACGGTGAATCTTGCACAGGCAGCCAACTTCGCCATGAATGACGGCATACGAGTGGCTGAAGCGTGCAGCGGGGAGGTGTCCCCCATGCCTTGTCGGCAGACGGTGCTGTGAACGGGCTGCAATTCATTACTCTTGAGCAGGAGTCTGGCTTCTCCTGGAGTGAGATGGGACGTTCCAACGCGGTATGCCACCGAGTCCAGAGAAGTTGGTAACGCAATTGAAACTCGGACTTGCGGCTGCTGCTGGCGTCTCTATGTCACCTCCTCGTCTCACAAAGCCCCTTCGTCTTGGTCGACTGTTGGTGTTTGAATGAATCTGCTACAGAAGGGACAACAATTTATTCCAGCTGTACCTGTTGTACCACTGCGACTTTCTTGTCACGTACTTGGCTACACTACTGAAACCCTTGCCTGTGCCACGCATTACGGCTATGCTACCAGGTTACACTAAGTGAGCTTAGCCAGTCTCCTCAATAAGTCCTGGTCTTTGTTGCTTTAGCCCAAAAGGCGACACGCCGTGCTCTGGCGGCTAATGCAAAATTCCATTGCACCTTCTCAATGATGGTGCCCCTAAAATGTTAGCGGCGCTACCCTACGATCTCCCAGCAGTTCTTTAATGGCAACATCGTCTTTGACTTGACCGCCACAAACGGAGGAAGGTTTATTCGTTGAACGCCACAGAATTCTACTTACTCAGTCTGCCAGTTAATTCTTGCTTTTCACCATGCACGCCCCTTCTGTAATATCTTCTGGGAGAGAACGGGGTATCTCTTCCCCACGGATCGTGGTAACATTCCGCCAGCAAACTCTACCCGTGTTTCACCTGTTGTTGCCCATTTGTTAGAACCAGGCGAACAACGTTTGTTCTGGAAGACCCGTGTCAACACTTACGGTCCTGAGACCATTTCGTCAGCCTTCTTCCTGTAGTGACTTTACTACAGCCAGCTGTGTATGAGATCTGTTACTTTTTCCCACATTTGTCATGCAATAATTGAGCCTGACTGAAAAGTCTGAAAGACAGGAATACTCCCCTGGGCATACTGTTTTGCGATACCCACCTGGGACATTCTAGTAACGTGAAACACACACAAAAGGCATCCCACACAACTTTTGATGTCTAGAAATGGTGTTTTCATTAACTGAAAAGAATGAAATATTAATCAACATATGTCGCTGGCGTGAAAATAGTAAAGTACGTTTACTAGCCTTTGGTCCATGTGTTGATGTTGTGGCAGCATCCATTTACGTCTGTCTGTATCAGCGATGATATACAGTAAAGCTGTATGGTTCGTCGTTGGAGCATGTAATGCAATGATCAGAGGTCTTATCTCTCTCTCTGTCATATCGCAAAATACTGACACTAAATTTAGACACTATCCAACTAAATCAAAATTGTGTATCTAAAATTCTAAATTATTGCCATAGATTCTTATAAATAGAATTGGAACTATAAAAACACCACAACATATATTTTTAATTTAAACTAAAATTATGATTACAATTTAAAACATGGTGGTGGTTCTTTCTATGTTATGTATTTTGGTTCTTATATGTTATGAAAAGTAGTAGTTAGTGTTATTCTACCTGCATCACAAATGAAAAATAATTTACGTCATTGACTCAGTCTTGGTACTTCTCGGAGTTAATTTCCTTGACACGCTGTTTTTATACTAAAAGACACTATTAGCACACTATTCTGCAGATAAACGTCTGTGTAGACTATGGTCTATTTTCTTGTAGAGGATATTATTCGCTATTTCCGTTAAGCTGGGATATGAGTAATTATGTAAAGTCATCACTGTCGTTAAGTTTGATTCAATAATGGAAAAGCTGATTACTTTTATTGCTAAACGCTAATCAAGAGAAAGCGCCTACATTCACGTTAATTTTGTTATTTGTCAATATTAGCAAATATTAAAATATTTATTACGACTTTGGCCGTCATCATTTAGAACAATGGCGCTGACGTCTGCACTAATGTTACCGTATAAAATTTGCATAACTTATTTAAGTGATTTACTTCATCAATATAAGAGTTGTTACAGTAAAATATTAGCGACACTTTGAAGTAATATTTGATTATATTTAGTCTAAATATTATACGAAACTTACACGTTTTCGTGCCTCGTCACAAAAATGGCTTCTTACACTGCCAAGAAAAAAAAGGGAAGTGTGTGTGATCCTTTTCCAACAGGAAGAGATTGCAATAACATTCGCAGATCACGTAAGTTGATTACATAGTCTTTGATTTTTCTGCGATAATATTATTTCGTGTTGACATCAGTTTTGGTATATTTGCGAATTTATTCAATTTGTTTGTCGTCACGTTATGTGGCGTCCCGCCAAAACAGTCATTATTTTTATTTATATGATTTATTCTGAAAGCGTCTGACCAGAAGTAATCATCTGTACGAGACGCTTTCGTTGTAAAAGATCGATTAGATTTTACGATCGCTGAACTGCGACTTTATAGATCTTTGTTGTTGATTAATGTGTAACAAACAGTGCGCATTCGGTCAATTATGATGTAGCGAGAGGAAAATTGGCATGAGCTGACAATGGTTCAAATGGCTCTGAGCACTATGGGACTTAGCATCTGAGGTCATCTGTCCCGTGGACTTACAACTACTTTATCCTAACGACATGCCCGAGGCAGGAATCGAACCTTCGACCGTAGCAGCAGCGCGGTGCCGGACTGAAGCGCCTAGAACCGCTCGACCACAGCGGTCGGCTGCTGGACAATGATTCAATCTGGTTTTTGCTACTAAAGATTTGTCAAAGACTGTATCGCAATGGAGTTTTAATTTGTGGAGTCTTTTGGAAATGTAAGCGAAACGAAGAAAATAAAACATATGACGAAGAAACGGTATTCAGACTGTACACTATAAGACAAAAGAAAAAAACGACCACCACAACTGAATTACTAAAATGGGACGAAAATTCATACATGTAACGTACATTTACAGACAGCCAAATGACTAAAGTTTCAGAAAGATTGACTGGTTTATTCAAGAGGAAGTGTTTTACAAATGGAGCAAGTCAAAAACGAAGTGGTCCACCTCTGGCACTTATACATTCGTCTTGGCATTTCTTCAGTTGCTGGATGTCATCCTGAGATATATCGTGCAAAATTTTGTCCAGTTGGCCCGTTAGAACGTCAAAATGCAGAGCTGGTTGGAGGGCGCTGCTCACGATGCCCCGAACGTTCTCAGTTGGGGAGAGGTCCGGCGGCCTTGTTGGCCGAGGTGGCGTTTGGCAAGCACGAAGACAAGCTCTCGCCGTGTGTGGGTGGGGATCATCTCACCGAAGTGCGGTGTGTCGGGCGACGATTAGGTTGGCGTCCTACCGCCGTCCGGGGCGTCTCCAGCCACGTCTTCGGCCTGAAGTACAACTGTTTCCAGTGATGAGCCCCGATGACCAGCGAGGAATGACTAGCGAGGACCTTTCCCGAGACCCCCCTGGAAAACAGTGGCGTACCAACGTGACTGTCACCCGCCATACGGCCCGACATCCAGGAGTAGATGTCTGTGGTACCATTTCTTTTCAGTACAGAGGTACACAGACTGTATTCTACGCCCTTTTTCCTTGCCCTTCATGACAAGCCATCCAGGGCTTACATTTCAGCAAGATAACGCGCGCCCGTACGTGGCTAGAGTCTCTTCTGCTGGTCGTTTTGCTTCCAAACCCTTGCCAGCAAGGTCGTACGATCTCTTCGCAACTGAGAAAGTTTGGAGCGTTATGGTCAGGGCCCTCTAATTAACTCGGCATTTACATCGAACACGGCAGTTGGACGGAATTCGTGACGGTATCCCTCAGGTGGACGTATATGAACTATACCAATCGAATAACTGTTTGCATTAGGGTCAAAGCTGGACTACTGCGTTACTGACTTGCTCGTCTGGTCCCGGTGCGTATCCACTACTAAGCAACTTTAGTTGCTTTTCCATTCCTAATACCTGCCAATCGGATGTTCGTACGATGGTTGAAAGGAGGAACTGTGCTACTGTCTTCCACGGTGAATTCAGCAGAGATGATTTCGAATCATTTACTGGTGTTGTGTAACACCAGAATCTCTTAGGGTCTTTAATCAGATCTGTTGACAAAATTTTACTTTCAAGGTCATTGGAGACTACTCCAGTTGCTCTCTTTACACACAACCATCGTACGAACATCCGATTGGCAGGTATTAGGTATGGAAAAGCAACTAAAGTTGTTTAGTAGTGGATACGCACCTGGATCAGACGAGCAAGTTAGTAACGCAATAGTCCAGCTCTGACCCTAATGCAAGCAGTTGTTCAATTGGTATAGTTCATATACGTCCACCTGAGCGATACCGTCACGAATTCTGTCCAACACGTTGAATACGCCCAAAAACATCGTTTCTGTGAAAGTTTTTCTCCTGAATCAGTCATCCAAATTTTTTTAAATTGTAAACATTATTTTGTTTGTGCATTAACATTACATATATAGATTTCAGTTCCTTTCGGGTAATTCCTTTGTGATGTGTAGCTTTTTGTGTGTGTCTTAGAGTCTATTGTTAAACCTGAGCATACCCACTACAATCCAGTTTTTTTCCCAATGATCCATAATACGTAGGGAGAAAGTTAGTTATCAAAAGATACCCCCTTAATATTTAGCTACATGTACTTAGGGATGTAAGCTAAAAAATATACATGTATTGGGAAATTTTTGTCGGTTATTTATTCGATGTTATAGAGGAGGGTGTTTCAGATATTAAGAAAACCATGCAGGCAACGTCTGGTACCGCTAACAAGGTGTAGAGCGGAAACGCGACAATGAACCGAGATGGGCGCCCCTTTGGCCGTATCCGGCTCGTGGACACCACGGAGTATATTCTGAAGACTGCACAGTACGGCAGCAGCAGCAGCGGAAGCGGCGTTAGTCCGACAGAGCGGCGGCGTATCTGCGGCGCTCCCTCTAGAGGAAGCGGTCGGCGCCTCTTAATTGCGTTCAGCGCGGGCCGGACACACGGCGGGGGCGGCGTCCGCCGTCCCGGAGGCGCGCATAACGACGCCGTCGACGCCGCGTGTGTGCCGCCATTAGGGCGCGTGCCTCGCCGGCAAACGAGCCGCGGCCCGTCTGCAAACAGCCGCGCCGCCCAGCGCCGCCAGCGCCTAAATTGAGTCACGTTTGTCGTCGCAACAAGGCGAGGAATTCGGCGTCGCGTGTGCGGCGCAGCCGAGGAATTCTAAGCAAGCCCGGCGCGACAATACCGGGCCCCGCTCTGTACAAATATTTCTAAATATTTGACGATTTTCTCCAAACAAACGCGACAAGAAGGGGCGCCCTGTTTCTTCTATTTTCTCGTCTCCACTACGTCCCTCCCCATCCTCTGCTTCTTTTTGTGTGTATTTGTGTGTGACTTACATGTGTGGGAGTGGAAAATGCAGCGGGTACGAACGTACGGTTGGAGAGAACGCATTTGCATTTCGCCCGTGAGCCGGTATAACATGAAACAGAATTCGCAGCGCCAGGCGGGCTCACGTACCTACAGCAAGTAAGGATCCCTTTGCTGAGGTTGTGACGTGCGGAGAGTGCAAGGTGCTGTTACTGTACCTTACAAATTTCTAGGATCGGTTAGCTAAATGCACTGAAACCCAGCGCTGTCTCATATCGGATGCATACCAGACACGTAATACAACTAGGATAGGTTAGGTAAATACACTGGAACCGAGCGCTGTCTCATACCCGATGAACACCAGACATGTAACACAGCTATTCTTCCATGTACAATCGGGAAGTCAGATAGAGAATATTATAGATACAAGTGGTGTCTGTTCTGTCGGACATGCCTAGAATTCTTTTGGGCGCACCGGTTGTTTGATGAGAAAGAGTCCGGATAGACAACCAAAGTCCTAACTCCTACGGGGATCATAAACTGCGAGTAGCAGTTAGTGGGTGGGAGTTGCGGTGCGGCGAGCGGCAACTTGGGAATTTGAGTTCGACGGAAAGGGCGTCCGGACAGCCGAGACGGCTGAGCAGTTGATAAGCCCTGCTACTCTAATTTTTGGATTTTTCAAACTATGATCCACAACGGTATTCGCCGTTATTTTCAAAATGAATTTCCCCACAACTGCGGGCGGTTTCACGGAAAAAAGACTAGAGAAAAAAAATTCAAAAGAGAAGGAAGGGACAATATGAGCACGGGGAAAAAAGTTCTTCTCCCTTAGCCTCACCTCCTTTTCGTCTCTTCCTTTCTTAGTTCAGCTAGAGCTACTGGGATAGGCATAGTTAGGGGCCAACGCCTGAAGTGGTGCAGATATTACTACTATTCAGGGTCAAATTGGTGGTGGCAAAGATAAGTAGATCCCTTATTAGTGTAGGTTAGTTTATGACCAAGAAAGAGAGGGAGATAAAAGACGTGGATAAGTGCAGTAGGGGGAAAACCACGCAAAGGTTGAAAAAACTGGCGGTTAAGATAACGGTTTTGGAAAACGGGAGCACCCTTCTTCGAGCTCCAGTCCCGCACAAATTTTCAAGTCCGCCGTTGCATTGTCTGCCTGGAAGGCATTATTTCCTTCCTCGCCATCCACCATTCCATTTTTTCTAATCCCTTTAATCTCAGTTACTCATAGAAAGAGAGAAGTAAGACCCAAGTTCTAAGTCCAACCACATAACTGATACAATTGATCAATTACAAGCTGTGTGGCTTGAAAGGAAGTGAGTGCATCAAAAATACACATTTCTGGACACTGAAATAATAACTACACGAAGACGGAATGTCTTAAACTTCGAATTGACATAAAGCGTACTACGTGCTTTTATACTAGATCAGGAAGAACTGCACCATTGACTGAATCGGACCTGTCATGTGTTTCACAAATGTGCCGCAAGAGAGCGGCTCTCGCTACATCAATAGTAGAGAGCGATAATACAGTTCTAGCCGGCCGGAGTGGCCGAGCGGTTCTAGGCGCTACAGTCTGGAACCGCGCGACCGCTACGGTCGCTGATTCGAATCTTGCCTCGGGCATGGATGTGTGTGACGTCCTTAGGTTAGTTAGGTTTAAATAGTTCTAAGTGCTATGAGACTGATCTCAGAATTTAAGTTCCATAGTGCTCAGAGCCATTTGAACTATTTTTTGAATACAGTTCTATTATTGGGTAAACCTTTCTTTTCCCACCTTGTGTAACAGTGTTTCATAGAGAAGATAAATGTCACGTTCCTGCCAAAGTCTTTTCTCTTCTAACTTCTCTTGCACACTTTGTGGTTCTTTTGTGGATACAGTAGCGAGGAACAGATACGCTTCGTGGACAGAGAATTTAGATCTTAACTTATTCTAATATTATTTATTATGCCAATAATTAAAATTAGTACATAAATATCAATATACAACTTTGTTTGCTGTAGTTGTAGAATCAGTTGTGCGGTCGCATGTTGGTTGATATCACAAGTTCAAGAGTGATGCGGTTCAGTTAATCTGTGTTCTCCTTTGAACTACTCCTCAAATTTATTTTCATCGTGTACCCAGATTCAGAATAGTGACGTTGTCGGATAGGACCATCATTTCTGAACAGGACATCTTACAGACATTAGTATAGACATACGTATTTTACATGACAGTTACGCCATTTAAGACAACTCCTCTTTCGGCTGAGATGTTGAGTTTCGCTTGAACCCTAAGATACTTTTGGGTCGTTTGTACTTTTCCGAGTGAGGTTGGCAAAAGTGCATATGCAAGAGCTTTAAACATGGCTGCGTTGCCAGTGACCGTTACAAGGGCTGCAACTGAATTTTTCATGGGCAAGACTTGCTTTCCGAAGGAATATGGTTTGAATAAACGACCGACATTTATTTGCTTATTTTACTGATTTGTCTCCTGAAACAAATCAGAACTAATTGTATTTGCTCTAATACACTAGGTCATAGAACGAATCAACACATACGAGATTCAATGAACACTAAGTATAATGTACTGAATACATTTAGTAATTCGCTATAGCGTAAAGTCGTAAACAGATGTTTAGTAAAGGGTAAAAATGGCGTGCCACACAGGTTGTTTAAAAAGTAGTCTATGTCTTTAAATGTGATAGTGTGAAGCAAAATAAGAAAAAAATTCCAGTAAATTTGGCCTCTAAAATTTCTACCTGAAGAACCATGAGCACTTGTTCATATTCGGTACTCTGACACACATGACTTCTAATGAGCAAGTGCTAATAGCTCTTAAGGTATGCTTTTTATGACCCGCGTTTACTGGAAAATTTTTCTTTTTTTCATTCATACTACCACTTCTCTGAATATGGAATACTTCTTTAACACCCCATATATTTATTTGGTTGTTTGGCCTAACCAGACAGGAATATTCCGGACCTGTCCCATAGCACACACCATGCCGTTTTTAGTATAAATAGTATAGATGTACTTCATTTTACGTGGCAGTTTCATCTACATCTGCAGCTGCATGTGTACTATGTCAATCACCCTACGGTGTGTGGTGTCACAATCATATACCCCTTCCTTTTCCATTCGCCATTTCTGTGTGGGAAAAACGGCCTCTACGTGAGCGCTGATGTCTCTGAAAAAATATCTGACCGTCAAGAACCTCATCCAGCCCAAAGTCGGTTCATTAATTTTGGAAGCAGGTTACTTACTTGGACAGCTAGTCACATTTTCACAGCACTTGGAACCCTGAGATAGTGACACTCAGCAAAGAGATAGCAACCGTAGAACTCGTATAAACGGTACTCATAATATTTATCTTTTATTCTTGTTCTTTGTTGTAGGTTGTAGACTCGTAGTCCAATTTGAAATGCAAGTTTCTATACTGGTCTAGAGGATGCTCGGCTTCATTTTCTTACAAAATATGAACACTGATGGACTTCCTATTGCTGAATAGATATATTTTCAGTACCGTCACCTCACAATACAAATTAACAAGAACCACCAAGCTAACAGATCACACTTAACTTGTACTACATCCTCGCACTTCACACTCGTACTACGAACTCTTCAAAGACAAGGATTTACCTGTAATGACATGCAGAAAAGAAAATACCATCGTATACAGCTCTAATTGTGCAAAATCATCTTTTAAACACACATTTCAAAAATGCAGTACAAATAATTGTTTATCATTGCTTATCTTTTTAAGAAGTCCATAATCATCATCGTAATTACGTTAAGCGTTCACATCTGTTGGCGTTTATACATTTTCGTACTTCATTCAAATGAGGACAAGAGCAAAATTTCGCTTTACAAAGTTCTTTTCTCACAAGTTTTCAAAACACTTACGAAGTCTGACCTTTTACCTGTTCTATAGTTCTCAAATTGTTGCCAGGCGTCGCGTAGCATACGTGGGTAAGCAAAAGATGGTATACATAACAAAAATATCTACTTGTAACTCTGTCCTTTGACATAAAGCTACATTCATTGATTTTATCATGGTGGCACGACAGTAGAATCTGTATTTTATTAGAATGTCTAAGCAGTTTATCAAACCTAAAAATACTGTGATCAACAAATGTCTGTAAGTAACAACTACACAAAAAATTTTCTTTATTCTCCTTTGTATACCAACATTTGCAAATCTGTCTCCAATTAGTGAAATATTATTGACTGGTAATTCAGTATGACCAAAGGTAAATATCTTAGTCCACATAGAGTAATTTGAAGTGCTTTAATGAAATATAGCAAGATACTTTCGATCACAGAACAAAATTAATGTTCTTAGTTAACAACAGGAGAAAGAAAACTGGCGTTCTACGGATCGGAGCGTGGAATGTCAGATCCCTTAATCGGGCAGGTAGGTTAGAAAATTTGAAAAGGGAAATGGGTAGGTTAAAGTTAGATATAGTGGGAATTAGTGAAGTTCGGTGGCAGGAGGTTCAAAAATGGTTCAAATGGCTCTGAGCACTATGGGACTTAACATCTATGGTCATCAGTCCCCTAGAACTTAGAACTACTTAAGCCTAACTAACCTAAGGACAGCACACAACACCCAGCCATCACGAGGCAGAGAAAATCCCTGACCCCACCGGGAATCGAACCCGGGAACCCGGGCGTGGGAAGCGAGAACGCTACCGCACGACCACGAGATGCGGGCGGTGGCATGAGGAACAAGACGTTTGGTCAGGTGATTACAGGGTTATAAATACAAAATCAAATAGGGGTAATGCAGGAGTAGGTTTAATAATGAATAAAAAAAATAGGAGTGCGGGTTAGCTACTACAAACAGCATAATGAACGCATTATTGTGGCCAAGATAGGAACAAAGCCCATGCCTACTACAGTAGTACAAGTTTATATGCCAACTAGCTCTGCAAATGATGAAGAAGTAGATGTAATGTATGACGAGATAAAAGAAATTATTCAGGTAGTGAAGGGAGACGAAAATTTAATAGTCATGGGTGACTGGAATTCGTCAGTAGGAAAAGGGTGAGAAGGAAACATAGTAGGTGAATATGGATTGGGGGTAAGAAATGAAAGAGGAAGCCGCCTTGTAGAATTTTTCACAGAGCATAACTTAATCATAGCTAACACTTGGTTCAAGAATCATAAAAGAAGGTTGTATACCTGGAAGAATCCTGAAGATACTAAAAGGTATCAGATAGATTATATAATGGTAAGACAGAGATTTAGGAACCAGGTTTTAAATTGTAAGAAATTTCCAGGGGCAGATGTGGATTCTGACCACAATCTATTGGTTATGAACTGCAGATTGAAACTGAAGAAACTGCAAAAAGGTGGGAATATAAGGTGATGGAACCTGCATAAACTGACTAAGCAAGTGGTTGTACAGAGTTTCAGGGAGAGCATAAGGGAACAATTTACAGGAATGGGGGAAAGAAGTACAGTAGAAGAAGAATGGGTAGCTCTGAGAGATGAAGTAGTGAAGGCAGCAGACGATCAAGTAGGTAAAAAGACGAGGAATAATAGAAATCCATGGATAACAGAAGAAATATTGAATTTAACTGATGAAAGGAGAAAATATAAAAATGCAGTAAATGAAGCAGGCAAAAAGGAATAGAAACGTCTCAAAAATGATATCGACAGGAAGTGCAAAATGGCTAAGGAGGGATGGCTAGAGGACAAATGTAAGGATGTAGAGGCTTGTCTCACTAGGGGTAAGAGAATATTAAAGAGACCTTTGGAGAGAAGGGAACCACTTGTATGAGTACCAAGAGCTCAGATGGCAACCCAGTTCTAAGCAGAGAAGGGAAGGCAGAAAGGTGGAAAGAGTATATAGAGGGTTTATACAAGGGCGATGTACTTGAGGACAATATTATGGAAATGGAAGAGGATGTAGATGTAGACGAAATGGGAGATAAGATACTGTGTGAAGAGTTTGACAGCGCATTGAAAGACCTGAGTCGAAACAAGGCCCCGGGAGTAGACAACATTCCATTAGAACTACTAATGGCCTTGGGAGAGCCAGCCATGACAAAATTCTACCATGTGGTGAGCAAGATGTATGAGACAGGCGAAATACCCTCAGACTTCAAGAAGAATATAATAATTCCAGTCCAAAAGAAAGCAGGTGTTGACAGATGTGAAAATTACCGAACTATCAGTCTGATAAGTCACAGCTGCAAAATACTAACGCGAATTATTTACAGACGAATGGAAAAACTGGTAGAAGCGGACCTCGGGGAAGATCAGTTTGGATTCCGTAGAAATGTTGGAACACGTGAGGCAATACTAACCTTACGACTTACCTTAGAAGAAAGATTAAGAAAAGGCAAACCTACGTTTCTAGCATTTGTAGACTAAGAGAATGCGTTTGACAATATTAACTGGAATACTTTCATTCAAATTCTGAAGGTGGCAGGCGTAAAATACAGGGAGCGAAAGGCTATTTACAATTTGTACAGAAACCAGATGGCAGTTATAATAGTCGAGGGGCACGAAAGGGAAGCAGTGGTTGGGAAAGGAGTGAGACAGGGTTGTAGCCTGTCCCCGATGTTATTCAATCTGTATACTGAGCAAGCAGTAAAGAAAACAAAAGAAAAATTCGGAGTAGGTATTAAAATTCATGGAGAAGAAGTAAAAACTTTGAGGTTCGCCGATGACATTGTGATTCTGTCAGAGACAGCAAAGGACTTGGAAGAGGAGTTGAACGGAATGGGCAGTGTCCTGAAAGGAGGATATAAGATGAACATCAACAAAAGCAAAACTAGGATAATGGAATGTAGTCAAATTAAGTCGGGTGATGCTGAGGGAATTAGATTAGGAAATGAGTCACTAAAAGTAGTAAAGGAGTTTTGCTATTTAGGGAGTAAAATAACTGATGATGGTCGAAGTAGAGAGGATATAAAGTGTAGACTGGCAATGGCAAGGATAGCGTTTCTTAAGAAGAGCAATTTGTTAACATCGAGTATAGATTTAAGTGTCAGGAAGTCGTTTCTGAAAGTATTTGTATGGAGTGTAGCCATGTATGGAAGTGAAACATGGACAATAACTAGTTTGGACAAGAAGAGAATAGAAGCTTTCGAAATGTGGTGCTACAGAAGAATGCTGAAGATAAGGTGGGTAGATCACGTAACTAATGAGGAGGTATTGAATAGGATTGGGGAGACGAGAAGTTTGTGGAACAACTTGACTAGAAGAAGGGATCGGTTGGTAGGACATGTTTTGTTGCATCAAAGGATCACAAATTTATCATTGGAGGGCAGCGTGGAGGGTAAAAATCGTAGAGGGAGACCGAGAGATGAATACGCTAAGCAGATTCAGATGGGTGTAGGTTGCAGTAGGTACTGGGAGATGAAGAAGCTTGCACAGGATAGAGTAGCATGGAGAGCTCCATCAAACCAGTCTCAGGACTGAAGACCACAACAACAGTTAACAACTTACTCCTTTTGAGTGGAACACAAATGAGATGCTTTTGCAACAACATTTTACAATGTCTTTTACATTTTTCACTTTTATCTTCATGTCCTTGATACTATCTTACATCATCACCGGGTATGTCACTTTGGAAAATAGTGTTCATCAGATTTTAAGCCAATTTATACCACATGATAGTCCATCAGTTTTACCGCTCTTTTAGTCCTTCAGTTTCTGATTGCTACAGTCATTTTACATTCATTAGTGTTCATTTCGCGTAATGGATTATACAATAACATACGAAAAATTGGCTCTCAGGTCTTCCAAAATAAGTTACAGGGAGAGACAACTAGCTCATTCTTACATGTGCTTTGTTTTGCTGCTGAATAGACGTGTTTTCAGTCATTTCAGTTCATAAAACAAATCAACATCAACCACCATGGTAACACAACACGTATAACTAGTACTCCGTCGTCGTGCTACGAACTGCCCAAAGACAAAAATGTACCTCTAACAACATGTATCAAAAGAAAATACTACCATATGTTGATCCATTTGTGTAAAATCATCTTGTACAAGCAATTGTTTATCACTGCTTATCATTTAAGGAGTCCATAATCATCATCGTTATTACATTAAGTGTTTGTATGTGTCAAACAATTGATTCATACATTTTCGTATAGCTATAAGGTAGTGGATTTCTAGGTTCTGAGATTCGGGTTTGGGAATCGTTGCTTTCGTATGATCCAAAATCGGTCGGTCCATTTATCTCACCATAACCAGTTTTATTACAACTTGTTGTGGCCATTTAGACAGCGGGAGTAAGTTTTACTTTGCTCAACTGTTCACTGAATATAGACTCTGGAAACTGAACAAAGAAATTCTCCCTGAAGAAAAATGCCTCTGTTGAATCTTGTTTACCACTGTAGTTTGTTGAGCAGCTTTGTAACTCTCTAGCGCTTAGTAGACGGACGTGAGTGAAATACACGGCGTTTGATTGGATATTCTCTATTTACTCTGTTAATCCGACGGAGAATATTGCGCAATAGAGAGGAATCTGTCGAACAAGTGACTTAAAAGGCTCCTCTTTCAGGGTTTATTGCATAGTCTTAAACAAGAAACATTAGGAAAGCTTAATTATATTTTGCTAAGATTCTTCCGTATATGCTCAGCCTCGCATCTGCTTTCAGTACTGCTACCTTTTCTTCCACTTAACATCGCTTCTGACGGTTGGTCGCAGCTGTATTACGATTGCTACTGTTACTGGCAATTTCTAATCTTGACGTAATAGAACAGTAATGGCTGTTTTTTCATCCCGTTACGAAATTTGTGTTGAACTCTGTCTAAGAGAAAATCCTGAATACGGTCACAAATTTGGTCTGATACTCTTTCAGCTCGTATTTGTATAATCAAACGACATTCCGAGAAACAGTCTAAGGCATTCTATAAACCCAGAAAAACGGCATGATCTTCTGTGGCTCAGTGAGTGAAGATTAACCAGCTCCTGAAGTGGAATAAAATCGATTCGGTCCTCAGGGCTCCAGCAAAACTTCTACAACTCATGAGGCCTTTGAAGACTGTGTAGGTCTCAGAACGTCAGAAATAAATGAAATGCAGTATAGATGTGGACAGTTTTACGTCGGAGAGCCGTGTGTACTATGGAACAGCACTGTGTAGAACACGGGAGATGATAATATTCTTCTTGGGTGTGCAGCCGGATCATAACATCATCTTCACACAATGTTTCAGCGCTCTAGCTGGCCGTCATCTTCAGGTGAGAGTGGTGGTACACGATCTCGCCGGAACTGATTTCTCAGCGCAAGCTGCGGCCCCTGTATAGGCTGCAGAAGGCCCACAACGCGTGCACGAGACGGTGCCGTGACTGCCCACAAGCGCAGGTAAACATACAGCGCCCCATTGGTGGAAACAGACGAAATCGAGATATCACTATCAAAAATTAAACATTATTCCGACGATCGAAACACAGACCGTTGTTGTTTAATGTCTGATAACACGGCGTTCCAAGTCTTACTTAAAAGGTAACCCTTGTCTCTATGAATATGATTATCAGATAATCGAATCTCTATGGCTTCTTTTAAGACACAGTCCCAATAGCGAGATGCAGGGGCTACCATTTCTGTCTCGTCATACAGCATTATACGTACCTCGGTGAGACAGTGCTACACCACTGGAGATTTATCAGGCTGAAACAACCATGTGTACCGCTGGTGCTCAACACATCAGTCCTGAATGGTCAGGATTGTCTGACCAATATTAACCTTCTTACAGTGGCAGGGGATCTTGTACAAACCGGGCTTCCTCAGACCAAACTCACCCTGAGCTGAGCCAAGAAGGGCTCTAATCTTGGCTGGCGGACGAAAAATACTTTTGATATGATATCTTTTTAGAATTCTCCCTATTTTCGAGGGAATGCTCCCAGCAAAAGGCAGAAACGCCATTAATATGCAGGTATCTTCTGGTGTTTCAGGCGAACTGGAAAGCACGTCGGATTTGTTTAGCTGTATAGCCATTCGGCTTGAACACAACCTGGAGATGGTCCACTTCTTGTGTCAAGCTTTGTTCGTCTGAAATGCCATAAGCTCTTCTCGCCAACGTCCACAGGACCCCCGTACGTTGCAACGATGGATGACAGCTAGAAGCACGTAGGTAACGGTCCGTGTGCGTAGGCTTTCGATAAACACTGTGTCCCAGTGTCTGTCTCTTCGAGGGACATATAATTCTGTATGACGAGACAAAAATGGTTGCCCCTGCATCTCGCTATTGGGACTGTGTTTTAAAAGAATCCATAGAGATTCGATTATTTGATAATCATATTAATAGAGACAAGGGTTACCTTTAAAGTAAGACTTGGAACGCCGTGTTATCAGACATTAAACAACAACGGTCTGTGTTTCGATCGTCGGAATAATGTTTAATTTTTGACAGCGATATCTCGATTTCGTCTGTTTCCACCACTGTGGCTCTGTATGATTACTTTCGCTAGAGGGCAGTCACGGCACATTCTCGCACACGCGTTGTGGGCCTTCTGCGGCCTACATATGGGCCGCCGTTTGCGCTGAGAAGTCAGTTCCGGCGAGGTCGTGTACCAGCGCTCTCACCTGGAGATGGCGGCCAGTTGGAGCGCTGAAATATTGTGTCAAGATGACTTTAGGATCCGACTGCACACCCGAGAAAAATATAACTGATTATTACGCCGGGAAAGTCTTCGGAGAACCAACACGGGAGATGTTTTCCCCTTCGGCAGCCTGAGAAATTAGCGGTAGCAGACTGCGCTGTAGAAAACGGACTTCGTATTGCAGTCGAAGAGACATCTGTTGCAACACGAATTAGCAGTCTGGGAAATATCGGCACAATAGAAGCGTTCGATATAAAAATCTGTGACAACACCCTCAATAAAGACAATAAAGATAAAGACAAAAACCTGCGGCTGGAAGCTCGAGAGTATTGTATTAGAACATATCGTCGCTGAAAATTGCATTTGTGTAGTATTTTAAGCTATCCTGTAATATCTTGTACTACACAATTAGTAAATTACATGAGATGCAGTGATTCTATTTCTACCGAACCCGCCATAACCATAGGACATCACTCAGAAAGTGAAAATGTCATACAAGTAGTATCGCTGCTGAGAGGCTAGTTTTACCCAGGCTGACGCTGAAACTGTGGATAGTAGCGTTTTAGTCTAGATTTGAGAAATGGTGAGGCCTTATATACTTTATTTTTGGGTCATACACCGTCTGTCGAAAAATTTCAGAGATCGACATTTTCCTGACTATAAGCGACGTCAGAGCAGTATTCACAGAGACAGCTTGAGCTAACAACTCTAAACAAGGGATGTGGATTCGATCAGTAAGATGTGAACAGGCAGTGTTAAGTAGTTGACGGGTAGCGTTTTGGTGACAAAGTTGTTGTGCGCAAACTGCAAAGGGGCAAGACATTCTCCAGAATAAGTTGAAGAAGAATGAACTATTTACAGAGATTTTCCGGCATATCTTGACTGTAGCAGACTCTTTCAATAAGTCCACGTGGATTTCTCTGTTGGGATATGCAGACGTGAGTAAATAACGATGTGCTTGGTGGTCAATATGGCGATCTTCACAAGTGGTGTACGCGCGGTCCACAAGACGACTATGTCTGTTCTCACGTTCCGATGCATTTCATCGCCAGTCCACTGTCACATCCCGCCACCCCCACCCCCACCCCCCTTTCCCCACCCCACAACTCTGAACATCCCACGATTCGAACAGCAAGTCAAATGGAGATCCACAACGAGGCCATTTCAAAGACTGTCAGGTGCTGGCAACGCTGCCTCACACGAGTACAGCTGCGTCTCCGTTCGCACTGATGACTCAACACCTGACGCTGTTCACGCCAAATGCCCTACCACGCCTACTGACAACACTAAACTCGAAGGACGCTAAAACGTGATTGTTCTACCTGTCAAGGAATTGGAGCTGCAATCATTTGCATTCCTGCCGATGTTGTGCACATGTGCGAAGTTACAGTGGCCTCCACTCACCTCTTCCGATTGCTTCGTATTTATTTCTTATTAACCGTATTTATTTCCTCAGGTTACGAAATAGATAGATTCAAACTGGTAGCAAGCAAAGATTTGTTTATTGGTAGTGTACTGGGGGTACCACACAAGAAGAGCATACGGCGGTACCAGAAGTACTATGGACATCCGTCCGCAGTAGGAACATCGCTGCGCGCAAACCAGTCACGCTGCCCATGAGAATCACGCCCTCTGGCGGGGCAGCGCCACCATAAATAGAGACGCACGCTTAAGTAACCGTGCACGAGCAGAGGTAGTCGTTGCAAGAAGTGTCAGTGTGTGGCTCTATTTACGTATGTATTGTTGGTATTTGTTTGTTTTGTAAAGTTTGAGTTAGTATTATTCTGCCTGCTTCACAACTGGAAAATTATTTACGCCACGGACCCAGTTATGCTACAGTTAGTCTGCCCGACAAGCTGTTTTTATAACAAGACACCACGAACACACACATCCTTCCGCTTACACATAAAGCAATGTAGGGTAGATCATCGCAATTTCTTTGAAGCGGGGATGTCACAAAATTACTTGAATTCACGTTAAGTGAATATGGTACAATGTTTGACAAATTTAAAACTGCTACTGTTTCGAAAGAAGAATTGCTAATCAAGAGAGATCTCCTACATTTACATTCACATTTACTTTTATTATTTGTCAGAATTAGCAAATATTAAAATATTTATTTCAACTCGGGGCCGTTATCATTTAGAGCAATGGCGTTGACCTCTGCACCTACGTTCTCCTATGAAATTTGCATAAATTATTTAAGTCACTCACTTCATGAGTATAGGGTCGCTTACAGTAAAATAAAAAAAATGGCTCTGAGCACTATGGGACTTAACAGCTGTGGTCATAAGTCCCCTAGAACTTAGAACTACTTAAACCTAACTAACCTAAGGACATCACACACATCCATGCCCGAGGCAGGATTCGAACCTGCGACCGTAGCAGTCGCACGGTTCCGGACTGCGCGCCTAGAATCGCGAGACCACAGCGGCCGGCACTTACAGTAAAAGATTAGCTACACTTTTAAGCAATATTTGATTATATTTAGTCTAGATATTACATGAAACTTCCCCTTTTTCGTGGCTCGTCACTAAATGGCTTCTTACACTACCGAGAAACAAAAGGGAAGTATGTGTGATCCTTTTTTAAAAGAAACAGAGAACACAATAACAATCACAAATCATATTAGTTGATCGCATAGTCCTTTTCGATTTTTCTGCGATAATATCTATTTCGTTACGAAGTCAGTTTTGTTATATTTGCGAAATTTTTCAGTATTATTTTTTCACGTTATGTGGCTTACCGCCACATCAGTCCGAGTCTTGCTTGGGATTTCGTACAGAACCTTCGTCCCGTCTTCAACTCGTCGAGTGACAGAGAAACACTGGTGGACAGGTAGACAGCGATTACTCTTCGGTAGGAACAGGACGGTGAGCAGAACTATCGTGTATGGACAGAGACCACCTGCCTAGAGATTTAACTAAGTAGTGTTAGTTGGGAACTGTTCTCCGAATAGCTCATCGAAATAGAGGATTAGTTTTCATCCGACTTCAGTTCAAAGAACATTATTTAGTACGTGTTCATGGACCTGTATTCCACGCAGGACAGATAGGCTAAACCTGCATTATGCTGTAACAAGCGTTACGAAAGTTCAGTAATATATTTTATTATGTACTATTCTATGTTACTATCATTTTGGCTGTGCTACCCTAGAACCCACGCACCCGTCCTACCAGTATACCTGTAGAAGTCTTCTTTCAGCGGTAACACGGTTTATGTTAAAGCGGGCGCCACCATTCCACACAGTTAGTGTAACATAAAAATAACCTTCTGTAAGTAAATTATACCCTCTACTGTTTCCATCTATCGCATTGTTATTGTAGGGCTGAAAAGTTCTAATCAAAGCAGCTTCCAGTCGTCTCGGAATGGATGTGTACAGGGTTTCCAAGTGAATCTTACACTGTGTTGCCAAAGGTCACAGGATAACTCCTAATATCGTGTCGGGCCCGACATCGTACTGGACTCAACAAGTCGTAGTCTCCTGCAGAAATTTCGAGCAATTCTGCCTATATAGTTGACCTATATTTCCGAAAGTGTTGCTGGTGCAGGATTTTGAACACACACTGACCTCTAGGTTATGTTCCATAAATGTTGGATGGGATTTATGTCGGACGGTCTGGGTGGGCAAATCATACACTCATATTGTCCACATTGCTCTACAAACAATTCGCGAACTGTTGTGGCCCGACGACATAGCGTATTATCATCCATAGAAATTCTGTTGTCGTTTGGAGACATGTTGTCCATGAATGGCTGTAAATTGTCATTTACGATCAATGATCGGTACATTAGGGCCAGCGACCCAGTCCATTACATGTAAACACAGCCTAAACATTAAGGAACCACCACCAGTATGCATAGTTCCTTGCTGACAGCTCGGGTTCCTAGCTTCGTGGGGTTTGAACTGCACCCTAACACTATCATAATTTCTAATCAGCCCATCGTTTTGCAGTCGTCTACCGTCCAACTCATACGGTCACGAGCCCAGGAGAGGCTCTGCACGTAACATCTGTTAGCAAAGGCATTCTCGTCGGTCGTCTGGTGCCAGAGCCCATTAACGCCATATCTCGCCACACATTCGTAACGGATACGGTCGTCGTACGTGCCACATGATTTATGCTCTTGTTTCGTCCACTGGTGCTTGTCTGTTAGCACTGACGACTCTACGCAAACGCCGTTGTTCTCTGTCGTTAAGTGAAGGCCCTTGGCCACTGGGTTTTCCGTGGTTAGAGGTTATGTGTGAAAAATTTGGTATTATCGGCACCCTCTTAACACAATGGAATTCGGAATATTGAATTCCCTAACTGTTTCCTAAACCAAAGGTCCCATGCGTCAGTCTGTTAATTTCCGTTATGCACCCGTAATAATGTCGGATACATTTTCACACGAATCACCTGAGTACAAATAGCTTCACCAATGCGCTACCCTTTCTGTGTATATCGCTATCAAAAGGTTCAAATGGCTCTGAGCACTATGGGACTTAACATCAGAGGTCATCAGTCTCCTAGAACTTAGAACTACTTAAACCTAATTAACCAAAGGACATCAAATGGCTCTGAGCACTATGCGACTTAACATCTGAGGTCATCAGTCCCCTAGAACTTAGAACTACTTAAACCTAAGTAACCTAAGGACATCACACACACCAATGCCCGAGGCAGGATTCGAACCTGCGACCGTAGCAGTCACGCGCTTCCGGACTGAAGAACTGCTCGGCCACCGAAGCCGGCATATCGCTATCCCATGGCTTTTCTCATTCAGTGTATACAGTCCTGTCTTCATAATTGTGGCAAAATCAGGGAACAATGAGTGTGGTGAGTAACTATCACGTACTCTTGTCTCAAAGGTAGTCAACACAGGCCCAATAATATTAAAATCTGGTGCCCGTGGTGACAAGGGGAAATGTGATAATTGATCCTCATGTTCTCAAAACCGGTCCTGGATGATGCGAGTATAGCGAAAAGGGGGCATATCTTCTTGGAACAAACCATCACCGTCGAGGAATAAATGTTGTACTATGGGATGGACCCGATCTGCATATCACATACATCTTGACAGTAATGCAACTTCTAGGATATCCACGTGATTTAGGGAATACCGCTGAGTAGCTGCCCAAAATGTCACCGAAACCACGCCAGGTTTCACTCTTGTGACGTAAACTCGACCTGCAGTGTTTTCGATGGGAAGTGTTTGATCACCCTCAGTACAGACAGTTACTGCCTCCCCTTAGTTTTCTCATCTCTGCTCACATAAAGCGATGGCTATGAAGACAACATTTTGGCGGAATACAACGAGCAGTAGAATAGCGTTGAGAATTGGCGGGAAGCAGAGGCGGCTGCCTTCTATGACGAGGCATCGGAAAGTTGGTACAGTGGTGCGACAAATGTCTAACGTAAGTCTGAGTGGCGAGTATGTGGACAAGAATCTGCAAGATTTAGCTAACTGTTGAAAATAAAACACTTTTGATTTTTACAGTGGTTTCCATTTCGCGACCGATCAGACCTTACTTTCCTCCTCGTAGGGACTCGATTTATATTCAGACATGTATTTCTCAAGGTTGTTATTGTTGTTGTAGTCTTCAGTCCTGAGACTAGTTTGATGCAGCTCTCCATGCTACTCAATCCTGTGCAAGCTGCTTCATCTCCCAGTACGTACTGCAGCCTACATCCTTCTATATCTGCTTAGTGTATGCATCTCTTGGTCTCCCTCTACGATTTTTACCCTCCACGTTGCCCTCCAGTACCAAATTGGTGATACCTTGATGCCTCAGAGCATGTCCTACCAACCGATCCCATCTTCTAGTCAACTTGTGCCACAAACTGTTCTTCTCCCCAATTCTATTCAATACCTCCTCATTAGTTATGTGATCTACCCATCTAATCTTCAGCATTCTTCTGTAGCACTACACTTCGGAAGCTTCTATTCTCGTCTTGTCCGAACTATTTATTGTCCATGTTTCACATCCATACGTGGCTACACTCCATACAAATACTCTCAGAAACGACTTCCTGACACTTAACATCTATACTCGATGTTGACAAATTTCTGTTGTTCAACGTTTTCCTTGCCATTGCCAGTCTACATTTTATAACGTCTCTATTTCCACCATCATCAGTTATTTTGCTCCCCAAATAGCAAAACTCCTTTACTACATTAAGTGTCTCATTCCCTAATCTAATTTCCTCAGCATCAGCCGAGTTAACTCGAATACGTTCCATTATCCCCGTTTTGCTTTTGTTGATGTTCATCTTATATCCTCCTTTCAAGATACTGTCCATTCCGTTCAACTGCCCTTCCAAGTACTTTGCTGTCTCTGACAGAATTACAATGTCATCAGCGAACGTCAAAGTTTTTATTTCTTCTCCATGGATTTTAATACCTACTCCGAATTTTTCTTTTGTTTCCTTTATTGTTTGCTCAATATACAATCCCTGTAGTTTGTGCTGGGTGAATTTTCAATGAATGCTGAACTTGTGCGCTACTGATCCCGTCATCATCATCGTCTTTAAGGATTAGAATTTTTGCCTTGTTTCAAGTCAGAACTGTTCCTGCTGCCTCTTGAAGTGATGTACAATTTTCCTCTCGTATTGCCGCTTTAGTTACTCTATCAGTAGACATACGTTGAATAGTTCAGTCGCTGTTTTTCAGTTATATTTGTAATAGGTTCGACATTGAATTAGTGTCTCATATCGGTATTTCTGTTATCGTCCAATAATACGTATCCCGCTGCAAAGCGGAGAACTTCGTCTGTGATGATTCGATTTGTCGTATTTGATCAGATGATAGAGCCCAAAAATTCGCTACCATCCAGCAGCAATGTAACGGTGTTGCTCTATAATTAATGTTACTTCGCGTATGTTATGTTTTAATGTACGTGCTACAGCTCCACAGAAATGTGTCAATATGACCAATTTAAGGTCTATGTCCAGCGGGAAATTTTCACTGGATTTTTAGCAATTCGAATGCCCTTTGACGCGTCGATCGCACAGTGGTGTTGCTGCCACCTGTAACCTTCCGTCCCAGCTGATGTTGTTTCACACTTGATCTGACCTAGACGGATCACCTTCTCTATGGCTTCGAGATCTGTCCTCCTGTTGTCCTAGTTTTGCTCCATCATGGATATTTTATTTTCTCAGTGCCCACCATACCTGGTGTGCATTCCCCTATCAGCCATGAGGGGAGCGACCGGTGAGAGGCTAGTCAATGCATCACGAGGTTCCTGATTTTTCTTTTATATTGCGTCCTGCAGAGTAGATGCCACTGGTAATTCCAGCTGCACACAGCCTCTGCTCGCGCGGACACGCGCTGCTGCTGCCCGTTGAGGCGGCTGCGCCTCTCGGCCGGTGTGTGCCAGGCCCGGCCGCGGTCTCGCCGCCTGCGATATTAGTTTTGGGGGAGCCGAGGCGTTGCTCGCCCAAACTTGTCGCCGGGAAGGCTTCTTGCTGCACCTGCTGTTATCGGCGCCTGCCGAGCCCGCCCGCCGTCGCGCCGGAACGGCGTCGCTAAACCAGCACAGCGTAGCACACAGCACACGGTGCTGCCGCGCCTCACCTCGCCGCCTGCCCTGATAAGCCAGCCGCGCCGAAGCGGGCCGCGCCGCCTCACGCCTCACAGGTTTTCCCTCCGTGTGTACGTTCCAATATAGCTAACATCAATGAATGCATATATTCGAATTCCATTATGTGATTTAAAGGGAAAGATGCAGCCCACATGGGACTCCTTCACTAAAGTTGCGCTCTACCAGTAAATAAATGAGGTAGTTGCTTCAAATGCCTCTGAACACTATGGGACTTAGCAGCTGAGGTTATCAGTCCCCTAGAACTTAGAACTACTTAACTCCAACTAACCTAAGGACATCACACACGTCCATGCCCGAGGCGGGATTCGAACCTGCGACCGTGGCGGTCGCGCAGTTCCAAACTGAAGCCCCTAGAACAGCTCGGCCACGCCGGCCGGCAAATGAGGTAGTAAATCACGGCTTTAATAGTAGTCTGGTTAGGGAAAGAAACAGATAGTACGGTGACTATTGAAAACAAAAGTATTCCAATAGGTTCTGTGGCTCTTCATATGTCATCCCTCAGTTTCTAGACGATTTACCACTTCTGGTTTGTAGGGGAATCTAGTATAACCCCGTACGTGAAGAAAGTTCTCTTTGTCAGGTAACGACCGACAGGTATGCAAGACATCTAACGAACAGGTAATGCGTGTGCGACATTCATTGATCAGACCTACTAGGAAAACTACCGTAGTCTACGAATACTTATGAGTTTTGCAACTGTTACTAATCTGGAACAGAAACGGGCAGATTCTCGTAACAGGAACCTGCAGTTCACACTGAGAGATCTAATATTGCAGAAAAGAGATTTATAGAGAAACGAACATTATACACTACTGGCCATTAAAATTGCTGCACCAAGAAGAAATGCAGATGATAAACGGGTATTCATTGGACAAATATATTGTAGTAGACTGACATGTGAATACATTTTCACGCAATTTGGGTGCACAGATCCTGAGAAATCAGTACCCAGAACAACCACCTCTGGTCATAAAAACGGCCTTCATACGCTTGGGCATTGAGTCAAACAGAGCTTGGATGGCGTGTACAGGTACAGCTGCCCATGCAGATTCAACGCGATACCACAGTTCATCAAGAGTAGTGACTGGCGTATTCTGACGAGCCAGTTGCTCGGCCACGATTGACCAGACGTTTTCAGTTGGTGAGAGATCTGGAGAATGTGCTGGCCAGGGCAGCAGTCGAACATTTTCTGTATCCAGAAAGACCCGTAGACGACCTGGAACATGCGGTCGTGCATATCATGCTGAAATGTAGGATTTCGCAGGGATCGAATGAAGGGTTGATCCACGGGTCGTAACACATCTGAAATGTAACGTCCACTGTTCAAAGTGCCGTCAATGCGAACAAGAGGTGACAGAGACGTGTAACCAATGGCACCCCATAACATCATGTCGGGTGATACGCCAGTATGCCGATGACGAATACACGCTTCCAATGTGCGTTCACTGCGATGTCGCCAAACACGCATGCGGCCATCATGATGCTGTAAACAGAACCTGGATTCATCCAAAAAATTGACGTTTTTCCATTCGTGCACCCAGGTTCGTCGTTGAGTACACCATCGCAGGCACTCCTGTCTATGATGCAGCGTGAAGGGTAACCGCAGCCATTGTCTCCCAGCTGATAGTCTATGCTGCTGCGAACGTCGTCGAACTTATCGTGCAGATGGTTGTTGTGTTGCAAACGTCCCCGCCTGTTGACTGAGGGATCAAGACGTGGCTGCACGTTCCGTTACAGCCATGCGGATAAGATGCCTGTCAACTTGACTGCTAGTGATAGAGGCCGTTGGGATCCAGCACTGCGTTCCGTATTACCCTCCTGAACCCACCGATTCCATATTCTGCTAACAGTCATTGGATCTCGACGAACGCGAGCAGTATTGTCGCGATACGTTAAACCGCAATCGCGATAGGCTACAATCCGACCTTTATCAAAGTCGGAAATGTAGTGGTACGCATTTCTCCTCCTTACACGAGGCATCACAACAACGTTTCACCAGCCAACGCCGGTCAACTGCTGTTTGTGTATGAGAATTCGGTTGGAAACTTTGCTCATGTCAGCACGTTGTAGGTGTCGCCACCGGCGCCAACCTTGTGTGAATGCTCTGAAAAGCTAATCATTTGCATATCACAGCATGTTCTTCCTGTAGGTTAAATTTCACGTCTGTAGCACGTCATCTTCGTGGTGTAGCAATTTTAATGGCCAGTAGTGTGGTAGTGTTGCTAGTGAAAGAAACATATTGGAGGGTGACTATGTGGAACAAAAGTATTCCATAGGCTATGTGGCTCTTCATATATCATCCCTCAGTTTCTAGACGACTCACCACTTCTGGTATCATGGAGAATCTAGTAATACCCACGTACTTAAAGAAATCACTCGTTGTCAAGAAACGACCGGTAGGTATGCAAAACACCTAACGAACGGGTAATGCGTGTGCGACATTAATTGATCAGATCTACTAGAAAAACTACTGTAGTCTACGCTTACGTATGAATTTTGCAACTGTTACTAATTTGGAACAGAGAAGGGCAAGATTCTCGTAACAGGAACCTGCGGTTCCTTGTGCCATACAGGGTGGTCCATTGATCGTGACCGTGCCAAATATCTCATGAAAAGCGTCAAACGAAAAAACTACGAACAACGAAACTTGTCTAGCTTGAAGGGGGAAACCAGATGGCGCTATGGTTGGCCCGCTAGATGGCGCTTCCATAGGTCAAACGGATATCAACTGCGTTTTTCGTAAATAGGAACCCCCATTTTCTATTACATATTCGTGTAGAATGTAAAGAAATATGAATGTTTTAGTTGGACCACTTTTTTCGCTTTGTGATAGATGGCGCTATAGTAATCACAAACATATGGCTCACAATTTTATATGAACAGTTGGTAACAGGTAGGTTTTTTTAAATTAAAATAAAGAACGTAGTACGTTTGAACATTTTATTTCCGTTGTTCCAATGTGATACATGTACCTTTGTGAACTTACCATTTCTGAGAACGCATGCTGTTACAGCGTGATTACCTATAAATACCACATTAATACAATGCAATGCAATGCAATGCAGTCTCCGTCGCCGTCACTGCATTTGGCAATATGTGTAACGACATTCTTCTCAACAGCGAGTAGTTCGCCTTCCGTAATGTGCGCACATGCGTTGACAATGCGGTGACACATGTTGTCAGGCGTTGTCGGTGGATCACAATAGAAAATAGCCTTCAACTTTCCCCACACAAAGAAATCCGTGGACGTCAGATCCGGTGAACATGCGGCCACGGTATGGTGCTTCGACGACCAATAAAACTGTCATGAAATATGCTATTTAGTACCGCTTCAACCGCACGCGAGCTATGTGCCGAACATCCATCATGTTGGAAGTACATCGCTATTCTATCAAGCAGTGAAACATCTTGTAGTAACATCGGTACAACACTACGTAGGAAATCAGCATACATTGCACCATTTAGATTGCCATCGATAAAATGGGGGCCAAATATCCTTCCTCCCACAATGCCGCATCATACATTAACCCGCCAAGGTCGCTGATTTTCCACTTGTCGCAGCCATCGTGGATTTTCCCTTGCCCAGTAGTGCATATTATGTCGGTTTACGTTACCGCTGTTGGTGAATGGAGCTTCTCTTGTGCCCAGTGGCAGAACTGTACACGACCTTCAAAGTCATCGCCATGCAATTCCTGGTGCATAGAAATATGGTACGGGTGCAGTCGATGTTGATGTAGCATTCTCAACACCGACGTTTTTGTGATTCCCAATTTTCGCGCAATTTGTCTGTTACTGATGTGCGGATTAGCCGCGACAGCAGCTAAAGCACCTACTTGGGCATCATCATTTGTTGCAGGTCGTGGCTGACGTTTCACATGTGGCTGAACACTTCCCGTTTCCTTAAATAACGTAACTATCCTGCGAACGGTCCGGACACTTGGATGATGTTGTCCAGTATACCGGGCAGCATACATAGCACACGCCCGTTGGGCATTTTGATCACAATAGCCACACATCAACACGATATCGACCTTTTCCATAGTTGGTAAACGGTCCATTTTAACACGGGTAATGTATCACAAAGCAAATACCGTCCGCACTCGCGGAATGTTCCGTGGTACCACGTACTTATACGTTTGTGACTATTACAGCGCCACCTACCACAAAGCGAAAACAGTGGTCCAACGAAAACATTCACATTTCTTTGCGTACTACACGACTATGTATTAAAAATGGGGGTTCCTATTTAAAAAAAACGCAGTTGATATCCGTTTGACCTACGGCAGCGCCATCTAGCGGGCGAACCATAGCGCCATCTGGTTTCCCCCTTCAAGCTAGACAAATTTCGTTCTTTGTAGTTTTTTCGTTTGATGCTTATTTCGTGAAATATATGGCCCCCTCACTATCAATGTACCACCCTGTATATATGGTCATCGGTCTCCTGACTGGTTTGGTGCGACCCGCCACGAAATCATCTCCTGCCCCAACCTCTTCATCACAGAGTAGCGCTTGCAGTTTACGTCCTCAATTATTTGCTGGATGTATTCCAATGTCTGTCCTCCCTCTACTGTTTGAGGTCGCTACAGCTCCATCTAGTGACATGTAAATCATTCCCTCATGTTTTAATAGATGTCCTCTCATCCTATCTCTTCTCCTTATCAGTACTTTCCACATTTTCCTTTCCTCTTAGATTCCGCGCAGAATCTCCTCATTACTTACATTATCAGTCCACCTAAATCTCATTCGTCTATAGCACCACGCCTCAAATGCTTCGATTCTCTTCTGTTCCGGTTTTCCCACAGTCCGTGTTTCCCTACCATAAAATGCTGTACCCCAGACGTACATTCTCAGAAATTTCTACCTAAAATTAACGCCCATGTTTGATACTAATAGACCTTTCTAGGCCAGAAAAGATCTTCTTCACATTTCTAATCTACTTTTGATGTCCTCCTCGCTCCAACCGTCATTGATTATTTTATTGCCTAGGTAGCAGAATTCCTTAATTGCATCTACTTCGTGACTATCAATCCTGATGTTACGTTTCCCGCTGTTCTCATTTCTGCCACTTCTCTTTACTTTTGACTCTCATAGATTTACTCTCAGTCTGCATTCTTTACTTATTAGATTGTTTCTTCCATTCAGCAGATCACGTAATTCTTCTTTGCTCTCACTCATGATAGCAAGGTCACGAGCGAATCGTATCATTGATATCCTCTCACCCTGGATTTCAATTGCACTCCTGAAACTTTCTTTGGTTCCAACCTTGCTTCTCCGATCTACACATTGAACAATAGGAACGAAAAATTACATCCCTCTCTTACACCCTTTTTAATCCGAGCACTTCGTTCTTGGTTGTCCACTGTTATTATTCCCTGTTGGCTCTTGTACATATTGTATATTAACCGCCTCTCCCTACCGCTTACATCAATTTTTCTCAAAATTTCGACCATCTTACACCATTTTACATTTTCGAAAGCTTTTCCCAGATCGACACATCAACCGCAACGTCAGAATCGCCTCTCTCGTGTTTTTATCTTTTCTAAAGCCAAACTGATCGTCATCTAGCACATAATGTACGGTGCACAAAATGTATAAGCGTATTGTTACTGTAACATTCAGACCGAAACTGGTTTGATGCACTTCTAGCTACTGTATGATGTAAATGTCCCTTCATTTGTGCACATCTACTGCAGCCAACATATACCTACGTCACAGCATCCACCTACACACACAAACACACACACACACACACACACACGCACACACACACACACCCACACACAAAATGGTTCTGAGCACTATGGAACTTAACTTCTGAGGTCATCAGTCCCCTAGAACTTAGAACTACTTAAACCTAACTAACCTAGGGACATCACACACATCCATGCCCGAGGCATGATTCGAACCTGCGACCGTATCGTTCGCACGGTTCCAGACGGAAGCGCCTAGAACCGCTCGGCCACCCCGGCCGGCAGACACACTCACAGACACACACACACACACACACATACATAATGAAACAGGGACGCTTAAATGAATTTAATGCTACTAGTGTGACCTAAAAACATCGTGATTACGGATAAAAGTTAAAAGAAGGGTGGTTAAATGAACTTTGCCTAGATTCTCCGTATAAAGGTGTTCCAGCGTGTGATCATCAGGTAAATGAGAATAATTTAATCCTCACTTTTTCATATTACTTCAGTTACGTACCACTGACCTAGCGTGTGTTACGTGGGTGTATACCATATGTGAATCTCTGAGGCGATTGAATCTGCCCGCTAACATGTCTGTTTTATGCGCAACGGTTAGCTTGCGTTAGTACGCCAGCTCAATCTAATTACCTTCATTTTATCCGTTTCTGTCGGCGTTGTGTCCCTCTGTAAAGTCCTTTCGCAGCGTAAAAAACAAACGTGCTTTAGCCATGAATCATAATTTTTATTTCAGTGCACAATGCATTTCGAACGCTAGGTTTCATCTTCAGATAACTGATGACCCCACGCCTTTTTTTAAAATTTAGATTACTACTGGTCCTGTTAACAGAAATAGAGTGATTTTCAAGCATCACATTGTGATTGCAATTTTTACGAAATCAAAAACAATACTTCCAGCTTCGAGTAATGTTTATGTATTTTTTGAGTTCAATATGAGTAGACACATTTAGATGTGTACATATTTTTCTTACTACAGCACCAGTGTATGGTTGCAAATAGAGTTTATCTTGATTAAGGGATTTTAGTTCAGCAGTTAACATAGCAGTGAAGGCAGAATCTGTCATGTGTGCTGTGTCTTGCTCCCCGTAAGGAATAGTATGCTTCATACTGTAGTATGTAAAATTACGGATTGAATGAGTACCGACATGCATAGTGAATTTATCCTTGTTTTTCATTTTTAAAATTTAAGAAGTTTCTCACTAGTTCAGTATCTAACGTGATATGCCTGTATCCATCCTGTTTAAACTCCAGTGAGTTTTTGCTGTATTAAGGGGACGGTGTAAGTTCGCCTTTACTCTTGTTTGATATCCGAGTGCTTATGAGTATTGAGGCAAAGGTAAGTATGTAAGAATAAAGTGTGTAACGTCATATAAATATTTTAAATACACGTTCCGCTGGAAGCCAAAAGGACACTAACGCACGACCTAGCAGCGAGACAGCCACTGGACGTCACAGACACCAGAGCTCTAATGACACTGCAGAGTAGCTGGGCACCGTTCGAGCTTGGCGAAAGTAGTACGATAATAATGAAATCATTGTGAACAGTCGAGGTGGCATTACGTGTTTGTTCGCATCCATGCTCCAAATGTTCTTTTTTTTTTTTTTTTTTTTTTTTTTTTTTTATCGCTTAGGAATATAGCCAGTCCATGCATGTATTCCGTAGGAGTCAGTTCGTCAAAATACGACAGGACATAGTCGGTCTCGGTTGAGCTTTGATTTGTGGTCTGGTGTGGCCACACTTTATGATAAGCAGACTTACGCGTTCGTTTAGTCAAATGCTGTGAAGACACTCTGGAGTAACTGCGAGGATTTCCTCCCAGTGCCGATCTAGGACCGACTTGTTCAAGTAACTCCCAGTGGTCGTGTTTGCGCATATCAATTGTTTAGTACCGGCAAGGGCAACCTTTCCCGATTAACAGGATTTTGTGGCCGTAAGTAATGATTCGTGACTGACTTGTAACGAAGAAGGAACTATAAAAGCCAACCCTTCGTCTGGTGGCAGTTATTGGTATAATTGAAAGTATCGGATGTTATCCGAATTTTGTCCGTATCGTACTGTTAGTTGACTGACAGCAGTCCCAGAAGTAATTGGGTTTTTGGCCTTAATTTGTGGAGAGTTGGATTGTTTGTGATACCTCGAGCGAGTTATTTACTCAAGTGCGCTAGTAGATTGCAGTAGGAATTACTTGGCTTCTAATAATTGGTTATGCACACAATCGCTTTTGCTCATCGAACGTTTGAGGTTTTTTAAAAGTAAAATTCAGTAAAGAGGCACCATTGGAAGAACAGCACGTAGAGAAACTGAGACTTGATTGTTAAATACGGCTGGCCAATTTTCAACTAAGAAACTGTTAGGGGGGCGCGAAGAGGCGTAGATCTGTTTAACCATATAACTCAGAGGGACTTACAACGTTTCAATACAGTCGATAGTAGTTCTTATGCGAGTTCTACCAACAAAACAACCAACAATTGCCTCACTAACGTATAGGCTACACGCACAATAAAAGGAAACAAAAATCCGATGTACCACGGTCTCAAAGCTGAAGCACGAATGAACACGCCAAAATCACATGAGTTCTAATAGTAAGACTTTCAAGAATTTCAAGAATGGAGACGTATTTAATTTAGAAATAATTTAATTCATGAAATACTTGCTCACCGATCTAACGAAAAGCGTGAGTGCATCTCCTGATAGACAAAGGCTATCTGTCAAAAGCGCAGTCTCCTCATTGGAATTGATTAAGTGTAACTGTGAAACTAACTATTGGAGCTCCTAACGAAAACCAACCGAAAAATTATGCATCGTGAAATATCAGTTCAATGCCTAACTCCAAGCTATAACAGCAAATTCAAGAAAGATATTTACCATATTTACAAGGTAACTACCAGAAAGGTGACAGTCCGTCTACAGATTTCCGCGGGACCTTCGTCAGGGAGTGAAGGGGATATTTAGTAACATTAACATTCTTTGCAGTTGCTGGACAGCTGGAGTGAGAGGGAGAAGAAAATTGCTGCGTTTACCGCTAGTTCTACAGCCACAGAAATTCTGAAAGTAGACTTAGCTCACGAGTGTTGATGTTGACTCTGGCTCATCGCAAAGTTTTCAAAAGAAACTCTTCATCCAACCCATCACTCGGGGAGATTTATAGGATGAAAGGTGGATGAAAAGGGTATTCTTGGGTAATAAATAAACTCATTCTCCCGCTCAGCCTGCCTCCAGAGGCTCCTCGTAATAGTAAAACAGTGGAGTTCTGCCTGACATAGGTGTGAATACTTTGATTGGAAATCGGTCTGTTACTTTTCCCCAACAAATTGTAAAACTTAAACAGAAGTTTTAATGTTTCATATCCTAATCTAATTCCGTCTTCAATTCTGATGTAATAACGGCTACACTCCGTTGTAATGGTTATCATAAGAAGGCAACTATAACCCTAGCCAAAACATTGGTTTTTCCGTACAATTTTTTGCATAATCACGGGGAAAACTTTTAAAACTGACTCTGGCCTACGGAATCATAATGGAAATATCGAGTTTGACACCAGCCCCGAAAGACAGTTATCATACACCCATTTGAACGTACGGAAACCGCATATAAATGAATTGCAAATTAATAATAAAACCATAGAACCAATTGATTTAATTTTACACTTTAACCATTAGATGACCACTTTTACAGGTCCAGAACAGGCAGCAAACGAAACTGCAAGAGCAGCATACAGTACAGGCCTTCTAGGCCGATATCTATGTCCCTGATGATTTTTATTTTACGGGCACTGGGCCGTTGACTAAGGCCGTGTTTCTCCTCCTAACTGCGGTCTGAGGCGTCTTGTCACAGTCCGCGCGGCTCCCCCTGTCGAGGGTTCGAGCCGTACCTCTAGCACGGGTGTCTGTGTTGGCCTTAGCATTTAAGTTAGTTTAAGTTAGATTAAGTAGTGTTTGAGCTTAGGGACCGATGGCCTCAGCAGTTTTGACCCATAGGACCTTACCACAAATTTCCAATTTTTTTCTCCTAACGTCTCGTCGTCAAATGCTGATGACTTCAGCACTCGAATCTTCCGGAAGATAAATATGCCTTGGACGACGATCTAATACCTATGAAACAAAAGTCATCGCGAACATATAAATAATTTTAGTCTTTGAGAGAAAGAGTATCGGGTATCCGAAACATTTCATTCCTTGGCGGCAGTAAAGATGTTTTCTGGAAGCAACTTCGATGTCAGGTCCCTAAATTTTCGCAATAGTACTTCGCGAAAAAAAGTCATCTTTCCTCTAGAGATTTCCATTCGAGCTCCCGAAACATAACACCGTTGGTTCAAACTTTCTGTCAAAAAATGTATGACTTTTCAAATAAAATACATCTGGAGATGAAGCAGTGAAGGTAATTCTCATTTTCTGCGTAAGATTAGCGAATCACATTGCCATAATAATAGATACTGCGTAAAATATTCAGAATGTATTTTTTTTAATTTTAAATTGTTATGAACAATGATTGAACTTAAAATTGTTGTCGTATTCTTCAGTTCGAAGACTGGTTTGACGTAGCTCTCCATGCTACTCTATCTTGTGCGATCCTCGTCGTCTCTGGGTAACTACTGCAATCTTTGTCCTTCTGAATGTGCTTGTTGCATTCATGCCTTTGTCCTCCCGTACGATTTTTACACCCCTCCCCCCTCTTCCACGCTTCCCCCCCTCCCCCAGGACCTAGAATTAAAGAAATCATAGCATGACTAGTAAGAATATAAAAACTGAGGAGGACACCTAATAGCAAAATTGACAGGTTCAGGTAGAAAAACTTGATACATCGTTGAAGTCAGGCACCTTAAGTACAGACTAAAACAGCAACAGCGTGAAAACAGAAGATACAATTACTAAAGCCAGACCTGATTTCATCAAAGAAATACAGCTCCTACTGAAGAGACAGCTTGTTAACGAAACGAGAAAACAATATAAACAAGACTTTCATCTCTGGAGAGTGGTCCTGTATTGCTGCAAATATTGGACATTGTTGGAGAGAGAATTCAATAACAGTATCTTGAAAGAGACGTATGACCCGAGAAATCTCATAGCAGTCTCTCGAAAAAAGGAAACCGAATCATTTGGACGCTTATTTAGATACGACAAGCTCTTAACAGACATATAGGAATGAAAATTATTAGTAAAAGGGAGGCCAAAAAAGGAAAAAGTACATTGACTAGAAGCAGAAAAATGTCAAAACTATCTATAAGTAAAGGTTAAAGCACAAAATAGTTGCGGCAAGGCAAAGTATTTAAAAGTAGAAGAGACTGTTTCTTACGTCTTACTGAATTTTGTTTCCATAGATCGTGTACTTCATAATGTCGTATACTGCTAGTATGTACTTCATCCCTCCCCTAGCCATGAGATATGGACCTGCTATATCCAAGGATACTGATTGGAGTGGTCGTTGCGGGACGACAGAATGGAGTTCAAATTTTCTGGATCTATTATGGTGTTTTGCTTTCTGGCAAATAACACAAGTCCTAACTATTGCCTGTACTTTACGTTTTATTTTCGGAAAGTAGCAGTATCTCGCTATGATCTCCGCACACTTTCCAATTCCTGCGTGGCCCCATGCCAAATGGGTGTGCCATATTACTCCTCTGGGTATACATACTGCGCAGCAGTCCTCCATTGCATTGCGTTTATGATACAAAATGTTATCCACAATTCTGTAACTTTGTTGGCCTCTGTTTATCATCCCGGTTTCGATATTCTTAATAAATTCTCCCCACATAGGGTCAGATCTTTGTAATTCCTTCATCTTCTTTCAAATACATTGAAAATCCTTCCTATGCATGTGGTCCTGCACTAGAAGAACTTTGTACTTGGCTGATTGCTCTAACATCTCAGCTAACTCCAGTAAGCCCACCGGCAGTCACGACGATGCATATGCTACTAAATTTTCTTGACCTTTTATACACATTATTTTTATCTAATATTCCTGTAAGATTACCATTCATCTCTGAAATTTTGTACGAAATAACTTGCAGAACAGTAAAATACTTAACGCCTGGTGATCACTGTAAACTATGATTTCCTTTCCGTATAAATAATAATTGAAGTTTTTGACAGCCCAGACGACTGCGAGTGCTTCCAGTTCTGTCACTGAGAAAGCTCTCTCTAGCTATTTGAAGTTCGTCTAGCAAATCCGATAATATTTATTGCAGCCGGATCTCTGCCTTCCGCCAGTTGAAATAGACACTCGTCCAAACCAGAAGAACATGAGTCCGTTGAGAGACAAAAGTTCTTTTGACATGTCTGGGTGTTGGAGAAAATTTGCATTTACGAGGGCTGCTTTGATAGCTTCAAAAGCTTGCTGTCACGTGTCATTCCAGACCCACTGCACATTTTTCCGCAGTAAATTTAACAGTGATTCGTCATCTAGTAATTTTTCAGTCACAAACCTCCTGAAAAAGGACGTAAGTCTATAAATGCCTTTAATTGCCTCTTTATTTTTGGTCAAGAGAATTCTCGGTTTCCTTATAATTTTTTATTATCCGGGCTGATGCAGAGCGGCGTGATAATATGGTCTAGGAATTTAATTCTATTGCTCCCAAATTTCAATTTCTCGAGATTTGCTGTCACATCTGGCTGTTTAAATCTTTCTAAGTCTCTGTGTATTAATTCAAGATGCCCATCCCAGTTAGCAGTTGCAATTACCAAGACATCAACGTATTATGTATTTTTTTCTAATGGGTCTGGTCCTAGTACTGTGTCTAGTGCGGTAATAAACACTCTGGCACTTACATTCAATTCGGAGGGAAGTACTTTGAACTGATAACTTCGCCCTCCGAATCTAAATGATGTGTACTTTCTGGATTCTGGCGTAAGTGGGATCGGCCAGTATGAACTTCGCAAATCAATAGAGGTTAAGTACTGCACTCCGTAAAATTTTTATATTTGCTCATCTTCTTTTCGGCCGTGTTCTTACGGGTACAATAATTTTGTTGATGTTCCTTGCGACTAAAACCAGACGAATTTTTCCATTGGCTTTCCCCACTGCTACAAGAGGGCTGCTATACGGAGATGTTATTCCACTCTAACATCCTTCGGATCTCTTTCGCCACTGCCTCCGGTAGCCCTTAGTTACTCCTGGCCGTTCAGAAAATACCATTTTAAATTTTGACAGCAGCTGCATTAGCTGTTGTTTTTGTATGAGACTTAAACCTTCATATTCCTGAACTTTATTCTTGAATGCATCTACATTTACTTCAAAATCATTACTTTCCTTGTTGGGATAGTAAAGATCCGTTGTTGGTGAATTATTATCTAAGCACAGTACACACGGTTTCCTACGCCTGATATATATCCTTTTACAGCATGGCACCAGTACCATTTTCGATCTCATCAATGGCAGTTCAACTCTTCTGCCTTTATTAAGCATGCTTAGCTTTCGTGCGGAGAGGTCGATTACTGCGTCCCTCTTCCGGAGAAAATCTACTCCTAGAATGCAGGCCATCCTTAACCCCTTAACAGCAAGGAACGAGATCACTATGGCTTCGCCCTCTTTACAAATTTATATCTGCACCTGGTGCTTAATTAACTGGCTCTGTGCGCTTATGGCTTCAGGCACCTTGCAGTTGTTCACTGGAAAGTTCGGTATACTACGTCGCTTCCCAGGTGCTTTAAACAGTTCTGCACTCATCACACGGACGGAGGCACCTGTATCAATCACTATATTTACACTAATATCATAGATTTTCGCTTCTAGGATTTCTTGTATGCCTTCATTATTGTTCTTCGAACATTAGTGCTGTTCAGTTAGGAGGTCATGCTCCATACTAATTCCGTCATTGTAACGCAGCATGTAGATTTCAGGTGTACTATCATTTGTGGAAATGTGCGCATATGTACTCTCACTCCATCCCACGGCCATCGACGGAGAGCATATTGTGGCCAATTCTAGTCTGTGGAACTATTTTCGTGTGAGGTGCTTGGACGGTTGTTATCCGTGACATCTATAATATGCACATTTTAATTTGCAGGGACCGGCCGGAGTGGCCGTGCGGTTCTGGGCGCTACAGTCTGGAACCGAGCGACTGCTACGGTCGCAGGTTCGAATCCTGCCTCGGGCATGGATGTGTGTGATGTCATTAGGTTAGTTAGGTTTAATTAGTTCTAGGTTCTAGGCCACTGATGACCTCTGAAATTAAGTCGCATAGTGCTCAGAGCCATTTGAACCATTTAATTTGCAGGCCGCCACGGCTGCGTGATAGGCGCGTTTTGCTGCGGTGGTCTGGTGTCATACATCTCATAATTTTGCTTGTCTTGATTCGATCGGTGATTACGATACCAGTTACGGTTGATTTCATTGCAATTATCATGCCATTGCCCTCGAGCATTATTCCACCGGTTGGCCTGGGATGGACCGGATTCATATCGATCGTCAAATCCACGTTTTTTGTTATTTGACGGATGACAATAACCATTTTGATTCTGGTTGTTGCCACTACTCGGTGGATATTCATGCTGTTTACCACTGGCCCCACAATTTCCATGGTTTTGGTTCGGTGCGTTACTATTTCTGCCGGTTGTGTATCCTGAACCATTGTTTCCTGCGTGTTCACACGCTGACTTTACGTCTTCCTGGGTTAGGTCAATCGAATCTAGTACTGACAGGAAATGCTCCATGTCATTTTCGGGAACGTGTATCAGCTTTCCCTTAATGTGGGTTGGCAAATGATATTTAAGTAGCCCAACAATGTCTCTCGACGATATAGGCACGTCCCAATAGCGCGTCTTGTTAATGTATTTTTCAAAGTATCGTCTTAGGTTTCCAAGACAACCCAAATATGGTTCAGGATTATAGACCTCTTTCCTAAGCCGCTCTTGGATGCCAGGCGACCAATATGTTGCCAAAAATGCCTTCTCAAATTGCGTATATGTCATGCAGCTGTCCGTTACTTCAGTAGCCCATAATGCTGCGTCATCCTGAATATTGGACATGACATACTGTATTTTCTTCCTTCATTCCATGTACATGGCAAGATGTTTCTGAAACTTTTAATGAACACTACCGGATGTACTGACTTTCGTTCGGTACTGAAAGTTTGGAATTGTCTATTCCTAATTAAACTTTCCTCGACTAATGTGTTTGAATTGTACGCATTCACGCCTTGTGCATAGGCTGCCTGCTCTGAGCTGTAGCTGTAACTTTTCGCATTATCGCACGAAGGCTCCTCATTACTACGTCACGCATACGTCTGTGCATTACCAAAAACATTGGTTACTGGCGACACACTTTCATATTCTGCACGTTTGCTACTATCGGCTAAACCTTTCTCCAAGTCTGATATCAACTGCCAATGCGGAATATGATCACTTGGTATTTGTTTGATAGTCTGAATATCACTCTGTACTTGTCTGTTTATTATAGCGCTAAAAGTTTCAGAGTCCTTATCGGCAGAAGTTGCTATTACTTTTGAATCAATCTTTTTCTCAACTTTACTTTCACTGCTAACCAAGAATTAAATTCAGTCTCAATTTTAGTAGCTTCTTCGTTCAGTTTGTGTTCGACAAGCTGTGTAGAATCTAGTTCTAAGTTTTTGATTCGGCTAGCTAAAATGCCCATTTCATCTACAATGGTAGTACTCGCTAACTGCAGATTATTTACCTGCGCAGTTAACTCCTGTACAGCTTTAGGTATTGACTCATAGGTTTCCTTCTCTCACTGCTGGCGGTCCCGTTCACCTTGCTGTGCAAGAAAATTTCGAGTTTTTCATCCTTTTCCGCTCGTTGGCAGAAAAAGGCTTGCAATTGATGGTCCTTTTCCGCTTACTGTCGGTCCCGCTCAGCCTGATGTTGCTCTAACTTCGCCTGATAATTTAGCACGCGCTCTATCATGGCCAGAATCGAATATCCACCAGGCAGATTACCAATATCTGGTTACTGCTCTGCTGGTGGTTGTGTTACTTCTTTTTCTACGCCTGCTTGGGCACTGATGGACGGTGGCACCATTTCCTGTGCCCCCACCCCCGCAGTTTCACAAGGAATTTCCTCAAACAAATTTCTTGTGCTGTCTTAAGCACTCGCTTCTACATTTACTACACTGTTTTGTTGATGTTCCTCATTATCCATGTTACATGTGCGTTTCCTACGCAGTAAGACCACATTTATGGTTTACGAACTTACACACAATATCTATCGACTTACTCGTTGCACACAAAGTATATAAACTTGTACACAATACACCACACAATGAAAAATTCTATCTACATTTAAGTCTGTCCTGTCACAAACAACTATCCCTAAACTATACACACCCACCACTAGTGACATGAGATGACTCCACTGAAATACATACGCTGCTGATAGGACAACTACACTGTTGTCTTACCCTTAATTTGTGTGGTTCTGAGTTCGTCGGTCCCAGAACTACGTTATTCTTACAGTTTCTCTGTAGAATCGGGTTTTACTCGTTCGGTTTGCACGCAGTGGTGTAGTTTCCATGAAAGAATTTTACATGCATTAATACATAGCATTTGTTACAAAATACATAAGTACATTTATCAGTAAACATATACACACAAATTATTCTGAAATAAAAACACAAAATCGTTACTACATTTTCTTGGCCACTGCTCATTCGGGCCCCGTGTCTCTGGGCGCCAAATTGTCGCGTAATCCCTACCGCACTTTTCACTTTATATGCAGTTTATATGGCATGATAGATGGGGAGATTAGATGGGTAGATCACATAACTAATGAGGAGGTACTGAATAAAACTGGGGAGAAGAGGAGTTTGTGGCACAGCTTGACGAGAAGAAGGGATCAGTTGGTAAGACATGTTCTGAGGCGTCAAGGAATCACCAATTTAGTACTGGAGGGCAGTGTGGAGGGTAAAAATCGTAGAGGGAGGCCAAGAGATGAATACACTAAACAGATACAGAAGGATGTAGACTGCAGTAGGTAGTGGGAGATGAAGAAGCTATCACAGGATAGAGTAGCATTAACAGCTGCATCAAACTAGTCTCAGGACTGAAGACCACAACAACAGAAACATGGCATTATAATTTAATTAACTGTGTATTGCTTATTGTTGTAAGCACAACAGATAAAATGCGATTCTCTCTATTATTTTCTGCAGTTGAAATATTTTTACTTTGTGCACCTTGATCTGTTACGTGGGGATTCGCACAACATAAAAGATTTCCTGCTGTGTACGTATGAACTTTAATTAGTAAACTATTATTACACAACCCTGATTCGGCTTGTTAGAAATGGAGCACGGTGTCATTACTGTAACTAAATATGAAATTAAACATGTCCTTCGCTACTTTCATCTCTAAAACGCTCTGAAAATTACTCTTATTATACGTACAGAAGTTACAGTATGCTATGCTATCTAAACGTAAAAGCTGCAGTAGATTTTTTAATATATCAACACTATCGTTTGCCACGACTAACACGAGAGCGTGAGACTAAAAATGAAATTTGATTTTTGTATTATTAGCCAGAACAGGTTTCATCACAGCTGTCTTTGATGTCACACAAATAAAATTTATTGCACTGATTTACTTAAATAATTTACGTCACTGATAATGTAATAGCAGTTGCCCATGTCCACCTGAAAATGACATAATAAAATCCACTAGTCACCGGGAAGCTGAAAGAAATAATTTAAATGTACCGTTGCATGTCCGCTTAATTGCAGGAAAAATGTTTTTATTCAGTGTAATTTGAATTTGCGATCTCTGCACAGCTTTACGTCATGAAAAATTCTAAATTTGCTGAAAATAGCTAAAAATGTGGAATAAAATACTGGGAAAGCTAGCAATAAATTATTACAACTATTTTTAACAATTTCTATATTCAAAAATCAAGATAAATTTGAAGTGCACGCCTTTTTTCATTCATCAGCCTCCAATGGTGTCTTTCTCGGACAAGGAACAAAAGAAAGCTAACCAAGCATTCAATCGAGCGTTAGGGGCTCTTAAAACTTTAACGTCTACAAGAAGACAGAGTGAGCAATGTTTTAACCTCGACTATTTATAGGCAATTTATTATGCATCTATGTTATCTTGTTTAATTATCATTGTCTATTTCGATTCCTACACTCGCCGACCACAGAGGTTATTTGCAAAATATTCTAATGTTGATGCATTAAATTTTTCTGAAAGCGGTGCTGATATTCAAGACAATAAAAGCGGGTTAAAAGCTGTGAGCTATCTGGGGAAGTTAACCTTGCATTACTGAGCAACTGTTTCACCAGGTATCCAGTCTAGCTTACTAAATTCAAAACCAGATTAACATTAATTATAATATTTTAGTAGTCATCTTACGATAACCGGTCATATATATATATATATATATATACATATATATATATATATATATATATATATATATATATATATATATATATATATATTAAAAGACAATTTAAATAAAAAGAAATAAATTAGTTTTTATTTGGGCGTTTATTTTAACATTGATCATTGTTCCGTTAAAATTTCAGCATATTAAACTTGGTTCATAACTAAACTGGTGCCATATTTAGGATTGTGGGAATGTGAGTTTGTAATCTTACGGAACACATCAAATATGGAGCCAAGATTGGGAGACGGCATACAACACTGTGTTCATAAAATAACACACGAAGAACGTTGAAACATATGCAAGAGGAAATTAACCACAACCAACCGATTCAATTTTCACACAAAGAAGTTACGTTCGTAGCGCAATCCAGTCCGTCATGAAATTGCCACACACTGATATACTAAATTTATACTAACTCTCTGTGAAATCTTCCCGAAAGGAATAGCTGAGGGCTACTTTGATGATTACCCTACATGCTTTACATGGTCAACTTGATTTACACAAAGAGTGTAACTCCACAATAATTTTGATAGTAAAAATAAATTACATCGAAACACAAATTACAAAAGAAATACCTCGAACTGGTTACTATCGTCTTACTATTAACCTGATGGGTCAAACAATTGTATAAGCACGTCGTACTGGTCTCACAAAGTACACCCCACGTGGGTTGAACATAAAGAAAAGTTGCTACATTGAAAAATATTGTCAAGATGAGACGTTATAATCTCACACACATTCGCATTTAAGGTTGATGATCTTAGAGTTACAGATCATCCACACGTGGTTCCACTCTACTAACAAATTGTGACAAAGCAACTACTGGAAGATATTCTGAACTCACACTCGAATTACACTGCGTTGCAATTTAAGATAACATTAGATATTTTAGATCTAAACCTGAAATAAAGGTGATTAAATTTTCATTTAGGCTGAACTTAAGAAATCCATTGTCCTACGGACTTAGCAGAGACGCGCTTAGCTGGAGATCTTACCACTTCAGACGCTCGCCGTGGACAGACTGCCGTGGGCCCCTTATCAAGGGCGCTTCCAGATACAAAACGGAAGTGACCAGAGAGGCAGCTTCCTATACCAACATGACAAGGGACGGACAGGACCATACTAAGAATAGAAACCTCTTTGCTTTTAGAAAGTGTAGCTACTTGTTCCAACGTTGGTCCTAATGCTCTCTAGCAGACAGGCTTGTCTGCTACCATCAAGCATACAACTAGAAATACATTTGCTCATTTATCGATTCACACAGAAGGGAAGGGGGATGACACTATCTTATCATATACAGTATACAAAAGAAAGCGGATGTAGGTTCCGTATGAGACTGTGTGACATGAATTACGTAGAAACTGTGTTTTAAAGTGTAGTAGTGTGACAGATCGTTCGTGATTATGTGTAAAAGTAACAGGTTTCACTGCTTAATCTCTTGCCAGATAGTCAGAAACACCACAGTAAATTTGGAAGTGGAATGTATGTCGTAAATGACAACAGTTTTAAAAAATTAGCATGGAAGGAATCCAACAGCGATCTTTCAATATAGATCCATAACTATTGCAGAAAAATAAAAATCAAATAAGATTATTTCTCTTTGACAGAGTCTGCATAATCGACAACCGTTCGTACAGAAATGAAATAATAATAATATTAATACTGATAAATGTTTCCTTTTTTCATATATTACAACGATTTTGTGACTGTCTTGCCAGGAGACGTCACACTCTGCTGGAAAATAATTAACATAATTTAGAAATTGCTATTTTATACAGCATTTCAATCAATATGAAAAAAACACCTAACCAAAACTTGCGCAAAAACGTAGGTATAAAGAAACCTGTTACGAATGAAAGGAAAAACTGTCTGGAGCAATGCACCTTTCACACAGTGTACATGACACTATCTCACGAAAAGAAGCGACATACGAGTCCGTCATGTTCTGGAGGCTTCATTGTAAGACACCCGAACCGAACGCTTTCACTGAACATCTTTGTATATCCCGTTCAGCGCTTAGTCTCTGCGTTCGTGCAGAAAACTCTCGAAGATAGTGTCTTCATCCACTCACGTGTCAACCGGAAGAGCATCGTATATCATGGGGCATGCTCTCAGACGTCTGTGGAAACACCACACGCCAGTAGATGCGTGGATAGAAGAACTGTCTCATAATTATACACTGGAGCGCCAAAGATAAAGTTATAGCCGGCCGCTGTGGCAGAGTGTTCCTAGACGCTTCAGTCCGGAACCACATGACTCATACGGTCGCAGGCTCGAATCCTGCCTCGGGCAGGTTTAAGTAGTTCTAAGTTATAGGGGACTGATGACCTCAGATTTTAAGTCCTATGGTGCTCAGAGCTATTTGAATTTAAAAATGGTATAGGTATGGGTATTCAAATACAGATAAATGTAAACAGAAAGGATATTGCGCTGCAGTCGGCAACGTCTATATAAAAGGTGTCTAGTTTACAATCTCTACCAGTTTCTTTGGCTCTTCAGTGTGAAACGAGGTTAATAGTCACGTTTCAACCAGTGTATCTATAAATGTTCTGCATATTTACTCAAATATGCATCCTTCTTTGCTACATATGCACAACAAGTACGTTTTGTTTGATTTGGATCCTCCCCCTTGTTAAAATTTTAAAGTTCATGAATGTATATCGTATCGTTAGTGGAAAATTCGCAGTAATGAATGCAACACAGAGAGGTAGTCCAAGGAGAATTAGTATTACACCTTTAACATATGACCAAGAGAAAAAACGATGGATAACTTTTTTCTAAATTAGGCTGAAATTGTCGGTACTGTAAGAGAGGATTAAAAAGTTTCCGTTAGAACGGCGTAAAGTCCAGAATCCGTAAGCCAATCAGGCTAAATCATCATGAGTATTGAGGCAATCAAACAATCGCGGCACCAGGCTAAAGTTAACCGTTATGTGAAGTACCGTGTCCTGCTGCACATGCTCGTACGACAGGGGTCACCGGATCTTTCAACGCCTCTTTCAATGAACCGAAAGTGTGACAATCGCGTGTGGAGATATCAGGACCATAGGGCATCCACATGAACCACCGTAACTTCTACGTTACGACACTTGTGATATGGGGACGTCCGTTATCATAAACCAGCAGCACCTCTTGACCGACCATTTCGCAACGGTAGTTTTCGACAGGATGGTATCCCATAAACATTCTTCATTTTCCGATGGATCTATTACCCGTGGTTTTCCTTCGTCAGCCAAGAAAAGAGTAACTACACTTTGTTCCTGTTTGGAAGCGTACGGTAATAACGTCGCCGCAGTTCACGATTCCACATTTACCGCATACAAATCGAAAAGTACCCATGTCACACTAATTCCTTACATACATATCGCAATCGGAGTCGCGCTATGTTGCATATACGCCGCACAAAACGCAATAAAAGGGAAACATTTTGACCGCCCGTTGTTTTACACATTGCCCTATCAGTCCTGTACCGAAATCGTCCTGCGCAGGTAAGGCAATAGCCGTGGGGAGATAGAAATTCTCTGCTCATAGACGTTAGAGCCCAAATCTGGGCGGGAGGAAGAAATTTCGCGGGAGGAGTCCCCGGGAGACGGAGCGCTGCGTTTGCATACCGTTAACCGCTACGGGCAGATACGCCGTTTGCGGGCAGCTTTACTCTGGCGCAGCTGCGCCGCTCTCCACTGTATCTGCGCAGACGGCGGCGCCGGCGCCGGCACCGGCGCCACCGGAGGGCGTCGCGACGGCCCGCCTGTTTATTGCCCGGTGCCGCCGCCCCCGCCGCCCTCATTCGGCGCCGCGGACGCACCCAGATGGGGCGGCCCATCCGTCGCGCCGGTTGCCGCTCGCCCCTGCAATCCATAGCCCGGCCGCAGCCGGCGCTGCCGCGCTGTCCCGTGTCCCCGTCCAACTGCAGTTCCGCTAACTCCTCCCAGCCGCTGCTGCACTGTTCAGGCGCGCAGCCACACAGCACTGTTCCTCTTCCGGCACGTACTGCATCGTGCCATGCGGGAATGAAGATGGAGATCAAAGTAATGGAACCACGGGAAATAATCTGGCGCTACAACGAGAGAACAAGCTGCTACGCAGAATTGTACTTTGTATAGTTGTGTTAATCCTTCCATTGCACATTTAGTCCAAGAGCCACCTGCCAAGTTTTGTTTATTTACAACATGCTCCATTACAAACTTTTGTAATAAGGATCTATGTACTGTGCGTGTGTGTTTGTTTTGTGTAGAGTAGAGTGTGCTTGTTTGTGTTGTATGATGGTGGTGATGATGATACGAGAAGAGGGAGGGTGGCCACTGGTGCCGGTATATAGGCTACTCCTCGCGAATAACAGGGAGACTGCGAAGCTCAAAGTCCCCATCCGACGGATGGATCACCATCTACATCTACATCTACATGGATACTCTGCAAATCACATTTAAGTGCCTGGCAGAGGGTATATCGAACTACCTTCACAGTTCTGTGTTATTACAATCTCGTATACCGCGCGGAAAGAATGAACACCTATAACTTTCCGTACGAGCTCTGATTTCCCTTATTTTATCGTGTTGATCGTTCCGCCCTATGTAAGTCGGTGTCAACAAAATATTTTCGCATTCGGAGGAGAAATTTGGTGATTCGAATTTCGTGAGAAGACTCCGTCGCAACGAAAAACGCCTTTCTTTTAGCGATTTCCAGCCCAAATCCTGTATCATTTCTGTGACACTCTCTCCCATATTTCGCGATAATACAAAACGTACCGAGCGAGGTGACGCAGTGGTTAGCACACTGGACTCGCATTCGGGAGGACGACGGCTCAATCCCGTCTCCGGCCAACCTGATTTAGGTTTTCCGTGATTTCCCTAAATCGCTTCAGGCAAATGCCGGGATGGTTCCTTTGAAAGGGCACGGCCGATTTCCTTCCCCATCCTTCCCTAACCCGAGCTTGCGCTCCGTCTCTAATGACCTCGTTGTCGACGGGACGTTAAACACTAATCTCCTCCTCCTCCTCCACAAAACGTGCTGCCTTTCTTTGAATTTTTTCGATGTACTCCGTCAGTCCTCTCTGGTAAGTATCCACATCGCGCAGCAGTATTCTAAAAGAGGACGGACGAGCCTAGTGTAGGCACTCTCCTTAGTAGGTCTGTTACATTTTCTAAGTGTCCTACCAATAAAACGCAGCCTTTGATTAGCCTTCCTCACGGCATTTTCTGTGTGTTCCTTCCGATTTAAGTTGTTTGTAATTGTAATACCCAGGTAGTTAGTTGAATTTTCCGCTTTTACATTTCACTGATTTATCGTGTAGCCGAAGTTGAACAGTGTCGTACGTCCTCACTCCAGGAGAAATTGCGGAGACGTTTGGTATTAATACCAGGGCATTGGCGCAATGTGTGTTCTCTTTGGCGACCAAATACGGGCAGTGAAAATTTTATTCTGGTGGCAGGATTCGAACCAGCTAAAAGCCGGGTCGAGCGCCACCGGCTAAGCGTGCCTTAGTGACCTCGCCGCCTACAATGTGCGCATAATTTTCAAGTGGTGATTACGTATACGACTGTAGCAGACTACCGCTATTATTGAGACAGAATTATGGCGCCAAATTGAGTACTGTCATATTAAATTTTTCTTTTTATTAATCTCCATAGAGAAATATTTATTTCGGAAAGGTACTTCATTAAAAGAAAAATACTTATTACGAAGGCAAAGAGTATGTGGTATGCAATTATAATAGCTAATTCACAGGATAAAATTAAACCATGTGGTCAGTTGCGAAGGAAGTGTCTGGTCAGCGGCACAAGGTCGACGATATGAAGTCAGTTCGCAGTAAAAGTATTTCTGTTACTGAGAAATCAGATACGTGTACAGTATTTAACAATCATTTTCTGAGCATTGCTGGGGAATTAAATAAAAATTTAGTTTCTACAGGAAATCATATAACTGTCTTGGCAAAAGCCTTTCCGAGATTGATGTCTGAAATACTCCTCTGTGATACAGACAAGAGGGAGAATGAAACAAGAATTAAATCACTGAAGACTAAGGACTCTTATGGTTATGATGGAGTGTCTAGCAGAATATTAAAGTACTGTACTGCACATGTTAGCCATGTATTTACCCATATTTGTAATTTTTCCTTTAGGAATGGTCAGTTTCCGGAGCGATTAAAGCACTCAGTAGTAAAACCGCTTTATAAAAAGGGAGAAAGGGATAATGTAGGTAATTTTAGGCCTATTTCTATGCCATCAGCGTTCGCAAAAGTTATTGAAAAGGCTGTGTATGTAAGGATAATCAATCATTTTGTTGTTGTTGTTGTGGTCTTCAGTCCTGAGACTGGTTTGATGCAGCTCTCCATGCTACTCTATCCTGTGCAAGCTTCTTCATCTCCCAGTACCTACTGCAACCTACATCCTTCTGAATCTGCTTAGTGTATTCTTCTCTTGGTCTCCCCCTATGATTTTTACCCTCCACGCTGCCCTCCAATACTAAATTGGTGATCCCTTGATGCCTCAGAACATGTCCTACCAACCGATCCCTTCTTCTGGTTAAGTTGTGCCACAAACTTCTCTTCTCCCCAATCCTATTCAATACTTCCTCATTAGTTATGTGATCTACCCATCTAATCTTCAGCATTCTTCTGTAGCACCACATTTCAAAAGCTTCTATTCTCTTCTTGTCCAAACTATTTACCGTCCATGTTTCACTTCCATACATGGCTACACTCCATACAAATACTTTCAGAAATAACTTCCTGACACTTAAATCTATACTCGATGTTAACAAATTTCTCTTCTTCAGAAACGCTTTCCTTGCCATTGCCAGTCTACATTTTATATCCTCTCTACTTCGACCATCATCAGTTATTTTGCTCCCCAAATAGCAAAACTCCTTTACTACTTTAAGTGTCTCATTTCCTAATCTAATACCCTCAGCATCACCCGACTTAACTCGACTACATTCCATTATCCTCGTTTTGCTTTTGTTGATGTTCATCTTATATCCTCCCTTCAAGACACCATCCATTCCGTTCAACTGCTCTTCCAAGTCCTTTGCTGTCTCTGCCAGAATTACAATGTCATCGGCGAACCTCAAAGTTTTTATTTCTTCTCCATGGATTTTAATACCTACTCCAAATTTTTCTTTTGTTTCCTTTACTGCTTGCTCAATATAGAGATTGAATAACATCGGGGAGAGGCTACAACCCTGTCTTACTCCCTTCCCAACCACTGCTTCCCTTTCATGTCCCTCGACTCTTATAACTGCCATCTGGTTTCTGTACAAGTTGTAAATAGCCTTTCGCTCCCTGTATTTTACCCCTGCCACCTTTAGAATTTGAAAGAGAGTATTCCAGTCAACATTGTCAAAAGCTTTCTCTAAGTCTACAAATGCTAGAAACGTAGGTTTGCCTTTCCTTAATCTTTCTTCTAAGATAAGTCGTAAGGTCAGTATTGCCTCACGTGTTCCAGTATTTCTACGGAATCCAAACTGATCTTCCCCGAGGTCGGCTTCTACTAGTTTTTCCATTCGTCTGTAAAGAATTCGTGTTAGTACTTTGCAGCTGTGGCTTATTAAACTGATTGTTCGGTAATTTTCACATCTGTCAACACCTGCTTTCTTTGGGATTGGAATTATTATATTCTTCTTGAAGTCTGAGGGTATTTCGCCTGTTTCATACATCTTGCTCACCAGATGGTAGAGTTTTGTCAGGACGGGCTCTCCCAAGGCCGTCAGTAGTTCCAAAGGAATGTTGTCTACTCCGGGGGCCTTGTTTCGACTCAGGTCCTTCAGTGCTCTGTCAAACTCTTCACGCAGTATCGTATCTCCCATTTCATCTTCATCTACATCCTCTTCCATTTCCATTATATTGTCCTCAAGTGCATCGCCCTTGTATAGACCCTCTATATACTCCTTCCACCTTTCTGCTTTCCCTTCTTTGCTTAGAACTGGGTTTCCATCTGAGACCTTGATGTTCATACATGTGGTTCTCTTATCTCCAAAGGTCTCTTTAATTTTCCTGTAGGCAGTATCTATCTTACCCCTAGTGAGATAAGCCTCTACATCCTTACATTTGTCCTCTAGCCATCCCTGCTTAGCCATTTTGCACTTCCTGTCGATCTCATTTTTGAGACGTTTGTATTCCTTTTTGCCTGCTTCATTTACTGCATTTTTATATTTTCTCCTTTCATCAATTAAATTCAATATTTCTTCTGTTACCCAAGGATTTCTACTAACCCTCTTCTTTTTACCTACTTGATCGTCTGCTGCCCTCACTACTTCATCCCTCAGAGCTACCCATTCTTCTTCTACTGTATTTCTTTCCCCCATTCCTATCAATTGTTCCCTTATGCTCTCCCTGAAACTCTGTACAACCTCTGGTTCTTTCAGTTTATCCAGGTCCCATCTCCTTAAATTCCCACCTTTTTGCAGTTTCTTCAGTTTTAATCTACAGGTCATAACCAATAGATTGTGGTCAGAGTCCACATCTGCCCCTGGAAACGTCTTACAATTTAAAACCTGGTTCCTAAATCTCTGTCTTACCATTATATAATCTATCTGATACCTTTTAGTATCTCCAGGGTTCTTCCATGTATACAACCTTCTTTCATGATTCTTAAACCAAGTTTTAGCTATGATTAAGTTGTGCTCTGTGCAAAATTCTATCAGGCGGCTTCCTCTTTCATTTCTTAGCCCCAATCCATATTCACCTACTACGTTTCCTTCTCTCCCTTTTCCTACACTCGAATTCCAGTCACCCATGACTATTAAATTTTCGTCTCCCTTCACTATCTGAATAATTTCTTTTATTTCATCATACATTTTTTCAATTTCTTCGTCATCTGCAGAGCTAGTTGGCATATAAACTTGTACTACTGTAGTAGGTGTGGGCTTCGTATCTATCTTGGCCACAATAATGCGTTCACTGTGCTGTTTGTAGTAGCTTACCCGCATTCCTATTTTCCTATTCATTATTAAACCTACTCCTGCATTACCCCTATTGGACTTTGTGTTTATAACCCTGTAGTCACCTGACCAGAAGTCTTGTTCCTCCTGCCACCGAACTTCACTAATTCCCACTATATCTAACTTTAACCTATCCATTTCCCTTTTTAAATTTTCTAACCTACCTGCCCGATTAAGGGATCTGACATTCCACGCTCCGATCCATAGAACGCCAGTTTTCTTTCTCCTGATAACGACATCCTCTTGAGTAGTCCCCGCCCGGAGATCCGAATGGGGGACTATTTTACCTCCGGAATATTTTACCCAAGAGGACGCCATCATCATTTAATCATACAGTAAAGCTGCATGCCCTCGGGAAAAATTACGGCCGTAGTTTCCCCTTGCTTTCAGCCGTTCAATCATTTTATACCATACGATTTGCTATCAAATGTACCGTTCGGCTTTAGAAGTCGTTTAAACAACTTAAAATGCTATATTCTCTTTTCTCGGTGAGTTACTGAATGGGCTAAATAAAAAGTTTTGAACCCTGGGAGTATTTTTTTTTTATTTAACTAAGGCATTTGATTGTGTTGATCACAAAATATTTCTCCAGAAGTTGGACCATTATGGAACACGGGGAGTAGCTCGCAATTAGTTCACCTCTTGCATTAGCAACAGGCATCGAAAGGTCATTATTCACAAAGTTAATAACGGCTGTGATGTGTGATCTGAGTGGGGTACTGTCAAGTGAGGGGTGCCCCAGGGCAATAGTGTCGGGGCCACTACTGTTCCTTATTTATATAAATGATTTGCCCACTAGTATTATGGGTAACTGTAACTCTAAAATATTTCTGTTTGCTGATGACACTAGCTTGGTAGTAAACGATGTTGTGTGCAACATTCGTTCAGTTTCAAATAGTACAGTACATGACCTCAGTTCATGGCTTGTAGAAAATAAACTAACGTTAAATCACAGTAAGACTTAGTTTTTACAGTTTCTAACACAATTCAACGAAACCTGACCTTTTAATTTCACAGAAAGGCCGTATAATTAGTGAAACTGAACAGTTCACATTTCTAGGTTTTCAGATAGATAGTAAGCTGTCGTGGAAAGCCCACGTTCAGGATCTTGTTCAAAGACTTAATACTGCCATTTTTACTATTCGAACGGTATCAGAAGTGAGTGATACTTCGACACGAAAATTAGTCTACTTTGCTCCTTTTCATTCGCGTATGTCGTATGGTATTATATTTTGGGGTAACACTTCCCATTCTGCAAGGATATTTTTGGCTCGGAAACGGACGGTTCGGGCAATAAGTGGTGTGAGTTCACGAACGTCTTGTCGACCTCTGTTCATGAGTCTGAGTATTTTGACATTGGCCTCTTAATATGTATATTCCTTGTTATCGTTTCTTATTACCAATATTAGTTTATTCCCAAGAATAAGCAGCTATCACATGGTTAATACGCGGCCTTCCTTAGCACTTGTGCAAAAAGGTGTGCAGTATACTGCTGCGCTTTCAAATCGGAACTGAAGAGTTTCCTCATGGGTCACTCCTTCTATCCTGTTGAACAGTTCCTTGAAAAATTAAGCTGATTCTTATTGTATTGCTTGTAGCGTTTACTTAAACTAATGGACTGACTTTTTTCAGGTTCATAAACATTTATTTTTACCTGTTATTACTTTTATGTTGTAATCTCATGTACTGACACGTTCCATGACCTTGGAGATTTGCCCCTGAAATTGGTCCTATGGGACTTGACGTCTAAATAAAAACAAAAGAAGTAAAACTTTAATTTGTGGTATCTTTCGAAAACATTATTCAAACATATAGGTGCATCATACTTTATATAGATGTATCTACTGTCACTTCGTTTCACAGACTTTCGCACACATTCTCCTGAACTTAGCATCAGAGCATGAGCATGGCGCTCATATTTTCAGGGTAACGTAGGACGCAAGCTGGTTTACTGTTTGCTTGTTTTGTGCTTCTGTCTATTTTATCAGTCGCTATAATCCGTATTTAATGAAGAGTTGAAGCATCTTCCGTTTCCGCTTGTCCTGCTATTTACCAATTGTCAACATACAGTGTGTGATCTTCATCAGGGTAGTGTTCTAGGAAAGTAAGAACAATACTTCCAGGTGTTCCAGCGTTTACACCAAAATCAATTTCTTTCTTTACGCTCATTGCAGCACCCACATACATAATAAAGTCAAGCATAGATCCAGTTCCATAATCATACAACACAAAAAACTTGACACCGAATCTGTGGCGTTTGGATGGAATTTACTGTTTGAAGAGGACACGATCTTCGCAGAGAACGGAACTTTAGTCAGATCATTAGTTTTTAAAAAGGTGTAAAGCACCTGGAAACGCTTTTGTTAGCTGATCCACAATTCGGGTAATTATGAAACATTTTGTTTTCTCCTTGCTCCTCGTTGCTATCAACGAAGTGTAACGTTCTTGGTAACGGGAGGTACCTATGTGTTGGCATGATTTCCGTAGATGTTGGGGTAGACATTAACGGATCGTTGGTACACTCATTGTTTATTTAATTTTTCTCACTGGAGCCATTAGGAAATTTGCGGCAAGGAAACAGTAAATTTCATCACCGCTTGTGTATTTCCGACGGTGTAGTCTTGATTTTTCACTGGAAAAGCTGCTCGTAATATAAATGATGTGGCTCATCTTTGTAGTTTACAATTGCTTGGGTAAATAATGAGGAAGCAGCCATATACAGCGTGTGAATCATCAAAATTGACGATTCCGCAACTGGGATGACTGTTTACGAAATTGTACACTTTAACGTCCAAACCAAATTATCTGTTTTGCGTCTTTTAGCTGATTTGTCAGGCATATATACTCACGCTGTTACCTGCAATCGGAGGAAGAAGCGCTGGTAGCATCAAATTATTGATCTGCATTTACCAGTACTGCGTATGCTGCTTTGTTAATATTTTCAACATTTCTACTGACAGATTCACCTTCAGGCACACCAGCGTCACCATCTGTATAATCATAATCTGCTGGATTGGGCACTTTGATTTGGAAGACTAGCACCTCATCTTCCGTAAACGGACCATTTTATTCGATAATACAGTAAGACCAGCATACAAAGTAGACAGTGTTACGATACCAACTACCTCGAAACAAATTCAGCATCCTATACCTACACTACTTGCCATTAAAATTGCTACAACAAGAAGAAATGCAGATGATAAACGGGGATTCATTGCACTAGTATATTATACTAGAATAGACATGTGAATACATTTCCACGCAATTTGGGTGCGTAGATCCGGAGAAATCAGTAACCAGAACAACCACCTCTGGCCGTAATAACGGCCTCGATACGCTTGGACATTGACTCAAACAGAGCTTGGATGGCGTGTACAGGTACAGCTGCCAATGCAGCTTCAACACGATACCACAGTTCATAAAGAGTAGTAACTGGCAAATTGTGACGAGCCAATTGCTCGGCCACCATTGACCAGACGTTTTCAATTGGTGAGAGATCTGGAGAATATGCTGGCCAGGGTGACCTAGACGTGTAACCAATGGCACCCCATACCATCACCCTGGGTGATACGCCAGTATGGCGATGACGGATACACGCTTCCAATGTGCGTTCACCGCGATGTCGCCAAAAAAGGATGCGACCATCATGATGCTGTGGACAGAACTGCCATTCGTGCACCCAGGTTCGTCGTTGAGTACACCATGGCAAGCGCTCCTGTCTGTGACGCAGCGTCAAGGGTAACCACAGCCATGTCCCCGAGCTGATAGACCATGCTGGTGCAAACGTCGTAGAACTGTTCGTGCAGATGGTTGTTGTCCTGCAAACGTCCCCATCTGTTGACCCAGGGATCGAGACGTGGCTGCACGATCCGTTACAGCCATTCGGATTAGATGCCCGTCATCTCTACTGCTAGTGATACGAGGCCATTGGGATCCAGCACGGCGTTCCGTATTACCCTCCTGAACCCACCGATTCCATATTCTGTTAACAGTCATTGGATCTCGACCAACGCGAGCAGCAATGTCGCGATACGATAAACCGTAATCGCGATAGGCTCCAATCCGACCTTTATCACAGTCGGAGAGGTGATGATACGCATTTCTCCTCCTTACACGAGGCATCACAACAACGTTTCACCAGGCAACGCCGGTCAATTTCTGTTTGTGTATGAGAAATCGGTTGGAAACTTTCCTCATGTCAGCACATTGTAGGTTCGCCACCGGCGCCAACCTTGTGTGGATGATCTGAAAAGCTAATCATTTGCATATCACAGCATGTTCTTTCTGTCGGTTAGATCTCGCGTCTGTAGCACGTCGTCTTCGTAGTGCAGCAATTTTAATGGCCAGTAGTGTAGTTCGGGTAATTCCTTGTATTCGAAAAATTACGCGGCATAATTGTGCAACAATCGTCTCTGACTCGCTGGCCAGATAGTAGACGTTATATGACATTATAAAATTTTAGCACGAATTCGTTGTAAATATGTTTCATAGCAAGTACTGGATCATTACGTACTACGGTTAGCGTATACACCGATGAGCCAAGACATTATGACCCCTGCTCAGTAGAGTGTTGTTCCACTTTTGAAACATAGAACAATTGAGATTCTGCTTAGCGTGAATTAAAGAAGTACGGGGCATCAGATGCCTACGCACAGTTCAAGTAGTTCCCGCAGATTACGGGATGGTGGTTTATGGGGGCGCAGCTGGGGCCCGCTGTGTGTGGCAGTAGACACGGATCAGGCGCATTTGCTGGCCAAGACAACAATGTGATTTCACTACAATGCACCTGAAACCAGTGTAGCACGATTCTGGCCTGGCACCAAGGACAGTTATCTCGTTGGAAGATGCTATCGCCACTGTAGGTGGAGACTTCAGGCATGAAGCGGTGCAGGCGGTACGCAGTGGTGGTAACGTAGCTCACTGCTGTCATGATACCCTCGATTACCATGCAACCCCCAACTCAGTGTACCCCACAGCTCTCACCGGCCTGTGTCTGTAGCGCCGTGCATGTTTCGTGCAGCCATTCACCTGGATGACCTCGTGTTAGGACCCACTCATCAACCTGGTGTAACAAGAAATGTGATTCATGAGACAGGCGAGACTTTTCCATAGGTCTACGGTGTAAACTCTGTGGTACTGCTCTCGCTGTAGTTATAATTGACGATGTTGTTGGAACAACACCGGAACACGCAGGAGTAGCTTGATGTTTTGATGTTAGGCTTCATGTTCGACAATGGCCTTTCTGAAGAGTGGTCCGAAACACTTGTACCTGCTCCCCCACTGTACTCCGTCACCAGATCTGCCACAGATCGCTGCCATCCTCCATCCGCTTCGTTTTGTGATGTTTTGATGTGGTCGTCCAATACCATGCGGCTTATGCGTTGTTGCACCACCCTTCAACCACTTTCGGTAGGTGCTCATGATAGTACTACGCCAACAGGCAACCAGCTTCGTCGTTTCAACCTGCTGGTTGACGATGGTAATAATATTTTGGCTTATCAGTGTATATACTAATGTTTTGGCTTATCAGTGTATATACTTCCGGAGCAGTGAAATGTTTAAACAGTGGCCGACGTTAATTTTCTCCTTTTTCAGGAAAAGCCTAAGTACCTCCTTTTCTGCAGATTTTTCTACGATCTCAAAACAGACATCTACAGCTAGTAAAGATGAAACTGCAATCGATTTTGAGATCACCTCTCACCTCTGTTTTAGCTTTGTCCTCTTTCTTCAGGGCATCTGTGGCTACATCCATGGTAATAATTTTGTCTCATACTAAACTTTGGCGAATCTCCTTTTTTTTCAGTAGCGGGAAACGCTAATATTCGCAGATTAATTAGTCCACACGAGTAGTCAGAAGACGTAACAAAATATCCAAGTTACGATTCCAGTTCCTACTCATATGACTGATATAGATATTTTCAACCCGGTATCACCTCTGAAACTTGCCAGTGTAGCGAAGTAGTTCGACGATTTTACGTTTGGACTGGTATCAGTAATAACACTGTAATAGAAATCAATTGCGAATGAAGCAGTAATGAATGATATTTTGACACAAACTGCTTTTTTTCTAAGTAAACCGATCTTTGTAGAAGTCGCGTTGAATCTGAGAACATCAGCTAGTAACTATGCTGTGAAAAAACTGTGGCCACAATATAATTGCGGTCCCAGATAGTTGTATAATATTATTTATCGAAAGAAATTTTGAAAGTGTAATACACTGTTTTTAATTATGTACACCTCAAACAATATGTAAGGTAAGATTTCATAATTACCTTCAGTTGTTGATACAAAAATACTCAGATCATTCTTTCACTGTAAAGAATGGTTACGAACTTGCCAAAATTTTGGCTATTATTAAATTACCTGTTGATTGAAAGCGACTATCCTTAAACACTGCCAAGTAATAGACAAATATCCCTTTGCAGAAACGTTTACACATTATTCCAGATTACTTGCTGTCAAGTAGGAAGCTTAGTACAAGTGAAGTCATTGAGCCAAAAGAACTACCAGACATAGCACTGCCTTACAATTATCTGGAATTTAATCTGAAATTCTATCTCAGAATAGATGAGCTCCCTATGGCCAATAGCTTACAAGGTATATGAACAGAAATATTTATTAGCGTTATAGAGAACAATCTATTACAATAGCATAGAAAACTGAAAGAAAACAGTATACTACACACTTTAAGTTGGGAGCGTTGTGATTATGACTTAAGTAACACATCTTAGATAAATAATTACGCTGTCTTGTCAAGCAGTAACACTCAAAAATAAATTTCACGTTGGAACGAGAACAGCACTACTCCGCCAATTAGATGTATTTGATTATCACCAGGAAAAAAAACAAGGATCAGAAACTTCTTAGTCTGAGTCTACTGAAGTAACTGATTAGGTGAAACTTCTTTACGTTTACTTAAACTGCTGAGTGAAACTGAACCTACTGTCTCGTCCCCTATTTTTATCATTTCAGCACTGACATACGGAATGTTCCCTGACAATGACAATTTAATCTATTCATTTATTACCCACAATATACAATCGCAACGCAAACCGACTGCTCTGCAATCACAACATGACTTCAAATAATTAACCCAAAGGAATGGCCCTGAATTGGAATAAATCCTGACAATAACCCACATTTTTCACAAGTCACTTACCTGACAGAAAACCTTCATAATACGAAGTACAGTAATTGCAGCAAGCAGCAACTACAGCCAGCTAAATAAAAGGATTCTAACTACTACACACCCTAACTACTAGAAGGTATGGTTAGGCATGGAAACATTTTGTTGAAGAGTAAACAATCTATTTAGCAGGTTTTACCCTTTTCATGTGACGTCCAGTTCCGAAAATTATATTGTAGTCAATAATCCCACTACCCAAACGTTACCAACAACATCCATCATCGCTTTACAATGCATGTCCCACCAACATAGAGTCTCCAGGAAGGATCCATGTCAAAGCCGTCCGCTCGCTAACTGCTATCTTCTAGTCCATCCATCCACAGAGTCTCTCACCGAGGCCGCAGAGCGCTGTCAGTGATATTAATTGCAGTCTCCAGTGCTGCAAACGTAAGAACACAAAAGAGGCTACTTACATAGCACCCCTGCTCCCCTCAAGAAATATTACAAAGTGTTTTGGGCAGTAGCCAAGTCTGTTGTTGTTGTTGTTGTCTTCAGTCCTGAGACTGGTTGGATGCAGCTCTCCATGCTACTATATCCTGTGCAAGCCTCTTCATCTCCCAGTACCTACTGCAACCTACATACTTCTGAACCTGTATAGCGTATTCATCTCTTGGTCTCCCTCTACGATTTTTATCCTCCACGCTGCCCTACAATACTAAATTGGTGATCCCTTGATGCCTCAGAACATGTCCTACAGACCGATCCCTTCTTCTAGTCAAGTTGTGCCACAAACTTCTCTTCTCCCTAATCCTATTCAATACGTCATTAGTTATATGATCTACCCATCTGTAGCACCACATTTCGAAAGCTTCTATTGGCTTCTTGTCCAAACTAGTTATCGTCCATGTTTCACTTCCATAAATGCCCATGCTCCATACAAATACTTTCAGAAACGACTTCCTGACACTTAAATCTATACTCGATGTTAACAAATTAATCTTCTTAAGAAACGCTTTCCTTGCCAGTGCCACTCTACATTTTATATCCTCTCTACTTCGAACATCATCAGTTATTTTGCTCCCCAAATAGCAAAACTCCTTTACTACTTTAAGTGTCTCATTTCCTAATCTAATTCCCTCAGCATCACCCGACTTAAAACGACTACATTCCATTATCCTCGTTTTGCTTTTGTTGTGTTCATCTTATATTCTCCTTTCAAGACACTACCCATTCCGTTCAACTGCTCTTCTAAGTCCTTTGCTGTCTCTGAATTACAATATCATCGGCGAACCTCAAAGTTTTTATCTCTTCTCCATGGATTTTAATACCTGCTCCGAATTTTTCTTTTGATTCCTTTACTGCTTGCTCAATATACAGATTGAATAACATTGGGGAAAGGCTACAACCCTGTCTCACTCCCTTCCCAATCACTTCTGCCCTTTCAAGTCTCTCGACTCTTATAAGTGCCATCTGGTTTCTGTACAAATTGTAAATAGCCTTCCGCTACATGTATTTTACCCCGGCTTCCTTCAGAATTTGAAAGAGAGTATTCCAGTCAACATTGTCAAAAGTTTTCTCTGAGTCCACAAATGCTAGAAACGTAGGTTTGCCTTTCCCTAATCTAGCTTCTAAGATAAGTCGTAGGGTCAGTATTGCCTCACGTGTTCCAACATTTCTACGAAATCCAAACTGATCTTCCCCAAGGTCGGCTTCTACCAGTTTTTCCATTCATCTGTAAAGAATTCGTGATACTATTTTGCAGCCGTGACTTATTAAACTGATTGTTTGGTAACTTTCACAACTGTCAGCACCTGCTTTCTTTAGGATTAGAATTATTATATTCTTCTTGAAGTCTGAGGATATTTCGCCTGTCTGATACATCTCGCTCACCAGATGGTAGAGTTTTGTCAGGACTGGCTCTCCCAAGGCCGTCAGTAGTTCTAATGGAATGTTGTCTACTCCCGAGGCCTTGTTTCGACTCAGGCCTTTCAGTGCTCTGTCAAACTCTTCCCGCAGTATCTTATCTCCCATTTCGTCTTCATCTACATCCTCCTCCATTTCCATAATATTGTCCTCTAGTACATCGCCCTTGTATAGACCCTCTATATACTCCTTCCACCTTTCAGCTTTCCCTTCTTTGCTTAGAACTAGGTTTACATCTGAGCTCCTGATATTAATGCAAGTGGTTCGCTTTTATCCAAAGGTCTCTTTAATTTTCCTGTAGGCAGTATCTATCTTATCCCTAGTGAGATAAGTCTCTACATCCTTACGTTTGTCCTCTAGCCATCCCTGCTTAGCCATTTTGCACTTCCTGTCGATCTCATTTTTAAGACGTTTGTATTCCTTTTTGCCTGCTTCATTTACTGCGTTTTTATATTTTCTCCTTTCATCCATTAAAATCAACATTTGTTCTGTTACCCAAAGATTTCTACTAGCTCTCGTCTTTTTACCAACTTGAGCCTTTGCTGCCTTCACTACTTCATCGCTCAAAGCTACCCATTCTTCTTCTACTGTATTTCTTTCCCCCGTACCTGTCAATTGTTCCCTTATGCTCTCCCTGAAACACTGTACAACCTCTGGTTTAGTCAGTGTATCCAAGTCCCATCTACTTAAATTCCCACCTTTTTGCAACTTCTTCAGTTTTAATCTACAGTTCATAACCAATTGATTGTGGTCAGAGTCCACATCTGCCCCTGGAAATGTCCTACAATTTAAAACCTGGTTCCTAAATCTCTGTCTTACCATTATATAATCTATTTGATACCTTTTAGTATCTTCAGGCTTCTTCCATGTATACAACCTTCTTTCATGGTTCTTGAACCTAGTGTTAGCTATGATTAAGTTCTGCCCTGTGCAAATTTCTACCAGGCGGCTTCCTCTTTCATTTTTTAGCCCCAATCCATATTCACCTACTACATTTCCTTCTCTCCCTTTTCCTACTACCGAATTCCAATCACCCATGACTATTAAATTTTCATCTCCCTTCACTATCTGAATGGTTTCTTTTATTTCATCATACATTTCTTCAATTTCTTCGTCTTCTGCAGAGCTAGTTGGCATATAAACTATCACTACTCTAGTAGGCGTGGACTTCGTGTCTGTCTTGGCCACAATAATGCGTTCACTATGCTGTTTGTAGCAGCTTAGCCGCACTCGTATTTTTTTATTCATTATGAAACCGACTCCTTCATTACCCCTATCCATTTCCCTTTTTAAGTTTTCTAACCTACCTGCCCGATTAAGGGATCTGACATTCCACGCTCCGATACGTAGAATACCAGTTTTCTTTCTGCTGATAATGACATCCTCCTGAGTAGTCCCCGCCCTGAGATACGCATGGGGGACTATTTTACCTCCAGAATGTTTTGCCCACGAGGACGTCATCATCATTTAACCATACAGTAAAGCTGCATGCCCTCGGGAAAAATAATGGCTGTAGTTTCCCCTTGCTTTCAGCCGTTTGCAGTACCAGCACATTAAGGCTGTTTCAGTTAGTGTTACAAGGCCAGATCAGTCAATCATCCAGACCGTTGGCCTTGCAGCTACTGAAAAGGCTGCTGCCCCTCTTCAGGAACCACATGTTTGTCTGGCCTCTCAACAGATACCCCTCCATTGTGGTTGCACCTATGGTACGGCTATCTGTATCGCTTAGGCAAGCAAGCCTACCCACCAGTGGCAAGGTCCATGGTTCTGTTATTATATGAATAATATTAAACAGATCAGATGCACACAAAGGGTAAGTAATATACTGTTGGTCAATAAAGTAAAAATTCTCCTCACAGTCCCTAAAGACAGTTCTAATTCGGCAGAAGAGAAGTCTATACCAGCTTTATGCGCAGAGGATGAGGAGTAAATGAAAATGCACACATAAGTTGTGGACCACAATGCATTCTTGAAGAAGTATTGTTGTCCTCTCCACGGAAACACAATGCTCACTCTTGACATGAAGATTTCAGTTGAGAAGACTGGTAATGGACCACAACAGAGCAGACCCAGAACATAATCAGTCGGAGTCTTGAAGAATATTGGCAGAGTTGGTGGGTCACCACAGAGCAGACTCACAGTATTCCTTGTAGAGATTATGGCAGTAATGAGCCACCAAAGATGCAGACCCACTGTAGTCCTTGTAGACAATATGGTAGTAGTGTAAGTCTAACATTTGGTACTGCAGTATTCGTGGTGAGCATTTTATACTTACTTTATGCTCAAACCTGTTTCACTTTCAAACAAAACCTCTTCATTTCAACTAAAATTTCATTTACTTCTTCTAACCTCTCTTACTTGATCATTTGTTTCCACAAAAATATTCTATTTGTCTGTATTTAATCAAAACTTCTTCATTTCCTGTTTCAAAATAAATATTCCTCCTTTTGCAATACTTTTAGGCCAAACCTTTCTCTTACATCTTCTCAATCCATTTTTTCCCAACTCCTCATAATTCATTTTCCCATATAGAATACCCCCTCTTAAGCTAACATAAATCTACTGAGTTCAGATATTTAAACTTGAGAATGAGGCAGTGCAGCAGCACAAGAATTCCAAAAATGCTAATTGGCAAAGCAAGTGGCAGCGTATCTAAATAAGCAAAGAAAATGCAACATTACAACTAACATAAGGCAATATGCATGAAACAAGAAGAATAAATCATTGGTAAAACAGGCTTATCACAGTAACACAAAGTGAAATTCAGTAGGACATTGTGTGACAAATAGCAGCAGCAAATGCAATTACTTCTACCTAAATATCAGGAAGCACAAAGAGAAAAAATATTAAACTAAAAACAGCCAAGCAGGTAAGGGAAATATACATGTAAACTTACAATAAAAATGGTTCAAATGGCGCTGAGCACTATGGGACATAACATCTGAGGTCATGGGTCCCCTAGAACTTAGAACTACTTAAACATAACTAACCTAAGGACATCACACACATCCATGACCAAGGCAGGATTCGAACCTGCGACCGTAGCGGTCGCGCGGTTCCAGACTGAAAGGCCTAGAACCGCTCGGCCACATCGGCCAGCAGCTTATAATAGCATGTGTGCATCTGTGATCATCAAAACTACGCAAATCGCCAACACGAGGGACAAGATTTATTTTATATCCTATATGAAATTTACTGATTCTATGTCACATCTTAACAATAAAGTTGTGCCCCACAGCAACTTAATCTACCAAAAAGTTACCAAGTCCTTGAATAGTAAAGTTCCTGTTGCTATTTCCTTCTGCTTCTTATTGTTCTTTCTTTCCAAGTGTTCTTTTTTAAGAATATGGATCACAAAATTATTATTTAATGGATCTGTTGACAGAAAGTGTACACATTAGCATACGCATTGAATTTCGTTTTATGAAACCAATGCTGCAGCACAACTAGAAATAAGATAAGTAAATTATGTACGAAGGAAAACATAAAACCACCATTCAACAGGGGTATGGTATTTCATAGGTCAGTAAAAGTTTTCTCATCTCTCGTAAAGAGACGCTTGTCATAATCAGGTGTGTAAAGGTAAGAATATCTCTCATCAATTCATAAGCAGTTCAGTAAGTAGCACAAAGTACAAACTCCAAAGTGAAATCATATGTTTACAAGTAATAATGTATGTCGTGCTTGTCATGTGTTCTGCAAAGAAATGCTTACAGTGGGGTCAATGGCCGCTCTTTTCTATAGCTGTACAAGCGCTTTTGAGAGTGCAGTGATCTTAAAAATGGCTGATGTGTCACCATTAAAGTTGAGAGGTAACACAGCAGTGGATATTTCCTGCTGGCCAGTGCACAGCCCAGTGCAGAAGAGCATTACGTCAAGGTCACATACAAAATACAACACTCAAATCTCTCGCGATATCACAAAGGTTCCTAATGTATATGTGAACAGTTCACAAAATGCAGACAAAGTACCATATCCTAAACGCAAAGTAATCCCAAGGTGTAATTATTTAAACATATGTCAGGGACATAGTAAAAAATGTGTATTTGTCTCTGTTAAGGGACATATAGCTGTGTAATTCTTTGTTTGAGAAATACGGTGCCAATGCATAAAACTGTATAAGCAAATACCATATTAGCTAGGGCTTCTTGCGCTTACCACACGCATGGTACAAAAACTAGGCGTATCCCCATGAGGGATAATGTAATCTTACATATTAAAACTGTGGAATGGAATGTATCACTTATAACCTTTTCTGTATCATTGTAGTTCAAAAATATTTCTAATGTTGTTCCAAGTACAAAAGTAATCACTCAAATGCATGTAATGTAGCACTAAACTATACTTGTTGCTGTAAGAAAATTTTTGTCGTTGCTTAGCAGTAAAAACGTGCCAAGTGTCGTAGTTATCGTCCTCCAGAAGCAAAATTCTCCGGAAAGCGATGTACATACCTTGTCATATACAAAAGTAAAGTACTATGCGTATAAATGTCGTACTTATTACATTCATTTCTGTGACCTATACTGAAGTACTGTACTGTAACGTATTGATATGAGACTGTGCAAACACAAAGCACATGCAGAGTAAAAGTAATGACGAAAATTGTGTGTGACGTCAGTAGCGTGGTAACATACCTGTTTATCTGTATAACTAACTAAATACTGTGTCATCTGTGACCTCTCAGAAAGCACTTTCAAGAAAAATGTTTTTTCAAGTAAACCAAAATGTTGCAGCCACACCTCATTAGCATCATATTTTCTTAGAATGTGAACCTTATAATCATGACGTAGTTGTACAACTAACAATCAATGTGTACACACAATAAGACTGTGTCGTCCGTTCCCTATCAAAGTGAAATTGTAAAGTTACTGTCTTAATATCTTCCATAGGTTCTTGGCCAAATAGTTAACATGAAAACATCGCCGCATGCCAAATGTGACAAAGCGTAATAGTAACTCGAAGTGAAAAATTTAGTAGCAAAGACTAAGTGAGAAAGCAAATTACTTCTCGATAAACGGTTTTGCAAGAGAAATGTTGTGTAATACTTTACTTTTCTTCGCACGCAGAATTTCTACTTCAACGCAATTATCATGCGGTATACGTCGGATCCTGTAAGGTACTTTGTAAATCAGAAAGAAATTGTGACTCAAATGTTTCTTCTTATGTGACAATGTATGGGCTTTAATGAGATTCTTTTTGACCAATATTTAGTTTCTTTGCATTTGTCTTACCGTGTAGTTTTCTCCCTTTCCCTGCTGCCGAATTTATATTTTTAATAGCCAAATCAGTTATGTCTTTATGTCGAAATTTACATGTACTCGGGAAAGATACAAGCTCTCTGATTTTGTTCGGTGGTTCCTCATACTTCAGTACCAAAATAGGTGGTAAAGCAGTGGATCATGAGGCATTCCATTCAGTACGTTTTGAAATAAGTGTATCTGTCCTGTCCCAATACTCATGCTTCCTGTGACAATAAAGTCTGAAAAGCGTATTAATTTCTTTCATAATCCATTCAATGTTTTAACAAGGGGTCGCAGAAGGTCAACAGCAGCTAATTCTTTTAATCTAGCAGGAATAATACGAAACATCTACATCTACATGGATACTCGGCAAATTACGTTAAATTGCCTGGCAGAGGGTACATCGAACTACCTTCACAGTTCTCTGTTATTCCAATCTCGTATAGCGCGCGAAAAGAATGAACACCTATATCATTCCGTACGAGCTCTGATTTCCCTTATTTTATCGTTGTGATCGTTGCTCCCTACGTAGGTCGGTGTCAACAAAATATTTTCGCATACAAAGGAGAAATTTGGTGTAGAAAATTATCTGCTACCAGTCACAATAAAAGGTACTTTATATTCACACGACCGCTTTCGGGCTTGCGCCCACCTTCAGGTGTTCATACATTCACGTACATGTTTGTACTTTTGGAGATCACTGTATGAATACAAAAAAATTATTTGCTGGTGACTATACAGATACAAGTGGGACAATAGTAAGTGGTAAGGCAGCATTTGACGAAAATATATCTGTACTTACATAAGGATGTAGCACCATTATTACAGCTATGCTGTGGTGATATTTTTGCCACTTAGTTGCACACTTATGGTCTTTTTCACGTCCATATTTCAGTTTTCCCAAGTATAGCTTCATATTACACTATTATGATGTGCACTCGTGAAATACACTATGTTTACATACAAACATGTGCGCTGTGGTCAAAGAACTTAGATGTAGCAGATGTAAAGATGTTGCTCATACAGGAACTTGTAGGTTAATGTCAAAGAACTTAACCACAGTAAGTGCAAGGGTGCTACATAAATAGAAATTTAAATAGCTAGTACAGACTGCGACATTTCTTGATACACATTATGATTTTTTTTTTTACACTTTTATTGGAGAAATTAGACCTAGGAAGTACAATGTTGTCATATATATGAAATTACTCACAGCTATTACAGATTAAAAAATTACAGATAGAACTACTTTGAGCCACACTGTTGTCAGAGAAGTTACATCTAGGAGGTACAATAGTGTTACACACATGAAATTTTGAAAGCTATTACACATTATACAATGCCAGTTACAGCTTGTGCTTACAATGTGACTGTTACAGATTATGATAATCACTCTTGGACTGTTGTATGACTGCTACATCGAATTTCTATAGAATACGACTTTGGTATTCTTTCAGAGGGTAATTATTTTCTGTTTTTGAATATTTCATGAAATATGTGAAGATAGGATTGGTTTGCAAGTACCACTTGTTCGTCGAGAATAAGGTCTGGTGAGTTAGAGATGTGGATATATATTTCTAGCTCTTCGAGCATATTCATTTTCTTTTCTTTGCTCACAGTTTGTAGTGTTTGGAGGTTTTCGGTAATGGCTGTGGCTGAGTGACCATGGTCTTTTAGGTGCATTGCAAAGATGGATTTGTCAAAATTATTTAGCCGGAAGGCATCCATATGCTCAGGGGTATCTTACAGTGAAACTCCTTCCAGTTTGGCCTCTGTAGAACTAGGGCAATTGTTACATAAGAGTTTGTAAATACCTGATTTTTGGTGGCATTGGTTGACTGTCTTACTGTTGTGGATGATGTGCTGTTGTAGCTTGTTGTTAGTGATGAAAGAAATTTGAGTACCAGTTTTCCGAAAGAGGTTGGCAATTTGGTATGAAGTTTTACCTATAAATGTCATGCGTGCGAATGTGTTTTTCCTTCTTGTGAATCTGATTTAGTAGGTGCGCATTGTTTCTTTTTGATTTTGTTGTTCAGTTTATAAGTTACATCTGGGTTGTATCCATTTCTCTGTACAATTTCTTTTATAATGTTAATTTCTATTTGTTCATCAAGTGGGCTGAGTGGGATTTTATGTATACGATTAAGTGTGGATCTGAAGAATGCCATTTTGTGTTGTGCTGGATGACATGAGGAGTTGTTAATGACAAGGTCACTAGTGGCAGGTTCTCTGTAAATCTAGAAGGCATGTCTGTTGTTTACATTAGATACTGTAAGGTCCAGAAAATTGATGCCTTTATCTACTTGATGTTCTACAGTGAATTTGATGTTGTTGTGCATGCTACTGAGGGCTTTAGCAAGTTTCTCAATCTCCTCAGTTGTACCATTTTACAAGAGAATAGTATCATCCACATACCTTTTGTAGCATATTATTTTATTTTCAAGTAAACTATCTCATCTGAAAAATTTATTTTCTATGTGGTTAATGTAAATATCTGCAAGTATTCCTGCCAAACTACTGCCCATTGCAAGACCACCTTCCTGTTTATACATTTTGTTATGAAAAGTAAAACAATTGTGTGATGGGACTAGTTCTAGCAGGTCAATGAGTTCACATATCTCAGCCTTGGACAGCTTTTTGTGTTTTAATAGGTTGTTTCTAATTATCTGAATAGTGTCATGTACAGGAATGTTGGTGTAAAGGTTGACTATGTCCATTGAAGCAAATTTGGCACCCTCTGGTATTGGTAAGTCTTTGATGTACTCAATAAGTTTATAGCTATTCTTAACTGAAAAATTTTTTCCATAGGTGTAAAAGTTACTAAAAATATCTTTAAGTTTGTTGCTGATAAAATATGCTGGACTGTTTCTTGAGTTGACTATGGGGCATATAGGACAACTTTCCTTATGAATCTTTGGTTGCGAACGTAGTTTTGGTACAGATGGGTTCATGAAAAGGCATTTTAGAACATCAGAGTCAGATAAAAGGAAGTCAGAAGATTTCAGTAGTTTCTTAAGCTGGGACTGAAATTTGGGTGTGGGTTCATTGTGTATTTCATGTATGTTATTATTCTGGAAAAATTTTAGAGTTTTGTTGATATATTCTGATTCATACATAACAACAGCTGAGTTCCCTTTATCAGATTTGACTACCAGAGCTTTGTTTTCAGATAGTTTTATATTAACATTTCTGAGCAGTTTGGAATCACAGTTACTTGATTTTTGATTTTGTAAGTTTTTGTGTATGATATTGTTAACTTGCAGCCCAATACTAATCTTTTCATTATTATTTATTTTAGCGGAGTCACATGCCATTTTAGAGCAGACAATTAATTCTTTGATATTGCTATCAGTGAGTAAAGGTGGCATACTGTAATCGAGACCCTTCTCAAGTAATTCAGTTTCATTTTTGTCAAAAAAGATGGTGGTTGAATTAAACACCCTATTGTAAAATCTTTGTTCTGATGTGGAAGGAGATTGTAGTTGTTTCAGTTTGTTAGAGTTAAGAGCAAGTAATTTCTGATTATGTCTAGTTGACACTACTAGTTGTTCTTTGTACACTTGGTCATTAATATTATCTAAAATAGACATAAATTGCATTTGAGTCAAGGAGTTGCTTAGTGCCAAGTGGAGTTTGATCATTTGTTTCTTAAGGGCATCTTTAGTCTTGTATAATGATTGGATTTCAGTTTTTAATCAAACAGTTTCACATTTCGACTTTGCTATTTTGGCTGACTTAGTGTGGCTCCTAACATTAATTTTAATGTAGTTCGGTATTACTTTAGACAAAAGGCACTTTTCGTTGAATTTGATTGCTTGAATGGTCTTCATCATCTTGATTTTACATGTTTTGAATACATTGACAGTTCGTAATACCTAACATTAAATTAATTTTATCCATAGTGGATGCTGTCGAACTCTGTGACTGTTCCTTTATGGGGTGTAGAAAATTATCTGCTACCAGTCACAATAGAAGGTTATTTATTTTCACACGACCGGTTTCGGGCTTGCGCCCATCTTCAGGTGTTTATATATTCATGTACATGTTTGTACTTCTGGAGATCACTGTACAAATACAAAAATATTATTTGCTGGTGTCTACACAGATACAAGTGGGACAATTGTAAGTGGTAAGGCAGCATTTGACGGAGTTCGACAGCATCCACTATGGATAAATTTCATTCACAGAAATTTGGTGACTGGAATTTCGTGAGAAGATTGCGTCGCAACGAAAATCGCCTTTCACTTAATGATGTCCAGCCCAAATCCTGTATCATTTTTGTGACAGTCTCTCCCATATTTCGCGACAATATAAAGTGTGCTACCTTTCTTTTAACTTTTTCGATGTACTCCGTCAGTCCTATATGGTAATGATCCTACACCGTGCAGCAGTATTCTAAAAGAGGATGGACAAGTGTAATGTCTCCTTAGCAGGTCTGTTACATTTTCTAAGTGTCCTACCAATAAAACTCAGTCTTTGGTTAGCCTTCCCCACGACATTTTCTGTGTGTTCCTTCCAATTTAAGTTGTTTGTAATTGTAATGCCCAGGTATTTAGTAGAATTTACAGCTTTTAGATTAGACTGGTTTATCGTGTAACCTAAGTTTAACGATTTTCTTTTAGCACTCTTGTGGATGACCTCACACTTTTCGTTATTTAGGGTCAACTTCCACTTTTCACACCATTCAGATTTCTTTTCTAAATCGTTTTGCAGTTTGTTTCGATCCTCTGATGACTTTCGTAGTCGATAAACGACAGCGTCATCTGCAAAAATCCGAACTGCAAACAACCGAACCGAACTGCTCAGATTGTCTCCCAAATCGTTTATATAGATAAGGAACAGCAAAGGGCCTATAACACTACCTTGGGGAACGCCATATATCACTTCTGCTTTACTCGATGACTTTCAGGCAATTATTACGAACCGTGACCTCTCTGAGAGGGAAACAAATCCAGTCACATAACTGAGATGATATTGCATAAGCACAAAATTTCATTACGAGCTGCTTGTGTTGTACCGTGCCAAAAACCTTCCGGAAATGCAGAAATACGGAGTCGATCTGAAATCCCTTGTAAATATCACTCAACACTTCATGTGAATAAAGAGCTGGTTGTGTTTCACAGGAACGATGTTTTCTAAACCCATGTTGACTGTGTGTCAATAGACCGTTTTCTTCGAGTTAATTCATAATGTTCGAACACAATATATGTTCCAGAATCCTGCTGCATATCGACGTTAACGATATGGGCCTGTAATTAAGAGGATTACTTCTACCACCTTTTTTGAATATTGGTGTGACCTATGCAACTTTCCAGTCTTTTGGTACGGATCTTACGTCGAGCGAACGGTTCTATTTCATTGTTAAGTATGGAGCTAATACATCAGCATACTCCGAAAGGAACCTAAGAGGTATACAGTCTGGACCAGAAGACTTGCTTTTATTAAGTGATTTAAGTTGCTTCACCACTCCGAGGAAATTTACTTCTACGATACTCATGTTGGCAGCTGTTTTCGGTTCAAATTCTGGAATATTTACTTCGTCTTCTTTTGTGAAGGCGTTTCGGAAGGCTCTTCCACAGTATCTCCATTACAAACGCGCAGAGAAGTCACTGATTGTTTCTTTCCGCTAACATACTTCACATACGACCAGAATCTCTTTGGATTTTGTGCAGGTTTCGAGACAAAGTTTCGTTGTGGAAAGTGTTATAAGCTTCTCTCATTGAAGTCCGTGATAACTTTAGAGTTTCTGTAAATGATCGCCAATTTTATGATGTTACGTCTGTTTAAATTTGGGATGTTTGTTTCGTGGTTTCTGCAACAGTGTTGTAACCCTTTTTGTGTACCAAGGAGGATCAGCTCCGTCGTTTGTTAATTTATCTGACATAAATCTCTCAATTGCTGCCGATACTATTTCTTAGAATTTAAACCACATCTGGTCTACACTTATATTATTAATGTGGAAAGAGTGGAGATTGTCTGTCAGGGAGATGTCAAGTGAATTTTTATCTGCTTTTTTGAATAGTTATTTTTTTCGATTATTTTTTTAGGATTTGAGGTTTACAATATTCAATCTTGCTAAGACAGCCCTCTGTTCACTAATCCATGAATCGGTTTTGATGCTCGTTGTTAACTCAGGATTATTTGTTGCTTAGAGGTCAAGTGTGTTTTCACACACGTTTACTATTCGCGTGGGCTCATGAACTAACTGCTCGAAATAATTTTCAGATCATGAGTTTAGCACAGTTTCGGATGATATTTTATACGTACCTCCGGAACTGAACATGTGTTTTCGCCAACATATCGAGGGTAAATTAACAATGGAGCACTATGTGAGATGGTGGATGGTTTCGCTTTTTGACAAAGCTTAAAAATAGACAGGACTCTCCTAATTATCTTACCCACGTTGTTAAAATGAGATGTCGTCTGAAGAACATGACATTTTCGTGGCCCAAAATGTGCGTAGGTGAAATGAATGTATCAGATCAGTTTATTAACAAAATCGTCAGGAGTACAAAGTACCCACAGCTTGTCATCAACAGTGCAACGTTTGAAGAGTATGTTGTTTCTAACCTGATAATAATGACGAATCTGTGTGTGTGTGTCTTTTCATGCCATTTACTTTTAATATCTTTCCAAATCGGATCCTTCTCTTTCTCATTAGCAATGTCCTTTACAGATACTGTGACGAAGTTTTCAAAGGCCACCTTTTGAAAGTAAAAATACTGAAATTTTTCTCACGGTTAGCTTCTATGTTGCTTTTCTTAAGGCCAGCTGGTGCACCTGACAGTGCATCCGCAAGAATGTTTTCCGCGCCAAGTATGTAGATTACTGAGAAGCGGAATTCTTGCAGAAACAATGATCAGCGTTTCAATTTGTCATGATTTAATTTTGAAGACATAAGAAATTGTAATGCTCGATGAATACTTTTACATGTTTGCCAGAAAGAAAGTGACGAAATTTGTTTAAAGCTTCCAATTCAGTGGTGGAATAATTTTTCTCAGATTTTGTTAGCATGGGGCTAGCAAAAGCGTTGGTTTTCTGAACAATAATGTCATTTTGTATGGCTTCTTGAAATAAATAGGCACCAACACCAACTTTCCAAGAATCCGCGCTAAGGCAGAAATCCTGTGACAAGTCAGGTGAGGTAAGATTGGCGCGTTAAGTAGCGCTTCATTCAAAGAATCAAATCCCAGTAAAAAAAAGTGTTTTGCCAGTGAGACAACAAAGCTATGGAGTTAGTAGAATTTGTATCTTAAGCAAACGACGGTAGAAATTCACGAGACCTAGAAACCTGCGAACTTGTCTTTTTGTGGATGGAACTGGAATGGTCTGATTGCTTCCAACTTTTCAGGATCCGGCAGAATGCTCACAGAAGAAATAATGTGACCAAAAGCTTCACCTCTGTTCTATCGAATTCATTTTTTTCCAAGTTAACTGTAATTCCAGATTCAGTAAAAATATGTAAGAAACTGTTGAGGCTTCTGCTATTTAAATATCGCCCACGAACGAGGTCTTGTTTTAAGAACTAAGGTAATATGGAATTTAGCCCATGAATGAATGCTTCCGAAGAAATGTTCAAACGAAAAGGAAGTTTCCGAAATTCATAACAAACGCCGAAACAGAGAAAAGCTGTATATTTTCTACATTCTGGATGAAATTCAATTTGATAAAAGCTGGATCTGAGATCAATAGAAGACAACACCTTTACGCCCCTGAAATTTTGAAGAAATTCTGCCAATGGGTAGGCGGCCTGTCTGTTTCGGGAATGATTATGGTATTTATCTGCTTAGAATCGAAGAGAAGCCTGATCGATCCGTTTTTCTTCTCAACAACATATAATGGATTATTGTATGAGCTTACCGCTGGTTCAATAATGCCCTCGTCAAGCATAGATTGTATTTCCGTTCTAACATGGTCCCTATAACATGCCGGAATTACATATGGTCTGACGCAAAATTTAGTATGCACACGAACACGAAATTAGTATTGAAATCCTTTAATTGTTAATGTTTTATAAGTAAAAATTTTGGAAAGTGCTTGTAAGATGTCAATCAGGTCCTGCCTATCAGTGTCATTACAGTTCTTAATTGACTGATTTTTTTCTGAATTAAAACGTTAATATCTAATACGTCATCAATATCATTCCTGTCAGTACTTGCAAAATGATTATTAGTGTCAAATTCCCGTCGAAAGCACCAAACTACGATCTGACAAAAGACAAAGTTGATGGATTTCCTTATCATGGTTTGAAAGCCAATGTTCCCACTTCAAAGCGATTCACTTGTTTCTCTGAACTTCTTTCAGCATTGTGAAAGTTTAAAATTGCTTTAAACTCATTACAGAAGTGTACACCTAATATAATCTCCTTCTACAGTAATGGAATAATAAGAACCTTAACAATAAATCTGTGGCTTTGACAAAGGAATTCTGCATTAGTTTGTTGGCGTACATCTACACTTTTTCAAAAAATTGCACCTTGCAATTGAATCTTATGTAAAGGACGTGTGGAGCAGTCTTTCGATTTGTTGCATTTACTAAAAGCTATTTCACAAATTACCGAAATAGGACTGCCGAAGTCAAGGAATTCCGCAAATTTTATGTCGTTTTTGTGATTTGAATTACATGATACTTTGTATTGTTCTGTTTCATGTCATGTTCGTGGAGTAAAATGTCCCTAATGTCTACCATCTTCACGTAATTGATAGTCACGGCAGCTATGTCGTCTGCTTCATAAGTATGTTTTATGGCTACCTGTGGATTAAGTCATTGTCTATTATCTCTTTGTTGTCGCGCGTTGTTACTGGGATTTGGAGGCCCAATTTCTACAATATGAGCTTGTCGAGCGAGGCCTACCCTATTTGGATCACACCAGTTCTCCTTTAATTCAGGTCTGTTGTCATGACTGTACTGTGTCCTTTAAATTTTCCTGATTTTTTACCAGTTGCGTGACGGCATCGGTAGATGCAAAGAGTCAGTTTTAGCCTGCAAGGTGTCATGATTTTCGTGTACAATGGTCAGCAGTTCCTTTATGGCTGCTTCATAATGCTGTAATGTGTTTTTATGTCACGAAAAAATAGGTTGAAAATGCTCACAAGTTTGTGTTTTTACATCTTCAGAAATGTTTTGATATTTCGATTCGAGTTTTTGTATCTCAGCGGTTAAATCTTCACGTATTTGTTCAAGTGTTTGTTTAATTTCGTCAATTATATCTAACTTTTGAAGTTGTTGCTGTGTTTGTTTCTGATTTTGTTCCATTTGTTGCTCTATTCGTTCCTTATTTTGTTCCGTTTCCTGCTGTATTCGTTCCTGATTTTGTTCTCTGTTTGATGAAATTTTTCAATTAATTGTAATAACAGTGCATTAGTGACTGAAACATGTTACTACAAGGTTTTCGTCAGTGTGTTTGAACCGGCAATATTCGCATTTGGAAAAGCAGAGCGTGTGTCTTGAATTAATTGAGAAAAGTGTATTGACGCCAGTGTATTTTGCATTCCTGAGGCGAACTGTTTCCGACCTATTGAGCGACAATAGTTCCCTCTTCACTGATTGTTTCCATTTCTACCCTGTTATTTACTGTCTGGTCCATGTCACCATCAACTGTTACCAAATTAATGTCTTGAACATTTGTCAATTCGATACTAGGTGGTGCTCACAAGCTACGTTCGTCGTCATTTCTCACTTTGCTTTGCAGCTTAGTTTTACGCTTTTCACCCGCCACCATTATCCCACTATTTCGCACAATTACACACAAAAAGCAATTTGAAAAGAAAAAATAGGAAGACACACTAAAACAACATTGAAAGTAATCAATATCTAATTAGTTGCAAAACGACTGCGAGATACTTAGTCCAAATTCACATGCATACCACAAGTACTTTGCTCATGGCAATACAGTACAACAGTAAGAAACTGCATCTACAAAGGAAGTTCCATATATACAATTACGCGCTAGCACTAAACAGTAACTAATTTCTAATCGTGTGCTAATTATACAAACTACAAGAAAATCAGATGATTCCAGTAAAGTATCCTCAGCTAAGTGTCGACAGGTGAAACTTCTTAATTTTGGTCTACTGAAATAATTGATTAGGTGAAACTTCTTTGTGTTTACTTAAACTGCTGAGTGAAACTAAATCTACTGTCTCGTTCGTTATTTTTATCATTTCAACACTGAGCTACAGAATTTTCCCTGACAGTGACAATTTAACCTATTTATTTATTACGCACAATATACAAGTGCAACTCAATCTGACTACTCTGCAATGACAACGTGACTTCGGATAATTAACCCAAAAGAATGGTCCGGAATTGGAAGAAATCCTGGCAATACCTGACACATTCCATAAGCCATTTACCTCACAGAAAATCTTCATAATACGAACTACAGTAATTACATAAAAACAGCAACTACAGCCTGCTCAATCTAAGAATTCTAATTAAAAGGCGACCTAACTACTAGAAGGCATATGGTTAGCAAAAGAAACATTTTGTTGAAGAGCATACAATGTATTTAGCAGGTTTTACCTTATTCATGTGACATCCAGTTCCAAAAATTGTATACTCGTCAATAATTCCACTACCCAAACATTACCAACAACATCCATCATCACTTTACAATGCATGTCCTGCCAACACTGAGTCTCCACGAAGGACACATGTTCAAGCCGTCCGCTCGAGAACTGCTTACTGGTAGTTTGTCCGATCACAGAGTCTCTTACCGAGGACGCAGAGCGCTGTCACCGATATTAATTACAGTCTATAGTGCTGCCAACATACAAACATATAAATATTCTACTTGTAGTGGGGATTTTTAGGAATCCGACATGTACTGATTTCTAGTTAATGTTCATTCTTTTTATCCACAATGTTACAAGAGAGCTTTCTTTCATTCTTTGGTCCATCGGTTTGTGCGGTTATCCATACAAGGCGAAGTCGGCAAGGAAACTGATATCTTAAAACAAGCCAAAGTAGTGAATGGGTACAATAGAACTGATGCTACCAATATTTACAATAAATTAAAAAAAACAGAGGCATTCACCAAAGGCTAACGGCGTAGCTACGGCGTTTACTAGCTATGGCCCATATCAGTCGTGTCTGGCATGAGAATGAACAATGTTTTCGTAAGGACAACGCAGGTTTGGTTCCTACCAAATGGCTAATTAAAACAAGCCTTAGCTACCTCGAATTGGTCAAAAACGTGATAAATTTAACAAATTAGGAATGTGTAATACTAAATTTTACGATTGCTGTCAATACTACATGGGCCAGACTGCCAGTTCGTTTGATTCTCACTTTAGGGAGCATACCTACTATGAAAATAAAGGACACTGGTCATGGTATGGGGATGCTGCACCATGGGAACATAGAAAGAATGCTTGAGTTATTGGTGGAACTAGATATTTACAGATGCGAGAAAAAGAACAGTGATCTTATCCTAAATGAAGAGCAAGAATTTAACCAAGGTTACTTGATCAATATTTTCGATGATGTCCTTTAATTGTGTTTGCCTGGTGAGTGCTGGAGAGTCGTTGGTCTTGTCACCGGCCCAGGCGACTGTGACCCGCTTTTCCTTCTTCCTCCTTCTATCCGCTTACGCGCGTTCGACGACGGTCTTCGCTGCCGTCACATACTGAAAGATAGCGCTTCATCTACAAAGGCTGTGTTTCAGCACTTTTTAAAATTTTTATGTTTTGTTCTTCAGTCCGTCATTCTCTAATCATATGTTTACATTTATTTTGTACTCCGTGGATTTCAACATAATTTAAATACATTGTGCCCTATTAACAACTTTAGTGGACATGAATTTTATCACTGCGATTTTAGTGTTACATCGTCAGATACGTTTGTCTTTTGGTTCTTGTTCTTAACCCTTACTTTTACAGTTTAATATAGAATAATATTTCTCTTATATAATACGTTTCCGTTTTGCAGCAGTGTGTCGTGTGCCACCAGCCGGTTTTATCCTGCAGTTCATGATTGGCCTTCACACGTACGTACAGTATTTGGTCTGATATGCAGACTTGTATATTCCATCTTCTTCGTTTTAACAAGAAGCGTTTTGCAACGATGAAGTGTAAGAGTATTAGACTCAGCAGCTAATTTCATAAGCTTTGTATGTCCCTGTACTTACTACTATCCACGTTTTATGCTAATTTATTTTAATATTTATAATGAAATTGTTTGTTTCTTGTGTCACTATAGGTTTCAAACCACAATTTTATCTGGATGATATAAATGGTACTTTATTAATTTAGATCTTACATGACACTGACACATTTTATGTTCATTGCTTTCCTATTTTTGTAATCCCGTAAAACTCATTATTTTTCCTGTTCATCTCACAACGGCTTTTTTCCTGTTCATCTCACAACGGCTTTTCATTTCTTATATACTACCAAGACGTGCAGACGTTCTGGTCCAACGTTACTGTATACGATGGCGCTATATCTGTATCATTATTGGTATGTGATTAGTTTTTGTCAGTTTATTTACATTGTGATATGTATATTCTTTTAGACTATTTAAATCAATTTTCGCAAAGCAATTTTCTGTTTCTGCTGCGTCTTTCAGATTGAGGATGGCTGGATGGACAACTGGAAATTGTTATAGTATTTTTTGTTTATGTTGTTTCCCATCTCAAGAACTGAAAAATTATGTACGACAGTTAAAGACTCGTTTTTGAAAATGTGTTACGTCACTGTTCCCATTTTCTGATAATATCAGGTCATGTAAGTATTATTTATACTGTAATGCAATGTAACAAACTCTTCCCTAATACGTGCTACTTACAACATAAAGGGACACAGCACTATTTAGTGTGTATGTATCAGACATAAGTTACACAGCATACTAGAGCTTCCCCCAGGGCCTGCAGTAGTTTTATGCAGAAATGAGTAATAACATTTTTACTTGACAGTCGGTAATTACTGGTATAGTACGACGACGAGGCAGTGTAAGCAGGTATGTGGCTCAGGTGAAAACTGACTATCAAATTTTACGATCTTTTAGAAGCGACGTCACCACTGAAAAGTTTAGAGAAACAGGAATAAAGAAACAAAATAGAACTTCAGGTTCATAATAAAGATGTCACTGTTGGCGAGCGACAAAAAAGCTTTAATAGAAGGAGAAGGAAAAATAATGAGAGATAAATTTGTTACAGCATTTCCTGCAAAGTTCCATTAACGGATATGGCGTCCTTGTGATGTATGATAGCTTAAATCGCCAAAATGTACATTACTAACGATGTTTCGACGAGGTCCGGTTGCAGGACAAACAAGTCAGACTTTATGGTAGGGAGTTCTAGCAGGTGGCAAACAAAGCGAATGCATTCGGCAGCGGCAACGGCCAGTGCTTCGCAAACAGCGTCCAATTACCGTGGAATGGACGCCCGCGGTCACTAATACCCGCAGCCTGCAAAAACTGGCCGCTTGCGTGCGCGGACACCGTTTATTTCCACACGGCTCGATTAATCGACGCAGTAATCTATTGCTGTTCCCAGTATGTCGTGGCGGCAGCGCAGGCCGCATGTGTGGCGCCGTTGCTGTAATATACGTTTAAATGAGGCGCACCTAAAGGATGAAACGTGATTGATCTTCCCCTGATCGTTGTTGTTTACGACTGCACACACAGTCATATAAGTTTCTCTTTCCTTTCAGTCGAATAAAAATTCACAGAGTACCAAAATCATTTCAGAATAGTCACATCCGACGACACTACTGCGACACTACCACCCCCGTAAGAGTAGCTGCCACAACACAAGTTTCTAGTCGATGGACAGACCTAATTCTCAACTTTGCAGGCTCGGGTGACGCTACAAATCATAACATACGTCCAACCAGCTGTTATAGGAGCAAACAGTCACTGTATTCCTAAGCCACTTGGACAGACAAAGGCGATAATCACTCACAAGGAACCCCTTAAATGCGAGGTTGCAAAAGGCCGATGATGTTTACGGCATTCGACACACCACATGTCTTCCATGCAGCCACATCACTGGCTGCTAATAGCAACGATGAGGGGGGACTGGGGGTATCCAATGGCGAGTACAACAGGTACGAATGTTGCTAGAATAAAATTTTCACTCTACAGCGTAGTGTTTTCTGATATGAAATTTCCTAAAACATTAAAACTATGTGCTGGACCATTGTCTTTCGCGGGAAGGTGCTCTACCGACTAAGTCATCCAATCACGACTCACTATCCCTCCTTATAACTCTGCTTCCGCCACTGCCTCGTGTCCTGCCTTCCAAACCTCACAGAAGCTCTCCTGCGAACCTTGCAAGACCATCATTCTTCGAAGAAAGATTATTGCGGAGACATGCCTTAGGTACAGTCTGGGGGATGTTACCAGAACGAAATTTTCACTCTGCAGCGGAGTGTGCACTGACATGAAACTTCCTGGCAGATCAAAACTGTGTGCTGGACCCACACTCGAGCTCGAGATCCGTGTCGTTCGTAGACAAGTGCTCTATCGACTGAGCTACCCAAGCACAACTCAGGACCCGTCCTCATACATTTACTTCCCGAAGTGTCTCGGCTCCTGCACACACAGTTTTAATGTGTCAGGGAGTTTCATGCACGAACATATTTTGTACTTTCCTTACGTTATCCCGTTGATTACTTTGGTATTTGCCAATACTGTGTTCCTTACCTCGCCTTACTGCGCTGTTAAACATTCGTCGAAGACTAAAACTGCGAATTCGTCATTTGATGCAAATTAAAATTTATTGACATTTATAACAGACTGGTTTAGGATTAAGAACTACTGTCAAGCAATGCCTATGTACGCGCATCAACGATATTACTTCGTAGCTGTTTTTCAATTTTGCATCCCCGAACAGGTATTTTAATAGATACATGCATCGACAGACAATTTCTACATTGAGAGTAAATCTGAGTTATCGGCCTCTATTTCGGCGTACCCGACATGTCAGTTGCAGCTATAAAAGCTATGTCGAAGGTTAATATCAAAACTACTTTCTTCAACAGCTTTGTTGAGATTCTAAGTTATAGTTAAGTGATCAGCGTGAACACGTCTGTGACCATTTATTTTATGAAGATAGAATCTCAAATCGCTTATAATGTATACCCTTGACAAAGTCTGAGATCGTGTAGAAATTTCCTCTCAACGCTTATGTACAAGTGTTGATACATCCGTTGATGCATATATATACCAAACTGAAAACGTGGGTGGTGCATAAATATTGTTAAACTAATAGTGTATTTATCATTTGATATCGGCTCAAAAGCCGAAATAGAGTATTACTAAATGGTAACATTTTCATAAAACTTGTAGCCCCAGTGGAATCAGTTTTAGTCTTGTTTAAGATTAATTCCACTTACTTTCAAGTGATTGAATCTCTCTGCTGAGAAAGAGGCTGCTTATCTAAAACAATGTGTATGTTTCCTTTTTCATTCATTGCAGTTTTGGCCTATACTGAATATGACCGATAAAAAAATTTTCATCCATTAAGTTATACATAACATATTCTTCTGTTATGATGATAGTTTTATTACTTTTTGCTCTACAGTCACTCATGTTACAATGAGCTGAACTGTTATGAGGTTTTTCATTACCGGTCGTTTACAGAATATCTGTTAATAGACATTATTTTATTTATGATATGCTGAAATTGGCCAGAAATAATAGGAACGCAGTTTAGACAGGTGGGATTGTACTTTTTAATACAGTGTCTCCAGTTATAAGAAACCGTACAGTAACAGAGCTCTAAATTCAGCCTACTTTATCATCTTACCGGTTTATCTGTTGATTCAAGACTACACCACTAGCTTTTACAAATGAGTGCACGCTTCTTAAATCCACAAGTATTATATCTCCAAAAATTAGGCTCATACTAGGCCGTCTATCGAAAATTCCATAAAATGTAGATGACTACACCGTCCCTGTTTGTAGGCTAACTGGGAAGTAGAACCTCCCATAGCTAGGTATCACACAGAAACGGTGTGGCTTTTTGACCAGTCTCAGGGCACAGTAAATGAAAGTGAGTTCAATAATTAGTTACAGACCTCTTGGTAGCTCTGGGATTCAAAGTAACAAAGGTTAGTAATCTCATATTCATCAACAATCACCTACCTGGCCGTCCATACTGCCATTTCGGCCGTGCCGTCGGGCTGCCTGACGTAACCCACAACGTTCGAGATGTATGTGGAATTATTTTAAGCCAGTACCGTTTTTGAATACGACCACTGTGGCGCTGTGGTCGTCAATCCGCTCATGTACGTAAAATACTTGCTACTCTTGGCTACCCATAATGGGAACATTCACCCGTGTTTATGTATATTTATGCCGTTACTTGAAAATCCAACCGACTCCGAGACAAATGTAGTAACTCGTTTCCTGCGCGAGAAAGGTCTGAAAGTGGAAAGAATACTGCAATTTATAGATAATAAACTATGAAAAATGGAACGATAATTGGTTACAGCGTTTAAATGCAGTTGTAGCCACGAAGCGAGGGCTTGGTGCAGAATGTTGACGCAAAAGTTTAAGGGGACCGATACTCTATGATTTTTATCCTAAACTTGAATTATCTCATATATTTCAGTTGTGTTCATTGTCAAATACAAATCTAACACTTTTACTATGCAGAGTTTGCGCTCAGTCTGGGTACATAAAACGCTGACTGAGGTGCTTCGAATTCACTTGAATGATTATGAATTTTTTAAACCGTATAGTCCGTATAGACGGTAACTGGGTGACTTATGTCGAATGAAGAATCCATGTAAGAGAAACGAAGACTGTAAGGCCAAACGTTTACATTCTTTGTTCCTATTTTTCAGATTGACACTTTCAGTTCTGCGATGTATTGTGAGACATAAACTGTGCAGTACACCAAAAGTCAGTACTTGTTGAATTAAGGAGTTTATTTTCGTGCTAATTTCCATCCAAAACATTTCAACGAACACAAAATCTCATCGCATCATAAGACAAGGATGAAACTGATAACAACCTATCTTTCGCCCACAGAATAACTCTTTGTTGTGTGTCTTACAAAATTGTTGCTATTGGTTGCCTTTCCTTTTAATCACACACAATTTATTTAAAATCCACAACAAATTAAAATAAGTGCAATAATTCAAGAATAGTTTCACGGCTGAAGGGCGTAATGGCAATAAATTAAGAATTGATTAAACTTGCTAAATCGTACAATTACAGTTAGTAAAATATAAAACCCAAGTGGCCAAGGTCTTAAAGCTCGCTGCAAAAATACAATTGCCAAATTAAAATTTTAAGACAAGTAACGACACTCACTGCTGAAGGCCTTAATGGCAATAGATTAAGAATTGTTTAACTTGTTGCAACCTACAAACTACAGTTATTAAAATACTGAAAAGTATCATCAAGGTCTCAAAGGTGAACTGCTAAAATGCAATTGCCACATTAGAATTTTAAGACAAGGAGCGACAGTCACGGCTGATGGCCGTTAACACCAAGAATGGCATTATTAAAAAAATTAACAAAGATACTGTCAAACAGGAAGGCAATAGCGAAAGTCAATTTAAAAGACAGGCAACTGATTACCAAACACGTGAAACCATTTAAACTTGCTGTAACGTCAATAATGGCAATTATATTTAAAAAATTGTAAACATATAACAAAACAGCAAATATAATAACAAGGTTAATTCAAAAGGACAAGCAACTGATCACCAAACAGGTGAGACAAATGATGGTAACTTGGTAATCGAATAACAACATAATAACACAGCAATAAAACACATTGTCTAGTCGCAGACGCTGCTCCAGGAATCGACCTCTGAGTAGATCAGGTCCAAAACACTTTCGCGAGCGATGAGAAACGCAGTCAAGAGTTGTATTCACTTCACAAGATGGTAACTCAAACTAGAGGCAGTCTAACGAATGACTAATGGCCATCTGCTGAAGCTACCAAACGACCGATAACCAACGCCACGATGGAACACCACGCCAAACACGGAACCGGCGGTCAGCACTACGTCCTCAGAATGCTGTGCTTAGAAGAAAGTAACCACTACTACAAGAGTAGAAGAAACACCAACTGACCTACAAATCGAGGAAACTGTCAAAACTACACGCCTTACCGGACAGCAGCGGCAAGGCGAGGAAACGTTCATTGCCGTTACATATGCTAACCTCCAGGCAGGTCACTGGGTCGTTAGCAGCCACCAGTCAGGAAAACTATCGCTGGTTGAACTTAACAAATAGTAACACATAGAATGCAGCAATTAGTAACAAGAGGTCCAGGAAAGGTAATTAGATCAGGCTTCCCCAAGCACTCCAGTCGCTGCTCTTCGTCTGGGCGACAATGCGAGCAGCAACACGGGCCCAAGTGACTGGAGAATCGCGAGATTTCGCAATGGTGCAGGTTTCACTGCTAGGATTAAAATCCACTCAACTTAAAGCTTGTTGGATCCGGTTGACGACTGGGTCGTATACCCTCGCGACAAAGCCCTTCCATCCGGCAGTGCATGCGTGCCGCCAGTGGTACCGGCGTGTTTTCGCACTGCCCTCTTGGCTCGTCCGGAGTCCCCAACCAAACTGTCCACTCACACGACCCGCCGTCCGCTGTGGCATAGTGTTTCTAGGCGCTTCAGTCCGGAACCGCGCTGCTGCTGCTACGGTCGCAGGTTCGAATCCTGCCTCGGGCATGGATGTGTATGATGTCCTTATGTTAGTTAGGTTTAAGTAGTTCTACATCTAGGGGACTGATGACCTCAAATGTTAAGTCTCACAGTGCTTAGAGCCATTTGAACCATTTGAACTCACACGACCCAGAAGAACAACGACGTCGCCCCAAAGACAGTGCCACAGCTACTACATATCGATAACGCCACTGCTGCCACTAGCGGGCAGGCAACGGTTGTGAAACCAAGTGGCGCCAGTCAACACAAGAAGAATACAAACAACCGCAACCATGTCAACTAAACCATACAGTCTGGCCTCCAACAGAGGGCGGAAACTTACAACCAGCACCAACGCGAGCCGCAGCACGGTTCACGCAGACCTCTACAGCGACAAACTTACCTCTTACGAACATTTTTTTGTGATAGTGTGTGCCGTGACACATACTAGTACTGAAATCTTGTAACGGTTACCCTTGTAATTGATAATGATGCGAGATGTGTGCAATATATTGTTGAGTGGCCGTAAATATCGCAAGAAAGCGAGTTTATCTTGTGCTAATCTGTTGTGAAGATATACTAGAGAGAAATTCTGTAATTGCGCCATGAAATATCCGAATGCGCTGGGGGGTCAGAAAAGTACCCAGCGTGGACTACGCGCGTAGCGACATCGGACTGACAGTGCTCCGGCCGCAATGGGGACTCTGGACGCGCCTGCAACTACACGTAATTAAGTTATGTGTAGTCAGCCTGACGCTGCACAATTGGTAGGTTGACGTAAAATTTTTCATTGAGCCAGTTCACACTCCTATTGCATTAAACGATTAGAAGGACTAGTTTGCAACATTCAGATATAGACGAGGAACATACCGCACATGGAGTGTAATATCTTTTGCAGAACATACGTGTATGGAGTGTATTACAGCGCTTCACTTTGTTCTCTTTTGATGTTGAATATCAGTTGCGTGATAGTAAGAAACTGTGGTCATTCATTTGAAGAGTAATTTAAAGCGCAAACTTCATTTTATGTGAAGAATGATTTCGTAAACTGAAGGGAGCATTAACTCTCTGGACTTTATAGAGTCCCTGAGAGGACTAGGTATTTAAACTTTACATATTACAATGCAGTCTGATCGAAAAACATGGCCAATAATTAACATTTCAATATAATAAAACGCTGCGCGTGTAATGGGGCTAAAATGTTAGGTTGTTATTGCGTGTCATCTCATCTGGAATGGAATCTGAAATGTATGAGGAAATACACAGGTTTTAAAACAAATTCTTAATTACATCCCTCCCAAAAGGAGAAACACCATAGTCTATTACAAAAAGCAGAAAAGCTTAAGACTTCGATGTGCAGACCGGTAAGCTGTGTGCACGCAGCAAATACATATATCGTTTTCGATCGCAGATACCACAAACAGTTTAGTGCATACCATAGACTATAGAATCTAACAGAAAATATAGTAACGCTTTTTCTTGTCATATTCTGACACATAGAACTCTAACTGTAAACGTATGGTATTGTGATCGGCATATACTGCTCGGTAGAAACTGCGAACTGATGTTTTACGGTGCGGACGGACATACTGTGAAAAGTGTCGCTCCGTGATCGAATAGTAAACCTTAAATCTGAAAACTGTGGCTAAACAGTATAACAAACGTCACGATGTCCAATTACGGCACGCGTTAATGGAAACAAGCGTGTCTTACGTTCGTAGTTGCATGCAGAATTAGTTCTACAGAGACCTTTCCTGTTATGTCACAACGGCTGCCCATGACCAAGAAGCTCAGAAGGGCTATACAAAGTATTGGATTACACGCTCAAAGATCATGACTAACGACGCGAACGTCGCCGACTCTCCGACAGCATCATCTGAGTGGAAACTGTTTCGAAGGAACATTGGCCAAGACACATCGCAAACTATACTGCTCTAATCAGGGTTGTGAAAACTCATTATGCAGAAACAACAATAGTCTTTCTTGGTCATCCGTTTTAAGTAGCCTAATTGTAAGCTGCCACATTGTAACATTAATCTGATTTATTTTCAGTTAACATTCAGAGCAATAGTTATAACATAGTGCCCTTCATTGAATTATTTCTTTTCGTAATCATAAGTCTGCAAATTCATTAACTTAAGACAAAAGTTTTATTATTGGAAAAACTGATATCATTGCTAATGAGATAAATATTAAACAATATTAGTCCTTTTCATTCACTTTTAACTGCCGAAGTTTCTATATTTGTATTCACGGAGTTTCTAAGTGTTTATTTGCATTTAATCTCGTAGACTTATTGTGCTGCACCGATGAAGTCTCTGCGCTGTGTATAACCTGCCATTATTAGCAGGCAATGGCACGCCAGGATTTGTTTAGATTATTAGGAGAATACCTTATGAGTGGTAGTCTGTTTAATTTGGACTAATGGTTGATCACTCGTATTATGGTTTTTGGCTACTTAACTCGCATGTGAGAGTGTAATGTTCACTTAAAATGAGGAAAAATTTCCTGGTGTGAAGAATTAGGGGAGACGAATTGCGGTAATATCAGTCCCAATAGTTGAACATGGCTGGTTCTTGCTCAGCAGAAGTTCGAGGAGGTACTGTTTCGAATTATACAGCAACATTTTGTGATGCCACTGATCAGTTAGCCTCAGACAAGCTAATCTAAATTATTGAGGCTATAATACTCCCAGAATTATTGAACTAAAAAGAATGACAGGGATTCTCAAAAACCACTTCGTTAAACACGCATTAAGAAAAATAAAATTTCTCAATACGTTGCCTACAGCTTACAATGCCATTCGTGCGAAGTGGCTGCTTTCGGTTTTAACTATCTTTCCGTGCCATCGGAAGGCCTCATTACCTACTCTGACCATCCTGATAAAGACGCAAGTGTTTCTGAGTCCCGCCGAGATTCTTGATTCAAGAATATCGATACTGACGATGTATTGCAGCTTTAGCTGGTACTTTGTCTTCTGAAGGCTATGAAGCACTGTAAAACTAACGCTTGCTGTTGTTCATACGTATAATCAACACAGCCAACTTTCAGTATTTGTGATGACACTGTGCTGGTAAACACAAAATGTCCTTTCGGTGTTGTGGTGATCCAGCTTGTGTCCTCTTTCTCATAGCAATTTTTTACACCGATTACAGTGACATTTCACTTTCCACAGTGCTTTTAAAGTGTGATTAACACAGCACAGCCGGCCGGAGTGGCCGAGTGGTTCTAGGCGCTACAGTCAGGAACCGCGCGACCGCTACGGTAGCAGGTTCGAATCCTGCCTCGGGCATGAATGTGTGTGACGTCCATAGGTTGGGTAGGTTTAAGTAGTTGTAAGTTCTAGGAGACTGATGACCACAGCAGTTAAGTCTCATAGTGCTCAGAGCCATTTAGCAAACACAGCACACCCTACCACATAACAGCTCGATGTGTACCAGTGGACTTCAAAAGATAAGTCAAATATTATTATCACAGGCAAAATAATTTTTATTTAATGCCGTACACTTTGCGGCGTTATAGCTCGTTGTTCCGATGAATAACTACAGTAGAAGTTCAGTTTTTCGTTAATCAGCCTTGTACTCAACTAAATATTTGATTTACTCATTATTGAGATTGTTGGGATGTCTGTTACCCCGGATCTAAGCCACAACGAAATCTCTGAAATTTTCTGATAAACAGCTATAAGTTTAAAAACGCCGGGAATATCTTGAGCGATAGCACTTTCAAAAATGGTTCAGATGGCTCGGAGCACTGTGGGACTTAACTGCTGAGGTCATCGGTCCCCTAGAACTCAGAACTACTTAAACCTAACTAACCTAAGGACATCAAACACATCCATGCACGAGGCAGGATTCGAACCGGCGACTGTAGCGGTCTCGCGGTTGCAGACTGTAGTGCCTAGAACCGATCGGCCACTCCGGCCGGCGATAACACTTTCAGTTGCACTGGTAAAAATGTTAACCTCCACGAGAACCTATCAACTGTGAAGCCTCCCTCTGGAATGGGCATCAATGCAAATAATCTGTGGCCGAAACGATAGATTTTCGTTAATCACAAATCTCAACGTGTTTTCAGTTCCTGTTGAGCAATAAAACCGCTATAGCTGTAAAATTCTTTTATTTATAGGCATTACGAGTTTTGCAGCACTTGTAGCTGAATCTTCAGGTACAAATCCGTATAGAAGTGGGAAAACAATCACGTAGACAAATAAATTGTCCAAGACCTAGGAGGAAACCTTCATCAAAAATATATTCCAAGGAGTCAAGTCATGGTACATCCCACAGGAAGACTTAACGTTCCTGGTCAGTCCCGTGCAATTGATCATCCGCCAAAACGGCGTATGTCCCAAAAGTAATGAGATATTGTGAACAACGCTCCGTTAAAAGCTGTGGCGAAGGGTAAAAAACAATGGAAATGAAGTTTGTGTAGTGTCAAAATGGATAAGAAGGAAATGGAAGAGGCAGTCACCGAAAGTAGGGCATGTAGAGGTGAACATCCACTATCACATGATACCTAGGTGACAGTACATCTGCTGAAACTATTGGTACCATTACAGCGGTATGTAAAGGGAAGTGTACTGGTGTGTAAAAGTTCTCACCCAAACCTAAATAAAAAGTAATACTATAACAAGCAGGCGTATTCTATGACGCAGATGCCTACTTCTGCTTTTGGTAGATTTCTTCTTTTGTAATCAGTATTTATCATCCTTTCGATAACTGCCGCAGGTCATCCAGTTTTTCCTTATGCTTTAGTATAGATACCGGTACTTCCGTTTCTGCACTACACGTTAGTATTTTCTCTTTCCATCTGTCTAATTTCTATGATATATGATAGTTATTTGGGCTACTAGCTAAACCTTCAGCCCATGGGCTACGCCTGCTTGTTATAGTATGACTTTTTAATTTAGGTTTTAATGGGAACCTCTACAATGCAGTCCATTTTCCTTGACCTACTGTTATTATGGCGAAGAGAATTTTTAGCTATTGGACAGTGAGCTACATAAGTGTGGCAGTCGATGTTCGCTTCTACATGCTGCCTTTCGGTAAGCGCCTCATACATCTACTTCTTATCCATTGTGGTATTACGCCAATTTTCTCTTAACTGCTTTCATCCTACTCCACAGATTTTAGTGGAGCATTATCAAATATGCGTGTATCTTCTTACTTTTAGGAAATACGTCGTTTTTTGTGGATACTCTATTACATGGGACTGACTATGAGTCTTCTCGTAATACGTTATGTATATCATGACTTGATTTCAGTAAGTACATTTTCCATTACGGTTTCATCTAAGTTTTCGGATTACTTATTTTTCTACATGAATGCTTTCCCATTTATATACAGATTTTCTCTAGAAGGGGAAAGTGTAAATGCTGTGAAACCAGTTGTCGCTAAGAATAAAAGGATTTTGCAGACGAAGTGGTTTTATTTCTCAACATAGCTTATTGTCGCTGTGGTTACCTAGCCTATAAAGTTTCGCATTCAATTTCTGCCCTAAGCGTGAACAGTAACAGGTAAATTAATTTCATTCAGCTCTTCCAAAATAAGTAATCGCTAACTGTTTCTTGATTCAGAAGTCAAACAAAATAATTTGCACTTGTTGTGGACCTTATTTCATTGTAATAACTACATAACAGATCTCGACAGCAAGATGTCAGCCAACATACTGATACATAATATCATTACATGTTAGTCAATTCATCTACATCTACATCTACACCTACGTGATTACTCTGCTATTCGCAATAAAGTGCCTGGCTGAGGGTTCAATGAACCACCTCCATGCTGTCTCTCTACCGTCCCACTATCGAAAGGCACGCGGGAAAAACGAGCACTTAAATTTTTCTGTGCGAGCCCTGATTTCTCTTATTTTATCGTGATGATCATTTCTCCCTATGTAGGTGGGTGCCAACAGAGTGTTTTCGCAATCGGAGGAGAAAACTGGTGATTGAAATTTCATGAGCAGATCCCGTCGCAACGAAAGATGCCTTTGTTTTAATAATTGCCACTCCAATTCATGTATCACGTCTGTGACACCATATCCCCTATTTCGCTATAATACAAAACGAGCTGCCCTTCTTTGTACTTTTTCGATGTCATCCGTCAGTCCCATCTAATGCGGATCCCACACCACACAGCACTACTCCAAAATAGGGCGTACAAGCGTAGTGTAAGCCGTCTCTTGGGTAGACCTGTTGCACCTTGTAAGTGTTCTGCCAATGAATCGCAGTCTTTGGGTTGCCCTACCCACAATATTACCTATGTGATCGTTCCAATTTAGGGAATTTGTAATTGTAATACCTAAGTATTTAGTTGAATTTACAGCCCTCAGATTTATGTGACTTGTCGCGTAATCGAAATTTAGCTGATTTCTTTTAGTAATCATGTGAATAACTTCACACTTTCCTTTATTCAGGGTCAACTGCCACTTTTCGCACCATACAGATATCTTATCTAAATAATTTTGCAAGTCGTTTTGATCATCTGATGACTTTACAAGACGCTAAATGACAGCATCATCTGCAAACAATCTAAGACGGCTACTCAGATTGTCTCCTGTGTCGTTAATATAGATCAGGAACAATAAAGGGCCTATAACACTTCCTTGGAGAACGCCGGATATTACTTCTGTTTTACTCGATGACTTTCTTTCTATTACTACGAACTGTGACCTTTCTGACATGAAATCACGAATCCAGTCGCACAACTGAGGCGATACTCCGTAGGCACGCAGTTTGGTTAGAAGACGCTTGTGAGGAACGGTGTCGAAAGCCATCTGGAAATCTAAAAATATGGAATTAATTTGACATCCCCTGTCGATAGCACTTATTACTTTATGAGTATAAAGAGCTAGTTGTGTTTCACAAGAACGATATTTTCTGAATCCGTGCTGACTATATGTCAATAAATCGTTTTCCTTGAGGTACTTCATAATGTTCGAATACAGCATATGTTCTAAAACCCTAATTCAAATCGACGTTAGTGGTATAGGCCTGTAAATCAGCGTATTACTCCTACTTCCCTTTCTGGGTATTGGTGTAACTTGAGCAATTTTTCAGTCTTTCGGTACGGATCTTTATGTGAGGGAGTGGTTGTATATAACTGCTAAATATGGAGCTATTTTATCAGAATACTCTGGGAGGAACCTTACTGGTATACAATCTGGATCGGAGGCCTTGCCTTTATTAAGTGACTTAAGCTGCTTTGTTACCGCGAGGATATCTACAATTAACACAAAATATTCATTTATTTTTTAGTCGGAGTGTGTTTTGTAAATAATTCAGTTGAGGACAAACACCAGCAACAGTGCGGCGGGACTTTCTTCTTGAGCTGGCTGTCGTCCAGTCCAGAGGTCGGTTATCAGATACAGCGGCAGCGACGACCACGCCGCCGTCTGGGTAAGCAGAGAAACATTTATGCACAAAAATTATCTAAACAACATGCAAAACAAGAAAACAGGTTCGGAATCCGATAACGTAGCTGGTATCGTACCTATCTTCTCATCTACACACAATGGGACGGTAAGAAACTCTGTGTAACTGCCACTACATTCCGTTACCCCACAACGTCAAGGGGGCAGATTTACATGACTATCTTTCAAAATACTCACCAAGCCTATGCAAGCAACGACCGAAACTTTAAATCCATAGATCACTTCCTAGACGATAGAAAACCAGTACTTGTTGTCGGAGGCATTCTAGAATCTCTGTGTGAACTTCCTCATCGTTGGAATATGTTCTTGAAAAAATGTTCAAATGTGTGTGAAATCTGATGGGACTTAACTGCTAAGGTCATCAGTCCCTAAGCTTACACACAACTTAACCTAAATCATCCTAAGGACAAACACACACAGCCATGCCCGATGGAGGACTCGAGCTTCCGCCAGGACAAGCCGGACAGTCCATGGCTGCAGCACGCTAGACCGCTCGGCTAATACCGCGCGGCTGTTCTTCTCCTCAAACGTTCTTTCAGTTGCCATAAAGTGGAAATCACGTTCTGCTAGACTGGGGTTCCATGGTGGATGCTTCCAAACATCACGTCAAAAAAACGGATCCGCAGAGCTTGTGTTGTGTGCGACTTATGGGGTATCGCATTGTCATAAAAGAGAACAATGCCTTTACACATTTCCCACGCCTCCTGTTCTTTAGTGTGATCTGTTCACAGGATTCGTACTGTGCCGCGTACTTCACCTATGGAGTACGTTTGCAGTTAATGCGCCATTTCACTCGCACCATGTAATACCCATGTTTCGGGCGCTGCAGCGGAGCTACATCTGCCGGAAACCTGCAGCATGTTGTTCTTTCTGACATTAAGTCGCTGTTTTTGCGCAATGATCTCAGCGCGGGACAACACGTGAGGAGCGTCGCTTCATATCTTATTAAATGCACAGATCATAGCCGGCCGGAGTGGCCGTGCGGTTCTGGGCGCTACGGTCTGGAACCGAGCGACCGCTACGGTCGCAGGTTCGAATCCTGTCTAGGGCATGGATGTGTGTGATGTCCTTAGGTTAGTTAGGTTTAATTAGTTCTAAGTTCTAGGCGACTGATGACCTCAGAAGTTAAGTCGCATAGTTCTCAGAGCCAACCAGCTAGCACAGATCATAATTTTGCAGGATGCGAAAGAAAACTTTTTCTAATCAAATATGTAAAAGGCCCGACGGCAGTACTTAGGTATTTAGATTATGTTTCAGAGTTAGTCATGACTGAAAACATTTCCTACATCTGAAGGCACCATTTTAATTTTTATACTGCACCTACTTCGTTTTGAACCAATTCACTGAAATAATTCTAAATCCAATGATTCTTCACATATTATGGTTTGAAACGTTCGTTACGGAGTTCGTGTGGATTTTTTGTTTTACACAACCCATCACGTAAAAAAATAAAGTTATTAATATGTTGACGATGGATGGATATGTTACAGTCTTGAACTTCGTCCTTCTTGCTCGAGCAAGAGAAGGATCAGGTGACAGACTTATTGTCCTACAAATGGTTCAAATGGCTTCTACGGTAAAATGTGGCGTACAGAAAGTGGGAGCAGGTAGCTGCTACCAGTAGGAACATACCTCCGTAACAAGATACAAGAAATAGATCTACAATACAATACAAGAAATAGTTCTACAATAATGATCTACTGCAGAATGATAATGACATCTCAGAAACAGCATAACAGTATAATGCTTTAGTAGCAATATTAAGCACGACACTGTAACCCTTTGCTTTTGCCAGATAGAACACTGGGTGCTTCCACACTTTTATCTACCTTCTCTGTGATTACAAGGCAGATCAAATGGTTCAAATGGCTCTGAGCACTATGGGACTTAACTTCTGAGGTCATCAGTCCCCTAGAACTTAGAACTACTTAAACCTAACTAAGGACATCACACACATCTATGCCCGAGGCAGGATTCGAACCTGCGACCATAGCGGTCGCGCGGTTCCAGACTGTAGCGCCTAGAACCGCTCGGTCACTTCGGCCGGCCAAGGTAGATCAATATTACTTAAAAATATATCCTTGTTGAAGTACTCCTCTCACATTAGAACTATGGATAGGAAAACTCAATAAAAGTATAAAAACAAGTTTTTATGCCGTCTTTCCCACGTGAATTACACATCACTGGATCGATGTTACAGATTTCACTGAAAATGATCATTCGTAAAGTACCTCAGGTATTATTGCTTACTGAGCTTCCTTTTGGCGCTGTCTTTTAGTTTTTGTAGCTCTAATTCTCACTCTGCTTGCTTTCGATAGTTCCCCCAAGAGTGAATAATACCTCATGATGATCGAAAGTGCGCAGTCGTGCGATCAAACCACACGGTGAGCTGCAAGATGAAAACAGTGGGGACAGCCAATAGAAGAGAAAGCCAATATCGCAGGCCTGGAAATATTTCTTGAACGTAAAAACTTTTGAACCGTCGGCTGCCCTGTACATAATACAATTTAATCCGATTCATGTTTTTCATAACTTAATTATTACCGAAAAGAATACGAAATGAATACGCTATGAAACGATGCTCCTCATGTGTAACTTTTTCTTAAGTGTCGACATGTCTTTCTGATCGGTGATTCATCCGGCATATACAGGCTGTATCATAATTAATAGCTTAAACACATACTGTTGAAAGTACACGATATTAGAAGCAAAGACGTCTCAGTAAACATAGGGCCGAAAATGCATACCTTAAGAGCTACGAGCAATTTTTCATCTTCGATACTGTGAAGGAAATCTCTTCTAGTGAACAAACGCTCATAACTTTTAAAGTATGCAATTTAAGGGACATTTTTCTTGTTTTGGTCCATACTGTCACTTCCCAAAATACGGAACGCAAAGAGCTTGCAGTAGAAGAGATTTGCGTCACAGTATCGAAAAACTGCTCGTAACTCTTTTTCGACCCCATATTTGCTGAGACTTCTTTGCTTCTAGTATAGTGTGCTTTCAACAGTATGCGTTTACGCCATAAATTGTGATACACCCTGTATACACAGACTATCATAATATCAAATCAATATGGGCGCCGTGTTAAAATTACTTTTAAAAAACCATTGGCGCTCAAAGATGTTATCGATTGACAAAGATCAGATAAAAGATACTTTGTGGTATACAACTGGCGTTTAAAAAGGCTGTCGCATGTTCCTGCACGAGGTGGTACTGGTCAAAACTAGAAGAAAAATTTTTTTAATGATACACTACTGGCCATTAAAATTGCTACACCACGAAGATGACGTGCTACAGACGCGAAATTTAACCGACAGGAAGAAGATGCTGTGATATGCAAATGATTAGCTTTTCAGAGCATTCACACAAGGTGGACGCCGGTAGTGACATCTACAACGTGCTGACATAAGGAAAGTTTCCAACCGATTTCTTATACACAAACAGCAGTTGACCGGCGTTGCCTGGTGAAACGTTGTTGTGATGCCACGTGTGAGGAGGAGAAATGCGTACCAACATGTTTACGACTTTGATAAAAGTCTGATAGTAGCCTATCACGATTGCGGTTTATCGTATCGGGACATTGCTGCTCGCGTTCGTCGAGTTCCAATGACTGTTAGCAGAATATGGAATCGGTGGGTCCAAGAGAGTAATACGGAACGCCCTGCTGGATCCCAACGGCCTCGTATCACTAGCAGTCGAGATGACAGGCATCTTATCTGCATGGCTGTAAAGGATCGTGCAGCCACGTCTCGATCCCTGAGTCAGCAGATGGGGACGTTTGCAAGACGACAACCATGTGCACGAACAGTTCGACGACGTTTGCAGCAGCATGGTCTATCAGCTTGGAGTCCATGGTTGCGGTTACCCTTGACACTGCACCACAGACAGGAGCGCCTGCGGTGGTGTACTCAACGACGAACCTGGGTGCACGAATGGCAAAACGTCATTTTTTCGGATGAATCCAGGTTCTGTTTACAGCATCACGATGGTCGCATCCGTGATTGGTGACATCGCGGTGAACGTACATTGGAAGGGTGTATCCCTCATCGCGATACTGTCGTACCACCTAGCTTGCTGGTATGGCGTGCCATTGGTTACACGTCTCGGTCACCTCTTGTCCGCACTGACGCCACTTTGAACATTGGATGTTACATTTCAGATGTGTTACGACCCCTGTCTCTACCCTTCATTCGATTCCTGCGACACCGTACATTTCAGCAGGATAATGCACGACCGCATGTACCTGTTCTTACCTTTCTGGATACAGAAAATGTTCGATTGCTGCTCTGGCCAGCACATTCTCCAGATCTCTCACCAATTGAAAACGTCTGGTCAATGGTGGCCGAGCAACTGGCTCGTCACAATACGACAGCCACTACTCTTGATGAACTGTGGTATCGTGTTGATGCTGCATGGGCAGCTGTACCTGTACACGCCATCCAAGCTCTGTTTCACTCAATGCCCAGGCGTATCATGGCCTTTATTACGGCCAGAGGTGGTTGTTCAGGGTACTGATTTCTCAGGATCTATGCACCCAAATTGCGTGAAAATATAATCTCTTGTCAGTTCTAGTATAATATATTTGTCCCATGAATACCCGTTTATCATCTTTATTTCTTCTTATAGCAATTTTAATGGCCATTAGTCTATGTTCGGAAATCAGCTTCTGTTGAGTTAGGGACTAAACTTATCCCTCATTCTCATCTCTCTGTTACGTGGAAATAGACAACGACCCATATGTTTACCACATGTCCTGTCATATCCTTCAGCATTTCATCACTGTGAATACAATAAATAATCTGGTTCCACGTGTATTGCGTTACATGTCTATTAGTTCCGCACTAATTTAAATGTCATCATAGCCAGATATCCAACGTAGTAAGGTCCGGGAATTGCGGAGGACATGCTGTCGGACTTATCCGACCAATCCATGGCCCTTGAAACGTTGTGGTGAAAGTACTGTTGCTCGAACAGTGGATGTAGGGTGGTGCACCGTCATGCATAAAACCACAGTTGTTTTCTTTCTCTAGTGGTAACGTTGACGAGCAGCGCTGGTAATTTGTTGCGTAGAATGCGATCGTATACAGTACTTGTTAAACTGTCTGGTAAAGTGTTTGGCCCTACGAGTTTGTCGCCGACAATTCTTGCCCATACACGGATACCTTTGCGATCCTGAAGCCTGACACCCACGACTGACCTAGGCGATGCATCTTACCATACGTGCCTACTATAATAATTTTTCTGTTCTTTCTGATGCGAATCCGGCCTCATTTGCAAATAAAATGCGAACTATAGCTTTCATATGAAGTAGACAGGACGATTGCGCATGTATCTGGTATTGTAAGCACGTGGTTATGTGATATTCTTTGTGTAAATTATCCTTGAACGTTAATACCCAGATACCGTTTCGACCCCTAATACCTTTTCCGCTTCAGCACAAACAACAACGCGCTTCCGTCTCGAACTCTGCCACCACTGCTATCTCACATTTCACCGTCGGCAACGCTTTCGGTAACTAATGTTAAAACGACACGTAGATAATTTACCCTGTTGCTACCAGTAATTATGTCCAAATTTTCACTTTCACGTTTAGGAAAAGTATTTGTCCAATAGTTTAACTTGAAGGAAATCCTCCTTTCAGTTCCGTTCAGTGGTTCACGTCCCACTTAATGCACAGTGTATGTTCTTCGCACAGCTCATCGTTTTGCACACACTGAATATGAAAAATGGATAACTTCTAAGACGCGCAATAACGACCGCTGAAAACCAGATATTGCTCAATTCGAACTCGAATAGATGCGGAAGGCAACTATACAGCAGTTGCTATTTAACAACCACCCTATAATGAAACTAAACAACAGTGAGAATTAAAATTAGGATTACTACAGGCTAATTAGAAAAAAAGAAAAAAGAAGGAGTGGGGAAAATAATTTATAAATTTTTGAAACTTCTTCAAAATACTCATTTGGGGTTAGTAATAATAAACAAAATAGTTATCCACAAAAAAATCACTTTCTTCTATTTTTTTGAGCTTTTGCACAACGTAGTTCATTTAAAAAAAACCTGTAATTACAAAAATATTCCCCGCAGTAATGTTTTTACAACAACCTTACGTTCCTGCTTAGCAGACTTTTATGGAGGAAATTACAAATGATGAACCTTACACCCAATCATAGCTGTTAGCGTTTCCATTCACGAACGATCCATCCATAGACTATAACACTACGTCAGTGAACTGGGACTAGTAATCAGTAACGGAATTTTACCGATCTTGACCTAGGACTGTTATCTACACAGTTTAGCCTAACAGATCGCCACTTTCCCGACTTGGTAATGTCAAATAACAACGTATTGTAGAACTAATTAATGATTACTGTGATCTCAACACATTTAGAATCATAATATGTGCAACACCAAATGTTCAAATGTATGTGAAATCTTATGAAACTTAACTGCTAAGGTCATCAGTCCCCATGCTTACACACTACTTAACCTAAATTATCCTAAGGACAAACACACACACCCATGCCCGAGGGAGGACCCGAACCTCTACCGGGACCAGCCGTGTGCAACACCCACCAACTAAAACGCCATTGTGTTGTACAGAATTATTTACAGAAAAATACCCTCCCAACCTTCTCTAAATTACTGACAGTGGCGTTAGTGCATCTTTATCCTCGATAGTCTTAATATGTGTGAGTATGTGTGTGGGTGGGGGCTAGCGCTGTAAATGTTGTAACCCTGACGGCCTACATTACTGTGTACGTGACAGTAAGAGCGGCTCTGCTGAACGGATTGTGACGATGTGTAATGCCCTGTGGCTGATACACAGTATATCGAGTAATAATTTTTGTTGACATGAAGAAGTGTGGACGCTTAATATCGTCTCAGCACCATTTCCGCGAACCCACCTGATGGCTAAATACGATCTCGGTTATAGAGTTTACCACGCTTAACTAGAGGGTGAATTCGAGTAACCAGAATGCTGGCCTTTGTGGCCGAGCGGTTCTAGGCCCTTCAGTCGGGAACCGCGCGACCGCTACTGTCGCAGGTTCGAATCCTGCCTCGGGCATGGATGTGTGTGATGTTCTTAGGTTAGCTAGGTTTAAGTAGTTCTAAGTTCTAGGGGACTGATGGCCTCAGATGTTAAGTCCCAAAGTGCTCAGAGCCATTCGAACCATTTTTGAGTAACCAGAATATCTGTGTCTGACTTCAGTTTGCTACAGCTTTATCTCATGTACTGTGACTGACGTTATTGAGTAGTCAGGTGTTTCGCAGTGCAGTCGACAGCTGTAGTGACAATAGTAGGGAGGGGGTGGGGGAGGCGCATGGATGCCTGCCGCCGGCTGCCGGCTCGACTTTCCGTCTCCCCCAGGGGAAGAGGCAGCACTCCGCAGCGTGCCGGCTGGATGGCCCGAGTGTGCGAGACGTGGGTAAATAGAGCAAATGGAAGTGGCGAACGCGTATTTGCAAAGTGGCGCCGCCAGAGCGCGCCGAGTGTTTGGCCTCGCGCTTAGCGGCTGCGCGATTTGCTCAATCTTGGGCCGCTTGTCCCGCCGAGTTAAGCCGGCGACAAGTGTTTGGCCTGCGCTCCACCGCTGACAGGCATACCACCGCTCGCGATACCCACTACAGACATCCGTAGGCTGTGCATGAAACGAGTGCACGAAGGACTTCATTAACAGATTGGTACTAGGATATGTAACGTCCCGCAGGTTTTTTTTTTTTTCCTTTTGTGCTCTACTTTAGGTCAGTTCTGGTAGGTAACAGTCTGGCCAGCTGACCGAAACGGTAACGGTGGGGTGCATCAGAATTATTTATCACGATGTAGTAAGGTCCCACCGAATGCTAATCCAGTAGTTCAATCATTCTGCATTCTCCAGTCGAGGTCAGCTGAAAGAATATACACTGAGCGTAGAAAAACTGACGAGTATATTAATTCGACCGGCTGTTTTCCTTGCAGTGATACGGTAAGAGCAACGGTTATAATGGACGACCATGATTGTACTGCCACTTCTAATCAAGTGGATTGCACGAACGACCCCTCATTGATTTGATCCACACCGAAGATACGAGGGCAGTTCAATAAGTAATGCAACACATTTTTTTTCTCGGCCAATTTTGGTTGAAAAAACCGGAAATTTCTTTGCAATATTTTCAAATATTCCCGCTTCGTCTCGTATAGTTTCATTGACTTCCGACAGGTGGCAGCGCTGTACGGAGCTGTTAAAATGGCGTCTGTAACGGATGTGCGTTGCAAACATCGGGCAGTGATCGAGTTCCTTTTGGCGGAAAACCAGGGCATCTCAGATATTCATAGGCGCTTGCAGAATGTCTACGGTGATCTGGCAGTGGACAAAAGCACGGTGAGTCGTTGGGCAAAGCGTGTGTCATCATTGCCGCAAGGTCAAGCAAGACTGTCTGATCTCCCGCGTGCGGGCCGGCCGTGCACAGCTGTGACTCCTGCAATGGCGGAGCGTGCGAACACACTCGTTCGAGATGATCGACGGATCACCATCAAACAACTCAGTGCTCAACTTGACATCTCTGTTGGTAGTGCTGTCACAATTGTTCACCAGTTGGGATATTCAAAGGTCCCTCGTTGTCTAACCGAACACCATAAAGAGCAAAGGAGAACCGTCAGTGCGGAATTGCTTGCTCGTCATGTGGCTGAGGGTGACAATTTCTTGTCAAAGATTGTTACAGGCGATGAAACATGGGTTCATCACTTCGAACCTGAAACAAAACGGCAATCAATGGAGTGGCGCCACACCCACTCTCCTACCAAGAAAATGTTTAAAGCCATACCCTCAGCCGGTAAAGTCATGGTTACAGTCTTCTGGGACGCTGAAGGGGTTATTCTGTTCGATTTCCTTCCCCATGGTCAAACGATCAACTCTGAAGTGTATTGTGCTACTCTTCAGAAATTGAAGAAACGACTTCAGCGTGTTTGTAGGCACAAAAATCTGAACGAACTTCTCCTTCTTCATGACAACGCAAGACCTCACACAAGTCTTCGCACCCGAGAGGAGCTCACAAAACTTCAGTGGACTGTTCTTCCTCATGCACCCTACAGCCCCGATCTCGCACCGTCGGATTTCCATATGTTTGGCCCAATGAAGGACGCAATCCGTGGGAGGCACTGCGCGGATGATGAAGAAGTTATTGATGCAGTACGACGTTGGCTCCGACATCGACCAGTGGAATGGTACCGTGCAGGCATACAGGCCCTCATTTCAAGGTGGCGTAAGGCCGTAGCATTGAATGGAGATTACGTTGAAAAATAGTGTTGTGTAGCTAAAAGATTGGGGAATAACCTGGTGTATTTCAATGCTGAATAAAACAACCCCTGTTTCAGAAAAAAAGTGTTGCATTACTTATTGAACAGCCCTCGTACAAAGAAACTGGTATGCTCCGGTCGCAGGTTCGAATCCTGCCACGGGTATGGATGTGTGGGTTGTCCTTAGGTTAGTTAGGTTTACGTAGTTCTAAGTTCTAGGGACTGATGACCACAGCAGTTAAGTCCCATAGTGCTCAGAGCCATTTGAACCATTTGAAACTGGTACACCTACCTAATGTCGTGTAGGGCCCCTGCGAGCTCTCAGAACTGCCGCAACACGACATGGCATGTACTCGGCTAATGTGTGAAGTAGTGCTGGAGGGAACTGACATCATGAATCCTGCAAGGCTGTCGATAAATCAATAAGAGTACGACGACATGGAGATCTCTTCCGAAGGGCACGTTGCAACGCATCCCATTTATGTTCAATAATGTTCACGCCTACGGAGTTTGGTGGCCAGCGGAAATGTTTAACTCAGACAAGTTCGACGAGCCACTCTGTAGCCGGACGTTTCGGGTGTCACATTGCCCTGCTGGAATTGCCCGAGTCCGTCTGAATGCATAATGGACGTGAATGGATGCAGGTGATCAGACAGGATGCTTTCGTACGTGTTACCTGTCAGAGTCTTATCTAGATGTATCAGGGGTCCCATATCACTCCAACTGCACACGCCCCATACAATTACAGAGCTTCGACCAGCTTCAACAGTTCCCTGCTGACATGCAGGGTCCATGGATTCATAACGTTGTCTCCATACACGTCCATCCACTCGATACAATTTGAAACGAGACTCGTCCGACCATGAAACATGTTTCCAGTCATCAACAGCCCAATGTCGGTGTAAAGCTTTGTGTAGTGCAGTCATCAAGGGTACACGAGTGGGCGTTCAGCTCCGAAAGCCCATATCGATGAGATTTCGTTTAATGGTTCGCAAGGTGACACTTGTTGAAGGCCCAGCGTTGAAAACTGCAGCAGTTCGCGGAAGGGTTTCACGTCTTCCAAGCTGAACGAATCTCTTCAGTCGTCTGTCGTTGGTCCCGTTCTTGCAGGATCTTTTTACGGCCGCAGCGATGTCGGAGAGTTTATGTTTTACCTGATTCCTGATATTCACAGTACAGTCATGAAATGATCGTACGGGAAAATCCCAATTTAATCGCTATCTCGTAGATACTGTGTCTCATCGCTCGTGCACCGACTATAACACCACGTTCAAGCTCACTAAAATTTTGATTACCTGTCATTGTAGCAGCATTAGCCGTTCTAACAACTGCGCCAGACACTTGGTGTCTTTTATATGCGTTCCCGATCGTAGCGCCGTACTCTCCCTGTTTACTGGTGTCTTTACTTGAATACGAATGCCTATACCTGTTTCTGTGGCGTTTCAGTGTATATTGATGGAGCGTGTAGGTCACGACTAGGACTTCTACATATGTAAAACGTAGGATGCCATTATGCACTTTCCGTAAAATGACATTATGTACTTCAGAATGGTCAGTGGTATTCGAAGCGAGTAAGTGCTTACTTTCATAAGCAGTGCGAGGTCTCTGGATCGAATCTCGTTGTCAGTACTTTTCTTTATTCAGACACAAATTTTTTATCCTGTGAAAAGGAGGAAGAATTATCTCGCAACGACAGTGAAAATCAAAAGGGAACCATGAGAACTTTCGATCGAGTCACTACAGTCACTGTATTTCCTAATCTACTTTTGTGACAAGTATAATGTGTAATTATTGAGTTGTGCACGAATCAGGATGATGCTGGTAGTAGAAACATGGAAAAATTATTATTGCGACATAAAGTACATGTAGAGAAAGACGAATACTGTTTGAATGGGAACCTACTTCCAAAATGTTTTACAAAAGCCTGATTTCCCTGGGTAAAGTTTATTTAAATAGCAATGATTCATTACAGGTTCATACTTGTTGATAGTTTAGGTTGTCATAACAAATCTGTTGCTAGAGATGCGTAGGAATAACGAAAGTACAAGCATCCAGATTTGGTTTAGAGATCCCGCACATGCAATACTAAGAGTTAACTCGCTCGGCTGCAGACTCCTAGAATCGAAATGGAAATACTCGCCAAAAGTTTTAAAATGAGATTTTCTGTAGAACGATTGAGAGCTGGGACTCCTTGTTTAAGTATGTTGAATTCTTAATCGTGCACTACACACCCTCTGGATGCCAATAAAATCACTGAGGGGAAGTTCATAAGGAGCCGTTGCAAGCTTCCGTCCCAGATTGTCTGGTCACTGCTTCCTAAAGAGAGGGGTGGTGCATCTATTCTTTGAGCCGAAATGGTAAATAGTGAACATCCTGCCAGATGTTGCCTCGTAGACCGCTGCTGTCTTCATTTTGGAGACAGGCCCTTACGAGGTACTATCAATCAAGCCATCTAGGCCTGAGAAATGTTTGTAATGAAGTTTTACTCCACATGCACATTTTCTCACCTCCAGAATTGTATCTACAGCTGAACTTACACTGACTTCTTATGTGTAAAAAAAAAAAAAAAAAAAAAAAAAAAAAAAAGGTAAATTGTTTCGAAATACAGATAAAGAGAAAAGGTAGTAGCGAATCTGATAATATACGAAGAATTCGTAGAAACAGTCCTACTAACAATAGAAAAATTCATCGATGGGGTGACATGAATATTCAATTAAATATGCAGTAATGGAAGATCAATGTAGGGTGTCGGACATTTGGAATGTCAGACGAAGGAAATTTATACTAGCAGTAGATAATCTAATTTCCGTAATATATTCAACGTTTTATAAGAGAATAAAAATGAAAACCCAAACACCAGCCGAATAAGAGAGTGAATTTGACAAAATGTGTGCAAAAATAGACAGCAGAAAAAGTAGGTCAAATTTAAATTAGTGAAACCTTTTAGACTTTATACACAATAAAATATTGTTTTGTAAGAGGCCAATCCTGCTCCGACTGTATATTAGTGGTAGAGTTACTCTTATAAAAAGGAAATACACCATGTCTACATCCCTGTTACTATACATTATGAAATGGAATTTCATTCATTCATATGGAATAAATAATGATAAAGACTGGACATTAGTTATACAGCAAACGTATGATAAAATAATTCGCGTGGTAAACCATCGAATGTCAGTAGAAGTGTTAAATGGACAAGCTAGGAACAAGAACGAAGTGGTCAAAGGTTGGATATGTAACAGCTATGGCCAGCGTCATCATTAGTATTTGAAATTCACAGCAAACATAGATGTAGTCTCACAGCACCGGCACAGTAACCGCATAACAATTTTAAAGTTGAGTACGTGATTCTAAGAGGACCATCTTAGTTTTAGCTGTTCAGAAGACGACTAGGAGTTATCAGGAAATAATGTGGATAAAATAGCAAAACATTACCCTGATGGTTTTGGGGAACCAACTGACAATAAATGAATTCCAAGGAATTAGTAAACAGAACGACGGAATCTAGGACACCCCCGACCAAATGGGAAGACAATCACCCTCGAAGAGGAAATTAGTGGAGTAGCTTAAATATTATGGGATATGATAATGATTGTATTCAGTCGTGGATTCAGATGAAACATGTAAGAACTAAATGGCCAGGTACAGCGAATGGTATAGCAAGAATTAAAGGGGAGAGCGCAGCCACATGCACGTGCCATCCATTGTTCACAGAAAAAATTGTGAGTTTTCGTCCAAGTTTAAGAAGGACTGCCCACGCTGTGTCGCGAGTTATCGGCGGCTGGACCTCACTAATGCGGAGAAAAAATAGAAGCATTGTCGTATTTCATTTCTCAGATACGGCGACATTATTTCCTGCCAGGACTACGGAAAGCTTAGATATGTTGGAATAGACCGGCAGCGTGCTTAGCACAGAATATAGCTTAAAGAGAAACAAACCAATGACTAAAATAATAAAAATTATGGAAATAGGAATAATTACTTCCCATAAAAACTCAATCAGCAAAGTAGAAGAAAAAGTGAAAGAATTGTCGCATGTAGAATGTAGAGCTACACATGACGGTCGAAACTAGGAAAGTATTAGAAGCAGATTCATATAGGTGAAGAAATCTCCATTCTCAACAAGGGTACTAGTCTATCAGAAATGGAGAAAAGGTTTGGGAAATGTGTGCATGGAGTTTATCGTTATAAGGGAAGTGAATCACCACACGTACGAAGAAGAAGAAACGGGACAAATATGATATTTGCTGATGCTGAAGAACGTTTAAAAACTAAATGCACGGATAAAGAGAAGAGACTGGGTAGTGGACTATTTGCCCCTCTGCAGCTATGATTGACTCGTCTCAACGTGGGGAGGAGTAGTACAGAGGGACGTAGGACAGTCAGATAAAAAGTGGAGTATGGTAAAGAGTCTGTGTTGGATATTTGGCGTAGGAACATTGTAGAGATGGAAAGATGCATACGAACAGCATGAAAATATTCGAATGATCGATAAATTGAAACGAGGGATAGCAAAAATACTATTGCAGGTAGATATACTATGATGATTGAAATGTTCACGATATCAATATTCGGATCTAATAATCACTTAATTTCGTAACAAAAATGAGAGATTGTCTCTCCAGGTACAAAAGTTGTGAGGTCAAGTGTCCGAGACAGAAGATTCTACTGTTAATTCTGGTGATGAGAACCGATATCATGAATCTCCGACGAATCCGTACCCGAGGTCACAGACAAAAGCCAGTGGATTGGCGCCCGCCTAGATGGTTCGCCGGATCGGACAGTGCTCGATGAAGTTTTCACTGCCAGTATTTAGCCCACAGGCGAAGGAGGGGTGATGGTGCAAAGTTTCTGATCACCAGTCATTGCGCTAATGGCCTGGATTAAATTGCAAACCTCTCCGCAGTGGCTCGTGAAGTGAAGGCATGTGATACTGTTGGTGGTGAACCGTTCTTCTGTTTGGGATGTTAACCTCGGCGGGCCCTTGCTGCTGTTCAAGAGGAGTATACTATGTGCCGGGGTCAGGTTTCACCCTTTCCCGTCTCTCATCATCATCATAGAACACAAACATAAGACTACAGTGTACGGGCATCCATTACACTCACCCAAACTCTACAAATACACATACGACGCAACTCTCACACAGCTGAAGCAACGAGGCCGACGTATGCAGTTAATACTATTCCGCTGGATATCCCAGCCAACAGCGAACTTCTCGAGGTACAATGGATTTTTTTAAGGCGTCAGCTACTGCAAACAGAAATGACAATTAGCCATTTTTGCTCTTAAGTTGCGTTTACACTAACAAGCTTCCCAGCAAATAAGTTATAAAGTTTGGTTCCTGTTCTAACCACCTAATGGTCAGTGAAGCGTGTAATTAGTGAGGAAGGAAGTATTTCCTGTGAACTCTCGTACTTCCATCGCCACATTTCCGATAAGAGCTCACCAAAGTAATGTTCGAGAAATAGCCTTCTTGTCTTAGCATCACAGCTGTACTGTACACAGAAATGTACTCGTTGCTGAGAATAAATCAGAAAGTATAGAAAACGACCAATCAAATTATCAGGATAGTTAATTATGTTGAAAGTTTCATTTTCTACTCAAGACTTTTTAAACAGCTCTGAAAAGAGATTCAGAGGAAACTACATTTCGAAATTCTTTTGCAACCATCAGAAAACTTTTAACACGTTTCAGTTTGCTGAAAGACAAAATAAAAGCCTTACTCGCGGCAAATAATTTCCACGTGAATGAACGTCTGTATTACTACACCTCGTTCCCAAATATTTGTTTACCTCCTCATATTCTCACGCTTAAGTGCGTTAAACCCGCCACACCAAGACAAAAAGATCCAGAATTTAGTGTGGAACGCAAAGTAAAAGCATTGAAATCTACTTTTCATTTTATGGTGTCCTTAATTTACTTTTATTTACAAATTCTATGTTGGTAACACTGAATCTCTTTACACGAGTCTTGAAAAGAAGTTTCATATTTTACAGTAACATTTTCGTGAATATTTGCTAGAACCTGACCCACGGAAAGGTTGACATGTAATTGACGAACACGGTGTGAATATACAACTGTCAGGAAACCTGTCTGAAATTAACAATTTGATTAATGAGATGCATCATCTAGATTCCCATTAACTTGTGTAATATCTGTTTCCTACTCATGCTTTCTACTGTTAACTGAAATACGTTTTATAAACTGAATGAATAGTTTAATATTAACTCGAACTCTCACGATCCAGGCCCTTCTAGCAGCAGATTATATAGAAACATAGAGGAACGAAGGGTACCTAGCGACTGGAAAAAAGAATACGTGAATCCCGTTTTAGGAAAGTCCACAGGACAGACGCACACAATTATAGACCAATATCGCTGACGTCACTCTCTTGTGGAGTTATAGATGATGTTTTGTGTTTAAGAATTATGAGTTTTTTAGGAACGAAATCCTCCTGTATAAAGATCAACATGGGTACCGCATACAGAGATCTTGCGAAACTCAGGTCGCTCCGTTCTCGGTGAGATCCATAGCGCTGTAGACAAGTGTGTTCCGATACCGCGTTCCTTGAAGACAGCAAGGCATTTGACATAGTCCCGCACTACCGTTTACAGAAAGGATTACGAACTTATCGAGTGTCGGACCAGAGTTCAAAATGGTTCAGATGTCTCTGAGCACTATGGGACTTAACATCGGAGGTCATCAGTCCCCTAGAACTTAGAACTACTTAAACCTAACTAACCTAAGGACATCACACACATCCAATTCCGAGGCAGTCGCGCGGTTCCGGACTAAAGGGCCTAGAACCGCTCGACCACCGCGCCCAGCTCGGACTAGAGTTGCGTCTGCTTTGAAGACTTCCATGCAGGTAAAATTCAACATGTAGCTCTTTGCGGAACAAAATCGACACATGCGAAAGTATTGGGCTCGTGCAAAAGTTCGCAGCGCTTTGAGACAACCTTAATATACGGTACAGATAAACATAAAAGATACTTTAGACATCACTAATACACTCTCCTTCATTGTTTACAACAGTCTACCGACATTCGGGTAACTTTTCGATATAATGACTATGGAAATAACGTGGTTTTGAGACAAAGAAATCGTCTAGCCTTTTTCGAAGAGCATTTTCATCAAAAATGTTCAAATGTGTGTGAAATCTTATGGGACTTAACTGCTACGGTCATCAGTCCCTAAGCTTACACACTACTTAACCTAAATTACCCTAAGGACAAACTCATACACCCATGCCAGAGGGAGGACTCGAAGCTCCGCCGGGAAGCATTTTCATCCACAAAGGAAGTTCCTTGAAGGTTGTTCGATAGAGAGCGGCATATTTGAAACTGTGAAGGCACAAGATCTGGTGAATAACGTGGGTGCGGCATGACTTCCCAACGTAACTCCTGTATAATGTATTATGTCAATCTAGCAGAATACGAGATGCAAGGGTTGGTGCGGGGGGGCGGGGGGGGGGGGGGGATTAACTTGGAGTTACATCACTTCACGAAGTTTTACTGGGCCTTGTTTCTTGACTGCGTCGCAGTTGTTGGCAATAAATGTCAGAGGTGGTGGTTACAGCTCGGTGAAGCAATTAGTTGTACACCACAAAGTCGCTGTTCCACCAGATGCATAACTTAATTTTTGTGGATGCACCCAGGTCAGTTACGGGGAGCTGCTGCTTTTGTTAGGGCTCAGCCATTCCTTTCTTTTCTTATGTTAGCATATAGACACCATTTCTCATCACCAGTAAGGATATTGGATAGGAATGGTGGGTGATATTTACGAGTTAGTTGATATCGAGCAAGCAAATACGCCCATGTGCTTTTTATGATTTTAGCTTAATGCATACGGTACCCACACACCCGCTTTTGGATCTTCCCCTCTGCATGTGAACGTCGCACGCTGGTGAAATGATAACAGTTCATCACATTTGCCAGCTCTCGACTACAGTTACGTCGATGATTATGGATTAATGCGTTCAAACGATCTTCATCAAACCCCGAATGTCTTACTGAACGTGGGGAGTTACTAACGTCAAACCGATCCTTCTTAAAGCAAGAAGACCATTTTCACGCTGTGATCTGTCCGTTATCGTCATCCTCACACACGGCGCAGATATCTTGGCTGCGTCCGCTGCTCTGTTGAACTCAAACAGAAGAATATGTCCGAAATGTTCCAATTTCTCCACTTCTCCATTTTGTAGCGTCCACAGCTCCACTCAATATCTACAAATAACAAAATGGCAATATGTAAACCCACAGAATGACAATGAACTACACATAAAAAAGGACACTAGGTAAATAAATAGCAACCGGAACATCAACATGCAAAAGAAGAACGCTTCGATCTTATGCACCAACCTAGTAATTTTCAGAGCACCACAAGGATGTGTGACAAGACCGTTATTGTCCTGTAGATCCTGTAGAAAACGTCGAATTCCGCTGAAAACTGTTAGCAGATGATTCTGCTGCCTTTAACAAAGGTTCAACGCCAGGAGACACAATAGATTCGCAGAACGGCGTAAAGAGGATTGATGGATGGTGAAGGGTCTGGCAATACACCTTGAACGAACGTAAATGTATCATGTTGCGCATATAAAGGAGGAAGCCACTACTGTACAACTAAACTGTTGATGAGAAACTGAGGAACAGTATCTACCGTGAAACTTGTAGGAGTAACTATCCAGAAAGACCTTAAGTGGAAACGACATAAAACAAATAGTAGGAAAAGCAGTTGGCACATAGATTCATAGGAGGAACCTGAAGGATGCCAGACCGTTCACATGGAGAAAGTGGCTTGTAAGGCTCTTATTAGATCCATTCTTGAATATTGTTTATCAATGTGGAATTCTTACCAGGTACGACTGATAGAAGTGAGAGAGAAGATCGAACGAAGAGCGGCGCTGTCGGCGCGAGAGCTTAACAGAGTCGTTTCTGAAACTCCAGTAGAACACGTTACAAGAGGGCATTGCGCATTACAGAGAGATTCACTATTGAAATTTCGAGACAGCACTTTTCGGGATGAGTGTGACAATATATTACTTCCTCTCACATACCTCTCGCCATGACCATGACAAGAAGATCTGACAAGTTAATGCTATCTCAGAGGCTTATCGACAACCATATTTCCCACGCACCATGCGCGGGAGGAACACGTAAGGGGATATCAGTCAGTGGTGCTAGAAGTGCCCTCCGCCACACATCATTAGGTGGCTTGCGGAGTATGATGAAGATGTAGAATAGTGGTTTATCAACCTACAGTGATCAGCCAGAACATTATGAACACCGATCTACTATCGATATAAACGCGTCGAAACGGTATCAGCGGTACCAGACGAGGAATGACTGCTAGTCAGACACACGCACGTTGCATGCAGTATCAGTGAGCGAGCTGTCCGTGTATAGAATGGGGTAGGCGCGCGATCTATCTGAGTCCGACCGAGGGCACGTTGTGATGGCCCGGAGGCTCGGCACGAGCTTTTCGGAAACTGCACGACTTGTCGGGTGTTCGAGGATTGCTGCGGTGAGTATTTTAACACGTGGCGAGAGCAAGGTGAAAGCACACCCCGACGTCGTTGGCCCGCCACCCCTCATTACACATGTCGGTCGTCGTAGGCTGGCGGCGAGCTGAGGAGGAACTAACATCACAGTTTAATGCTGGGCAGAGTACAAGTGTGTCTGAGTACGCAGAGTACCGAACACCCCTAACGAGGGGCCTCCACAGCCGACGACTCGAGCATGTGCCAATGTTAACACCACGACATCGGCGACTACGACTGAAATGGGCAGGTAAGCGTCGACACTAGACGTTGGGGCAGTGTCAGAGTGTTGCACGGATAGATGAATCCCGATACCTTCTTCATCATGCCGATGGGAGGGCGCGAATGCTTTGTCTTCCAGGGGAACAGCTCCTTGACACCCGTACTCCAGGACGGAGACAAGCTGGCGGCGGTTCCATTATGCTCTGGGGAACATTCACTTGGGCTTCTTTGGGCCGAGTGGAACTCGTGCAAGGCACCATAATGGCCAATGATTATCGCACACGGTTTTCAGACCACATACAGTCATACATGACGAACACGTTGGCTGACGGCAGTGGCAGTTGTCAGCAAGGTAATGTGGCACGTCACATGGCCAGGAGTTTGATGGAGTGGTGCGAGGAACACAGTGGCGACTTCCAATTGATGTGATGGCCCCCAGTTCGCCAGGTCCGAACCTGATGGAATACATCTGGGATGTGATTGACCGTTGCGTCAGAGCTCGTCGCCGCCCTCTACATCTGCAGCTACATCCATACTCCGCAAGCCACCTGACGGTGTGTGGCGGAGGGTACTTTGAGTACCTCTATCGGTTCTCCCTTCTATTCCAGTCTCGTATTGTTCGTGGAAAGAAAGATTGTCGGTATATCTGTGTGTGGGCTCTAATCACTCCCCGGAATTGACGGGAATTAGGTGAGTTGTGTGTGCAAATGTCTCTCCTACGACCTACCAAGGCCTCATTGCTGCCATGCCACGACGTGTAGCCGCTGTTGTCCGTGCCAGACGTGTACATACTGGCTACTTGGTGGGTGGTCAAAACTTTTTGGCCCATAAGTATATTATATTCCAGCACAGTGCTGCTGTAACTTTTCAAAGGTCTAGCGGGCGATCTAGAGCAATATTCTCTGTCACCGTTGCCCAAATAAATAATTCAATCACTTCATTACAATACATCACATACAACAAAATTAGTTTCTCACTGAATAAGGTTTGATATGCTTTGTGTCGTCAGCCTAAACGATTGTGAAAACAAATATATTGTCTCTTTATTGAGTTATTCTCGGGTCTGATAGTCCGTATCTGTCTGAATGGACCATCTACAGTTAGGTCAGGAAATTCAAGCATAAAATTTATTATCGGCAAGTAAAGGTCGCTTTGTTAAGAAGGTATCTACGGAAACCACTGACTATGCTGGTACTGAAAGCACAAATTAAAAAACTTAGAATTTAAATGGCTGAAAGTATTTTCATTTGACATCATGTATTGAACAGCCGAGGTCCCGCAACCAACTTGTATAAAAATGAACCTACAGAGATTTAGAGAACACAAACGGTCAACAGGAAACTTCCCTTTTTATATCTGCCTCTGCCATTATTGATGATATTGCATTGCCACTATTGTTATTATTATTTCTTTCCTTTCTCAGACGTTATGTCTGGTTAAAAATTGAAAGTGACGCGGACCTTGATCAAGAGTGTCTTCCTTTTAACTGTGCGGTGTATGTTACATTGCATTTAGGAACTTTCGGGTAATTGAACATGTATCAATACTTACAGATTTCTGTAGTTGTATATATACGTTTGCATGTAGCTGTATTGCGTTGATGTACTGGTGGATTATTATTATTATTATTATTGTGCAGAAGCAGTAGAGGAAGTACTGCCACTGTTAACTTCACAATCTGTATAATTTACTCACACTGTCTTGTAAGACACTCAAATCACTTTAACACCATTTGTCATTTTATAATTGTTATTTTTTAGGTAACTATGACGTAAAAAAGGTTCTGCATTGTGAAACCTTGGTCCATGGTAATATCTGATTAAATACAATAAATAAATCGATTACTTAGTTAATGTTCACATGCGAATCTTGTTTCCGTCTGATGTTCTACAGGTTGTGGCCTACACATAAACGCAATTATGGATTGCAAATGTTTCGACAGAATGTACGGGTCAACATTTTGTAGTACTTTACGTAGGCTCTTCTCGATAACGTACAGTCAATTCAGTGTTGTCTCGGGAGACAAAGTTCACCCGTGTTTCCAACTGTAGCAATCAGTCAAGAAATAAGTGTTATATTTGCGAAATCACGACTCGAATTCGGATCCCTGCCTTTCGTGGCTTGTGTGGTACCCCATACCCCATCAAATGAATCCATACATGCAAATCTCAAAGATCATCCCAGGTTGGTGGATGGTCGTAGGTGTAACATGTGACAGAACTGACTATGGTTCAATTTATCACGGGCTTCTCCCTGTAATCCTCTCCGTGAGCAGTCAAAGTTCGAGTCAGTTCTGCCCCACAGGCTTCTACCCTTTTTCCTTAACGTTACAGTACTCAGCTCTTCGCTGAGGCGTACAAGTACAATGTCATTGCTAGCGCATTGCACAAGTGGATTCTGCTCCGGATGCTGGCCCGCAGGAGATTTTAACTTTCCACACACAATGTGTATAACACAAACTGTATTAATAGTATCAGTTCTGAAGACTGCATGAGATACGTCTCACTAAGCTGCACTAATGGTGATCGAGTCAGTCGGGGTGGTAATTAACGAACCTGGCAAGCGTGGTAGTCAACGCTTCCAGCGTAAATGCTTTTCTGTTGGAATACATGACGTCACAGGAAAGATATCTGAAACAGCTGGACGAAGCTCTGCATGTATCTTGCACAGGTTAGTGACCCATAAATGAATTGTAGAGGATTAAGGTTACTGTATACATTATTCTTTGGGTCAGGTGGGTCTTATTTGTTGCCCATTGATACGAGAGGCGTTCAGTAAGTAACGCAACATTTTTTCTCTGAAGATGTGTTCCTTTTTTTTCGGGATTCCAATGAACCACACCGTTCCCTACTCTTTTGCCTTCTAAAACACTGTTTTTCAACATAATTTCCGTTAAAAGCGACTGCATTACGACAGTTACTTGGAAGGCCTGTACGCCCGCTTGGTACCACTCCAGTTCCCGATGTCGGAGAAGACATCTTGCTGCATCAATAGCCTCCCCACCATCCACGCATTGCTTCTAGGGGAGTGCATCTTTCATTGGGCGAAACACATCGAAGCAGGAACACGCGAGTCCCAGGCTGTAGGGTGGATGAGGGAAAATAGTACAATGACGTTTTGTGCGATCGTCTCCGGTGCACAGACATTTCTGAGGCCTTTCGTTGTCTTGGAGAAGTTCGTTTGCATTTTTGTGGCGACGAACACGATGAAGTCGTTTCTTCAGTTTCCTCAGAGTAGTGCAATGCACTTCAGAGGTGATCGCTGCGCCATAAGGGAGGACATCGAACAGAATATCCATTTCCGATTCCCAGACCACTTCTGGTGCGTTGTGTTTGATAGCGAGCCGTCGGTGGTGTGTCCGCAAATTCTCACATTGAAGCTGTGTGCAGCAGTCCGGCAAGCGGGAGATTGGACAGGTTTGCGCGACTTTGTTGCAATGACGACGGACGCCTCGCCCAACGACTCACAGTGCTTTTGTCCACTGCCAGGTCTCCAGAGACATTTAGCAAGCTCCTATGACTACCTGCGATGCGTTGATTTCCAGCCAAAAGAAACTAAATGACAACCATCAGGTTGGGACGCACCACCGTACAGACGCCATTTTGAAGAGTGAGTATTGCGGCGCCACCAATCGAAACTTCATGGAATCACATGGGCTGAAGCAGGAATGGTCCACGATGTTGCACAACAAGTCTTGTTATCCCAACTGGGCGAGTAGAAAAATCGTTGCATTGCTTATTGAACGCCCATTGTACTTTCCTGTAGCTGCTTCTCAAGCTGACCACATACCAGCAATAGGCCATCACTGACAACACCTAGACTTCTCTCTCCACTACATACGTGCTAATGCTATACATGCTTTCAGCGGCTATTTTGTAAGGTGATTAGTGATGAATTATAAGAGATATTCTGTCAAATTACAGCTCTGTTTTAGACCTATCTAACAATTACTGCAGACGTTGACAATGCAGCCTTCCATAGGTGCTCAATGCAAAGTTAATGATGTTGTGTTAATCTAACGAATTATGATCGTCATCTCCTTTCAGACATGTATTGTGTAATAGAATGCTTTAAAGCCGTAACGTATAGCGATAAGTAAATCCATTTAAAGCTATAGTATTCACTGGCCCCTAAACTTTAACACAACTTAAATCACCAGATCGTATTATGCGTAAAAATTTAAATCCCACAAGGAGATAAGGGACGATGAAGGAAACTCACGCTTGAGGTTCCACATGTTCTGCATGTGTCACTGAATTCAGTGTAGCAACAGTAACATAGTCGCACGCACATTTTGGGGGAAGCGTTTATGAGTGCTATCGTCTTTAGTCCAACACTGCCGACAGAAGAAAATTCGCACTGCAGTACAGCAGAATGAGACAAATGAAGGCGTGCACTACACACCGGAAGCAGCTACTAGGGTAGCAGAGTACGTGTGGCGTGCACACGGGGGTTTTTTAGGTTAGAGGGACCCCCCCTTGGGCGAAACGATAAAATACCTGACGGCTTACCAGAGAGGACAATATCATCGTTGATAAAGAACGTCCGTCCTCAGAGACCAAAAACAGGAAAAGTCAACGTAATATTGGTAAACTGCAGGAGTATCCAGGGCAAGGTTCCTGAATTAGTATCTCTTATTGAAGGAAATAGTGCGCATATAGTATTAGGAACGGAAAGTTGGTTAAAACCGGAAGTGAACAATAACGAAATCCTAGACACAGAATGGAATATATACCGCAAGGATAGGATAAACGCCAATGGTGGAGGAGTATTTATAGCAGTAAAGAATTCAATAATATCCAGTGAAGTTATTAGCGAATGCGAATGTGAAATAATCTGGGTTAAGTATCAAAGGTGGGTCAGATATGATAGTCGGATGCTTCTATAGACCACCTGCATCAGCAACCGTAGTAGTTGAGCGCCTCAGAGAGAACCTGCAGAACGTCGTGAAGAAGTTTCGTGATCATACTGTTGTAATAGGGGGAGACTTCAATCTACCAGGTATAGAATGGGATAGTCACACAATCAGAACTGGAGCCAGGGACAGAGACTCTTGTGACATTATCCTGACTGCCTTGTCCGAGAATTACTTCGAGCAGATAGTTAGAGAACCAACTCGTGAAGCTAACGTTTTAGACCTCATAGCAACAAATAGACCGGAACTTTTCGACTCCGTGAATGTAGAAGAGGGTATCAGTGATCATAAGTCAGTGGTTGCATCAATGACTACAAGTGTAATAAGAAATGCCAAGAAAGGAAGGAAAATATATTTGCTTAACAAGAGTGATAGGGCACAAATCGCAGAATATCTGAGTGACCACTATCAAACGTTCATTTCTGAGAAAGAGGATGTGGAACAAAAATGGAAAAAATTCAGAAACATCGTCCAGTACGCCTTAGATAAGTTCGTACCGACTAAGGTCCAAAGCGAGGGGAAAGATCCACCGTGGTATAACAATCATGTACGAAAGGTACTACGGAAACAAAGAAAGCTTCATCATAGGTTTAAGAGTAGTCGAATCATAGCTGATAAGGAAAAGCTGAGCGAAGCGAAAAAGAGCGTAAAGAGAGCAATGAGAGAAGCATTCAACGAATTCGAACATAAAACATTGGCAAACAATCTAAACAAGAACCCTAAAAAGGTTTGGTCATATGTAAAATCGGTAAGCGGATCTAAATCCCCTATTCAGTCGCTCGTAGACCACGATGGCACCGAAACAGAGGACGACCGAAGAAAGGCAGAAATACTGAATTCAGTGTTCCGAAACTGTTTCACTGCGGAAAATCGTAACACGGTCCCTGACTTCAGCCGTCGCACGGACGCCAAAATGGAAAATATTGAAATAAACGATATCGGAATTGAAAAACAACTGCTATCACTTAGTAGCGGAAAAGCATCCGGACCAGACGAGATACCCTTAAGATTCTACAGTGATTATGCTAAAGAACTTGCCCCCTTTCTATCAGCAATTTATCGTAGATCGCGGGAAGAACGTAAAGTACCTAGCGACTGGAAGAAAGCGCAGGTCGTTCCCATTTTCAAGAAGGGTCATAAATCAGATGCGAATAATTATAGGCCTATTTCGCTTACGTCAATCTGTTGTAGAATAATGGAACATGTTTTGTGTTCTCGTATAATGACGTTCTTAGATAATACAAATCTCCTTCATCATAACCAACATGGATTCCGCAAACAGAGATCATGTGAAACTCAGCTCGCCCTATTTGCCCAAGAAATTCACAGTGCCGTAGACACTGGCGAGCAGATTGATGCCGTATTCCTGGACTTCAGGAAGACATTTTATACGGTTCCGCACTTACGTTTAGTGAAAAAAATACGAGCTTACGGAATATCGGACCAGGTTTGTGATTGGATTCAGGATTTCCTAGAAGAAAGAACACAACATGTCATTCTTAACGGTTCAAAATCTGCAGATGTAGAGGTAATTTCGGGAGTACCGCAGGGAAGCGTGATAGGACCTTTATTGTTTACAGTATACATAAATGACTTAGTTGACAACATCGGTAGCTCCGTGAGGCTATTTGCAGATGACACGGTTGTCTACAAGAAAGTAGCAACATCAGAAGACTCGTACGTACTCCAGGAGGACCTGCAGAGGATTAATGCATGGTGCGACAGCTGGCAGCTTTCCCTAAACGTAGATAAATGTAATATAATGCGCATACATAGGGGCAGAAATCCATTCCAGTACGATTATGCCATAGGTGGTAAATCATTGGAAGCGGTAACGACCGTAAAATACTTAGGAGTTACTATCCGGAGCGATCTGAAGTGGAATGATCACATAAAACAAATAGTGGGAAAAGCAGGCGCCAGGTTGAGATTCATAGGAAGAATTCTAAGAAAATGTGACTCATCGACGAAAGAAGTAGCTTACAAAACGCTTGTTCGTCCGATTCTTGAGTATTGCTCATCAGTATGGGACCCTTACCAGGTTGGATTAATAGAAGAGATAGACATGATCCAGCGAAAAGCAGCACGATTCGTCATGGGGACATTTAGTCAGCGCGAGAGCGTTACGGAGATGCTGAACAAGCTCCAGTGGCGGACACTTCAAGAAAGGCGTTACGCAATACGGAGAGGTTTATTATCGAAATTACGAGAGAGCACATTCCGGGAAGAGATGGGCAACATATTACTACCGCCCACATATATCTCGCGTAATGATCACAACGAAAAGATCCGAGAAATTAGAGCAAATACGGAGACTTACAAGCAGTCGTTCTTCCCACGCACAATTCGTGAATGGAACAGGGAAGGGGGGATCAGATAGTTGTACAATAAGTACCCTCCGCCACACACCGTAAGGTGGCTCGCGGAGTATAGATGTAGATGTAGAAGCAGCAACTTCCAGCAGGGAGGGAACGATGTTGTACTAAGAGTTCAGCGGCAGGGATGGTGAGACGATGATGGCTAACCATAGCTAGTGATTATCTGCTTTACGTTCAAATGGTTCAAATGGCTCTGAGCACTATGGGACTTAACATCTATGGTCATCAGTCCCCTAGAACTTAGAACTACTTAAACCTAACTAACCTAAGGACAGCACACAACACGAAGCCATCACGAGGCAGAGAAAATCCCTGACCCCGCCGGGAATCGAATGCTTTACGTGTCTGCCTGAAGAAAACCAGTTTTGCAATCAGTTCAGAGAAAGGACTAGACCTCGGGGAAATTAAAACATCATTCACCATTAAAAGTAACAGCACCTTTATTTCACATTCAGAATGTAAATGGATTGTGAATAACGGTTTCGGACTTTAATAAAGTCAAAAATCCTATTTCTGTTTTACTGTCCAAGGAAACAGTGAGTGTACTAAAATTTTAGCACCTTGAATGTACATAGGCAAACTTTTAACTTTCCATATAAACGACTGATGGCCTCAAATTTATAACAACTTGAAACTGCGTCCAAGGTGAAGCTGCAGTACAATAATTTAACACCATGTGTATTAAAAATACTGTTCCATTGAAAAAACAACCTTGAAGATTCTAACCAATGATATAACCACAGAAACAGTCCTAAAATCACAAGAATTTTTAAATCAGGAAAAATTGGCAGGTACCACTGAACACCGGCCGATATTGCAAAACAAAATCCAGTGCTGAGACAGATCAAGACACAGCACAGTATAACCTCTACCATCATCATCATCATCATCATCATTATCATAAGTGTTCTGCCAAAAGGCAGTTTTTCACATGATAGTTCTCCAGGCTGTCCGGTCTTCTGTCATCCTCTTCAGGTCCGCATAATTTCCTCATCCCTATATGTCGTCTACCATCTTGTATCTCCTTCATCCACTCAGTCTTCTCCCTCAAACCAGTCCGTCCAAAGCATCTGCTAGCAAGCACTTCCTTCTCAATGAATGTCCCAACCAGTTCTTTTTCCTTTCTCTTATAACCTTGCTCTCGCAAATCCTTTCCAATGTGTCACTACTCACTTGTTCCATCCAGCTTATCCTCTCCGTTCTCCTCCACACCTTCTCGTCTCACCATGTTTCTGACCCATATGGTGCCACATTGCACACAAAACATTTCGCAAGCCTTTTCCTTAGACCTGTATCTAATTTGTCACGTAACAGTCTCCTCTTGCTGTTGAATGCACCCTTCGCTATGCAAATTCGTGTTTTCACCTCCTGGTGACATCTCAAGTCTTGAATTATTGTACTTCCAAGATATTTAAATGCACTTACTTGGCTAATGGTAGCTTGTCCTATTTTAATATCGGACTGTCTGCGTCTTGTACTGATGACCGTACTCTTTGTTTTCGCTGTGTTTACTTGCATCCCATATTTCACACAAGCTTTATTCTGATCTTTTAGCATCTTATTCACTTTCCGCTCACTTTCTGCCACTAATACGATGTCATCAGAAAATCTTACCCCCAACACATATTCCTCTTCTCCCATTTTGCCTTCCGCAATAATCTCTTCAGGGTATGTGTTAAACAACTGTGGGGAATTTCAACAACCTTGTCTAACACCTCGTCCAATATTGTATCCTTCTGACATTTAATTTCCACTCCTTATCCTTCCTTTCTGCTGTAAATTTACATTCTGTTTCAGTCGTCTCTCTGTCCAATCTACTCCTTTCCTCTTCAAAATATCCATTAGTTTGTTCCACTCAACTCTGCCAAAAGCCTTTTCTAAATCTATAAAAACAACGAAGATTTCTCTTCCTTTTTCCATATATTTTTCTATTATAGTTCTTAGCAGGTCAATAACATCTTTTGCTCCTTTTCCTCTTCTAAACCTGAACTGCTCCTCTGCAGTCCTTCTATCCAACTTGCCATATAGCCTTCTATTGAACACTTTCAGCAACACTTTAGGTGCATGAGAAATTAGACTGATGGTCCTAAGCTCTTCATATTTTTTAGTGTTTCTCTCTTCCTCTATTCGTATCATGTTGCAAAGAAGTCCTCAGGCCATTTCTCTTTGTCATATATCTCATTACATAGGTAGAATATTTTTCTTGCCTTCTTTCCAAGACCCTTCAACAGTTCTGCTGGACAATCATGAACTCCACATGCCTTATTATTCTTCACCTCTTTCAGTGCCCTTTCTACTTCTGCTTCCAGATGGTGAATCCCTTTCCATATTCCGGCACATATTGCTCCTCTTGAATGTTAGTTTCGCTTTGTATTTCATCCCGCTTATAGAGACATACAGTATATTCTTGCCATTTATTCAAAGCCTCCTGTGGTTCTTCTATACAGTACCATCCGCTCTTTCTATTTCCATGTTATTTCTCTTTCTTTTACATTCAAAAACTATCTGACTAGACAGTCTATAAAACATTTCATTCTTTCCCTCTTTCTCCATTTTCTCTATTTCATCACATTTCTGTTTCATTCATTTTTCCCTTGTTTCTTCAGTTTCCCTTCTTAATTCATTATTCATTTTCCTGTACCTGTTTTCGGGAGATTCTACATTTTTCCACTTTCTCTGCTCTTCCATCTTTTTCAACATGTTTTCTGTTATCCATTCTTTCCTGGTACTTTGGGATACTCTAGTTCCTGGTTCTTCTGTGGCAGAGTCCATGAGTCCTTCCATCATTTTCATCCATTTGTCATTAACACTTTCATCAACACTACCTTTTCCCATTTTTTCATAAATCTGTTTTCCAGATCTGATGCCTTGCCTACTTCTTTGAGTCTTTCTATGCTTAGTTTTTCTTTTCCTTTGCCTCCGCAGACTTTTTTCAACTTCACTTGTATTTCTCCCATAACTAGGTTGTGGTCTGAATTTATGTCCACTCCTGGATAAGCTTCGGCATTCTTCAAAAAATCCCTATACCTTTTTTGTATAAGGATGTAGTCCAACTGATATCTTTCCACATTGAAATTTGATATCCATGTGTAATGTCTCCTTTTCTGGTGCTCAAATAATGTGTTACCCACCGCTAATGAAGTTTTTACAGGAACTAATGAATGGTTCACCTCTCTCATTTCTTGTTCCTAAGCCAGATTTTCCTACTGTATCTTTATCTCTTCCTTCACCCATCACTGCATTCCTCACCACCATGATGATAATGCAGGCATTCCTCTTTACTTTCTCGACGAGTTCTTGTATTTTCTCATTACATTCTTCAACTTCCTCATCTCTATGCTGGCTGGTTGGTATATATACCGGTATTAACACAATATCTTTTGAAATACCCTTCAGTCATATCGTCATCAGTCTTCCATCAATAGCTATTTTGTACCTTCATTACCTTATCTTTGAGTTTTTACCCTATCAATATTCCTACTCCGTTTTCACAACTCTTGATTTCCCCAGAGTAAAAGAGCTTATAATCTCCACTTTATATCTCCTCATTTTCGGCCGCCCGCTGTGGCCGAGCAGTTCTACCCGCTTCAGTACGGAACCGCGCGACTGCTATGGTCGCAGGTTCGAATCCTGCCTCAGGCATGGATGTGTGTGATGTCGTTAGGTTAGTTAGGTTTAAGTAGTTCTAAGTTCTTAATGTTCAGTCCCATAGTACTCTGAGCCATTTGAAGCATTTGAACCTAATTTTCTCCCCATCTCATTTCAGACAAACTAAGGGTATCTAACCTGTTTCTTTTCATCTGTTTTGCATTCTCCAGATCTTTTACTTGCAGTAGTGTCCTCAAATTCCATGTTCCAATCCTTATCTTTCCTTCCTGCATTGTCACTTTCTTCCTTTAAAATATGCTTACTCTCAATGTGTTATCCTCCCGGGGATCCGAATGAGGGAATTTTAACTCCGAAATCTTTCACATGGAGAGACATACCATGCTCTGCTTGGGAATGTAATGTGGCAGTTTCCCGTTACTTTCCACATAGGCGGTAGGTTGCCCAGCTTGAAATCAGCCGCTCACCATGAGTCAGACGCTGTCTGTAGCCTCCCCTCTGGGGTACAGTCGCTACTTGTATTCCTTTTGTACCCAAAAAGAAAAGGTGGCTCTTCCGCCAGCTTCACCATTCCAAGAAACTCTTTCTCCGCTGTCACTACCGTTGAGGTCTTGTACATATAACGGGAAATGACAAGAAAAGGACATGGTGAGGACAGATTTGGGATAGGAAAGGAGGAGCGATAGGCCGTTGTCAGACACACGTTGCCTGGCTCCTCCACTTTGGCCTGCCCGGCTTGGGTGACCCTTCTGGCAGCTAAACTACCGCCGCCATAGCCCTCTGGATCCCTCCAGATCCTAATTAAGCAAACCTCCTCGCCCGTACGGACAGTGCTACGTTAAGGTCGTGTCCCGTGAGCACAAGGCACTAAATAACAACTGTGTGCCCAGGCGCACCTGCAATGCAAACAAACGTCTATTAGGTAACACACAATTACTATTACATTGCTGTGTAGGATGGGCAGGTTTCAAGGTCACTTAAGAAACGAGAAATAGATGGAAAGAAAGCAGCTCTAAAATTTACTTCCTAACTTTAATCATTACTGTGACAATAGTTTATTAACATACTTTATGGCTGAATAAAGAGAAATTGCATTAATTAAGGTTAGTATAAGTACAAGTTTCACCATGAATCAGTTATTAATGTCTATTATCTTTAGATAATGTACTGTACTTTAAAAAGTTGTTGCCTTAGCGGCACAATAAACCAATGAGAGCGACTTCGTATGATACGAGGGTTGTCCAGAAAGCAAGTTCCGTTCGGTCGCGAAATGGACACCACAGTGAAAACCCGATGAGGCTTTGCACAGATGTGTTGAGTAGTGTCTCGAGTATGGCCATCGATCGCATAAGACGATCTTTTCAGTTGTGAACGCACTGTGAGCGAGTAAAGGTGCCTCGAACAACGATGTCTCCCGCCAAGTAGGAGGGTCCGCTGAGAGGCTTCGCCTTAATGAATGCATCCCACCTGACACAACTGCCACGCACTTCCTTTATCATGGCAATTCTCAGCCACAATCTGCAGGGGTAGTGAAGACGTTCCTCCAGCCTTTTTGATGGGAAGTGTTTGATCACCCACAACACAGCCCTAACTGGCTCGTTCTGAGTATCACCTCTGTTCACATGAAACGCTGGATACGAAGGCACCACTTGGGCACAGGCTACGCGCTGTACACCAGCGTAGAGAATTATCGAAAAGCACAGGCGGCTACCTTCTACGACGATGGTGCTGGAAATTTGGTATAACGCTCCGACAAGTGTCCAAGTCGGAGCGGCGACTATGTAGAGAAGTATCTGGAAAGTGTAGATAACTCTTGCAAATAAAATGTTTCTGGTTTTCACTGCGGTTTCCATTTAGCGACCGATCGGAACTTACTTTCTGGACAACCCTCGTAGATAATTACGTACCTTGTGAGGACTTGCTAATCAATAGGTAGTTACTCGAGACAAACACCTGCCACAAAATTAATTCTCATGGTTGGGATTTACAGTCATATAATATTTCTTAAGAGACATCATAGTCGCCGTTGACTGTATGAAATATTTACTATTGCGATTGCAATTTCGGCCTTAGGGCCATTTTCAAGTAACACTGCAAAAGTTACATTCTGTCAGAATTATAAGACTATTTGACATGAGTACATGTCGTCGTCAAAATGCAGCCTTTTGATTACAAGAGTCCCACAAGATCCGATGAGTACGACACTTTAACAACATATTACGATGTATTAAGTGTCATAGTTTCCCATTATTCATCTCAATCGATTTACACGCACCAAGGAGGACCTATATCTGAATCAGTGTACAGGAATTTGAGGCCTGACAATCCTGAATGCCGTAACTATTGTGCCACTGAGACAGTGCTCACGTCAGAATCTCCAAGCTTCTGACAGTCTACAGACACAAAGCGCAGTGGAGTCCACTAGCGGCACAGTATTGCGCTAGCAGCCCTCACCGTGTCTGGGAGTGACGCAGAAAGTGTGACCGCCTGCGTCGGCCCTTCCGCCCCGCAGGCCTGTGGAGGCGGAGGCAGCAGCAGCGCGGCGCTCGGTAACGAAGCACTCACAACTCCGCAATTAGCGAGCTCCGCCCCCAACCCCGGTCCGTCCCCAGACCGCTGACACCGCCGCGCCGCGCCGCGCTGGTCCATTTCCCAGCGCTCAGCCGCCGGCCCCGCCGCAGCTCTCATAACGTCTCTTTTGGCCCAGAAGTGGCAGCACACACCGCCGGCTGCAACGCGAATAATTCTCACATTCTGAAGAACAAAAGAGGCTAAATGACTCAAGTTTTCGCGGCTACATACAGAGTGCAAGTTGGAAAACCCGTAGCCTACTCATTAAAGAGCACATAAGAAATGTTACACTCCCGTAATTACAACAGGTGACGTGCGAAGGTAGAAAGTAATTTCTACTATATTAACCCCTCACGAATAATTTATGGAATACATCTACATCTACATCCATACTCCGCAAGCCACCCGACGGTGTGTGGCGGAGGGTACCTTGAGTACCTCTATCGGTTCTCCCTTCTATTCCAGTCTCGTATTGTTCGTGGAAAGAAGGATTGTCGGTATGCCTCTGTGTGGGCTCTAGATTTTATCCTCGTGGTCTCTTCGCGAGATATACGTACGAGGGAGCAATATACTGCTTGATTCTTCGGTCAAGGTATGTTCTCGAAACTTCAACAAAAGCCCGTACCGAGCTACTGAGCGTCTCTCCTGCAGAGTCTTCCACTGGAGTTTATCTATTATCTCCGTAACGCTTTCGCGATTACCAAATGATCCTATAACGAAGCGCGCTGCTCTCCGTTGGATCTTCTCTATCTCTTCTATCAACCCTATCTGGTACGGATCCCACACTGCTGAGCAGTATTCAAGCAGCGGGCGAAGAAGCGTACTGTAACCAACTTCCTTTGTTTTCGGATTGCATTTCCTTAGGATTCTTCCAATGAATCTGTCTGGCATCTGCTTTACCGACGATCAACTTTATATGATTATTCCATTTTAAATCATTCCTAATGCGTACTCCCAGATAATTTATGGCATTAACTGCTTTCAGTTGCTGACTTGCTATATTGTAGCTAAATGATATGGGATTTTTCTTTCTATGTATTCGCAGCACATTACACTTGTCTACATTGAGATTCAATTGCCATTCCCTGCACCATGCGTCAATTCGCTTCAGATCCTCCTGCATTTCAGTACAATTTTCCATTGTTACAACCTCTCGATATACCACAGCATCATCCGCAAAATGCCTCAATGAACTTCCGATGTCATCCACAAGGTCATTTATGTATATTGTGAATAGTAACGGTCCTAAGTCACTCCCCTGCGGCGCACCTGACATCACTCTTACTTCGGAGGACTTCTCTCCATTGAGAATGACATGCTGCCTTCTGCTATCTAGGAACTCTTCAATCCAATCAGACAATTGGTCTGATAGTCCATATGCTCTTACTTTGTTCATTAAACGACTGTGGGGAACTGTATCGAACGCCTTGCGGAAGTCAAGAAACACGGCATCTACCTGTGAACCCGTGTCTATGGCCCTCTGAGTCTCGTGGACGAATAGCGGGAGCTGGGTTTCACACGATCGTCTTTTTCGAAACCCACGCTGATTCCCACAGAGTAGATTTCTAGTCTCCAGAAAAGTCATTATACTCGAACATAATACGTGTTGGAAAATATAGCTAACTCGAATAACAAGTGTGGTTTTCACAACACAGGAGAATCATATATGAATTACATGTATCGGCAACATTTTTACAAATATATACTCATTAACGATCATAATCTTTAACAATATCAGCATTTTCCAGAAAAAAAAAATGCAAGCAGTGGGTGAAACTTTAGAACACAATAGTCCTACAAGCCTTTTAGTCCTTAACGTGACAACAAAATAATTTCAACGAAACGAATACACATTATTATGAAAAACAGAGGGGATCTTTTAAATTTATTGCAGGAAATTTTGGGAATTGTAGGTCCTATTACAGATCTCTTTGCTGCCAAAATCGTTCTTTTCCTCTGAAGAGTACAATAATACATTCATTCATTCATTCATTCACGCGATCAGGCCCAGAGGACCGCGCGCCACCACAGTTAGAGCTCTCCATCCGTCTCTGTCTTCTGCTATCTGTCTCCAGTTTTCCGTGACTCCCAGCTGCAACAGGTCTTCTCTCACTCCATCGATCCACCTCTTTCTAGGTCTTCCCACTGGTCTGCTGCCTGACGGGATCCAGTCCATTGTGATTTTGGGCCATCTTGTTGCCTCCATTCTAACAACATGTCCAGCCCATTGCAGTCTTTTGCTTATCATCACTCCCACTATGTTAGGCTCCTTGCACAGCTCTTCTAATTCAGTGTTATGGCGTCTTCTCCATTCTCCAGTAGTCTGATCTCTGACTGGTCCAAATATTTTCCTGAGGACTTTCCTTTCAAATGTTAGCAGTCGCTTAAGGTCTTGTTTCGAGTGCTCCAGGTTTGAGAACCATAAAGTACTACTGGCATTATTAATGTCTTATACAAGCGTAGGTTTAGTTGTTGCGAGACACTTCTACATTTTAATATAGGGACTAGAGAGTGATAGTATCTGTTTCCCGCCTGTAGTCGTGCTTTTATCTCTGCTTCAGTTGATGTTACTTCTGTAAAAAAAGATCCGAGGTATTTGAACTCTTTCACATGTTTATACCTGGTGTTGTTCACAATTAAATATTGAGAGTTTTGGATCTTTCTTCCTATGCTCATATACTCTGTCTTTTCAGAGCTAATTTGTAGACCGATCCTAGCTGCCAATAACTCCAAGGTCTGGACACTTCTCTTCAGATCTTCTTGTGTGCATGCTAATAGTGCAATGTCGTCTGCATAGGCCAGATATGTAATTTGTTCATTGCCAATCTGAATGCCCTTGATGTTTTCTTTGTTGAAATTCCCTCATTACCTTCTCAAGTGCCAGGTTGAAGAGGACAGGTGATAGCCCATCTCCTTGGCGTAATCGTGTTACAACTTGGAAGTTTTCTGTCATTTGATTGCCTACCTTAACCTTAAGTTTTTTGTCATTTAGGCATACCTCTACCGGTTTGACCAACTTCTTTGGTATACCAAACTCTGTCATAGTTCTAATCAGGCTAGGTCTATGTATACTGTCGTAAGCCTTCTTGAAGTCTACAAACAGGAGATGTATCTCTCGTCCGTATTCGTACATTTTTTCACAGACCTGTTTTAGGACAAAAATCTGGTCCGTGGTTGATCGCCCTGCCTGGAAACCTCCTTGGTATTCTCCAGTTATGTCTGTTGCTATAGGTTTTATTCGTTCTAATAGGCAATTGGAGAAGATCTTATAACAGGTGTTGAGTAGCGCTATGCCCCTGTAGTTGTCACATACGGATTTGTCTTTCTTTTTATATATGGGGCATATAACAGCTACCTTCCATTCCTCTGGTATTTCATGTTTTACCCAAATTTGCTCGATTAGCTTGTGGATTTTGAAACAGAGGATTTCGTCTCCGGCCTTGAGAAGTTCAGCAGGAATACCGTCCTCACCTGGACTTTTACCATTCTTAAGGTTTTTAATCTGGTTCCTTATCTCTTCAATGGTGGGTGGAGGATATTCTGGGTCTGATGTTACTGGTTCATCAAACTCAAGTAGTTCGGTTGGTTCATCAGAGTTTAGTAATTCTCTGAAGTATTCCATCCATCTTCTTCCAATTTTTTGATCTTCTGTTAACATTCTTCCATTGGCATCTTTTATGAATCTGTATTGAAAACTTTTCACTTTTCTATAAAGTTCTTTATCCCTATTTCCATGAAAGTCTTGTTCAGCTTCCTCCATGATACTTTTAACACATTTTCTCTTTGCTTTCCTCAATGTGGCTTGGGTCTGCCGTCATGTTTCTTCAAACTTCGATTTTTCTTCTTCTTGCATATTGCTTTGTATCCACAGTAGTTTGGCCCGTTGTCTCTCCCTGATAGCTCCCTCACACTCCTCACTGAACCACACTCTTTTTCCCCTAGTTCGCTTTGGGATTACTTCTTGGGCTGTTTCTTTAATGGTCTCTGCAATCGCCTTCCAGTTCTGATCTACCACAGTATCTCCTTCCTCTTCATTCAAAGCCTCAAAACGGTTTGTTAGTGCTATCTTGAAAGTTCATCTTATATTATATTCAGTCAGACTCTCATGGTCATATCGTGTGACTCTTTGCATTCTTTTGTGCTTCCTGGCTCTCCATATTGTTTTCATCCTTCCTCTGACAAGGAAGTGGTCTGATCCACATTCCGAACCTCTTGCCGTTCTAACATTTTGTATCCACTTCTTTATTCTCTTCTCTACAATTAGGTGGTCAATTTGGTTCACTGTTTTCCCATCTGGAGACACTTAGGTTCCTTTATATATTCTCTTCCTGTCGAAATCAGTACTTCTTATAAACAACCCTTTTGCAGTCGCAAAGCTAACCAGCCTAGTGCCGTTATCACTGCTCACATCGAATATTTTCTGTATCCAGAAAGGACGTACAGGACCTGCAACATGCGGTCGTGCATTATCCTGCTGAAATGAAGGGTTTCGCAGGGTAGAGCCACGGGTCGTAACACGTCTGAAATGTAACGTCCACTGTTCAAAGTGCCGTCAAGGCAAACAAGAGGTGACCCAGACGTGTAACCAATGGCACCCCACACCATCACGCCCGGTGATAGGCCAGTATGGCGATGACAAATACACGCTTCCATTCTGCGTTCACCGCGATGTCGCCAAACACGAATGCGCCCATCATGATTCTGTAAACAGAACCTGGATTCATCCGAAAAAATGACGTTTTGCCATTCGTGCACCCAGGTTCGTCGTTGAGTACACCATCGCAGGCGCTCCTGTCTGTGATGCAGCGTCAAGTTTAACCGCAGCCATGGTCTCCGAGCTGATAGTCCATGCTGCTGCAAACGTCGTCGAACTGTTCTTGCAGATGGTTGTTGTCTTGCAAACGTACTCATCTGTTGACCCAGGGACCGAGACATGGCTGCACGATCCGTTACAGCCATGCGGATAAGATGCCTGTCATCTCGACTGCTTGTGATACTAGGACGTTGGGATCCAGCACTGCGTTCCGTATTACCCTCCTGAACCAACCGATTCCATATTCTGCTGACAGTAATTCGATCTCGACTATCGCGAGTAGCAATCTCGCGATACGATAAACCGCAATCGCGATAGGCGACAATCCGACGTTTATCAAAGTCGTAAACGTGATGGTACGCATTTCTCCTCCTTACACGAGGCATCACAACAACGTTTCACCAGGCAACGCCGGTCAACTGCTGTTTGTGTATGAGAAATCGGTTGAAAACTTTCCTGATGTCAGCACGTTGTAGGTGTCGCCACAGGCGCCAACCTTCTGTGAATGCGCTGAAAAGCTAATCATTTGCAAATCACAGCATCTTCTTGCTGTCGGTTAAATTTCGCGGCTGTAGCACGTAATCTTCGTGGTGTAGCAATTTTAATGGCAAGTAGTATAGTATCAGGGGTCCCAGAAAGATCAGTATTGATTATGTGAGTATGTCAATGATTTATCAACTACACCCGCCCACTGTACATATCTCCTATCATATCTCCTATACGCTGACGTTCTTCAGTTACATGTAAGTGCAAGTCCAACAGATTTGTGCATGTAAATGCCGATTCAGTGGGCATGCAACATAGGTTCGGAACTTAAGCCATTTAGAATGCAAGCAATCTTTATCGCTTACAAAAGAGTTGTTACCACGTAGTTCAGAGAATATGTTGCACCCCAATCCCAAAAGGCACAGAAGTAACGTTTTCTTCTTCTGCAAAGAAGGCGGAATAATCCTGGACCGTAACTCAGCATGGAGTGAACACACAACAGCAGTCTGTAAGAAAGTGTCGTTACCTCTTCATTCACTACTGAAACACAAAATAATATTTCCTTTCAAGCGTAAAAAGATGCATGTACATACAATGATACTCCCTATACTTGAACGTGCTGATACTATTCACCGAGGACATTCATATGGAAGCTCACGCAGGCTACAACGGTCAATGAGTACTTGTGTACAATACATTTGTGACTTAGGCTCTTCGACAACATCACTCCTCCTACAACAGATACTATTGCTGGGTGCCAATAAACATAGAGACCATTATATTCTATGGTTCTGTAGCACTACAACAGCATTTACGTAACTTGTGCAATCAAATACCAAATTTGGTTCATTACGTACCGTGCTCCAACAGAACAAATAGTCCTGTCACGGAAAAGCCACGTATAACACTACCGTGTGCTACTACTATACTATAACCTCTAAGCTGGATGCAGTTCGTATAATTAAATTATTTTTATTAAAATTACTGTATAAAGAAGGAGAGCAGTGTTACCCTCTGAAAAGAATGTAATTGTGTTGCCGTGATATACCTAACGGAGGTTCCTTACCGGAAGTGAAAGTCAGCATTACGTAAATATTTAAACAGCAACAAACTATATTTTTACCTATCTACACTGTTCAAAGAATAAAGAAAACGGTCGCCAGCCTAATTAGGCATAAGAGTGGGTAACATTCTTGTTCAAGAAAATAGATGTGAGTAACTTAAATGGACAAACACTGCCTATACTTTTGTCACTCGAGAATGCAATGAACTCTGACAACTGCGTATGTTCACGGTAAGGTTGGAGCTGACAGAGCAGAGCTAACTATTTGCATAAATATAACAGAAAACAATACACACTATTACTTTCAAGGCTTATTCAAACTTAATGGTCTTTATAACATTACTATTAATATTCACTGTAGAATCATAAATTGGACATAGGTTCAGTAGTACCTTTCAAACATTTTCCTATCTGACAAAAAATTGTAAATGTTGTTCACTGCAAAATTATGAACTGATCATAGCTTAAGTCTCTCTCAGCTAAATACTTTTCTATTTAGAATGAAATTTAAATATAATTCACTTACAGGTTACCTCTCACTGTATTTCGAATAAAAAAAATGTTGTATTCATAAATAGTGGTCTTTCTATTAATCGTTATCTAGCATGAGCACAACAGACAAACTGTTGGTCCTGTTACGCTATTAATATGCACTTTTAATACACAAGAGGAGTCCAATATTGTACAGAATGTCACTTAAATAGCAAGAGTAATTGAAACTTGCTATAATTAAGTAACTTTGGGTATTTGAACAACTTTCAATGGAGGGGGGGGCCCTTAATCTTGACCACTGTAGCAGAGCAAACTAAACACACTTTCAATACACTAGAGAAACAAGTACTTAGCAAGCATGAACATATAACTCTCAACAGGTGCAGTTCTAAACTTTTACTGCAGTGAAACACAAATTTGAGATATTTGTAAGGTCCTTTCCAATATTAAATTTAGCACACTCTAATACCGTATTAATTTTAATATGCCTTCAATAAAGAACACTCAGTAAACACTTTAAGGTGGGAGGGACCCTAAGTGGATATGTGACTGAGGATAAATCACGGTAGGTACAAGAGTTCAGTCAAATTTTACCTTATATTTAAGCACACTAAAATATCCAAAGAGCTTATCCTTCACTGTACATTACCACAGTGTTCCATTACAGTGATAGCGCAATGCGGTGGCGATTGCATGTTGGTAGGTGGATTTGCAGGTAGAATTGCTGGACTCCGTCATTTCTTGGTGGCAATGATGGATACCAATTCCAGAATTCCAGCTATTTATCCATCCATCCGAGGCATTGGAAAGCGTCAGGAAAAGCCTCTCTGGGAACCAACACAATACACAACTTTTACATGAGCAGTTGATTGTTTGATAGCACGTTCCTGACTGACTCTTTGTTCCACCTTTCCTACCTAGGCCAACCACACTTTGTGCACGCTACACAGTTCCGTTCCCGAGGAGAACCACAACACCTTTTACATACAAAATAACTAAGAACCCTAAGTGAAGGTCAGCAGTTTACATAACAGCAAACAAACATTTTAGATAAAACAGAATCTTTGGACATATTGACATTTCTATAAAAATATCATTTAAACAAAATTATTCATCCCCAAAGTTAACCAAAGAGATTATGTGAGAAAGACAAAACATATCATTTGCTCATATTGTACATATTAGAGGGATTACACTTCCTATACTCTAAAAGACATCAAAGTTTTTAACAGGAAAGAATAAACACTATCGTGGTATCGATTGAATCCAACAGCATTTACAGAACTCAACGATATGACACTAAACCAAACAAAAGTCAAAATAAATCAGTATAGCATTAGAGCTATGGCGTTACAGTTCCTCTATCGTCTTCTCGGTCATTGTACTCCCTCTTATTTATCATCAACTCTTGCTATCTGACAGCACAGAAAAAATACGAGTTTTCATCGAAAATAAAATATTCTCTGTAGCATCGTGTAACACTACCATGTTCTCTAAATCATTCTCTCCATCAGGAACTCGACTTTGGAACAATATTCCTCAACAAATGAGAGAAGTGAAATGCCTTCCAAACTTCGAAAGACAACTAATGGCCCACCTTCTAACACAATAGCCATGTCTCCCATTTATAGGTCTGCAGCTCACGCTTGTCAATCCCCGTCTCCCACAACGTTTCCCTCCCACATGTTCTATGTATACATTCTCTTCTTTCCTAATATTCATTGTCGCTGTCATTTTGATGTTCTCTTTCTTCATCCGTTCCACGTCTATAACACTAAACATGGATCCAAATGTTCTAAACTAATCTATATCATTCTTAACGCCCTTTACTGTTATCATTATCATTGTTAGTGTCAATTTTGAATATTATTTTATGGATGGTATTATTCTTGTGAATGTTTTTGTAATATATTTGCTATGTAGAATAAGTTTTTCACTCTTCAGCGGAATGGGTACTGATATGAATCTCACTGGTAGATTAAAACGATGTGCCACATAGAGAGAATCGAACTTGGGGCTTTGCCGTTCACTCTACCGACATATCCAAGCACAGCATGCTACCCGTCCTCAGAGCTTTACTTTCGCCAGAAGCTCATCTAGTACCATCAAAATTTCACAGAAGTTCTCCCTGGTACTTACAGGAGTAGCTCTCCTGGAAAAAAGGATTGTATGGAGACATGGGTGAGTCACAGCCTGTTGGATACGATTGCGGAGACCCAGAAGAAGGCCGCTGCAACCGTGGCCGAAACGTTGGTTTTACTCCAGCAGCAGTAGTTTTATACATTATGACGCGGTACCACACCCTGAAAACTTTTATGTAGCCTGTTGAATGTTTCATCCTCAAGGAGTTCCAAGACTTCGTAGAACTTCATTTACTTCGTCGACTTAGAACAAATTTCTGTTAGTACTGGATTAGGTGCTCTCTAGTATTCACTTACCTTTTCTGTGCACCAGTCGTTATTAATTTTGTGTCGATGTTGGGAAACATCTTTCCTGCAACAAACTGAGCATCCTTGAGAAGAGTGATAGGCTTCCAATACTGACTATGAATACCACTATGATGTCTGCAAATCTCGTTGTGTAGATTAGTTTTGTTTTTAAACTTATACCCGAAAAATTTGTTATTTACTTTTTCTGCAGATTACCGATATCAATATATAATATTTCAATTTCTGTCCTGAGTTTATCGTTAACTGCTATGCTTGAATCAGGCTTTTCAGTAGCTATGTGTGGATTGTGCTTGTTATCAGGGAAACGTACGAAGATACCCTCTTTCCAGTCCAAACTTGTTCGAATTTTTGAACGATATATATTCTATCAGCTCCTAACTTGCTTCAGATTCCTATCTGCCTTTGTTCTAGATTTCTTCACTTATTGACACCTAAAAAAATTTCATAAAGAATCCAGCAAACTACTCATTAGGCTGAATACTTCGTCGTCTTAGATATTTTGAGCTCTATATTTTTGGCAAGAGAATCAATGTACAATTTCATCAGCATTTTAAATATAATTTGACTTATGTATGAAACGTTTCATTAAAAAAGTGAAAATAAATTGAGATGTAATTTGATATGAAGGGGTAACCATTTCCACCTCTCTCTGGTCTGATGCACAGCTAACTTCTATTTTCAAGAAATAACTGCATTACTTATCGCTATCCTCTTACTTTTGTTAAGCCTTGATCACTGTATATAACTTTTATCCTGCGTGATTTCCTCTATGTGGAATTGGAATACTTCCTAATGACGCAGGATGTGTCCTATAAATCTATACCTTCTTTCAGTTCACTTCTAATACTTGTTTCCCCTCCATTTAGATTCTGTACCACCTCATTACCTGTTCAATTGGCCAGTATAACTGTGAGCATACTTTTGGCAGAACATATTAATAAGTTTTTGTTCTCACTTGGCCTATACAGCTTATCTTCCACATTTCACATATATGCGTATATTTCACACATGTATTGTTAGAAAATATGTCCTAAGGCTTAAATTTGTGTTTAATATTCTTGCTGCTTGCGTTCTGCATTTTATGTTCACTGTACTTTGACCATTTTCAGTTATTATGCCGGGAAATAGTTAGTGTGTCGTTTACTAATTTACTAGCATCAGCAGCTATTGTCTCAATTTTGACTCACTATTCTCCTTGTGTATCTGGTTTGGTATTACTGTTATAATCCCTTTTTTGACACACTGTATAATGTCTGTAGCCATAATCTATTGTAAATCCAAAGTGTAGAAAAGAGGGAAATAGTTGACATGATTCTTATGCTCATGTTAGCACTCCCATAGGCGACAATTGGCAAAGGCTGTGACATAGCTATGGAGCAGGAAAAAAAAACAATCAACACTGTAAGTTGGTCATATACATGATCACACATTGCTACTATAGCACCAATCGCCAGTCGCAAGTCACACATCCAACAAAATGTGTATCGAGAGCGAGAGATGTAGATATTCGTTAGGTCTTTTAAAGTGAAGCAACAAGCAATACCTCAACAGCAATAATACATTAGAGGACTTGACAACGCAGTTAATAGCCTGAAACAAATTGTTACGCTAACACAATGGAATGAGGGCCACCTACTGCAAGCAAATACGTGGGACGCCTTCTACTGTAACGGACAGACCCCCATAGCATTACCTCCAAGTTGTCTCCATACACAGCACAGTTCTTAAACTGTGAATTAATTTGATCATTAAGATCGATGGTGTTCATGCTGAAGCACTCAATTCAGTGTTTATTGTAGTGTAGTAGCATCCATCTTTTAGATATTCCAGCACTTTTACTGAAAATGCTGCCCGCTGTTCCCAAGATGACAACATCCAAGAAGCCACGATCTGTCACTTATGGGACTTTGCTTTCACCACTGTCTATAACATCTATCACATTGCTGATGGGGAGACTGAGCATGTTTCAACACCAGAACATCTTGCAGTGCTTTTGACACTAAAATCATCATCACTGCTAGGGAAGGGGCCACCTGATCATTGCTGCAGGCACTTCCGGCTGAGATGCTCTAACACAGTTTGGGACACACACTCATGCTAAGCTTCAGCTTCATACAGACGGGCTGCTGCCTGGAAGACTTCGCCAGAACTGCTCCTGTAGTGACCTCGGTGACCAGCCAGCTGAGCTGACAACAGTAGTCAGTGGACTCCTGTGTCACTGGCCGAAGGTGTGGGTAAATCTGTTGAGGGAACACAGAGCTGGAAAGCGGAACAAATAAATGTTAACTGGCTAATCATATCTTGTTAGCTCTGAAAGACAATCTACAGGTTCACAACACCATCTTGCCTCTGCAAGGCGCCCCTACAGTTAGTAGACATTAATGTCCTGGAGTGACTGAAGAACCTAGAGAAGGTGTCACAACGTAGACGCCAGACATCTGACGTCTAAAACGGCCGCCTCTTCAGCTCAGACTGCAAAGTGATGAGTCCAAAGAGCATTTTTCCGGTTATTTTGTTTTGTTATGGCCTGGACTGGATGTAGAGATTTGCATACAAAATGGAAAGTGACTCTTGTCAAACGTTAAGAACGCGTAGTTCTGTCACAACTTAGAGGAAATTATGTGGAAAATTACTTGGCACACATGATGTGAGACCTGTAATTTAGTTGGACACAAACCATGTAATAGAATGGTACCTGCAAAAGTTGTATGCGTTATGGTCACGCCTCACACTATACTACCTAATGTCATTGGGCAATTGTTAGATGTAGGTGTTCGTTAAGGTTATCTTAAAAGATGCTACTCCTGGTGGATGTAAAATGAATGCGCGCAACGGAGAATAATAAACGCTAAAATGAAGATTTGGCCCTGTCTGGCTACCCCTGAAGCAGCTCTTAGGATATCTTAATTCTAAAAATTACAATCTAAACATAAATGAATGATGAAGGAAACTAATCCTACTAAATGATAAACATTATTCCTGCGTATATATTTATTGTAGATTAAAAACTTTTATATTACAAAGTTTACATTTCCTAAGTAAGATTACTAATCAATTGCCCAGCTCTGCTCCTTATGACTACGCGATCTAATATCAATAACGCGAAATTACTGACATCATCTACGGAACAAACACTAGAAGACACTACGTTCAAAGACGATCTACGGTAGTGTTAAACCTCAGGGGATACAAACTAATGGGATCACAGCTGTTTAGCCTTTATAGCCCTAATTAGGTGAAGCAATTTGCGATACCACCGTTTGTACAGCGTCCGGTGCATCGCAGTGATGGTCCTCGTACTCGACTGCGACGGTGGAAGACCTCCAGCCACAAATAAACTCTTTCAAACATTAGGACAGCAGAAGGCGGTCGTCTGACTGATATAAATACTGTCTTCTTCTCCCTATTTTCTACAGACGAGAAACGCGTACTCCCAGCCACAAGGACGGCATTCAGACAACGTCTCAACGTAAGTATAGGCAGAGGAGGTGCTCTCAATTACAGAACACTGCGTACTCAACGACGACTTCCAGCCCGGAGGTGAAGTCCAGAATCATATAGGTTCGCAACAGTACAGTTCCTAACTGTTCTAACTATAAACTCTCCTGAGAGCAAAGACAGCAAGTCTGACCATAATAACAAAGCTGATATCGAGCAACTGTCACACATGGGTGCTCACAATGGAAGACCTCGTCTCTCCAGCGCTGGTTTCCCAGCAAGGCTTGGCTCCCCACCATCGTAATTCTGAAAACGAATCATATTCCAGAAACCACGGAATATTCTCCCTCTCTACAGATTCTTCAGAACGTCAACCATATTTTAGTCTTTTGTCGCCCTGCGCGGAAAGTTTGCGAGATAAAACCTATACTCGTAAAATGGTACGCTTCTGAGTAAAAATCCTTGGAAATAACCCTGCCTACGTGGTTCCCGAAGTACCACTTTTCCGTTCCTCTCACCTGTGTCTAAGATTTTCAGCATTCGGAAGTATTATCCGGCTATCCTTCTGGCTCCTATTACAATAGCGGCCGGCCGTCACCCTATTGTCTTCCAGAGCTCAGGTGCCACGACATCCGTCAAGCTACATCCTGTGTTTAACCAGGAGCAACAGCTGTGCGGGCCTTTCACTCAGACCTTGAGTTCTGCCTGCCGTTTCATCTCCACTGGCGTTTCAATCTCTACTATTATAGGCAATTATTCATTATGTCGTTCTTTATAATAAAGACACTCCGTCACCTTCCGTGGGATAAGCGTTAACAATTATTTACAAGACCTACGTGACAATGTCAGTCTCCTTTATATATTCATATATACGATGTACAGCCTATCAAATGATACCTAAAAGTGTTTGGAGATCATGGCAGAGTATGTGTGGATGAGTTCTTGTAAGGCGAGATATTATAGCCAACTTACAATCTACATGATTCTGTAGTGCAGCAATGTTGCATTTCACTATTGCTTTTAAAAGACGAAGTGTTTCTTTCGTTTTAGTCTTGTAAGTGTGAAACTTGTAAGAAACTGTAGAAAGACTCCAAAAGCACGACCACATAATACGAGGGATATAGTAGCTGCTCTGATGAAGAGGATATCGAAATTTTTAGTGGCTAGTAGTCATCAGAAGCTTTATAATGACGATTTGAGTGAGTATAGGTTAATGCAGTAGTGAAGGTACCCTCATCCTGTCTGGGTCCTTCAGCAGCTAACTTCCGTTCTCTGGTAAAAGAACAGGGGAGGTCGCATTACTTATAAATGATACACTATCTACAGACGAACTGAGAGATTGGTCAGATGAAATCAGTATGCAGATTACATAATCTGCATCTCATGGGTGAGGCGAAAATATGTCTGATTTTATCATGAGGCTTCTAGCGTAGCTGACACAGTCAGGCAGTTTACAGCAGTAATACCATAAGCAGAATAGTGTCAGATTTTTTAAGGTGGAGCTGAATGGATTGGTACTGAAAGACAACGAAGCGTGGCCGTGCGTTTCTAGGCGCTTCAGTCTGGAAAAGCGTGACCGCTACGGTCGCAGGTTCGAATCCTGCCTCAGGCATGGATGTGTGTGATGTCCTTAGGTTAGTTAGGTTTAATTAGTTCTAAGTTCTAGGCGACTGATGACCTCAGAAGCTAAGTCGCATAGTGCTCAGAGCCATTTGAACCATTTGAACAACGAAGCTGTAGAAGCTTTCTCTAATAGCATTCGAAAAATGAACGTGCAGATATGTGAGTTGACACAAAATCATTAAGCCGACTGCATCGTGCTCAGAGAAGCGACGTATTTCTACATGGAATTCCTATGGATGTTTTAAGTAGGGTCAGTAAGGGAAACCGGAATGATTCAGCTACAGCACTTTGAATTGCCACGCACTTGCATAAAATCGACTTAGCCACGAATGTACGCAATAATAGGCGAATCACTGCTTCGAAAAAAAGAATGTTATCGGTATGGGAAAAAAGTACATTTGAAGGCACAATGTCGCCAGCCACAGCGCTGTAGCTGAGAACGTGTTGGCCACAAGGCAAACGAATTCATGAGCAAGAAACGGGTTAAACGAAATAGAAGCAGATCTTAGAGGCAAACGGGAATGATTCGTACACTGACAAACATTCCCGGTACACCATAATACTGGGAACACATGCGAAAAGACAAGTTACTGCTTGATGTGCTTAGTGCAGGGGAGGTTACATAGGTTTCTGGTAGGCACAAGCGCATACACTGGTAAGCCAAAAAATTATGACCACTACCCACCGCGACGCTGGATGCCCCTGTTGGCATTGCGGGCACGTAACGCGGTATCAAAAGTATGTAAGCGGAGCAACTAAGGGCTGGGGATCGCCCTAGCGAAGATACGGCATGCAAATGGGGAAGTACACTAAGATAAGCGACTTTGACAAAGGGGTGATTATTATTATGCAGTGCCTGTGAACGAGTATCTCAAAAACAGTGAAGCTAGTAGACTGTTCGCATGCTACTGCCGTGAGCATTTACAGAAAGAGGTAAATGATAGTAAGGTTAATGGTTGGACATCCACGACTCTTCACAGAACGTTGGGTTCAGACGCCTCCCTGCTGCATAAAGTAGGTGATCCGCAGCAGCTTTGCCGAAAGAGGACACTGCCCGTGCAAGCATATACGTTTTGGAGCACACATTCATACATTATTGAACATGGAGCTCCGCAGCAGGCCACCCCTACATCTTCACAAGTTCACCAACAATATCACCAGTTATAACATCAATGGGCACAGAACCAACGGGATTCGACTGTTGATGAAGAGAAACGTGTCAGCTCTTGGTAAATCACGTTTCTGCTGCAGTAGGTCGATGATCGCCTCCACAAACCCCGACGTCGAAGTGTATGGTGGCTCGAAATGTGCAAGGCCCTACGGATGCAGGCTGGTGGGAACAGTATTCTGCTATGCGAGACACGTTCCTGGGCTTGCAGAGGTCTGAGACACGCTGACAGCAGCGAACCACCTGTGTCGCTTCATGCATAGCGTCTTCCCCGACATCGGTGTCATATTTCAGCAGCATAACTGTCCTTTTCCCAGAGCCAGCACCGTGCTACAGTGGTTCGAGGAGCATTGTAGTGAAATCATGTTGATGTCTCGGCGTCCAAATTCGCCTGATGTAATTGTTATGGAAACCATCTGGTTCACTGTATGTTATTTCCACGAATTACATAACGTGAGCGTAGACATCTACCGACACATATCTTCAGAAATCTGCTAAGAAATTGTTGGATCACTGATACGCAGACCAGTTATGTATTTCGTTTCAAAGACGGACAAACAAGATACCAAGCAGATGGTCGTGATGTTTTGGCTCATCAGTGTATGTGTCACTCATTAATCGTGACCTAAAAGACAGGAGGAGTCTAAACACTCCAAGATACGGATGATGTGAAATAAGGAATGTGAAGTCAATGGGAAGAACATAGCTCAGATTTAAGATAGGAACTAAAGGGCTTTGTGAGAATATGGTACTGATCAAAACTGTGGGACAGGGAAGTTTCACGATTCTCGGCCGTGACTTCCTGGATAATCATCCTACCAAAATTGATCATTGCCAGTGTACAGTTAAACTTTGTGGGAATTTGTTTCCAATGATTACAAAAACTCCAAAAAAATTCAGTGTCACAAGTTACCCTTACTTCCAAAATGTCGTCAACTGAACTATGAACAAATCAATTACAGAAAGTTTTGCATGACAATGTACTTTCAGTTACAGGGAAACTGACTTTTGTAATCATAAATGTTGACGTACCACATCGAATTATTTGTGGTTCAGATACTGGAGCACAATGAAACATTAGACGAAAGCGTTGCTTTTTATGCACAAGCATAGTACGTGCAAGGAATTTTCGATTCCAGTAGCTCTGGATGATTTTGGAATGGACAACGCGAGACTTCGAAAGGAATAAATAGCAAGACGTTTATAAGCAATGGGGATGAAATCGATAGTTCCACAGATGACCACGGCCTCAAGCAAACCGTTAGTATATCTGCACTAAGTGCTGATGTATGTCACTTAAAAGAAAGTTTATGGGTGGCCGTGATAATATTGTTATTAGAATGCTCTGCATTGTTTAACTAAGATGGTCCATTACCAGTAACACCCATAACACAATATGACATTCCAACAGGCACTAATAAACTAATCTACAATAAGTCATATGGAACACCAAAGCACCTACAATCCCTGGTAGATCGATTTATAGGTCAACAGCTAACCAGAAGTAGTATCAAACGGAGTGATTATTTAGAATGAGATTTTCACTCTGCAGCGGAGTGTGCACTGACATGAAACTTCCTGGCAGTATAAAACTGTGTGCCCGACCGAGACTCGAACTTGGTACCTTTGCCCTTCGCAGGCAAGTGCTCTACCAACTGAGCTACCCAACCACGACTCACCCCCCGTCCTCACAGCTTTACGTCTGCCAGTTCCTCGTCTCCTACCTTCCAAACTTTACAGAAGCTCTCCTGCGGACCTTGCAGAACTAGCACTTCCGAAAAAAAAGGATATTGCGGAGACATGGCTTAGCCACAGCCTGGGGGATGTTTCCAGAATGAGATTTTCACTCTGCAGCGGAGTGTGCGCTGATATGAAACTTCCTGGCAGATTAAAACTGTGTGCCCGACCGAGACTCGAACTCGGGACCTTTGCCTTTCGCGGGCAAGTGGTCTACCATCTGAGCTACCGAAGCACGACTCACGCCCGGTACTCACAGCTTTACTTCTGCCAGTACCTCGTCTCCTACCTTCCAAACTTTACAGAAGCTCTCCTGCGAACCTTGCAGAACTAGAACTCCTGAAAGAAAGGATATTGCGGAGACATGGCTCAGCCACAGCCTTGGGGATGTTTCCAGAATGAGATTTTCACTCTGCAGCGGAGTGTGTGCTGATATGAAACTTCCTGGCAGATTAAAACTGTTTGACCGACCGAGACTCTACTGTTTCCTAAATAATAGATTTTTTGTCCAATGAAGAATGCCACAGAAACATTAGACAATCTGGGACAATGTAAATATTTTTTGACAATGGCTCTTTGTAGTGGTCATGAAAAACCTATAATACGGCCAGAAGACAGACCTAAAACAGCGTTAATGGTACCCTCAATTCATTATCAATACTGCAGGATGTCATTTGGAATAAAAAACGCTCCTGGTATGTTCCAAAGTTTGTTAGATGGAGTACTTCGTAAGTTGTACCAAATATATGTATGGTGTGTCTTGATGATCTAATAGTGATTTCAAGAACAGTGGATCAGTATGTTAAATACCTGCATGAGGTGTTCAACAGACCAGACTGACAGCAGAATTTCTTATAATTAACACTGAGATATGTCACTTTGCTAAAGCAAAAGTTAATTATCTAAGATATATTATCAGTCAAGAAGGAGTAAGGACAATCCTTGTCTTACGTCAGCCACACGTGACCTTTCAACACCACAAACGACAAACATTTGCAACGATTTCTTGGTTTATGTAACTCTTATTGAAAATTTGTAAAGGCATTTCCTGAAATTGCACACTAAATCAACTCAGTTAGTTTGGAATGGAGTTTACTTCCTAAGACCAGCAATTGTCAGGCAGCATTTCAGAAATTGAACAAAACACTACCTGTATTAGTATTCCCTGATTTCGACAAGGAGTTCATACTTTCCTGTGATGCTAATAACAGTGTGTCATGCTGTTTTCTGAGTCAGAATTACAGTGGGAAGGAACAACCTGTCTAGACAGTTGAAGAAGCTTGAATGAAGTCACTTAACAACTGTGGGTCTAAAATATGCTTCTAGTTCATTAAGAAGATGGGAACTGAAACTGAGTTTGATTATGGAGTGCTCACGAGATAGGGGCAAAGCATACCAACATAGATACCCCCTGAGATAATTATCAGTATTACAGGTATTAGAGAAGAGGCCAGGAAACTTGGAAAATGCACAGGCAGATCACACTGAATGTAAACTGTTTAAAATGAACCCTTAGTTGGTACTGCACAAGGACATACTGTGCAGGTCCTCCAAGTCCACACATCATGGTCCTCACAACAATAGAAACTAAAGTTATACAACAATTGGACAACCATCTGTTACCAGGTCATGGTGTTAGGAGGACACTTACAAACAATTTGCAGAAAGGTTATGGCGAAAAACATGGCACAGTGACGCAGAGCAGTATGTAAAAGATAGCATCCCATGTCCACCAAGAGCAGATTTAAGTCATTAAAGAAACAGTGACATAGGTTTCCATATGCTGAATAACCATTTCAAATTGTAGGATTTCATGTGTTAGGGTCATTCAGTAGAACTCCAGTACTAACGATTGTGTACTCATGATGATAGAACACTTTTCAAGATATCTAGTAATGGTTGAAATTCAGATCAGAAAGCTACTACTGTCACAGGGAGAATGGAACACAACAGATTGACAAAATTTTGCATACCAGATAGCAGAATCACATATCAACAAAAAATTATATCATTTACTGTGAATCATTCTGTTTGCAAGCAAATGGACAAAGGGAAAGAGTTCACTGCACAGTACCGTAAGACATTAAGTGAATACCCAAAATGTAGACTGGAATACTTATTTAAATTTCGTATTCAGCTCTTAGAAGTCAAAAGTTCACACAGGAATAAGTCCTCCACCATACAGTGCATTGGTAGAAGACGCTGTCATTTTTCGACCTAATTTAGCCTTGACTATGGATACAAGGTGATCCAATAAAGCTGTTTAAAAAACGTTTAAGAGAAATTTGCCAGATTTACCAGAGGGTGAAATGTGCTAATAATAAAGCTTTGGCAAATCAATAATCTATTACGCAAAATGCAAGGGCCCTGCCACAATACAGCATAGGGTAGTGGGTATTGCTAGCAAAACGTTACACCCAAAGGCCAATAGAAAAACAAATGTATTGAAATATGTATCAGGATAGTCAGGTTAATGTAAATTTTCATTTGGTTGTCTACTCTGTATGTATACACTGGTTCAAAGGAGGGAGGGGATTGATGGTAATTCCTTTTCTCTTAGATGATATCCAACAGAATTACCATTAAATTAATACAAATACGCTTTGGCAGAGGGTGTATTGATACATGTGGAAACCTATCAAAAATAGTGTTTGCAACAGCAGACAATGAGGTTATAGGGAGCTTCAACAACATGTAGGAATGTTGGATGAAGTGTCTATTCATATGACCCGTGGAAAATGGAGTGCAACACTGCTAACCCAAGCCGGCCGGCGTGGCCGAGCAGTTCGAGGCGCTTCAGTCTGGACCCGCGTTACTACTAAGGTCGCAGGTTCGAATCCTGCATCAGACATGGATGTGTGTGATGTCCTTAGGTGTGTTAGGTTTAAGTGGTTCTAAGTTCTAGGGGGACTGATGACCTCAGGTGTTAAGTCCCATGGTGCTCAGAGCCATTTGAACAATTTTACTAACCTAACAGCAATTTTTGACAGGATTACAACAAGCAAGCAGAGACTTTCCAGCAGGTTTACAGCGCATCGTATCTGTAACAGAGAAACTTGTGGGTTTGTATTATCACATACCTACTGTTACAGTTAGTACTGACAATTAGTCTATATATTACAAAAAAGTTTGTGGTAGTAGGCATAAAAGCACAATATCGATGTTTTACGATCCATCCACAACCGATTAAGTGAGATACCGTCAAGAAATGAGTACAGGTAACCACTCGCAAAGTGTTATTCGCCTCAGGAAAGAAAAAGAAGATATGCTCGTGTACTTCTAGTCTCTAGCAGATCCAAACAACTGTATCAGAGGAAGCGTTAACATTCGTGCCAGCCTCGGTAGTTCAGCCTGACAAAGAGCCATGAGAAATCCAACTACTTCTTGAGAGATTGGAAGAAGCAGACTGTAAAATGGAAGTGACTGTCCTGCAGTCACATTATCAGAAACCTGAAGACCCCTGGATTTACTCCATATGCTCATCAGAAACAATGATTGACAACTGTTACAGAAATGGAAGATCAACAGGGATGACAGAAATGGAATTGTGAAATAGTGAATTATTCATCAGTGGAACCAGGTATGACACACCCAGAACACAGTTTCATCTTCCAGCTACAATCACAAGAAAGACAATGACTATCTATCCTCAATAAATTTTGACCTGGCCAGAAGAACCACTATGTCCATTACCTGTACAGAGCCTAAGCTTCCTCAAGAAAACATTGGCTGCCATACTGTTACACTCCCTAGATTAACTTATAATCCAAGAAAAGGGAAAAATTTCAGTTGATCAGATGCTACAACATGCAAAACAATATCATGAGAAACTCAAGCAACACAAAATAACAGTTACTTTGTCCACAACATGTGTTATCCTGATTCTAGTACACATTTGTACAATTTAGTTCTACTTAAAACGAAAGATATCCCACTGAAACGAATCATTAATCCGTCAAAGTCCAATGGAATGAATTTGTACTACTGTTAATAATTAAGAGATGAAGAGATTAGTAACAGAGCACAATGACAAGATAAAGATAGATAATTAAGTTAAAACAAATGATTAGGAGCTCAAGGAGCAACTAAAAATGGCACTCAGAGCAGAGACTAGATTAGTAACAGCTAGAGAAAGTAAATTATGGGACAAATTTGTTAAAGGGAATGTTTCGCCATAGAGTGAAAAAGTGGAAGATCTTACAACTATTCTTAAATTTACGCTAGCACAGCCTCAGGTGTCACAAGGCAGATATCTGCAGCAGAATTAAGCAATTACCACTGTAAGATAATTGACTACATGACCACATGTTGCTGCATCGGCACCATCCACCAGATATGAGTTACACATTCAGCAAAATGTCATCCAGGAGAGAGAGCTGCGGATATATTAGTAATGTGAAGCAACAAGCACTGCCAAGGTTGCAGTAATAAGTTTTAAACACTTCACAGTGCAGGTAAGAGCATTATTAACAAGCTGTTAAGTAAACAAAGCGGGTTGAGGGCTACTGACCACTAGTAAATATACAGAACGCATTCGTTCATAACAAACAGAGCCACATGTCACTTCCCCTTACCCATCTCTACAAATGAGCAGTTCTCAGTTCTGTACTCAGTTGCTCGTTCGGATAAATGGTTTTTGCACCAAAGCACTTGATTCAATGATTATCAAGTGGTGATGACATCCATTTGTTAGAAGATACAGCGCTTCTTGTAAAAACACTGCTTGCCATTCTGAAGACGACAACATCAAAGTAACCACAACCTGGTGCCTGTGGGACTTCGCTTTTGCAACTACCCACCAAATCACTGATGGGGAGACAGATACTCATCCAACACTAACAAATGTTTTGGTGCTTATCGGAGTAACATAGTCAGCACAGCTGTTGAGTGGGCCATCTGGGCCTCTGGTCCTGATCATCGCTGCCAGCCTTTCCCGTTGGCAGGGCACATCTATTCAATGGGCCAAGGATCAACCAACTAAACGATTTCCTACACCGCATTGCATTCCAGTTGGTCCTTGCAAGTCTCCTGGAGAGGGATCGACGATGCTCTAGCTATATCGAGACGTATAGCCACACTACAGTTTCGCCTGTAGACTTCCACGTGGCAGCCCACAAGACCGGCCGAACTGCTGGTGTAACAACGTGGTGACAAGCCAGCTGAGACAACAACAGGAGTCAGCAGAATTCGACTGTGTCACTGGCACAAAATACCGGCCCTTACTGACAATACTGTAACTGTTCTGAACAAATGAATCACAACTTGCTAATCACCTTATCTTAGCTCTAAAAGATGTTCTACAAAACCATCTCTGTCACCCTGCAGTATTTATTACCTCCCACAAACTTTTTATTTACTTTCAAAATATATCTTATTCGTTGGTTGCTGAATGTAGAGATGGGATAAGAGGACATGGCCCACACGCTTCCCAACTACTGCCTCTTTTTCATATCCATTGACTCTTATTATTGCGAACTGGTGTTTGTTGAAGTGTAGACTTCGATTGGCTCCCTGTATTTTATACCACACAATTTCAGAATTTATAAATGATGTAATGCAACCACCATCACTAAAAGATATCTGTAAATATAGAAATGGTAAAAATATATCTATGCATTCTTCAGCCAGTCTTGTAAATTTAGTCATAGCATCAGTATTGATTCGTGAGGTTCTACGTTACTTTGGAACCGTAGCTGATGTTCCACCAGCCCTTCCGTTCTTCTGTGAGTAAAACATATCAGTATTTTAGATGCGTGTTTCATTAAACTGATGGCTCACAATATTTAAACCAGTCAGCACCCATCTCCTTTGGAATTAGGAACATTACATTTTTCTTGAAGTCTGAGGGTATTTCATATACAGTATCATGCAATAGCTGTGAGTGTATGTCGCCTACTATAGGTGCCCTGTCTTTAGATTCTTCATATATTGTGAAACAAGTAAAGGTTACTGAATTCACTTCAGGTGAAATGAGAACCTGGCAAGCAGTAAGTAGGAAATGAGCATTATGCGATATATGAGTCTTAGGTTGGACTGACACAAAGGTTATCGAACTCCAATATTGTATGGATGAAGACTAACAGACAATGTCCGTAGGGTATGCCAAAGCTTATAACATTACGAATGGCACATGAAGATCAAGAAGAAGAATAATAAGAACTTTTGGATGCTGAAATCTGGTGCTTAGATTCGCAGAGGGCTCAGCAGGTATATAATGGCACTCTGTCAAAATTAATTCTCTCTTTTCTATGTACATAAATTTTGTTTGGTCCAATTCTGTGTGTGTTTTCCTGTTGCCACATTTTCAATCAAACTGCTTTTGGAAGTACAAGCATATGATGACTCTAAATGTATTTGTACGAGGGCCATCCCGAAAGTAACAGACGTTTTGAAATAAAACGTTACTAATAACCAAAACCAAATTTTGCTGTCCACATTTTAAAGGTATACTATTAAGCTACTTTTCTACATAATCGTCACTGAAAATTTAATTTATACCAGCATGGAGTTCGGAGTCAGTATCAAGCCACTGTTTAGTGAGCCATGTCTTTAGTGTTGGGAAGAGGTGGTAGTTGCTTGGCACCAAATGTGGGTTGTATGGTGGATCATCTAACACATCCCATCCAAAACCCGCAGGAGCTCTCGTGTGTGAATGGCTGTGTGTGGACGTGCGTTGTTGAGAAAAAACAGAACTTCTGCGATAAATTTTCCCCGACGTTTATTTTGTATCTTCCGCTTTTACTTTGCCAGTGTTTTAAAATACCTTCCTCATTTAACCGTTGTGCCATATTCAACGAAATCATGTAGAATCATTCCCTTACAATCCCGAAGCAAAGCAGCCATGATCTTTCTTGCTAACAGCGTTTGCAAACACTTCCTTGGTTTCTTGGGAGATTTTCTGTGTCTCCATTCCATGGGCTGCTTTCTTTTTTCACAATTGACATGGTTCCCCAGGTTGCGTCCCCAGTTACAATACGATCGATTACCTTGCTACCATTTTTCTCGTAATCTCCGAGGAAGGTCAGTGCTGCAAACAATTTGTCTTGTGGTCATACATTAGGATTTTAGGGAACCCACCTAGCACATGATTTGCGGTAACCAAGCTTCTCCGATACAATTTCATCAACCATACTTCATGAAATTTGGTGAAAATGCTGCGAAAGTCACGAGGCTAGGGCAATCACTTGGGTGCTCAATACGAATTTGCTACGGCCATTTTCAAAAGCACTGCACCATTGCTTACTCGGCTTTCACTTATTATTCCCGCCTGCCGGAGTGGCCGTGCGGTTGTAGGCGCTTCAGTCTGGACTCGAGCGACCGTTACGGTTGCAGGTTCGAATCCTGCCTCGGGCATGGATGTGTGTAATGTCCTTAGGTTAGTTGGGTTTAATTAGTTCTAAGTTCTAGGCGACTGATGACCTCTGAAGTTAAGTCGCATAGTGCTCAGAGCCATTTCAACTTATTATTCCTTTCCCATGGTCATCACAATCACTGGATGATAACTGAGTGTAGGAACGTTATGGCACTAAAACGGCAGCTGTTGCCCCACCGAACACTGCGATAGACCAAAACGTCTGTTACTTTCTGGACAGCTCTTGCACTTGTTGTTCTCTGCTATGGTAGTAACTTAGAAGAATACATAGCGCTGATGATTTTCGTCATATTTTCAATAAAAGTACTATGTACGAGTAGCTAATTTCAGCGATTCTACAGCTGACATCTTCGTGTATATGATAGTCATGGAATTATGGAAATGGAAGAGGACGTAGATGAAGATGAAATGGGAGATATAATACTACCTGAAGAATTTGACAGAGCACTGAAAGGCCTAAGTCAAAACAAGGCCCCGGGACTAGACAACATTCCATTAGAACTGCTGATAGCCTTAGCAGAGCCAGCCCTGACCAAAAATCTATCATACGGTGAGCAAGATGTTTGATACAGGTGAAACACCCTCAGACATCAAGACGAATATAGTAGTTCCAATCCCGAAGAAATCAGGTGTCGACATGTGTGAAAATTACCGAACTATCAGTTTAATAAGTCACGGCTGCAAATTACTAAAACGAATTCTTTACAGACGGATGGAAAAACTGATAAAAGCCGAACTTGGGGAAGATCAGTTTGGATTCCGCAGAAATGTCGGATCACGTGAGACAATACTGACCCTACGAATTATCTAAGAAGATAGATTAAGAAAAGGCAAAATGACGTTTCTAGCACTTGTAAACATAGAGAGAGCTTTTGAAAATGCTGACTGAAATACTCTCTTTCAAACCCCGAAGGTGGTATTTGTAAATAAGGGGAGCGAAGGGCTATTTACAATTTGTACAGAAACCAGGTGGCAGTTATAAGAGTCGAGGGGCGTGATAGGGAAGCAGTGGTCGGGAAGGGAGTGCGACAGCGTTATAGCCTATACCAATGTTATTTAATCTGTATACTGAGCAACCAGTAGAGGAAACAAAAGAAAAATTTGGGGTAGGAATTAAAATCCATGGAGAAGAAATTAAATCTTTGAGGTTTTCCTATGACACTGTAACTTTGTCAGAGACAGCAAAGGAGCCAGAAGACCAGTTCAATGGAATGTACTGTCTTAAAAGGAGAATATAAGATGAACATCAACGAAAACAAAGCGAGGATAATAGAATGTAGTCAAATTAAATCAGGTGATGCTGTGGGAACTAAATTACAAAATGAGACACTTAAGTAGTAAATGAGTTTTGCTATTTCGGAAGCAAAATAACTGTTGATGGTCGAAATAGAGAGGATATAACATGTAGACAGGCAATGGCAAGGATAGCGATTGTGTAGAAGAGAAATTTGTTAGCATCGAGCATAGATTTGTCAGGAAATCTTTTCTGAGAGTATTTGTGTAGAGTGTAGCCATGTATGGGAGTGAAACGTGGACGATAAATAGTTTAGACAAGAAGAGAATAGAAGCTTTTGAAATGTGGTGCTATAGGAGTATGCTGAAGATCAGATGGGTAGTTCACGTAACTAATGAGGAGTTACTGAATAGAATTGGGAAGAAGAAGAATTAGTGGCACAGCTCGACTAGAAGAAGGAATCGGTTGGTAGGACCTGTTATGATGTATCAGGGGATCACCAACTTAGTACTGGAGGGCAGCGTGGAGGTTAAAAATCGTGGAGGGAGACCAAGAGAGGAATACACTAAGCAGATTCAGAAGGATGTAGGTAGTAGTAGGTACTTGGAAACGAAGAAGCTTGCACAGGATAGAGTAGCATGGAGAGCTGCATCAAACCAGTCTCAGGACTGAAGACCACAACAGCAACAGCAGTGACAAACACAGGACATAATTCCGAAAAATGGAAACTTAGGTATGTGGTGATAGGTAAAGCAATACTATTCTTTTCAACGTTGCTGCCGCTCCTGCACGGTTAACTTCCTTTTTGATACTTGTACAAGCTTTTGTTCTGGCACCCGTACTGCTATGTACGATCATTAAAAACCATTCTATCCGATATTCATATATGAATCGTAATGGCTGCATTGGCTGTGCTGGACGCCCGGATAATTCGCCGCTGGTTTTAAATGCGCCATGTTCCCCCTTCTTCGCAGTTGAGAAAGTTGATGGAGGAGAGCTCTTGTAACGGCGGCTAATTACAGAGAGGCCAGCCGGTCTTCTTCCGCCCGCCGTCCCGAGTTGGTCGCGTAAGAAGCGGCAGGTGGCAGCGAATCCGCCGAGAGGTCGGCAACAGCGGCGGCTGCGTTAACGACAGGCGCACAGCGCGACTCGGGCACGGCTGCCAATTACACCGGCCACATTCCATTAGGCGGCCGGCAAGCCGAATATTGATGAGGCGCGTCCTCTTCCTGCTCCACCTTCTCCTTCTCCGCCCCCGCCACCACCGCCTCCGGGTCCGCATCGCGCACTCCTCTTTTCCTCCGAGACCCCTGCCACCGCCGCCGCCACCACTGCCGCCCCCGCCATGAATGTAAATAAGGCCTGGGAGCGGTCGGCCCTGCGACGAAAAGACGCGGCCCCCGGCGCGCCTTTACCTGGATTGAATCCTAATTCTCGCCAGCCGCCGGGAGGCATTCGCGATGCAGCTGCTTTCTTATTCCGTTCTGTGTCCGCTGTTAGACACGTATATGATTACCAGATACATGACTCCCAGGCAACGTCTCTTTCGCTGACTCGTCTGTCACTGCTAAGGAGTGAGCGCGGTGCTATAAATGCACTCTGAAGGCACAATTACTATTCGACTGGAGACCAGAAATATGAGGGTACTGCCAAAGTTACGCACCAATTCTCGAACGTTTGATATGTTTAAGATAAGGTGTTTCGGAAATACGTTTTCCTATTAGCGAGTACTAAAAAATAAGTCAACCAATGAATATATCGTAATTTTACACACACTGACAACCATCTAAATATTTACACTTAGATGACAGAGTTATTGCAAAAGCAGTATGCACATATACAGATAGAGCTAGTATCGCATACACAAGGTATCAAATGGCAGTACGTTGGCGGAGTTGTCATTCGTATGATGGTCACTCCAAAAGAAATGCACACTATTTTGTAAAAAATACAGTTTTCATTCTGCATGTGTGAAAGTCTTACAGTGTTTAGATACATTCTTCCCGCTTGTTTAGTTCAACCTGTTCCCGTGAGTGGCACCGTCACAGCATGTCTTCAAGATGAGTGCTACACTAACCATTCTGTAGGCACCCACCTACGTAGGGAGAAATGATCATCACGACAAATTAAGAGAAATCAGGGCTCGCACAGAAAATTTAATAGCTGGTTTTTCCCGTTCGAGAGTGTAACGGTAGAGACAGCATAAAGGTGGTTCATTGAACCCTCTGTCAGGCACTTTATTGTGAATAGCAGAGTAATCACGTAGATGTAGGTGTAGACGTACGTTTTTTCTTGTCCAGCGTGAACGGCTTCGTGTATTTTGTTTTTCTTGTCTACAGTTTTTGCCCGCCATTTTTATTGTATTATCTGTACCTCCATTATGTCAAATATTGTACCACTCGCGGCTGAAGAGCAGCGTACTATGCTGCTGATAGCCCACCTTTGTACAAGGTGTTTCAAATAACAATAAAGAAAAAAAATGACGTTCGTCAGAAGAAAGGTGCTGTCATAGAATTCCTGTGCTGTGAAAACGAAACATCGGGAAACATCAACAAGAGGTTGAAAAATGTGTATGGCGATGCTGCTGTCGATCGCAGTACAGTTAGTCGGTGGGCAAGTACGTTACGTGATGAAAGCGGGCACGGCAATATTGAGGATTGTCCTCGCAGCGGCAGGCCTCGTACTGCACACACTCCAGACAATGTGCAGAGAGTTAACGAATTGGTGACTGCTGACAGGCGCATCACAGTGAACGAATTGTCACGCTACGTTGGGGTCGGGGAAGGAAGTGTTTGCAGAATACTGAAAGTGTTGGCGTTGAAAAAGGTTCCCAGGATGTTGACAGTGGCTTACAAAGAAACAAGAAAAACGGTATGCAGCGAACGTTTGGAACAGTACGAGAATGGTGGAGATGAATTTCTTGGACGAATTGTAACAGGTTATGAAACATAGCGCTTACATTTCTCACCAGAGACGAAGACGCAATCAATGGAGTGGCATCATGCAAATTCACCCAAGAAAAAAAAATTCAAAACCACACCTTCTGGAAAAGTTATGGTTACAGTGTTTTTCGATTCCGAAGGACTCTTGCTTGTGCACATCATACGAAGTGGAACCACCATAAATTCTGATGCATATGTGACGACACTGAAGAAACTTCAAGCTCGACTGAGTCGTGTTCGACCACATCGACAAAAGCAGGATGTTTTGCTGCTGCACGACAATGCACGGCCACAAGTCAGTCAAAAAACTATGGAAGCGATCACAGAACTCGGATCGACAGCACTGAAACACCCGCCTTACAGTCTTGATCTGGCTCCATGTGACTATCATCTCTTTGGGAAATCGAAAAACTCTCTTAGTGGGACAAGGTTTGAAGATGATGACTCCCTTGCGCACGCTGCCAAACAGTGGCTCCAACAGGTTCGTCCAGATTTTTACCGTGAGGGTATACAGGCGCTGGTTCCAAGATGGCGTGAGGCAGTTGAAAGAGATGGAAATTATGTGGAGAAATGAAAATAGTGTTCCTAAAGGATGTATCTAAACACTGTTAAACTTTCAAACATGTAGAATAAAAGATGGATTAAAAAAGTAGTGCGCATTTCTTTTGGAGTGACCATCGTACATTGTGGAAAAGTTTCTGGCGTAATTGTGGTCGCACGACGGGGGTTAACAAACTGTGAATACGGAATAGTAGTTAGAGCTACAATCACGGGTCATTCCATTTCTGAAATCGTTAGTGAATTCAATATTGTGAGATCCATAGTGTCAAGAGTGCACCGACAATACCAAATTTCAGGCAGTACCTCACAAAAGTGGCCGACGGCCTTCAGTTCAGGACCAAGGACAACTGCTTTTGCGTAGAGCTTTCCGTGCCAACATAGAAGCAACAATGCCTGAAATAAACACAGGAATCAACGTGGGACGCAGGGCAAACGTATCTGTTAGAACAGTGCTGTGAAATGTGGTATTTATCATCATTTCTTACCTTACTGGTCCACCCAATTTTCAACATTATTATGTAGCACCACTTTCTCAGTTTCTTCGTTTCTCTTCTCTTCCGATATTTCCACAGCCCATGTTCCACTACAATGCAATGCTGTGCTCATGAGGTACATTCTCAGAACTCTCTTCCTCAAATCGAGGCCTATGTTCGATACTAATAGTAGTAGAGTTCTCTTGGCCAGGAATGCTCTTTTTGCCACTACTAGTCTGCTTTTTACGTCGTCCTTACTCCGTCCCTCATGGACATTTTCCTTTCTAGGTAGCAGAAATCCTTAACCTCATCTACTTTGTGACCGTCAATCCTGATATTAAGTAGCTCGATGTTCTCGTTTCTGCTACTTATCATTACTTTCGCCTTCCTTCGATTTACTTCCTAGACGACTGGAAAACTGTGGCTTGGTCACATAAATCACGATTTCAGCTGCAACGAGCTGGTTGGAGGGTCCAAGTGTAGCACGGACCCAAGCAGTCGACCAGGTAATTTAAGAGCCGGTGAAGGCTCGATAATTGTGTGGCCAGTTTTTATATGGAATGGACTAGGTGCTCTGGTCCAACGTAACCGATCATTGACTGAAAATGGTTCCGTTGGGCTACATGGAGACCATTTGCAGGCATTTATGGACTTCATGTCCCCAAACAACGATGTGACATGCCACCAGGCCACAAGTGTTCATGAATGATTTCAGGAACATTCTGGAAATTCGAGCGAACGATTTGGCCACCCAGATCACCCGGCATGTATCCCATCGAAAATTTATGGGCCATAATTGAGAGGTCAAATCGTGCACACAGTCCTGCACAACACTTTCGCTGTTGAGGACGGCTATAGACGCAACATGGCTCAGTATTTCTGAAGGGCGCTTCCAACGACTTCTTGACTCGATAATACGTCGAGATGCGGCACTACCTCGGGCAAAAGGAGGAACAACGCTCAGTTAGGAGGTATCCAACGACTTTTGTCGCCTCAGTGTATAGCATCTCTAAGGGCTTCTATGGCATTAGGCACCATCAAAAGTAAAAATCTGGCACCAAACACACACTGTCAAACGTAAAGCTCGTCCTATTGTATCTCATGCTGGCGTGTTATACTCTCAGGGCTCAGTTGTAAGCTAAAGCCAGCCAATTTCACCACCTACGATAGTACTTTCCTGCAAACGCCCCAAAACTAACACTGTCTATCATGAACTCCATGAGCATTATGTGTAAAGGTCTTACAAAATTCTAAATTTCAGCCCTACACCTACGCTGCAATGTGGCTAGAAGAAAACATTAATGGTTACTCGACATGATCGTTCAGTGCAGGAGGCGATCTGTAATTCTGTACTGTATTCATCTTGCGAAAACCAAGTTATTTGCCAAGATCGCTTTGCTAACACAAGTACTGGATTACATGCTTCAACAATACGTATTTCCATTCTCATATCCATAAAACCGGGCAGTAATAGTCACTTTATACAACGTTTACACCACTCTGTCAAATCAGAAGTATACAATATGCAGAAGTGTCCCTTGTACACTTCTGTCTACTGATACCAACTCCTTCCCAAGAGCGCAAATAAATTTTCACTTGCTGTGAACTTTACAACAACCACACATTTTCCTCAAAGTGCTGTCCGCCCCGTTAGCTGAAGGGTCAGCGCATTGGTTTGGCACTCATGGGGTCCCGGGTTCGATTCCCGGCTGGGGAAGGAGATTTTCTTCCCTCAGGGACTGGGTGTCGTGCTGTCCTGATCATCATTTCATCCCCGTTGTCGAAGCTTAGGTTGCCCAATGTGGCGTCGCACTCAATAATATCTGAACTCGGCGGCCGAACTTCCCGACTGGGAACTCCCGGCCACTGACGCCATAAGCTCATTTCCATTTCCTCAATGTGCTGCATTTGATGTTCACTAACGAATGGTGCTCATTCTTGAGGTTCTTCGCCACTTCCTTTGAACTATTCTCCTTACTGTTACACTCTTCATACCTAACTCATAAGAAGGAAAGCGTCAGCGTGTTAAATGAGAAGACAGATTCATTTACGGGGGATTACTGGGCCCTCTTTAGCGATATCTTCTTTGGGAAGCAGTCAACAACTTACACTAATTAACGGCGTAACGTTTAATGTTTTCTGTTGGTCATTCTACGAGGGCTGTTCGATAAAGAATGATCATAATCTTTTTATGGTCATAATTTCTCGCGCTAAAATTTAATCTTTTGATATTCTGTTAGCTTAATGTGCAATAAATACGCCGTAGTAGTTTCATTGTTGTGTCTCCCAGTTCCCGCATGTGAGAGGCAGGCAAGGGCATACATGTTCAGTATCGCCTACCAATGCAATGGAGGTAACACGCGAGGAACAACATGGAGCTTTGAAATCCTGTTTTTGTCTCAATAAATCTTCAGCTGAGGCCTTTGCAGTGTTGCAGGAGGCATATGGAGAGCCTGTTCTTCTCTACATTACAGCTCGAACGTGGTTTAAAACGATTAAAGAGGGAAGAGAAATTATTTCAAAGGAAGGTGGACCCGGTGCTCCAGTTACTGCTCTTATGGAATAAAACACCAACATTACTGATGTTATTGTGAGAGAGGATCGACGAACTACCTTAAGATCACTTTCTGAAACACTGAACATTTCAATGGTTGCCAGCCACACGTTGGTGACACAAAAATTACACACGACACGTGTTTGAGCGCGATGGGTTTCAAGACGGTTGATTCCCGAACAAAAGGACATTCGCGTGCAGGTCTGCATGCAGTTGAAGTTGATGTTAGAGGAAGATCCGAAGTTTCAAATGTAATCACTGCTGATAAAACTTGGCTTCATCATTTTGATCCTGAAAGCAAACAGCAAAACTCAGGGTGGAAATCTTCTTCATCACCAACCCCCAAAAGCGCTAGGAAAATTGTATCACATTCATGGAAGGCTACTTTGATCACGACTATCAAAATTATGACGATGAGTAAAGGAATGGTGACAAAAAAAAATTATGATCATTCTTTACTAAACAGCCCTCGTATATGAATGCCCACATTGCAACATAGATATAGTACTGGTTTTTAGAATTTGCAGGACTTAACATGTAATTCTAATAGATTTTGTGATAGACTGTGGCATCGTTGGATAACGCGATGCACGCGTTGCTGGAAAATACTATGGTTAGTAGGCGACAGTGGTCCCTTTTTGTTTACAACTGAACCTTGAGAGTATAACACTCCAAAATGAGATATACTGGGATCGGCTCCATGTTTGCTGCTGAGTTTTCACTTTTGACTGCGTCTAGTGGTGTACAAGCTTCAAGGATTGTTACACTAGAGGACTATACAAATGTTCACGCGGTTGATGAAATCTTCTCGGGCCTCCATCCGGGTAGCTGCGTCGAAAATCCGCATTGTACATTTCCCCATTGTTTCGTCGGAATGGTTACAGCGAAGAGCACATTAGAATTTAATTGAGGAAGGAAAAGAGTGAGACAGCCATCCACAAAGAAAGGAAGAGGAAAAGAAACTCGCCTTTATCCAATATATTGGGACCCCGTCAGCCAAAATTGCGAGAATATTGGGGAAAAGCAACATCAAAGCAATTTTTCGACCATCTCCAAAAACGGAAGAGCTACTTGGCTCCATGAAGGACAGATTGCAGCTACGAGTTCCGGTACGTATAGTATACCGTGCGTGTGTGGGCTCCAGTACATCGGTCAAACACAACGCTGCATCTCGCAACGCTGCCAGGAACACATTAGATGCGTACTTCTGGGGCACAAGGACAAATCGGCCGTGGCCGAACACAGCCTCGATGACGGATACACCTTCCTATTTGAAGAAACGAAAATCCTTTGCTGAGCCAGTAGCTTCTGGGAGAGCGCCATGAAGGAATCAGTCGAAATAAGATAACATGACAATCTCGTCATCAGGGACGAGGGCTACCATTTAAGTTCAGCATGGTACCCTGCAACAGCAGCTATGCGCCGGGACCGTGCTCAGCTGCTAACGCCCCGCGATTTTAAGCTAGACAAACGCGGCAGGCGGCGGCGTTGCTCGGCCGTGCGCGGTTACCCCCACCACCGGCCCAGCGCCGGTAGGAGAGGTGGGGAGGGATGGCCGCCGCGCGCCGGTGACCAGCTATATACAGAAAACGACTGTGATCCAGCGACACTTTGCCTGAAGATGATGAGAATGACACTCATAGAAACGTCGCGGATTTTTGACGCAGCTACCCGGATGGAAGCACGAGAAAATTTCATCAGCAGTATGCACCGGAAAAGCCTGCATTCACATATGTTCTCACGGTTGTCATTACGTTTAGCTTTGTGATGTATTGATTTGTTTCGTTGTTTTATAGCACTTGATAATGGGATAACGCAGTCCCAAAACCTGTTGGGGAAAAATGTGAAACGTTTGACAATCGGTGCACAACGTGCTTAGCACCGATTCTTGGCATAGTCTGAAACATTCCCTTAGAAAAATTAATCAATTACTGCGCTGATAAACGTCTTACATTATTTGATTTTCAAAGAGCTGAGCAAAACTGAACGTACTCAGACATTACTCTCTTTACTAATTCTGATCAACACTAAACTGACACACAATATTTTTAGCGCAACGCAATCTGACTTTCAGTAATCCCTACAAAGGAATGGCCCTGACTAACAATAACCTATACCTTTCATGAATTCCTTGCCTCACAAAAATCTTCGTGACTCGAACTACTGCAATACAGCGATCGCCACTACTGTCAGCTAAATAAATGATTCAAACTACTGAAGGCACTAACTACTGTTAGGCATAGTTAGCAAATGAAAGATTTTGATAGAGAACAGACAATGTATTTACCTTAATAGTGTTCAAAAGTCATAGTATATATATACAGGGTGAGTCACCTAACATTACCACTGGATATATTTCGTAAACCACATCAAATACTGAAGAATCGATTCCACAGACCGAACGTGAGGAGAGGGGCTAGTGTAATTTGTTAATACAAGCTATAAAAAATGCATGGAAGTATGTTTTTTAACACAAACCTACGTTTTTTTAAATGGAACTCCATTGGTTTTTGTTATCACATCTGAACATATAAACAAATACGTAATCAGTGCCTTTTGTTGCATTGTAAAATGTTAATTACATCCGGAGATATTGTAACCTAAAGTTGACGCTAGAGTACCACTCCTCCGCTGTTCGATCGTATGTATCGGAGAGCATCGAATTACGTAGGGATTCAAAGGGAACGGTGATCGACCTTAGGTACAGAAGAGACTGGAACAATACATTACGTCCACATGCTAACGCCTTTTTATTGATCTTTTTCCTCCATCTCTCTCCCCACATCCACCACTGCTGGCGGCTCACCTCCAACTGCGCAACGCTACGCGCTGTTATCAACCAACTGCCCAACACTACAATAGCAAATTCCAACAATGTCACCCAGCCACAGACTGCATACAGCACAGCCAGTGATTTTCATAAGGAGCGCTATGTGGGGTGGCGTTATCAATATAAGAACCTAAACAGCCTACTTACAAGTTCTACAATGGTTTCGCAACAGATACACTCAAGCGGGATCAAGTAAGACTGGATGGGTAAAACCCATTAACAATTAATTTAAAGTAAGGATATGTGTCAATGCTACCACCCATCAGATCACCTATCTCTTATGAACTGCATTTATGTAGAATCAGCGATTGAAGGTATACGAACACCACACACGTATAAGATACTACATTAACAATTTAACGTAATAGACAGTTATGAGCAGAAGATGCACAAGAATTATCAATGAAATATTATTCGTCAAAAAGCTCTGTATTTCTTGAAACAAATAGCCTGTGAAATTGTTACTTATATCTTCCAAAATACGAGGTACTGTTTTGTTGCATGTTTTCCATTACTCGTCACCGACGTGCAAATATGGGATTATGGAAACATAGTGGAATGTACGAGTGTGTACATTCGACACGGGTAAAATGTGCACTTGACACATTACATTTACAGCACCTGAACAAAACTACCCGGACACATCTATGTAAAGCAGAACTGACCATTAGATATTACCAGAGGTTATTCCACCGGCATAAAAGGATCTGGGGCGTGTGATGTTGTCAGTGTCCGGCGCAGGAGTATGCTGGTGGAATAACGGTGCTCCCACCCGCATCTGCGTCTCTAAACAGTGCGAAATCCAGTTCTGCGACTCGTCCTGCAACTTCTTAGACACTGTTCCAGCCGCCAGCTCCATGAAGCATCCAGAGGCCCGATCTCACTGGACCACTTCCGTCATTCTGCTCTCCTCTTCTGCGAGAAGGCGCAGCACTCCTCATCCGTGTCAGCTGAGTCTACAGCACCTTATGATCACCCTTTGAACGGCGTGTGTCAGTGATGTCGGTGCATACAGTCTGGATAAAAATCGTCCATAGCTCGCGGTCTAATGGCTAGCGTTGCTGCCTATGGATCACGGGGCCCCGCGTTCGATTCCCAGCTGGGTTGGGGATTTTCTCTGCAAGAGGACTGAGTGTTTGTGTCGTGTTCATCTTTTCATCATCATACTCATTCGCGAAAGTAGACAGATTGGGCTGTGTAAAGACTGGGACATTGTAATTGTGCCGATGACGGCGCATCGTCATCATCATCATCCGGTTCAAAACCACCATTGGAAAATGCAAGACCCGAAGGAAAACTGCCAGGCTTCTGCATCGAATCCGTGGGAATTTGTCCTTAGTGTGTGAGGTGTTGTCAGTAAAAACGCACTAAAAGCGGAATGAATCGGCAGGAGAGTTCAGAGATACCGAAAATGGACCATTCATCCACTGTCACCTAAGCTGCAAATCGATCAGAGACATTTCTTTCCCTCTAAAGCTGTCGAGATCGACTGTTTTGGTGTGACGTGAAAACGCGAAGGAAGGAATACAGCTAAAGCAAGAGTAGCAGACCTCACGTAGCGAAGGAAGGAGACTGTCGAGCACTGCCGAGGGCGGTTGTAGAAATAGCGTGGAATCAGCGCATGGGATGAATTAAGGGACCTAAAGAGTTACCAGCAGTCCAGCTAGGACAATGGCTGTTCGTCGTGAGTTGAAAGTAATTGGTGCAATGGCCGAGTAATTTTTCGTCAGCAATACGTTTCTGTAGTCATTGCTAACCTACCCTTGAAGTAACGAAACAGCAACACAGTTGGACAGTGAATGCATGGGAACGAGTGACGTGGAGTGGTTTCTCACACCACAGCCTACTGTATTTCGATGGGAGCCTTTGGGTATGGTGAATACCATAATGTGTAGTCCAAATAGTGAAGTACGAAGCAGATATGGGCGGCTTTTTAGTGGTTAGCGTGTGGTCTCCATATTGTGCTTAACAAAACGCTAAATTCGGAACGTGAATTACACATTTTAAGACACGACGATATTCTGCATTGAGAGCAGTTCGGAGACGATGACTGTTAATGTCAGCATGACAGTGCACCCTGTCATAAAGCAGCATCCGTGAGACAGTTGTTCGTGGACTGCAACTTTCCTAAAATGGAAGTGCCTGCTCTGAGTCCCGACATGAACCCAATAGAACACTTTTGGGATAAAATTGAACGTCAATTACGCTTGAGATCCCTGCGTCATACATCACTAACTGTTCTGTTTTCAGCTCTTGAGGAAGAATGAGACGCCATAACTCCAAAGACATTCAAACACTCCACTGAAAATGTGTTCACAATAGGTCAATCCGTCCTAAAGGTAAAGGGTGGTGACCACCCAATATTAATGTCCTCTGATGAGTGTCCGTATGCATTACGGCAGACAGTGCATGTGCATCCGTACAACAGTAATCTAATTCCGAAAGCTACAGTGATTACGGGACCCTGATATTTGGCTGTGATTTAATCACCTTACTGAAACTCCACATTTACGCTTCGAGCAATCGAAGAACATACGGCAGCACAGATAATTCTACTACAGGCGATCAAGAAGTTCCCGTTTGAGGGAGGTGCTGCAACTTATACGCAACCCATCGCGGCTCCGATGTTGGTTTATAAGCAAATACCTGTCGGCAATATTTTAGTGTGGCACTAGTGCTTTTATGACGTGCGTTTGGAAAATGCGGAAACATGAACTATGGCAACGATATTACCAAATCCGTCAACACAGGGCGAACGCACTGTTATTCTTTCCTTGGCTGCCGGAGGAGAAGCACCGACAGACATCCATCGAAGGATGAAGAATATGTATGGGGCAGCACGTTTGTCGGAAACCACCGCTGTGGAATGACGCTCCAAGATTCATGCTGGTCGTGATGCGACACGAGGCGTTGGTAGATCTGAGAGGCCAGCTTTATCCATTACAACAACAGGCCGCCAGGTGATGATACGATTAGGGTGGAGCGGCGCATAAACATTTGTTTGCTATCAAAGCTTGAGATTCGGTAGCGTGAAACATATTATTCGGCAGGACTTCGGCTAAAGTCAGGTCTGCAGCCAGTCGATACCATGGACGTTGAATGCCGAAAAAGGCAAACACGTTGGCTGCTTGCCTGAAACACCTGATGCGTTTCAATGTTGAAGGCACCACGCTCCTTCAGAGCATTGTTGCAGGCGACGGATGTTTGTGCCATCACTGGGAAACGGAGTTTGTAGCGTTGACGATGGACTGGTGTCTTATATCGTCCCCTGTGTTTCAGGAAGTTCAGGAACCAGCCATCTCCTGGAAGGATAATTCTCAATCCGTTCTTAGACAACAGAGACAGTTGTGCACCCCTCCGCCCTCTTTGACAAGGCCGTTGGCAGAATGAGGGGTGACTTCGTATGCCGGAAGTCCGCGGCCGCCAATGCTCATTATTAATTACAATTTAGGGCGCGGTGGGTTTCGAACCCAAGACCGAAGACGTTTTGCTTGTGAGTCTATGATGTTACCCATAGATCACGGGTACTGGGTCGACAGTGATTACTATATATTAAAACTACAGTAGAGTACGTATCAAGACAATTACGTCTCGTGTAACGTCCATGACGCTAAAATTCAGCTTACACCAATGTGCTGCATGGTTTCGTTCCAATTAGTATACTTATTGTCTTCACAGCTCTCGGAATCGTAGCTTCTCCTGGTTCGCAGGACAAATTCTGTTAAATTAATGTACTTATATAAGAAAGAAACTTCGAAGAAACCGTGGGTAATAGAGGAAATGCTTAAGTTGATCGACGAAAGAAATCCGTACAAAAACGTTAAGTGAAATTCTGGAACATTGACATGCAAGTCACTTAGGAATGAAATAAATACGTAGTGCAGGGAAGCTAAGGTGAAATGGCAACATTGAAAAAAGTCAAGAGATCGAAAATGAAATGATTGTCGGTAAGGCTGGCTCAGCGTACAGAAAAGTGAATTGAAGAGCTAGGGAAGTAATATTAGGGGTACTAAAATGGGAATTTCACTGTTAAACGCAGAGGATAGAGTGGACAGGTGGAAAGAGTGCTCTGAATACCTGTGTGAGGCGGAGAACATGTCTGATAACGTGACAGAAGAAGAAATAGCCGTCGAGGAGGAAGTGATAGTGTTCCAGTACTAGAATCAGAATTTTGTTTTGAAAAAAGCTTTGGAAAACTTAAGATCAAATAAAGCGTAAGGGATAAATTACATTCCATCATAATTTATGAAGTCAGTGGGCGATGTGGCAAAGAAGTGACTCTTCCCGCTGATGTGTAGAATGTGTGAGTGTGGCTATATACCATCTGACTTCCGGAAAAAATCCATACAATTCCGTATGTTGCAAGAGCCGACATACTGCGAGTATTATCGCACAATCAGTTTAATAGCTCATGCATCCAAGTTGCTGACAGTAATAATATACAGAGGAATGGAAAGTGAAACTGAGGATTTGTTAGATAAATATCAGATTCGCTTTAGGAAAGGTAAAGGCAACTTAATATTATTCAGAGATTTCCATTACTACTCTGAGATGAAAAGCTTGCCAGAGGAGAGAAATTTGTGGCGATACGGATCAAACGGGTCATGCATTACTCAAGAAAAAAGCCCTTGTACCATTGCTAAAGCCAAGTATATACTGAAGACGTTAAAAAATTTATAAAAATCCTTTTAAATGAAACAACAAGTTTACTGTTACCAGTCACCGTTTAATTTTGTTTATTTTATTTTATTTTTTTTTTTTTTTTTCATGACGCGTTTCGAAGGTTTAAACCTCCATCATCGGGTGGATTTACATTTGTTAGTATTAGATATGTGTGTATGTTGTGTTACGACATTTGGAGGAACTGGTGGCACTGCCTAGTGGAGAAACAAGACACTGTTTCAGAATATGGTTTTGGATAACTTTTGACAAAAAATTAAACTGATATTTAATGGTAAACTTTAATAAGTAAACTAGAGTACCTCCAGTGGTCACAGGTTCCCTTTTCTGTCGTAACACTTCACATGTATACTGCCACATTTGTAAACAAATATGGCGTCTGGAATCAGCTGGGTGCAAGGTTCGTACAGCTGAAGAGAAGACATAATCGCAAAGTGCAAGGAATATACATTGTAACAACATAATCGTTTAAACCATTTGGAGGTGTTTGTGTTGAGGTGTCAAATATATGTGTGTGTACTTCAAGTGGTATATAAAATCAATTTTGAAAGGTTAGAACAGCTAAACATTCGTACTCGTTTATGCAATCAGGTGAAATGTTAAAATGGCTTAAACTTCATACTTGTTAATAACAATTAGGTAAAATGTTACAGGCTTGAATTGCAATGGTCATATTGGCTACAGCAGTAAAATCATACACAGAAAGAAGAAAGAGAGAGAGAGAGAGAGACAGAGGAAGGAGTGATTATATGAGAGCAAACATTTACATGGCAAGGAGTCTTAAGGTCACATGAAAAACTGATTCAACTCACTGATGTCATCTTTAGTGCCTTTGATTAAAATTATGATATCGTCTACATATCTGTAGTGGTAGATGATATTTTTGAGGAGGTGGTGGTTGGAATTCAAGATTTTGTCTTCTAGGATACTTATAAATATTTCTGCTTACAATCCGGAAAGATTTGAGCCCATTGCCAGACCATCTGTTTGTTTGTAGATTTTATTTTTAAATTTAAAATAGTTGTGCGAAAGTGTGAATTCAAGCAGGTCCATTAGTTCTTTAATGTGAGTTGAAGGGATTTTCTTGTGTTTATGTAGGTTGGCATTAATTATTTGTAGTGTGGGATCTATTGGCACAGATGAATAAAGGTTTGTATTTCGAATGAAGCAAGTGTGGCTCCATCAGGTACTTGTATGTTTTTGACATATTGTGTGAATTCTGTTGTGTTTTTAAGTGTTCTCTCATTATTGAATGTGTATGCTTGTTTGAGAATTCTGAAGAGTATTTTATTGAGCTTGAATGTTGGGCTGTTCCTACAGTTCACTATGGGTCTGATGGGGGTCTTTGTGCATCTTAGGTTTTTGTATCTTAGGTTGTGACCTAAGACAAGGTGCTTGTGGGCTCATTGTTACAATGTTTCTTGCTTCTTGGATGGTGAGTAGAAAGTTAATGTTGTTTGAAATGTGTTTAATCCCCTTTTGTATTCTGGCTGTTGGATCTTTATGTATTTCAGTTATGTTGGTGGTTTGGAAGAAGTATAAAGTTTTTTCTATGTATGTTGTTCTGTCCATTACAACAGCTGTGTTGCCCTTGTCAGCTTTTATAATTATTGCATTATTCATGTTTAATTTAGTCTTAATGGTACATGTAAGGGATTCTTCTCTTTTCTTGTATGCTGGGAATGGTTTTGCAATTTCCTTTTCAATGATTTCGTTAATTTTGTGGCAGGCTGATATTCTGTCGGTTTGCTTCTTAAAGGCGATGGTCGAGATCTGTGTGATACAAGTGATGAGCTTCTCTTGGTTCTTTTGGTCCAGCGGAGCTTGATCATTGTGTTTTAAGCCTTTGCAGAGTAGTGCCTCTTCTTCTGCAGTGAATATTATGTTCGTGTTGTTGAGGAAAGGTGTGTAGAATGTGTGCTTCTTTTGGATGTTTTGGTTCGGTTTGGAAGGTAATTGTTGCTTTATAAGATTTGCCAGTTTTTTGTTCAGTGTAGCTTTCGTTTTCTGTACGATGAAATCGGTGTACTCTTTGACTTTTTTGGTTATGGAATCATATACTAATCCATGAAGCAACTTTCCCGATTGTAATTCTGCATTATAAAGCTGTGTGTTGAACTTTTGTTTTTTAATATAAAGTTCTTTCAGTTCATTTTTCACCCAGAGTTTTCGTGCGATCTCCAGTGTTTTCTTCGCAGTTGCTGTGTTTCTTTTGATGTCAATCTTGACATAATTTGGGATGACGTTATTCTTGAGACAATTCCTATTGAAGTGTATGTGTTGTGTCGTCATTGCGACCTTTTCTACACTGGAGATCGCACTGGAGATCGCACGAAATCTCTGGGTGAAAAATGAACTGAAAGAACTTTATATTAAAAAACAAAAGTTCAACACACAGCTTTATAATGCAGAATTACAATTGGGAAAGTTGCTTCATAGATTAGTATATGATTCCATAACCAAAAAAGTCAAAGAGTACACCGAGTTCATCGTACAGAAAACGAAAGCTACACAGAAGAAAAAACTGGCAAATCTTATAAAGCAACAATTACCTTCCAAACCGAACCAAAACATCCAAAAGAAGCACACATTCCACACACCTTTCCTCAACAACACGAACATAATATTCACTGCAGAAGAAGAGGCACTACTCTGCAAAGGCTTAAAACACAATGATCAAGCTCCGCTGGACCAAAAGAACCAAGAGAAGCTCATCACTTGTGTCACACAGATCTCGACCATCGCCTTTAAGAAGCAAACCGACAGAATATCAGCCTGCCACAAAATTAACGAAATCATTGAAAAGGAAATTGCAAAACCATTCCCAGCATACAAGAAAAGAGAAGAATCCCTTACATGTACCATTAAGACTAAATTAAACATGAATAATGCAATAAATATAAAAGCTGACAAGGGAAACACAGCTGTTGTAATGGACAGAACAACATACATAGAAAAAAAATTATACTTCTTCCAAACCACCAACATAACTGAAATACATAAAGATCCAACAGCCAGAATACAAAAGGGGATTAAACACATTTCAAACAACATTAACTTTCTACTCACCATCCAAGAAGCAAGAAACATTGTAACAATGAGCCCACAAGCACCTTGTCTTAGGTCACAACCTAAGATACACAAACCTAAGATGCACAAAGACCCCCATCAGACCCATAGTGAACTGTAGGAACAGCCCAACATTCAAGCTCAATAAAATACTCTTCAGAATTCTCAAACAAGCATACACATTCAATAATGAGAGAACACTTAAAAACACAACAGAATTCACACAATACGTTGAAAACATACAAGAACCTGATGGAGCCACACTTACCTCATTCGACATACAAACCTTTATTCATCTGTGCCAATAGATCCCACACTACAAATAATTAATGCCAACCTACATAAACACAAGAAAATCCCTTCAACTCACATTAAAGAACTAATGGACCTGCTTGAATTCACACTTTCGCACAACTATTTTAAATTTAAAAATAAAATCTACAAACAAACAGATGGTCTGGCAATCTATCATCTACTACTACAGATATGTAGATGATATCATAGTTTTAATCAAAGGCACTAAAGATGACATCAGTGAGTTGAATCAGTTTTTCAACAACTCCCATGAAAGCATAAAATTCACAGTTGAACACCAAAAAGATGACAGTATAAATTTCCTAGACCTTACCATTACAATAAAGAATAACAGACATCAGTTTGAAATTTATCGGAAGCCTACCACAACACATACAACAATCCACAACTCCTCTTGCCACCCCGCAGCACACAAAATGGCAGCATGCCGGTACATGATTAATAGAGCTATCCAACTACCACTCTCAGAAGATAAACGTGATCAAGAAATTGAAATAATAAAACGAACAGCTATTGAAAATGGCTATAACAACTCCATAATATACACTCTAAAACACTCAATAGTGGCAAAGCAACCACAACACAAAAAACAAAAAGAATATAATGTCTTGCATACAATCCCATTTCTGGATAACATTCCATACCAGATTGCTAATGTCTTCAAACGGAAAGGCATAAGCATATCCTTTACAACAGACAACAGGATTGGACAGAAGTTACCCTACAACATCGGCACACGAAACCCACTTCATCACACAGGTGTGTACAAAATTGAATATTTGGACTGTGACTGCTTCTACATAGGCCAGACAGGCAGATCATTTGAGATTAGGTTCAAGGAACACATGGCAGCACTAAAAAACAAAAAATACCACACATCAGCAATAGCTACCCACCTACATGAAACAAAACACCATGTTAACAACACAAGTGTTAGCATCCTACACATCCAACCAAAAGGCAGAAAACTAGACATCCTTGAAACACTCCAAATATACAAACACCAAATGAAACAACCAGAATCCATCTTAAATGACAAAAATAACAATATTTACAACAGTATCATCTCTGTTTACAGCAACTGCCTACGTTCTTAAAATACACACACACACACACACACACACACACACACACACACACACGTGCACATATCCTAATATTTACCATAAATATTGACAGCCGCCAAGAGTACAAGAGATTGACCTCATTCACAGATAATTCATCACACCAACAGCTTGTACCCCCTGTCAGCTTAAAACTGTATGTGCAACAACTACTGGCACAAATGTATATCTATCTGCATATTTTATAACATTAACCATTGTATTACTCCAAACTTTAGGCAGCTAATATATGCAACATGTGACCTTAAGACTCCTTGCCATGTAAATGTTTGCTCTCATATAATCACTCCTTCCTCTCTCTCTCTCTCTCTCTCTCTTTCTTCAAAGAGTGTCATCTGTGTATGATTTTACTGCTGTAGCCAATATGACCATTGTAATTCAAGCCTGTAACATTTTACCTAATTGTTATTAGCAAGTATGAAGTTTAAGCCATTTTTACATTTCACCTGATTGCATAAACGAGTACGAATGTTTAGCTGTTCTAACTTTTCAAAATTGGATTTATATACCACTTGAAGTACACACACATATATTTGACACCTCAACACAAACACCTCCAAATGGTTTAAACGATTATGTTGTTACAATGTATATTCCTTGCACTTTGCGATTATGTCTTCTCTTCAGCTGTACGAACCTTGCACCCAGCTGATTCCAGACGCCATATTTGTTTACAAATGTGGCAGTATACATGTGAAGTGTTACGACAGAAAAGGGAACCTGTGACCACTGGAGGTACTCTAGTTTACTTATTAAAGTTTACCATTAAATATCAGTTTAATTTTTTGTCCAAAGTTATCCAAAACCATATTCTGAAACAGTGTCTTGTTTCTCCACTAGGCAGTGCCACAAGTTCCTCCAAATGTCGTAACACAACATACACACATATCTAATACTAACAAATGTAAATCCACCCAATGATGGAGGTTTAAACCTTCGAAAGGCGTCGGGGAAAAAAAAATAAAAAAAAAATAAAATAAAACGGTGACTGGTAACAGTAAACTTGTTGTTTCATTTAATGTCAGTAGCAGTCACGGTAAAGCCTAACCTAAAAATGTTCGCATTTAAAAGAAATCCTTTTGGTAATTATGCCTCTTAGTTTTAAATAGCTACATCACATGAGTCTACCGGAAGTGGAAAATGCCTAAAACATTCTTGTGCCTTATGTAGCCATCACCACACACTACAGGACACCTAGACGTAGAGTGCAAATGTTGACACAGTTATTACCCCTCGAAGGAGGGGCACGGGGCACTATTTATTAATTTATTTGCTACATTTATCCCACAATCTGTATAACAGTTTGTGGGCAGTAGGGACACTGTCAGTGTAAAGCCATGTTGTCTAGATGTAATTCAGAAATTCGCTGAAGTATTCTTAAAATGTTGCTTACAACTTCACTGAGTGCTCTTCATATACCTGTCTTCCTTCAGCTTTTTCTTACCAACAGAGAGCAACAGGGATTTATTTTCGTTTAATTCTGTCATTTAATTCAAATTGTTATTACAGTGAAAATCTGATATTTTTACATAGCCTATAAATTGCTGAAGGTATGCTGGATATCTTTCACATGCTTCTGGAAAATTTTCTAACAGCTCCCGTAACACTCTTGTTAAGCAGTTATATCTTTCTGTCTTACTTAACACTCCGATCAGCACCAGTGAGCCATATAATTCTGGCAATCGCTGCCCATAACTAAATGTAAAAGAACGTGTCTCTGTGTTGGCTTCAGATCTAACTTTTTTCTCTCGCTAGTGGGTCATCTCACCAACTCGTTAAGATAAAATGCGTTCACTAAAACGCGTCAAAATTATTTTATCTCTGCCACTCGTAAATACCTTTATCTACCATTTAGCAGCTAACATTTTGTAAACTCTCTCCTACTGGAATAGCTTGTCGGAGAATTCACGTGCGATGTTATTTTAGAGTTCTTTGAAACGCTCCACGCCTACGACCTATTATACAGAGAATCAGTAAACGATTGCCTTACTGAAGAATACCAAATTCATTAGTGTTTACTCGTGTTTTCATTAAACTGCGTGAGACTACTAAAGACTCGAGCAATTTTGCAGAAATGGACTAGCATAAAACAGGCATTAAAAAAAATGAAAGTAATTGTTCTCTCTAGGTGATAACTGAAATTTTATGACTATCTATAGTAAATGGTTTTACCTGTAAAAGTCAAGTATCACCACAGCTCAGGATAAATTACTTGGGATATCTTTCAAACGGCTTCCAAGCATGTTTCATATCTGCCTGTAATACTATTAGAGCGATAGCAAAATCCGGTTCTAACTTAGAAGAACAAGCCGCCGACTCAGGGGTCTGCGTTGCCAGTAGTGGCTGTATCTGGGCAGGGATGCGAGGGAGAGAGTGAGTGGGTAGCTAGGAGTGGGGGAAGCTAGGGCACGCCTTGGCACTAGGCACGCTCGGAATGTTTATTGGCTGCACAGCTCCCGGCGGCAATTGACATCTCGAGTGCAGCAGAGGGCTTTGGTTACGGGACAGGAACACGGCCCGTGTGGAGATCTCTGCCTAGCTTGTGTCAGGGGCAGTGCAGGCCGACCCGCGACACACGGCTGCGACGGAAGATAAGCGCCATACAGCCTGTGCAGAGTGATCAAAACAGATTTCACCGTCTCAGTCCCAAGTCAAAGAGTAACGTATAACTCGGTCTTCCGAAATACTATACGGAGGTCACAATCAGGCTGCTCAGTTCGACACAGAGATGTTACTGATACCGATCAAATTCTATCGCTTTCGTATGAACTCCACCTAGTTTTCTTTTTATTTTAATCTTTTATGTCACACGGATCATTTATTGCAATTTAAGAAGCCGTAGAAAGACTTACAGCTCTACTTCCTGAAACAACACTGGAAAATAATAATGCAACTGTATCGTAAGTAAAACGGAAATTTCAGAATTCTTTCCGACCTACACTCGTCGCGCAGTAGAACAGTTTATTTATTTGTATGCTGGAAATGACACTTCACATACTCCCTAGGTCGTGTCATTTATTTCAATTGTTATCTTATTGTTCGTGTACTGATCTCAGCAGTGTGAGGACACTGTCCAGCTAATTATGTGACAGTAGTAAACAAGTCTCTTTTGGTTATATGTTAGTGTACTGGCATAATATAACTAACTCAGATTTGCGATATACGCTCGTTCTATGTTGATTCTGTTATATGATGCCTTTTCTGTTTTGTTTATAGTAACCGTGAGAAATTTGGGAATTGTATTATTGTTCAAAGAGCAGAAATTAAAGAAATGAGATTTTCTGCGACGTATGTCTCTCAGACATGGCACATGATTTGGCAAATCTAAATGGATTGTGTCATGCCACGACGCTATAAGATGAATTCCTTCGAAACTAAAACAAGACGGCAGGAATCCTGTTGAGGTATAGAGAAAGAAGTAGTTTTACATTAAAAGCAGAAGCTGAAATTTGCTATTTGGGGAACAAAATAATTTACAGCTGCAAAAGAGAGGATAAAGAATTCAGACTAATATCAAGAAGTAAAGCATTTCTTGAAAAGAAAAAAAAATGTTGAGTTCGAATGTAAATCGATTAGAAATTCTGAACTGAATGCATTTGCTACTATATGGCATTTTGTGTGAGGGGAAAGTGGATGACAAACAGTTCAGACACCAAAAATGTAGAAGCGTCTGAAGTGTGATGCTACAGAAAAATGCAGGATATCACATGGGTAGCTCTGATAACTAATGAGGAGGTGCCAGCAGCGTAGAAATTAAATTTATGTCACAGCCTGAGAATAAGAAGGGGAATGGTTGACAGGGCGCATTCAGAGGCTTCGAGAAATCGTGGAGTGCGACAGATAAAAATTTTAGAGAGAGACCAAGCCTTGACTGCACTAAACAAGTACAGATGGATGGAGTTTGTGGTAGTTATGCTGAGATGAAGAAGCTTGCACAAGACATACTAGTGTGGAGAGTAGCATCAAGTCGTCTTTGGACTCAAGACTGATGGAACAATAACGTTGTAACTTTTCGTAACATTCACTATCTAGTGTTATTGTGACAGATTATCATTTACTAGTGAGCGAGTCTGCGCATGAGTGGCATGAAAAAGCATGGAAGTATTTCTAGATGTTAAACTCTTTTTCCGTTCAGACTGAAGTGACACGAACCCTACCTTTAACCCATAAAGCCAGTACACGTTGATCTACAATTACATTGAGTTGAGAGGCGATCAGATGAGCATGTGTAACCGAACGTGGGCACCTGCAACTCAATCAAGGATTTTGTTCCAAACCTCCACTCCTCACAGCTCTCTGCTCATATCTACCTCGTCGGATGGCAACACAGTAATGACAATCAAGGAAAAATGTAGACTATGTTTGGTCCATATAAATTTTACTTTCGGTTTCTTGTTAAAAAACAGACCAATGTAGGTAACTTTAGTGCTCTATATTTGTATTTTCTTTTTCTTAGAGAATAATTAGAATATTCGTTTCCTGGCTTCTTTGATGCAATTCGCCATCATTTAGTCAATTATGCTGATGTTGTCAGTTTAAAGAATCTACCGAGTAAGTCTTCAGTTACTTGCAACGCATGTTCTAATCCCTTCCTTTAACTTTTTTTTATTTTGCTTCCCTCGTAAAATGGAAATAATCTTTAGACAAATGTCTTCTGTCTGGTCTGATGCAGACTGACTCGAATACCCCTCCTGTACAAAACTCTTCATCTCAGAGTAGCACTTGCACCATACATCGTCAATTATCTGTTGGATGTATTCCAATCTCTGACTTCCTCTACGGATTTTACCCTCTATAGCTTCCTCTAGTACAATGGAGGCTATTCCCTCATGTCCTAATTCATTTCACATTATCCCGTCCGTTCTTGTTGTTAGTGTTTTCCGTACGTTCCTTCTTCCCTGATTCTGTGAACAACGTCCTCATTACTTATCTTTCCAGTCCACCTAATTTTTAACCTTCTTCAGCAGCACCACATCTCAATCGCTTCGATTTTCTTCCTTACCGGTTTCCCAGTATCGATGATTCAATGTCGTCACGTAAATTCTCAGAAATTTCTAAAATTAGTGCGTATCATTCGCTTACGTCTTATCAAATTTCTTACCATGCTTCTTTTGTCCTTGTCAATGTACTCGTTTCTTTCCTTTTCTTGCTTATTCTGCGAAGAACCTTCTCCTTCTCAGTCAAGTAATTTTGTAGCAAGATTCTATGAAGCCAGACCATAAACCTTTCGGTTCCCTTCTTCACAGTCTTCCTAGACTGTGTTGCGTAACTCTATACTCCGCATGCTCACCGGAGGAAGGCGTTCCTGAGAAAGTTATTCACGCAGGTGGTGAGAGTTTGCTTATATCTCAATCAAATATAAACGTCTCATGTATGATATAATAACACTTAAATTACATTTGTGCATACGGTATCTAACTCACTTTCAAATTAGTGATTGCTTTATTTAGTTTCTTCCAAAGGCCTCCCACGTTGTTATATGAAATTTAAAATGGCTTAAAAAATTTGGAAAATAGTCGTGGACATGCCAGCGTAAAGTATGATAAGCGTTTGAAATTATCAAACAGCCTGTCAGCATTAACAGAGAATGGCTACAAACGTCTGGCGTGCTGGCACCCAGCTATCCAGCATGACGGAACGCGGACGATCGCAGGACAGAAAGCACACTGGGAACGGTCGCCGTAGTCTAAGCGAACGGCTATATAGGATCTGTCAATGTACTTCCGCGCCCACCATGAAGAAAACATACCCATCAGAAACCAAGCGCTAATCTGCAGACAGGCACAGATCTTGGACAAGGCGAACAGTCCGCGAATAGCCTTCTTCCTATTCTGTATTGTATTCTAGGGCCATTAAATTCCTGAAATATGGCGTCCTGACACATATAGTTTGCAATAAATAGGGGCACCTTTCCTCCAACACAACCAGCAGTTCCGTGAGGAAGCCCGTTGTAACATAGGTGAAAAGTCGGATTTATAGCATATTTATTTCACAGTACGTTATGTTTAATACAATGAGGCAGTACAACACCCAGAATTTTAATCAACCACACAGCGTGTGTGGAAGCCTACGTGCTTATAACTACTCGTTGATTGCTCGGAATGTGGGCTAGCAACCTTTCGATCGTTTTAGACAGGATTTTTCATTAAACGACTTTCCTTCCACCTTGTTAAGTACTACATTAGTTACTCGAATTACCAATTGTACTCGGAATTCATCTGCAGGATAGCATTTCCGAAAATTCTAGACTCTTAATGTCTGTGTTATTGATCGATAACGTTTCGTCTACATCTTCACTCACTACTCTGCAAGCCGTATGGTGTGTGGCGGAAGTCACTTTCCTCTGCTCCTGTTAAGTCGAGGCCATTGGGCTGGAGGGATGACTTTTGGTGTGTCTCCAGGTGAACTCTTATCTACCCAACTTTTGACTTTTCAAGAAATATACGTAGCAGATTCTAATATACTAGTTGACAGTTCTAGAACGTATGGTCTTAGAATTTTAACAGTAATCACACCATTATGCGCAAGGCTTCTTTCACAGCGTCTGATATTATAGTCGGACGACAATCTCCGTAACTTTTCGAGCTTACTGTACTAAGTGGGATGGAAACACGCTGTTCGCACTTGCATCTTCATGTTTCTACAGGGGTAAATTATATACAACACATATTTCAGATCGATAGAAATCTTCAATTATCGCGTCGAAAAAAGCTTTTCCAATGAATCTTTGGCATCTGCCTTTCACGCGATTAATTTTATATGGTTGTTTCACGTTAAATTTCTCCATACGCATACTCCCAGATATTTAATGTACCAGGGGCTTTCAATAAGTAATGTGAGACATTATTCCTGATATCAGGTTTTATTATTTTTTATTTTTCTTTAGTTTCCAAGAGAGCCCACCCATTTGGCTATAAAAACCTAATCTTTAACATTTTCTCCATTCAATGCGACGCACTTACAGCACCGTAATGGGTTTGCCTGTATGCCCACATGGTGCCATTTTACCAGTTGACGTCGAGTCAACCTCTTGCTGTATCAATAACCTCCGCATAATCCACGTACTGCCTCCCTTGAAATGCATCCTTCATGAGGTCAAACAGACGGATGTCGCGAGATCCGGGCTGTAAGGTGGTCGAGGAAGAACGGTGGATGAGTGTATCAGCGCTCCCAACAGAGATGTGTAGTGGAGCATTAATTGTGAACCATTGATCACCACGAATGAGAGTGTCCGCACGATCCACTAATGCAGGAGTCCCAGCTGTGAGCCACTGTCGGCACACACGAGATCGGACAGGTCTCCTCAGCACCTCAACCAACGACTCACCCTGCTTTTGTTCACTGCTTGGTATCCATAGACATAGTGAAAGCACATGTGAATATCTGCGATGGTCTGGTTTTCGCCAAATGACGGTCAATGACAGCTATCTGGTTGGAACGAACCACCATTACAGACGCCATTTTGAAGCCTACGTATAGCGCCGCCGCCTATGAGGACGCAATGAAACTGTTCGGGCTGAAGCCAGAACATTTAACGATGTCCCGCAATAATTCTGCAATTTTTGCAATCTAAACTGGCTGAGGAAAAAAGTGTTTCGTTACATATTGAACGCCCTTCGTGTGTAACTGCTTCCGGTGATAGTTGTACAATTGCTGAGGTTTATAATATGGCTCTTTACGCCTACTAACGCGCAATACTTTACATTTGTTCCAGGTAATCCCTACACCAAAGATTCATCCTGTATATGTGTACCTACATTTCGCCTTATTTTTCTAGCGTTGTGTTGGGTTGGGTTGTTTGGGGAAGGAGACCAGACAGCGAGGTCATCGGTCAGTTGTATTTCTATCTATCACACGTGACTAGTTTATGGCGATTGTGACGTTACCTGATAGGTAATACAGTAAAAATTTATTTTGGGGTACGCACAGTTACATTTATGTTTAAACTTTTCTCTTCGTTAAGAATGACTGCAGCGTTCTCCTTACTTGGAACTAGTCAAGCAAGTCACAAAGCTGTTATGATATTCTCAGCTGTCGCTTGTTGTGCATTAGGCGACGGTACAGAACTGTATTGAATTCCATCTGGAAGTCAACGAACATGGTTTTAACCGTGGAGCTAAGTTATGTTGCAGCCTGGGTCTCGCAGAGATACAGAGCGAACTTCATTTTCCCAGAGTCTTTGTTGCAGAATCTATGTTGATTTCTACTGTGCAGAAATGGCATAGTACAAGGGCATAAATTGTGTCATAAACTTCTACAAGAGGCTGACTTCAGCGAAATAAGCTAATAGTTGCTTGTGAGTGTTTCTAAACGAAAACATGCTGTGGATGTTGCCATTCACGAGTTTCAGTTCCATACAAGGCAACACTCCAATCAAATACTTTGAAAAATGCTTGTAAATCACAAATCTATGTTCGATGTTAAAGTATTCACCTACTGTTTCAAAATATCCTTTTCGTATCAGGCAACATTCTAAACAAATTCTTTCAGAAATTATTTTCTTCTTTTTCTTCTCCTTCTTCACTTTATGGAGTAGGCTTGTAGCCTGGTCAGTCTTCACAGAAGCCACTCTTTCCTAGGTTTTCCCGTATTTCTCTTTCCTTTAGTCTGCAGTCTGCTACATGTCTCACTATTCTTTCTCCCCCATTCTTTCAATATGCGTCTTCCATTTTTTGTTCCGTTATTTCATTCATGCAAAATATATGTACTTTTATACTTGCTTCAGAACTTTATTCGATACCTTAGAGCACATCCTTTTACTTTCCTTAAAAACTTCGTTTCAATTGACTGTATCTTTCTTTGGCTTGTCTTACTTACTGTCCAGATCTCTCTTCCGTATGTGAGTATTGGTTTTACCATTTCTTTTTGTGGAATTTTGGCTTTGTGTCTTTACTGAATTTTTGGCTACTGTTCTGTACAAAGTGCCACATATCATTGGAAACTTGTTTACATTATTAGAGATGTCATTATCATATTCGTAAATTATACCACATACTAATAGCTCAAATTGAGAAACTAGTTCATCCGGTATTTCATTCAGCATTATTTTGGAACACACAGGGTATTTTCTCTTAAAATCGGCAATTTTCGTTTTACTATGTGATATTTTCAAGTTGTTGAATTATGTTGTTAAGTTTATGCGATGTGGAGCATATTATAAATCAATGTCTACCAATTTAAGTTTCATTTAAAGGATTCACCTTTTACGTGTTCTATGAAGATTCAACGTAATTTTGGATAGGACAAGCAACTTGGGTTTGGAATATGTTTATTATTCTCGAGTATCTGTCAAATTTGCGATAATAGTCATTTATCTGTGGCTACTAGTTTCGGACCATCACATCCGTTTTCAGACTATCTCCTTAACCGTAAGTGTAATCATACAGTCCACCAATATATACGCTGTGCGTAAAAGTGTTCTGTGATAATTGCAAGAAATGCGTAGTCCTGTGGAACAACTAAAAATTAGACCCATATTATCAATGTCTAATGCACAAAAACAACGATGTGCTAGCAGACGGCATTTCCCCATGTAAATGGAAATCAAACGAAAATCACCGTAAGTACTAATCAATATATTCTTAACGAACCGTTTTCGATCTAAAAGCAAATCTAAATGTAAATAACTTAATTACAGACGACTGATGATAGTTTGCCTCAAAAAACTGACACACGTCTGGTGGAAAGAATCGCGCATTTTGTAGTTGCAACGACAGAACAAAAATACCCTCAAGAATCGTAAAGCAACTACGGACAATATGGCCACGAAAATGAAGAATTCTTTTTTTTTCATTTCCTACTCATGTTCGTAGTAGGAAATTAATTACAAATTACTATTGTATATAGTATGTGCAGTATTTTCAAAGTCTATAACCCTTTTAAATTCCTATTTTCTTATATTTCGTTCTTATATCGATTGTTGTATTGATTCTAATTTTTATTATTATGTTTGTTCTTCAGGAAGATTCGGTACATTTCCTTGGATGATAACAATAATAAACATTTGAAACACAGAAACTCCGAACACCATGAGCATCGCGTGGAGGCAGGTTTGGTACAGTGACGATTCTTCGAATGAATCTCACCTGGAAAAGAAACTTTATTAACACTGCTGAAGATATCACGCGTTAGAAGTAATTTTTCCGCTAACCATTCGTAACGGATCTCTTTTCTTAAAACTGTCGCTTGCAACTGATTATGAATCAAAATACACAACAGGAATTTTACTGAAAACAATTTCAGATAATTTGTTGATTCGTTTACTGCTTTTCTTTATTCATCCACCAGACGGACAATTAGCAGAAGAATGAGGACAATGTTAATCCAATATACAATGGAAACGTTTCGTGCAGTAATATTCAACAGACGTATAATGTACCGCAGGACTTTGACCGTCACTTTCGCAGAAACGGTGGAGTATTTGCGAATAAACCACGACATACGTTCGCTTATTTTGACTCCTTTTCTGTTGTGCGAAGTTTCTGGGGAAATAAGCTTATGACGACGTGTTCCCTTCGTGAGTGCACGTATTGAATACGTGAATCATCGGTATACTCGCATAATTACGGCGGGAATGTGGTATATATTCAGCTGGAACGTAAACTGTCTGGAGCGCCGAGATGCTGCTCTGGACTCTGGACCAATCTGTCGGTAATAGCCGTGGCTGGCCGCGACCGTGTTCCGGACATTCGCCCGCCGCACTGCATTCTGGGAGCCGGACTCTGGCGCCCGCCTTTACATTTATGATGTGCGTTTCGCATTTGTCTCCGACGGCTGATTCTGAATTCAATAGCTGCAATCAATAACCGCCCAGGCGATAAAGGGCTCCTGCTGGACGCTCCGACGGCAAGGCAGCCTGCCGGGCCACAAATCGCGGGCTCCAGGCACGCGTACAAATCACCGCACAAAGCGCCAGACACGCCCACCCGCACAGCAGAAATCACCCGACTTCGGACGTGCCGAGTACCGCCCTCCACAGCGTCACATGAGGTGGGGAGCGGGAGGGACAAGGGAGGGGCTGCGTCACTTGGTCCGACTAGGCCCTCGGCCGGGCTTTGGAGCTAACATACCAGTCAGCTCATGATTCTCCACCTACATAAAAACAGAACAAATTACTGTAAAACAAATGTCAGGGGGTACTTCCCATTGTACCACTTATTGAGATTCATTCGTATTGCCGGCCGGTGTGGCCGAGCGGTTCTAGGCGCTTCAGTCTGGAACCGCGCGACTGCTACGGTCGCAGGTTCGAATACTGCCTCGGGCATGGATGTGTGTGATGTCCTTAGGTTAGTTAGGTTTAAGTAGTTCTAAGTTCTAGGGGACTGATGACCTCAGATGTTAAGTCCCATAGTGCACAGAGCTATTTGAACCTTTTTTTTTCCATTCGTATTCAATTCACACCCAAATTGTTTTAATACCTCTGTAAACGCAATACAATAATTGGTGTAATTTGGTTTTCGCCATTGCTATGGAAACAGTACCTAAGGGTCTGTAAAGTATTCCCAAAATCTACACTTATGATGAAAACCGGGCAAGTAAGTGGGAGATAGGAAAAAGGGAACTCGTGTCGTTGTTTATCCGTGGATACTCAACCGTTTTTGATAAAACGGAAGTAAAACTTTTCGACGTAATTTAAATGTGAAACTTCCTGTCAGATTAAAACTGTGTGATGGACAAAGACTCGAACTCGCGACCTCTGACTTTCGCGGTCAAGTGCTCTACCTACTGAGCTATCCAAGAACAGCTCAATTGATACAGTACTTGCCTGCGGAAGACAAGGGTCCAAGTTCGACCCTTGGTCTGGCACACAGTTTTAATCTGCGAAGAAGTTTCGTATCAGTACAAAGTCCACTGCTGAGTGAAAATTACATTTTGCTGATCTGGACGCCTTTTTTGCACATGATAAGCTGAGCCAAACCTATTATTTTCATTTCTCTACCCTTGTGCGTATAAATGTTAATACATGAATGTTTCTTACAAAGTCAGGGGATAGAAGGGCATTTCTATTTATTGTAGGACTACAACTGCCTTTCACTATAAGTGTCATAAATCTCTTATATAGTATGTGTATAGTACTTTCAGAGCTTACAAACGTTTTAAATTTTTGCGTTCTTGTATTTAATTTTTCTATCAGTTCTTATCTACTACATTTTGTTCTCGTGTTTATTCTTCAGAGAGATTTGGTGCTTTTCCCTGGTTGATACCGATCGTAGAAAGATCTGTAGTATAGAAATTACGAATACTGTGGCAGGTTTGACATAGTGACATTTCTTCGTATGAATCTCACTCGGAAATCATTGCTGAAGATTTCAAGAGTTTGCAACACTTTTGCGGCAAACCACGCGCAACGGATCAGTTTTCGGAAAACTGAAGCTTTCAATAGATTATGAATAAAGATACACTACAGCAATTTCACTGAAAACATTTTCAATTAATTTTCCATTCTACTACGTTTTTATGTACATTAATTCCTGCACCAGACACAAAATTAGTAGACGAATAAGGTCAATAAACATCGGAAAACATTCGTGCAGTATTCTTCAAGGGGATGGGTAGATAAATGAACAACCACAAAAAAGTAGTAAACGAGCTCTGAACTCGAGACGTGATGTACTGCGCTTTCGCTTCGGTTCAACTGAGTACTTGCTAAATTGCACATAAAGTACTTCTAAAATTTTGACCATCGTTTTCTCAGAAATGATGCAATAACCTCAAACGAGCTGGGACATTGTTTGCTTATGCTCACCCCTCTTCCACTGAAATAAATTTCAGGAAAATATGATCATGGAAACTGTCATGTTCTCCTTGTTAGTACTGATACTTGAAACTTAGTAAGTAGACTTTTGAAGGATTGTAGGATTCAGTCAGCAGGTTCAAATTTTCCAGCATTTCGGATGAATTCTCCCATGACTGAAACAATCATATCATAATTTGTGCTGTGTTTCTTTGTATACATTCAATATCTCCTGTTAGATTGGTACCTACAAACCTTCGATTCTGTCAAGAATAGGACTCTCATTATTAAAGCAGCTTCAGACGACTGATTACTGTGCAGATGGGTTAACGTGTTAAATACAGGGCTGGATTATTTTTGTAATTTGTTGCATGTTCAAGTGCTTACTATGCACAAAGTTTTATTTTAATAATAGTGTAGCATACCATACCACGTTTGCTATCAGCCCTCAGATTGTACAGGCTTTTGTTTGTTTGGTTAGTATAGCTCAGTGTCATTTAGACTGTTAGTGAGAGAGCACTTCAAATTTCAGCTGCTAATAAGCCGAGTACACCATTCGTTTCTTGTATATCTTTAGGAGCTTAAACTGGAGCGACTGCAGTAATGGATAGGAACCGTGATTGCTGTGTGACAGATGTGAGCTCAGTTGGCGACCCTTGGCTCACAGCTCCTGGCTGCATTGGCTTTCATCACACAGCCAAGAGGCATCACGGTGGGGGGTCAGATGCGGGGATGCGAGAGACGCCGAGCACGTCCCACACGTCCCCCATTCGGTCTCCTGCTGTGGCCGCCCAGGGTACCGCCTACGCTGAGGTTGACCTATCACCTGTGGTCGTGTGGGAGATCATTACAAAGCCTGGCAGGCAGCAAAAGACTTTCTGAGGTGCCAATCGCAGGGCCTTTCCAGTTCGTTTGACGAATAGGCTTCGGGCGTTATCTGTGGCTGACGATAACTCTGAGGCAGATGCAGTCGTCCACAATGCTCCAGATGAAGTTCCTCGTACTGGAAGGTCTGGGCGTTCAAAGAGGGTGGGTTTGCTGGTAGCTGGGAGCTCTAATGTTAGGCGCGTAGTGGGCCCCCTTAAGAACAGGGTTGCCTAGGAGGGGAAGAACGCCAGTGTGCACTCTGTCTGCATACTGGGGGGAGTCATTCTGGATGTGGAAAGGCTGCTTCTGGATGCTATGAAGAGTACAGGGTGCAGCCATCTGAAGGTGGTGGCTAATGTCGGTACCAATGGCGTATGTCGCTTTGGATCAGAGGACATTCTCTCTGGTTTCGAGCGGCTAGCGGAATTGGTAAGGACTGCCAGTCAAGCTTGCAAGATTAAGGCAGAGATCACCATCTGCAGCATTGTCGATAGAACCGATTGTGGTCCTTTGGTGTGGAGCCGAGTGGAGGGTCTGAATCAGAGGCTCAAGCGGTTCTGTGACTGTGTAAGCTGCAGATTCCTTGACTTGCGCCATCGGGTGGTGGGTTTCCGGGTTCCACTTAATATGTCAGGAGTCCACTACACACAGGAAGTGGCTACACGTGTAGCTGGGGCTGTGTGGCAGGAACTGGATGGTTTTTTAGGTTAGAGGGCCTCAGGGAACCATTGAAAGGGCGTCCGTCTAAAATAGGGCAGGTAAAACACAGTAAATTAGTTGTAGAAATCATCGGTATTGTAGTTGTAAATTGTCGTAGCTGTGTTGAAAAAGAACCAGAGCTCTAAGCCCTAATAGAAAGCAATGAAGCCCAAATAGTTATAGGTACAGAAAGCTGGCTAAATCCGGAAATAAGTTCAGCAGAAATTTTTTCAAACGATCTAACAGCGTTCAGAAAGGATAGATTATATACAATTGGTGGCAGAGTACTTATTGCTTTCAGAAGTAGTTTGTCTTGTAGTGAAATTGAAGTAGATAGTTCCTGCGAAATAGTGCTTGACAATTGGACTAAACTATTAATTGGGCCATTTTACCGACTCCGCGACTCAGAAGATATAGTTGCTGAACAGTTCAAATAAGAGTCTCATTTCAAATAGGTATCCCCCTCATACAATTATAGTCGGTGGTGACTTTAAACTACCCTCTATATGCTGGAAAATTTATACACTTAAAGCCGGCGGCAGGCATAAATTTCATCCGAAATTGTACTGAATGCTTTCTCAGAAAACTATATTGAAGAATTAGTTGATGAGCCCACTCGAGGCGTAAATGGTTGCGAAAGCAAACTTGAACTCATAGCAACAAATAATCCTGCACAAATAGTGAGTATCGTAACGAATACAGGGATTAGCGACCACAAGGCAGTAGTTGCTAGGCTGCATACCGTAACTCCTACAACCATCAAAAAGAAACGCAAAGTATATCTATTTAAAAAAGCTGGTTAGAATACTCTTAAAGACTTTTTAAGAGTCTACACTGCTTCCGATCTGATAATGTAACCGTAGAAAAGTTGTGGAATGATCTCCAAGAGATAGTATGGACAGCAGTTGAGAGATATATACCACATAAATCAATAAGTGATGGTACCGATCCCCCATGGTACACAAAACGGGTCAGATCGCTGTTGCAGAGGCAGCGAAAAAATCATGCCCAATTCAAAAGAACGCAAAATCCCCAATACTCGCAAACTTTTCGAGAAGTTCATAGTATAACATGTACTTCAATGCGAGATACTCTCAATAATTTCCACAACGAAACTCTATCTCGAAATCTGGCAGAAAACCCTAAAAGATTCTGGTAATACATAAAGCACACCATTGATAAGACGTAATCAATACCTTCACTGCGCGATAACAACGGTGAAGTGATCGTTGACAGTGTCACTAAAGCAGAGCTACTGAACACGATTTTCCGAAACTCCTTCACCAAGGAAGACGAAGTAAATATTCCTGAATTCCAGTCAAGAACAACTGCCAAGATGAGAAACATAGAAATAAATATCCTCGGTGTCGGAAAGCAGCTTAAATGACTTAATAAGAGCAAGGCCTCCGGTCCACATTGTATACGAGTTAGGTCCCTCTCAGAGTATGCTGATAAAATAGCTGCATATTTATCAACATCACAGAAACATCCGTACCAGAAGGCTGGAAAATTGCTCAAGTCACACCAATACCAAAAAAATGAAGTAGGAGTAATCCGTTGAATTACAAGCCCATATCACTAACGTAGATTTGCAGTAGGGTTGTGGAACACATACTGTATTCGAACATCATCAAGTACCTTGAGGACAACGATTTATTGACACATAGTAAGGATTTAGAAAACATAGTTCTTGCGAAACACAAGTAGCTTTTTATACTTATGAAGTAATGAGTGCTATTGATAGGGGATGCCAAGTTGATTCCATATTTTTAGATTTCCAGAAGTCTTTCGACACCGTTCCTCACAAGCGTCTTCTAACCAAACTGTGTGCCTATGGAATATCGTCTCAGTTGTGCGACTGGATTGCTGATTTCCTGTCAGAAAGGTCGCCGTTCACAGTAATAGACGGAAAGTCATCGAGCAAACCAGAAATAATATCTGGCGTTTCCCAAGGAAGTGTTATATGATCTCTATTGTTCCTGATATATTAACGACATAGGAGACAATCTCAGTAGCTGTCTTCGATTGTTTGCAGATGATGCTGTCATTTAACGTCTTGCAAAGTCATCAGATGAACAAAACGAATTGGAAAATGATTTAGATAAGGTATCTGTACGGTGCGAAAAGTGGCAGTTGGCCCTGAATAACGAAAAGTGTGAAGTTATTCTCATGAGTACTAAAAGAAATCCGCTAAATTTAGATTACGCGGTAAGTTACACAGATCTGAAGGCTGTGAATTCAACTAAATACTTAGGGATTAAAATTACAAATTCCCTAAATTGGAACGATCACATAGGTAATGTTGTGGGCAGAGCCAACCAAAGACTGCGATTCATTGGCAGGACACTTAAAAGGTGCAACAGGTCTACTAAAGAAACTGCTTACACCACGCTTGTCCGCCTTATTCTGGGGTATTGCTGTGTAGTGTGGGATCCGCATCAGATCGGACTGACGGATGACATTGAAAAAGTACAAAGAACGGCAGCTCGTTTTGTACTATCGTGAAGTAGAGGAGATAGTGCCACAGACATGATACGTGGAGTGGCAATCACTACAACAAAGGCGTTTTTCGTTTCAATCACCAGTTTTCTCCTCCGATTGCGATAACATTCTGTTGGCACCCACCTACGTGGGGAGAAATGATCACCACGAAAAAATAAGACAAATCAGGGCTCACACAGAAAAATTTAAGTGCTCGTTCTTCCCGTGCGCCGTTCGAGAGTGGAACGGTAAAGAGACAGAGTGAAGGTGGTTCATTGAACCCTGCTCGTGATGCGGTCGCGAGGTGGTGCGTACGATAGAGGTGATCGAGCGAGCGTACGTGGGCAGTGAGGGGCAGTTAGTAACAGCCAGTGGTTGGTAATGTACACGAAAGGAAACTTGGCGGCGAAAACCGCAGCTAAGAAAGCGTTCATTCGTGTCAGCGCCGTCCATATTAGACGCATTTTGGGACAGACTGCGTAGCGAAGAAAGTTGGTGGTTGTTGCCCAATTATATGTTGCTGAGGGTCCTGAATCGTGACCTTCCTTCCGGTGCTATTGGACACAAACATTAACTGACGTAATAAGGTGATATCATTGTATTTACGTCAATAGTTGGAAACACATTTTCTGCCCTCCATGTTCTCGATCACGAAACTCTGTGCACAATTTATCTTGTGGTCCGCAGCTACGAAACTTCTTGTACCATTCTGATTATAGTGATTCAGTGTTGGCGTCTGATTGCATCCATATTCTGGTTTACCATTTGAACCTTTGGGCTATTCAGAAATCGCTTTGTATCATTGAACAGACGATGTTCCAATGTCATTCCGCCAGATCTTTCTGCAGGTCTCGAATTTTTGTGTCCATCAAGGACTAGTAATATTGTAAAGCGAATTTCTAATTTTATGCCTTTTATTCAGATAATCTTATGTTACTGTGATTTGAATTTCTTGTGTAAAGTATCTGGGGTGTGAGAGTGATTTGGTTACTGCTTGGAGACAGTGACAATTTGTGTAACGTGTTTTGGTACTACTCGTATTTTGATGGTGGTTTATTCACTGTTGTTCTAATTGCACAGCCTAGGGTTTGTTGGGATAGCATTATTTACTTAAGGATTTTAAGTTATAGTGCGTTTGTTATTGTATTTCGACGCGCAATTTACTGAATCGTAATTTCTTGCGACGTGTTGTACCTCTGAGCCTGGTTTGCGGGTTTGACCTACGCCTTTGGCACCTTACGTGTGTTTCTTATTTAATTGATTCTAACGTTATCTTTATGCTCAAGGAACACCCAGTAACAGTTGCCGGTTTTGAAGTTAACACTGTTTGAGGGAATATATGTGAAACAAGTCGGTCTGAGACTAGTATACAGTGAGACAACTGGTCCTAGTCCACGCTGCCTCTTGGGTGTAGTGTTAGTGTCTGTGCTTGGTTGGCGCCTGGAACTCAGATATATTTATAAGATAAGTGTCGTTTACTGGTCCAAAACCCACAAACTTAACTTATGTATATGTAATTATTGCCTACTTCAGTTGAAGGATTTGCATGTTTAATGTTGCTTATTCTATTTATTCGGATACAAATGCATTTACCAAGCGCGTCATTTACTGTCTATTAGTCAATTTTGTGACTATTGAGTTTGTCTTCAGTCTAGTCCTCAAGATAACATTCAAAGCATTTTATTGTAATCGCATTACTATAACGCCGAGAAATTTGCATTAACGTAAACTGGCTTCTGCCGTTTCATCTTTAAAGACTGATCCCTATCATTCTACTGTTAATCATCGTACAATAATCCCATGAAAGTTGCATTAGCGTAAATCGGTTGCTGTGTAATGATGTGTAACTAGTAATCAGTATGGGGACAAGCTGTTCAGGGTATTGTTGTATAATCCTAGTTTGTTCGTTTTAATGATTGTACCTGTACCAGAACTATTGTCAGATCGCTGGTAACCACTCACTTGGGAGAATTTTCATTGTAACTGTTATTTCAGTTAACTGTTTACGTGAATACAACTTTTTGTGCAATAAAAGGTGAATGACGTCCTCCCTCCCCGAAGTCCATTCCTTCCATTTAGTCTTTATTGGCATTTAATGAGGCGCCGATGTATCCCCTTATTACTCATTGCTGTCGTCTTCCTTCGGTTTACTTTTAATCCATGTTCTGTACTCATTAGACTGTCCCTTCCATACAATAGATCCCGTAAATCTGTTTCACTTTCACTGAGAACAGCAATGGCATCGGGAAATCGGGAAATCTTAACATTGATGTCCTTTAACCTTGAATTCCTTGTTGTTGCTTCTATGATGTATAGACTGAACGTTAAGGGAGAAACACTATATCCCTGTCTTACACTCTTTTTAATTTGTGCTCTTCGTTCCTGATCTTCCACTCTTATTGTCCCCTCTTTGTTAATGTTGCATGTTACCTGTCTTTCCCTATAGCTTATCCCCATAATCCTAAGGATTTCGAACACCTTGCGGTATTTGATATTGTCAAACACTTTTTTTAGTTCGACAAATCTTATGAAGGTGTTTTGATTTTTCTTCAGTCTTGTTTCCATTATCAACCGCAACGTCGGAATTGCTCCTCCGCTCTTCTAACAGATCCCCAGTATTCTTTTCCATTCTTCTGTATATTGTTGTTGTCAGCAACTTGGATGCAGGTGTCGTTAAGCTGGTTCGAATGCTGCCTCGGGCATGGATGTGTGTGATGTCCTTTGGTTAGTTAGGTTTAAGTAGTTCTAAGTATAGGGGACTGATGACCTCAGATGTTAAGTCCCATAGTACTTAGAGCCATTTGACCCATTTGTTGTTAAGCTGAGTATGTAATAATTCTCGCACCTATCGGTGCGAAATGTGTGAACGATGTTTTTCCAAAAGACTTATGGTGTATCACCAGTCTCATACAATCTACACACCAATGTGAGTAATTATTTTGCTGCCACATCCTCCACTGTCTTAGAAATTGTAATGGAATTTTATGCATCCTTCTCTCAAAAAATATCATTTTCATTCATCTATGACCTACTGAATGTATAAGTACTACTCAATGGCTGACAAAACCCACTGACACGATTTCCACCAAAAAGAAACAAAAAAGTCTCACTTCCTGTAACATGAGTCGACTATTAGATGACGAATGGATTTTTAATCGTGAAGAATGAACTGAAACGTGTGGATGACAGTAGATTTGTTTAATAAACTTCTTTATACTGCCCCTTGGCCATAGTACATCATCAAATGCTTTGTGGAGGCGTGCAGTTGAATCTCATGCAAAACAGTAGATTTCCGGCATTGCTGAAAGTGCAGAGATTGGAGCTGAGTGTGGTGTCACTCGAATGTCAGTGTCAGTGATGTCTCTGGCTGTGATTGTGATCACAGAGCGGCAGCACAACTGGCAGTTCAGCAGGGGCCACCATGACCTCTTCCAGCGAGCAGGCGGCTTTCTGCTCCAGGGGCAGCTGCTTTTTTGACACGGGGTAGACTGCCCTTTCCTGTGGTCGAAAAGCGAACCCTGCACTGCATTCGAGGTTGTCGCTCTGTCACAGGCTCATGCTGTAGGTTGTGATACTGAGGCGACAATATTTTAGTACACGAATGGCCGAGTACATATATGCTACAGTCTATGTTCGTATAGAGCTTAAGGTACGTACGCTAAGTGAGGAAAAGCTTCCGTCCTTCCGGTAGCATATTGCATCATAGGCTGTTGCTATAATGCACCCAGATGATACTGCTTTGCAACACCATTCGACTGTGTTTGTAACACATAACACTCATCCCTGCCTGTGGCTGGCTCTGTTGTAATTCACTTGTGCTCTGGCGTACTTTTTGACCGAATACGGTCGACACTCTATATTGCCCTTCTTTTTATCAAGACCCATTCGCTCTGGTTAACAAAACTAGATTATTCTTTACACAAGAATTCCTGGCAACCAGCCATTCTGGCCCTCTTTGGCCTCTTAAGAATTATTTTAACAGTTGGTTTCCTCAACTCTGTGACTTACTATTAAACATTTTTTATAGGGCCCCTTGCCCAGTTCCTTAAGTAAAACACCAAGGACATTATTTCTTTATTAGGTTTCTTGCACAATAACTTATAATTCTCTATCAAAAATTTACATGCTAAGATGAATCAGTTAAATATAATACAACCCTATTGTCTGTTCATCTTCCTTCGGCTGCTATTATGCATGGGGTATCTAATAAACTGTAATCTAAATTATGGATTAGTTGAACTCAGTTTTGTGCTTAGTCTTCTACATAACAAAACAAGGACTACGCTTAGTAGAACAAGTCCTGCTGTGGTGGTTGGTACGACATCAGTCAGTGTTGTCGTTTCATCATATGGATTTTCTCGATATAAATTTCTATGCTGCAATAAGTGTTCCAGGGTGACTAATCCTTCCTGCTGATTCAGAAGCGTGTTTACAGGCAGCATTAATTCTGTCCCTACAGATTGATTTAAGCTGGTTTGATATGCGGGAGGTAGCACTACAGGGCTCCTCTGCCCAATGTAAACGAGGCTGCAAAACATTTTTCAGGTGGGGCATCTCAGAAATTGTGGCGGACAATGGAAAATAGACCCCATTATCTCGAACGATGTTCCATTTAATAACAAACCACCACCTTTAATTGCAGTTTCTTTGCTGACGTTAGCTTCCCCTACACGATACAACTAGCCACTGCTACCGTTTTGTCATAAGTAGAGTACAACCAGTGCGTCTCTGCCTGCTAAAAGTACAATTACGGCTCGATCACTTGTTTTCGTACCTCCTTTTGTCCCATTAACAATTTTACTTCGCAGGAATCTTGCCCTCTCTTATTACCATATTTGGACAGACTGCGATTTCCCCTCGGTAGCAATTTTGTAACTTTGCTTCTTCCATTTATACGTACCTTCCATTGCCTTTGCAATTAATAATAGTCACTCTTACAAATTTCTTCGATGTCCACTACTTGACATGATTAGTGTAGATGTGTAGCACTCTTTACGTGATTGTTTCCCTGCTGCTGGTATAGAATCAGAACTGTAAGTTTTCGTGCCTGAGTTCCACAAACAACGATAACTCCGGCTGGGAGTTCCCTCCGTACTTTCCATAGACCCTCTAAATACTGTTCTGGCGACAGGAAGTTTACACCTAGCTCATCTCTCAGACCCTGTTGCGTAGCCTGCTGTAATTCTGTTGCTTTCCCTCGTGCTTCCCAAACACTGTCATCCACGGACTTCAACCATTTAGTCATACTACTTCCTTATCTAAGACTTCTACTTCGTTTTGTAGTTCCATGATATTCTGATTAACTGCTCTGGCATACCGCAATACTTCTCCAATCACTTATGTAGTAGTCGTGTGTTCATCAATACACCTTTCTCTAAACTTGCAGTCTGTATGTTGTGCCAATCACTCACAGCTTTGTTTTTCCTACTGCTTAACCTCTTCTATGGTGTCATTCCTAATTTATTTTGCGTCTATGCAGACATTCCAAAGTGATTTATTTATCGTGCAATTAAATGTAGAAAGCTTTGGCAATATCAAAAATTATAACACCCGCCTGTGATAAGAATCTGTGGTGATAACAGTCTGTAGTAAATATGTCTTGTGTAGCCTTATGTGATCATACCATGCATTATTAACAACACACACACACACACACACACACACACTAGACACGCACATATACACACAAACATACCAAAAAATGACTAGATTGGCATCCAACGTGCAGACCGAAACACATGTCACGTACAAGAGACAACATTTGTACTTTATTGTAATTTGTATTTTCTTTCGTTATTTCATTGCCTACAACGAAGGGGGATCCAATAAGTTCAATTTTATTTGTGTATTTCAAAATTGTTTCTGCTGAAACACAGTCTGCAGTGCTGTGTGGGAAGTTACTTTTGTCGTCTATTTTTATAGACTAGGAAGTGATTGTGGGAGTGATTTTTTTTTTACTTAGATTATTGTAGTGCTTCCAGTGTATTAATATTTCTTGTGTTTGTACTTTTGTTTGTTTATTGTGCATAGTGTTCTAAGGTTTTTAACATGGGTACGGCTGAGAGAAAAGAAAGTTTGGCAGGAGATAACGTGACAGAGCTAGAGGAAACTGATCAATTCCTGATTTCGTTTGTACCGAAACAGAGGATGATTCCTGATTCTGGAAACCTATGAAACTGAGATAGATAATCAGATGTCTGCTTCTAGATGGGAACACAGGAACAACAGACAAGCGCCAGATCAGCTGACGCTACTACTAATACTGCACAAGCAATAGCGACAGGCGACGTACCATTACGTACTACTACAGGAAACGATTTCCTTTCTCTCCTGCTACAGAAGCTAGACTTTAGAGAGAGGATTAATGAAAAGGAACGCGAAGAATGGGAAAGAGTAATGGAACGGGAAGAGAGAGGAAGGATTAAGTTAAAGGAAGAAGAAGGGAGGGAAAGAGTAAATGGAACTAGAGGAAAGAGAAAAGAATATGGGAAAGGAACGAGAGGGAAGGGGAAAGGCAAAGGAAAGGGAACGAGAGGAGAGGGAAAGAATACGCTAACTCGGCAGAGATAATAGGCTGACCGAATAACAAAACAAGGTTCTATAGGCTCATGCTAAGCGTATCGTGGATCACATAAATGAGGAAATGGATATCGCACGAAAACAAATGGAAGAAATAGATACTCAAAATACGGATTAGAAAGTGAGTGAACTGGATTCAAAAGTAAAGAGACTACGAGAAGCTCACCAAACACTTTAAGGCCAGGTAAAAATATTATTAGCACAGTGGACAATTTGTCCAATAATTAAGACAAGGAAACAGAAACCAAAGTTTTCCTAACACCAAACATTGCAGTAAATCGCAAGAAATATGACCTCAATACACGACTGCAACATGACGTCCATGAAACACAGCAGTGTATAGTTATGACAGGCCGTGCGACTAACGAGAGCAGGTTGAGAGAAATATTGACATCCCAATAACTGCCCTATTCACACGGCACGTTGCGAGATTTTAAACCACAATCAAGCTGGCAGATACAGCCCGAGCAATGATGACCGCCTTGTTGGTGCGACAGCCGATGACGCTGCAGTGCCAACGTTGACGCATATGAAGCACGGAGTGTCGCTTGTTAAACACACACAATTGCACGATCTCGGAAGAGAAAAAGACGGTACATGCCGTAATTTTTAGTAAGAGTTTTAGAAGTGTAATGATTGCTTCTTGATCAAGGGGGTAAAAGATGCAGTTTGTGATTTCTTTCATAACTGACGAAGCAGCTTCGTGGGCGATGGAAACGGCCAACACCTGTCAGAAATTTCCAGAATTCGAGAAGTTATTTCCATCATGCTTCTGACCGAAGTGTGTTCAAGTACGCCTGAGGTTGCAGGTTTACTATCCCCAACAATATAATCCTTGACGGGGAAACCTGTGCAAACACTTTGAAAAGCAAGTAAGACTCGGTCTTGGGATGAGGCAATGTCTGCAAGAAATGTACTGCGAACACTGAAAGGCAGACCAGCAATTACCATTTGGAAAAACGGGAGTAACAATTTTAATTGAAAGAGGAGAAATGAAGTGGGCTATAATGCCTCATTTCAACCGAATAATATGAGGAAGATGATTGATCAATGACAAAAAGCAGGCAAACAACCTGTCACTGAAACCAAACACCGCAAGGCAGGAATCTAATAACATTAATGTTATGCCAGTGCCAGCACCTAATCAACGGCAACAGAATGAGGTTCCGCAACGGATATAGGAGTCTCAAAGTGTCAGAAGAGTAGAAATGAGGGATGACCCACAAGTACATCGCAAGCATTGAACTCCACACGAGCAATTTAAGGCTTTCGCATGTGGTCGTTGGGGCACAAATGGGGGGACAGGGGTTAATCGATAGGTAAATGTATGAATGCTCATGTACAAGGTAGGGTTGGACAAGAAGAAAGAACTGTTGATGCGAGAATATCCGCTAGGTGAAATACTGAGTTCATACAAGCTGCAGTCATAGGAAACACACAAGGCATGGCAGTAATTGTTATTATTGATATCTGTGCCAGAGTATCTGTTATGGGCTACGATCTATTCAATTGCATTAATCAGGTGAATAAGTTGCTAATATTTCCAGTTCAGAATTCTAGAATTGTAGGAGTCATACGTGGACGTATGCAGTGAATTCAGGCTTAGTTACAGGCTGTTTACCTGTTCCCTGTATCCTAGATTGAGAATTTTTAAGAGAAGGTGAAACACGTATGTTGTGTGGCGGCGATGGCAAGGCATTGCAGAGTCTCTGACCTGAGAGCTATTTTGTCGTTCCTAGTCTGCGCTTGACCGCGCGAGAGTTCAGTTCAGTTGCGAGTTAGCAGTTCGAGAGTAGTAGCGCATGCGAGATGACATAGTCTGTGGTAGTAGTGCGCGAGAGATAGTCGCAGTTGTGTGTGAGGAGTCGGCGGGCGTCGACATGGCACTCTGGTCAAGATTCAGGACGAGGTATATTTTTAATTAAGGTAATGAAGCAGCATTGCGCACATTTGATAATGTAATGTAAATTAACTGTAACTAATTTGTTCAAGAATTGCCCCAATAATAATTTTGTTTTCAAACCAAGCATTTTAACAAAACAAACATTTTATTGAATGAAATATCTCCCTTGGCATTCCTTAAAGAAAAGTTTCCCTTAAATTCAAAATTTTTGCGATGCATTTCCTCCAAGCTATGGTGAAAAATAAGGGCAGATGCAGTTTTACTGAGGTAAGAATTTGAGTTTAATTATTGCACAGGGCCTAAGAACGACATTTCGGTCTATTTGCGTTTTTATTGTCACTGAGATTTTCTTATCACTGAATTGACTTTCATTTTGTGGGGAGCTTACACTAGGGTCAGATTGCTATTATTTTCATTTAATTGTCATTGTCTTTAAATTTAATTGCTGTGAAGTTACACCTAGCGCTAGGTCCATTTCCATTTGACTAAGATTAGACATACATTAAGATTAGACATACTTCATAATTGTGGGGAGGTTACACTAGGTTCTATTTTTATTCTCATTTAAAATATTGACATTTAAAATTTCTGCGGGGAGGTTACACTTGGTGACACCCGGTCCAGGATCGTATTTCGTTGAGAATCTTCAGAAACGTAGCCAGATATCTGCTCTTATTTATTTGATATAATTAACATTTGGCGCAACGCTGATACTAATTTTGTGACTTTCTTTCCTCAGATCATCGGCAATTCGTTGCTCTGTTGTATTTGTGTGTTGTTTTTGCATTGTGCTTATTTGCTTTGTGAATAATTTTGACTATTGTAAAAATGCCGCGAAAGACTATGAATAGTATATCGCGAGGTATTACGAATGAAATTACCGACTTAAACAACATCACCGATAGTACTTGTGACACGCAGTGTAATGATGACAATCCTGCGTTCACTAACAATCAGTGCGTTCCAACCGCTAATGATGACTTTTATCTTAATGATAAACAAACGAACTCAATTGTCTCCTCTGTTAATTTGACAACAATTGATGACGCGGGGCGCTCTATTGTATTGAGCGCTGCCCAGCTTAATATAACCGATTTGGAAAATTCAAGTAACGTACAGACAAATTTTTCGAATGAAAATGATCAGTGTACTGAAAGTACGCCGGATTCATTTAATTCCGAAATAGTGACTGACAGGGTACGTTCGACTGACAAATCCTTTTGCAAATTACAGAATGACCAAATGGTCACACAAAACGCGACATTTGCAGACACACTATCAAACAATACAGAGAATAGAGTAGGTAATGTTACCCTGGATCAAATTATGGCAATATTGCTTCAACATAGTGAAAATTTCCAACAACTTAAACAACTTAATGAAAAATAAGACAAACAGAATGAAAAATTAGACAACCTTAATGAAGATAATAAACAATTTAAAGAAGATCTCAAACAACAACTTAGTGTACAGAACGAACAGTTAAATGAAAAATTAGACAACAATTCCAGACAGTTTAGTGAACAAATTAGAGCCGTTGCCGCGCAGTGTCATGATACTAAGGTACAGTTACGCGAGGAAATTGAGGCCTGTTCAAGAAAAAGTAGCGAATAAATTAGATCTGTTGCGCAAGAATTAAGGGAAATGCAAACAGCTACAACAGAAACACTTCGAGACGAAATTAGCGGAGTCGCTAAACAATGCTCTGAAAAAGCTACACAATTACGCGACGAGTTTAAAGCAATGACAGCAGAACTTTCGCGCACAATGGATGAAAAGATTGACGCGAAAGTCGACCAACAGAACTCTCAAATTAACGAACGTCTTAGTCTTCACATACAAAACAGTGATACGCGTTTCCGCAAATTTATTCAGGATCAAAATAAAGTGAAACGTCAAGTCATGGAAACAATCACTGCACAGAGACAAGAAGACAAACGTAAAATGTTTGCAAAGGCAAAAACATATGTAGACAACAATATTGCTACAGTGTCGGACAAAATTAATACTATCGAACAGTCGAACACAGAATTACGTGACGAAATTTGCGATCTTAAATCGAAAACAGACACATACACAACAGATTTTCAGACAGTGACAGACAGACTCGAACAATTAGAACTAACACAGGATTCCGATGTAATTCAAGCTGACGTTAAAAAACTGAACGAAACAACACGTAAATTGCAAAAACAGATTAATGCCTCTGATTCTAAAACCGATGATCAGGTAAAAATACTGACTGAGAAATGTGATGAATTGGCCAGTCGTATAGACGTTATTGAAAGTAATAATGACAGCAAATCAGACGATATTTCACCGGTTTCATTTAACCAAACACCTGAATTTCAAAATTTACAGCAGACAATTAATGAGATCGATTCGTCTAATAACACGTTGCGTAGAAAATTGTCAAGTTTACAACAAGAAGTAACAGAGATGAAAAATATTTCAGTTAATAACACATCACAACAGATGCCACTTCATGAACATTTGTCAGACTCACGCAGTGCGTATAATTTAGGTAATCAACAGAGAGTACACGACTTAGATTCCGAACAGACACAGACAAATAGATTCTCTTACAATCATGAACCTGTTCCAACATACAGAGACGATAATTTTGATTACAAACATTTTCTGTCAGTAAGAAAATTTAAAGTGTTTAAGAATGACAGAACACAGATTCACCCGCTAGATTGGATACAACAATTTAGCTTTGCTTTTCCTCCGACTTGGCCCGTAACGCACAAACTTGAATTTATTTGCAGTTTTTTGGAAGGCGAGCCGGCAACTCGTATGAGACCGATCGCGAGGCAATGTTACTCGGTAGAAGAATTTCAGAATGCTTTTCTGTCAGCGTACTGGTCGAAGACGACACAGCGCGGAATTAAAGATCAGTTAATTAGTTTACCAAATTATGAGAACACAAATTTTCCCAGTGTCACGCAATTTTTCGAGCACATGGTCCAACAAAACCAATACTTAAGTGAACCTTATAGTGAATCTGCACTCATTCAATTATGTATTTCTAATTTGCCACGATCATTAAGAGTGTCACTTTTAACAGGTCAACAAAAAGAAAATATTTCGGCTTTCAGGGATCTGCTGCAGCTTTTAGAAGTGCAGCAATCTGATTATTCTTTCGTAAAGAAAATTTTTTCATATAACAACCAAGGCCAGCAAACCTACAGTAATTACGGTCAAGCACGTAGTTTCAATAGTAAAGGTAACAGACGCTTTAGGAACGACAACCACCAGAACTTTAATAGCAGACTATATTCTAATTATCAATATCGTCAAAATTTTCAGCAACAGGAGCCACATTTTAGTAACAGTAGACGTTTTCCACCGCAACAGCATGAAAGTCATCCGGTTAGCATACCTAACCAACAATGTAATGCACAAGGTCAACCAGACTTTAATGCTTCGCCGCGTGGACGTATAGTCCCTGGTACAACAAATAGTAACGCACGGCAGCAAAGGAACAACTACGTACAGAAAACACAGTACTTCAATTCCTATCGCAATGCACCGTATAGGAATGACTATTACGATAGACGTAAAAATAATGAGGACAATTTTCAGCGTACATCTAACAACAGTCGCTCATACCAACAGCAAAATTATCCACAAGAACATATTCTCATGAATGAACCCGACAGTAGGTATCATCCAGAGCGTAATACGTCTGGAAGAAGTAATAGAAGCCGGCCGCTGGTGGCCGAGCGGTTCTGGCGCTACAGTCTGGAACCGCGCGACCGCTACGGTCGCAGGTTCGAATCCTGCCTCGGGCATGGATGTGTGTGTTGTCCTTAGGTTAGTTAGGTTTAAGTAGTTCTAAGTTCTAGGGGACTTATGACCTCAGCAGTTGAGTCCCATAGTGCTCAGAGCCATTTGAACCATTTGAAGTAATAGAACTGCCACAGCATCCTCCTGAAAATAGTAACACGTCAGATAGAATTTGACTAGATACAGTAAAGATCGCATCTTCTAATAACACAAGCACTACTTTTGACACGCAAAATGTTGTTCACGAAAATGTTATTACTTTCGACGACATCCGTGACACTCTTTTACAGGAAAGACCAGTTGTTCAGAAAACCATTTCACATCCTGTCATCGAAATTAAAATTGGTTCATCGAAATTTTCAGCAGTAATCGATTCCGGATCACCTATGTCAGTAATAAATGAAGAAACTTTCAACGAGTGCAACAAAGAGAATACTTATCCCACATTACGATTAGGCAAAACGAAAGTGAAAGGAGCAGTATCGAGTAAAGGAGTGGATGTAAAATTACAGACGCATTTATGATTTTGTGTTGGAGGTCATACTTTTCACTCAAATTTTTGGATTGTTCCGTTATTGACAACAGACGTTATTTTAGGTACTAATTTTCTTGTACAACACGACGCAGTGGTTGATTTTCAAAATTCTTATTTAATGTTGAAGGACGAAAATGTACAATTTTCTTTAGAATTTCAGCATTCTTTATCTGCGGAAGAACAAACAATTAACCGCACAGAGGTCATTTCCGCAACACGTAACATAGACTGTAATTCTGCATTGTTCACAGACACGTACGTACATAACTATAATACTCCAGACGAAGCTGACTACGACGTAATGCAAATGATTTCCGATAAAGTTAAACAAAGCAGTGCAAATACAGACTACGAATGAACGTAACTACACAAAATTCTTTTACAGCAAGCTCCAGTTTTCGACAATGTTCCTGGTACTATGTCCGGATTTATGTATGAATTTCAAGTCAAACAGCACGACACATTTAAAGCTAAGCATTATCCTATTCCGTATATCCACAGAGAACAAGTTAAAAAAGAATTGCAAGATATGCTCGACCAAGGAATTATTGAACCAGCAGTTAGTCTGTACATAAACCCGCTACATTTTGTTAACAAAAAAGATGGCTCACTTCGCCTTGTACTTGATTCACGTCACATTAATGACATTATTATTAATGAAACAGATCGACCACAGACATTAGAGGAACTGCCACAGAAATTTCATGGTAGGGCTATTTATTCTACATTAGATTTGAAATCGGGATTTTGGCAAATTCAACTCCATCCGAATTGCAGAAAGCACACAGCTTTACTCTGTTTTGGCGACTGTTATCAATTTTGCAAATTACCATTCGGATTAACTATTTCTTCTGCAGCTTTTATTCGCGGTTTGAACACAATACTTCCGACAGAACTGAAAGACAGAATTACGACGTACGTAGATGACATTCTTATCGCAGAAGCTAACTGGTCTGAACACAATGTGATTTTAGAACGACTGTTGCAAACTTTTCATGCACAAGGACTCACAGTTAACCTCAGTAAATCGCATTTTGGCAAAACTTCTATAAAATTTCTGGGACACGTAATTACAACAGATGGGATTGCACCTGATCCGGAAAAACTTCAAGCTCTACGTGACATTACTGTTCCTACAACAAAGAAGTAATTACGCAGTTTTTTGGGCTTAATTAACTTTTTTCGCAAATTTATTCATCACTCTGCTTTAGACACACCTAGATTATGCCAATTAACAGGTAAAAACACTATTTGGTCATGGGATAAACAAGCACATTCTGAATTCGTTAACCTGAAACATGCTTTGTTGAATGCTCCACTTTTATCGCACCCAGATCTTACCAAAAATTTTTCCATTGTCACCGACAGCTCTAACGCCGCTTTAGGCATACATATTTTTCGGGAAATTGAAGAAGATGGTTGTACAGTAATTAAAAACATCGCATTTGCAAGCCGCATTTTGTCGCCTGCTGAACGAAATTATTCCGTTACAGAACTGGAAACGTTATGTGTTGTATGGGCTTTCTTGAGATTTCGGCACTTTCTTTATGGCAGACATACTACCGCTTAAACAGACCATAGAGCTATACAATTTTTGCTTTCAGCTAAATTTACTCACGACAGGTTAAGTAGATGGAAACTTTATTTACAGGAGTTTAATTTTACGATTGTTCACATTCCCGGTACACAAAATGTTATAGCAGACGCACTATCGGGTTCTCTCAGCAACAATCAGCAAGACGTAGCAACCAAGCAAGACGTAGCAACCAACTTCTGCAAAGCAAATTTCAGTGCCATGTACATTCAGCAAGTTGCATTTGAAAATTTTATTTCGTCGTCATTACAGGACATAGCAAAAGAGCAAAGTAAAGACAACGTGTGGAGAGAAATTAAACACCTTTGGCAAGATAGGAATAATGTTACGATTAGGAACCACTACACTGTACGCAATGACATTCTGTTTCGCAGCTCTCATCCAAACAGCAACAATTGGTTATTATGCATTTCTGACGAACTTGTTAACGAATTAATCTGGTATACTCATTTAAGCTACGCACATTACGGAGCCAGAAAATGTTTTCTTATACTGAGACAGAACTGTTATTTTGCCAATATGGAAATTTGCCAGAAAGCTAAGTCAGACACCACTTCACATATTCCTCCATTATATCCCATTATACATGTTAAATTAAGACATATGGCCGCAGTAGACATTTTTGGTCCAATTCCGAGAACTAATAGAGGTTTTTGCTACATCTTTGTCGCTGTTGAACTCACTTCAAAATTTGTTACTTTCACTCCGTTACGCAAAGCTACTGCTAAAACTGTCTCGAAAGCATTTGTAAAACATTTTCTATCTCATGTAGGGCATGGGATGAGAGTAATTTACGATTATGGATCGCAATTTCGTTCTGCTATATGGACACGCATGTTACGAGCTAGAAACATTTCTCCGATCTATATATCCAAGTACCATGCTTCTTCGAACCCTTGTGAACGATTAATGAAAGAAATTGGTAAACTGTGTAGAATATACTGCCACAAAAGACATATTGATTGGGACACACACATATTCTCATTCCAAGATGTAATTAATTCCATTCCAAATGAATCCACTATGCTATCTCCGTCTGTTATACTGAAAAACGTTGAACCACCGAACAAAATTAAAGAATTAGTAACATTTCCTACATCTCGTCGATTACGACACCACGAAGTAATTGACATTGCGCTGAACGACATCAAACGTGCCGCAGAGCGCCGGAGAAGACAACAAAACCAGGTTTGTACGCGCCGAGACTTTCACATTGGACAGAAGATATTAGTACGAACACACTATTTATCCAATAAAATAAAAGGTAAGTGCAGTAAATTTGAACTTCTATACGCAGGTCCATATCGAATTCGCAGCATTCCTCACCCCAATGTTGTACACGTCGAAACTCTGAGAACCAGAAAATCGAAAGGAAACCACCACTTATCCAACATAAAACCCTTTATTGAGTGAACATACTTTACGATTTATCACACTGTAATGCTATTTACTAATTTTTATGATCTTTTCTGCAATTATATTCACGTGACTAATTATTGATGACTATCGTATTTTTTCTTGGCAAGTGCCCGGCAAGGTAAGGTTAGCGGGTCGCTCTTCTTGTCGTTACACATCAGACCGTGCATATTTTCCAGATGAACTTACGCATTTTATGAATAATTATGCAATTCTATGTAGTGACGTATCAATTTTATCAAATTCTCTCTCCATTAAAGTCTTTAATTCTCGCCTCTATTAACTACACTACATACAAGCTGAACACATCAAACGTCACATTTTGTCTTTTTTTATGTACGATTGTTTTCATGTTTTGTTTATATGCACTGTGAAATAGTTAAGGTATAACACACCAGTTGATTTTGACATTTTTTGCCCTATGATATCTCACCATCGTGACTGTTTTACATTTTTTTTTTGCTGCTGTATTGTGATATTCTCTGTACATTTTTGCCTTTGAACACTGTCTGTGCTTTTGACATATTACGTTTTCAGTCATGATATGCTGTATGCTTAACTGTGTCACCATTAACCAGTCATTATTTAGTGGGTATATGATTTAAATGCAAGGCATTAATCTTTGTTCATCAATTTCAGAAAGAAATGATACGTAAAGGAAATAAATTAAACAGAAATGGGAATTTCACATACGGAATAAACGAAAGAAGATGCAAAAAACCTTATGAGGAAGAGTAAATGGATCAGAATTAACAAGGATTAACAAGAATATACTATATACATCGTAGAATAGCAGTCTTAACTAATTTTTTCTTTCAGAATACAAGGCGATTGATGCAGGCTGTCAGACAGAACTACACATCTTAGTTTTAGTGATGAAATATGCTAGAGATAAGGAACAGTTGTGTAATGAATAATGAAGTGATTTTTTTTGCAGATGATAATGAATGCTGATGAAGAGTAATGATGAAGAATATGCTACTATGAATAATGAAGTTTTTCTTTACAGGTGATGATAATAATGAAGTTAAGATAATATGGATAATGAAGTTTTTCTTTACAGATGAGGATGATGTTGAAGTTTATGTATTTGTGCTATGTAGTTATTTAAGTATTTGTTGCAGTTTGTTTTGACAGTATGTTTTATATCGTATGGTATGATGACTGAAGGTTTCGGAAAGGACAGCTATGGAACACATTTTTATACACATTTCACTACCTGTTAATTCGAAGTTCACTAGTTTTCAGCATAGTATGCGTTTCTTCTTTCAGCTCAATAATCCATTTTGTATTTTTTCCAGGAGAAGCCTTTCATGATAGTTACTAAACTTGTTACTTATTAAGCCTATACTAGTACTTGCATTTTTTTTTATACACTTGTGTCACAACCTTGCTACAGCTGACTCATGACGAATGACGTTACACATTTTTCATTTACAGGAACAACCCAGAAGCAATTTTTTTTTCTTTTTCTCTTCTTGCTTTCCCTTATAATTACCCAAAGCAATGCATTGCTAACAAACAATCACCAGTTCCAAATAATGCTATCCATTTAAGAGAGTTCTGAATAATACTGAATGATGAACAATGTTTTATACTATTCAATACTTGCTGGCCACTGAGTGCCAATAATTAATGTAACTAAAGGAATTATGTTATTAATTATGGCATTAATTAACTCCTGTTTTCAATGATGACTTTTCATGTTTTGGTAACTGGCCACTGAGTGCCAATAATTAATGTGACTAAATGAATTATGTTATTAATTATGCCATTAATTAGCTCCTGTTTTCAATTATGACTTTTCATGTTTTATTAACTGGCCACTGAGTGCCAATAATTAATGTAACTAAATGAACTATGTTATTAATTATGCCATTAATTTGCTCCTGTTTTCAATGATGACTCTTCATGTTTTTGATAACTGGCCACTGAGTGCCAATAATTAATGTAACTAAATGAATTATGCTATTAATTATGCCATTAATTAGCTCCTGTTTTCAATGATGACTTTTCATGTTTTGGTAACTGGCCAATGAGTGCCAATAATTTGTATAACTCAGTGAATTATGTTAATGCTATGCCAATAATTGACTCTCCCTTTCAATGATGACTTCTGATGAAGATTATTCTGTCATACTAAATATGCTTTGTAACTGGCCAAGGACTGCCACTGTTTATTGTAATACGATTACCCATGATGCCAATAATTTAATTTTATGAACATTATTCTGTAATACTGAATACATGGTACAGAAATGTTCAATAACTGGGCTATGAATGCCGCAAACTACTAATGTAATTCCTAATCAAGACTAGTCTGTGACTTAATGTCCTTCACCTTCTGACCTAACTACCTGGAATTACTGTAATATCCATTTGTCCTGTCCATCCTCATGATCATGGAGCACTATATTTGGTTTTTGCACTAATTCTACGTTGGTGTGCCTTGTAAGAGCGTGGTGTTGACACGACATGCTGTCCACCACCGTGAGCGATGAAGACGTTATTATGGTCCCACTGTTTGGTGTACCTGATGTACTGCCAAAATGATAACAGGGAATATTACTACGACATTCAGTGTCTTGGATACGCTGATAAATACTTCTGGGAAATGAACTGCAAATTGTCTCACTTGGTGCTGTACTTCTGTGGAAAGATACGAACTTTCAGTGCAGCTGCGTGCAACCTAAGTGCTACAACCATGATGCAATTCTTCCTATTCCATCACTAATTCTTGTAAAATGAAAAGTCATATACAGTGCGTGTGCACTTCCATTCTTTTGTTAATAAGGTCAGTTATCCTGAAATTGCTAAAGACTTCTATAGTGCATGTGCACTTTATTACACTCCTTGATTTGTTTGTTTGTTGTAGAAAAATACTAGAGAGTACTACAGTCCGTGTGCACTTTTATCATTTGTCAATATAATTTGAACTCATTAGGTTTATTCCTCGTAAAAATATTAGAGAGTTTTTCAGTGTGTGTGCACTTTATGCCATTTGTACTCATTACGTATATATTTTGTGACTTTCTGATATGTTCTGTACTACAGTGCGTGTGTATTTTTGCCGTTTATTAATATATTTTCTGATTTGCTGATATATTCTCAACTGCACTGCATGTGCAATTATGTCACTTGTCAAAATGATTTTCTGCCTTTGCGTTTATTTGTTATGAAAATGCTAAGGAGTTTTTCAGTGCATGTGCACTTAGGTTATGTGTTAATATGTTTTCTACTGAACTTCAGTGCCTGTGCACTTTTCTCATTTTTCAATATGATTTGTACTCATTCTGTATACCTTTTATGATTTCCTGATAAGTTCAATACTTCAGTGCATTTGCACTTATGTCATTTGTTACTCATTGTATATACATTTCGTCATTTGTTGATATGTTCTGAATTGCAGTGCATGTGCACTCATGTCATTTATCAACATGATTTTTTGCCATTCTGTTTATTTGTTCTGAAAATGCTAAAGAATTTTTTCAGTGCGTGTGCACTTTGTTATCCATCAAATAATTTGTATATACATTTTTCTGATTTGCTAATATGTTTTGTACTCATATTTTGCCTTTGTCTGAAATGTTTTGTACTCGGTGCATGTGCACCACATTTAATTCACGTACTACATCTGAATATTCTGTAAATTGTAAAAGTTGATTAATTAAAAAAAAAAAATTGCCGCGCTTGGCAAGTCCAAATGCCTCACCATCGCTGCCAAATTTTTGCCCCCCCAGTGGAGGGTTATGAAACACGTATGTTGTGTGGCGGCGATGGCAAGTCATTGCAGAGTCTCTGACCAGAGAGCTATTTTGTCGTTCCTAGTCTGCGCTTGACCGCGCGAGAGTTCAGTTCAGTTGCGAGTTAGCAGTTCGAGAGTAGTAGCGCATGCGAGATGACATAGTCTGTGGTAGTAGTGCGCAAGAGATAGTCGCAGTTGTGTGTGAGGAGTCGGCGGGCGTCGACATGGCACTCTGGTCAAGATTCAGGACGAGGTATATTTTTAATTAAGGTAATGAAGCAGCATTGTGCACATTTGATAATGTAATGTAAATTAACTGTAACTAATTTGTTCAAGAATTGCCCCAATAATAATTTTGTTTTCAAACCAAGCATTTTAACAAAACAAACATTTTATTGAATGAAATATCTCCCTTGGCATTCCTTAAAGAAAAGTTTCCCTTAAATTCAAAATTTTTGCGATGCATTTCCTCCAAGCTATGGTGAAAAATAAGGGCAGATGCAGTTTTACTGAGGTAAGAATTTGAGTTTAATTATTGCACAGGGCCTAAGGACGACATTTCGGTCTATTTGCGTTTTCATTGTCACTGAGATTTTCTTATCACTGAATTGACTTTCATTTTGTGGATAGCTTACACTAGGGTCAGATTGCTACTATTTTCATTTAATTGTCATTGTCTTTAAATTTAATTGCTGTGAAGTTACACCTAGCGCTAGGCCCATTTCCAATTGACTAAGATTAGACATACATTAAGGTTAGACATACTTCATAATTGTGGGGAGGTTACACTAGGTTCTGTTTCTATTCACATTTAAAATATTGACATTTAAAATATCTGTGGGGAGGTTACAAAGGTACGCAAAGATCGACCTTTCTCGAGCTGATGCTTGTGAATGAAGGAAGGTTAGTCGGACTCGCAATGTTAAAAACAACTGCTTTACATGGACAGTACTGCAGAAGGTTGAAGTTAACCTATATGAAACCCGAACTATTGCCCACAGCCAGTGACCACACTCGGGAAAACTACCAGTGTATAACTGAAAACGGCGAACGTGATGTCGCCTCCATAAGAAAAAAACGTAGATATAAAGGTCACCGAATCAAGCTACCTCGATGTCAAACAGCGGCAACAACTCGCACAGCTATTAAAACATTATGCAATAGTATTCTCCGAAAAACCTGTGATAATTAAGTGATACACTTATGATATGCAGGTCAAACCTTATGAGACCTATTGCCATGCTACCTATTCGTACCATGGAGTAAAATGGAAGCAGTGTTTAAGGAGATACAGCGTATGATTAAATGGGGAATAATACAGACTTCCTTATCTGACTATAACAGTCCGTTAGTCGCTGTCCCCAAATTCGATGGTAGCATACGGCTCGTGATCAACAAGACTGTCATACCAGTGCGAAAACGACCTAAAATGTGGAAGAGAGATACAAAAATTTCAAGGAGTACAGTATTTAACAAGTTTCGACTTAAAAGCCTCTAGCATAAAGAAAATTAATAAACAGTGGCTTGTATTAAATGCAATTCCACATCTAATTGGGAAAATAGATCATGAATGTTGTTACTTCTTGTCAACCCAAGGACGCAAACGGTGAAAGGTATATGTTGACACCAGAATTTAAAACCTCTTCTTGCATCCTAATAAGGTGATACTAAAGGTCTTATTGCAAGAAAAACAATTGTACTTTTGAGAATCATTAGTAAAGGTATGACGTTTGTATAAGAGATGGGTAGTTCGCTAACGAACGGGTGCAAAGGAACGGTTCACCAGGATAAGCGAAATGACCGAGGAACGAATTCCAAGGAACGATCGGTTCATAGTTCACTTCGGTCGCAGCGGTGTACCTATAGTTCCCAGGAAGAGGAACGGTCGGTTCATAGTTCACTTCGGTCGCGGCGGTCTACTTATGGTTCCCGAGAACGAGGAACGATCGGTTCATAGTTCCCTAGTTCACTTCGGTCGCGGCGGTCAGTTCGGCAGTTCTCGTTCCAGCCTCCGTCGCGTGCTCGTGTCAGTCCCGGTCTCCCTCGGCCGCACTCGTCGTTCTTCGCATGACCACCTGTCTCAGTTCCACTGCCGACTGCTCCTAGTTAGTTCAGTAGCCACTTGTTCGTTTCGTTCACTGCTCTCGCCTATTTTACATGTGTTCCAAACTGTTCTTGCACTTGGTTCTGGCTATTCAGCGTCCACGACCGGTAATCAAACTATATTTTATAGTTAGGTAATTTACATAAAAATTACGTTCTATGTAATAGGTAAATCTTTTCAGGTAACAAAAGGGCATATCAGCTCACTTCTTTATATCGATGAACAGCAGAAGACATACTTATAACAAGGCAAGTTTTTTTGTTATTAGCCGGCCGATGTGGCCGTGCGGTTCTCGGCGCTTCAGTCTGGAACCACGTGACCACTACGTCGCAGTTTCGAATCCTGCCTCGGGCATGGATGTGTGTGATGTCCTTAGGTTAGTTAGGTTTCAGTAGTTCTAAGTTCTAGGGGACTGATGACCACATATGTTAAGTCCCATAGTGCTCAGAGCCATTTGAACCCATTTTTTTGTTATTCATATATTTTTTTGGTTTCATCGACTTGATTTAGCAGCTAACTTTTAATAATTTGCTTAATTTTTAGTCTAACAAAATTCATATAAAACGATTTTTGTGTATCTTTTATATACAAAACATTACATTTAGGAAGGCTCCAATTATTTTTAAGTGTGGTTGTTTTCAATTTGCATTACCTGCTAGTTTGGTTTCCTTGAAAAAAAAAGGTGGGTTGTGAGTCATTTTTGCCTCAGTAGGAAAAGCGGTACCTCTCCATTTGAATAGACATAGATTGCCATAAAATTTTATTTACTTATTATCTCAAAAACATTTGTTCTGATGGAGCTTTCAAACCAAAACCTTTATTACTGCGAACTTAATTATTATTATTATTGCTGCATTAACGTTAATAATGCAACATAAAAACCTAATTTTTACTAAGCGTGTGACGCAAGTATGTGAAAACCACATTGTATTTTATGCTTCCATAAAGTCTCTACTTCGCCAACGAACTCAGAGACAACGTGAAGTATATATAGGGTGTAAACGATTATTGTTTACAACGTAGCATAGCTATGTAGTGGTAGTCGAAAGGAAGAATTTTATACCTGACACTTGTGGTCTATTAAGTTGGGAAACAGCCACCAACAGGTTTACAAGACTACATGACCTATAGCCCATGCACGTCGCGTGAGATTTTCATGTTCTCTTCTCCAGCACTCTACACATCGTCATCGATTGTTTCGCAATTGTTGCTTGCATTAGCTTGTTATTTCTTCACTGCCAAATTATTACAAGTTTGTCTTTTTGTTGTATCTGCTCGTAACGGGCAACACATTCTCCGTAATTGGCGAGCAGTCGGTACTCAGGGCCCGGTTTTCCGTGCGCCACCCTACATTATTTCCCTGCGATCAGGGACACAGGGCTACGGTTGGCTAAACGACAGTTTCTGCAGAATCACAGAAACTACTTCTAAAAGTGTGTAAGAATTCTGTAATGAATAAAATCTCTATACTCCAGGGGGGAGGCAAGTGCCCCCTCTTGGTGCCCTCCATCCTTCAGTCACCTACACAACTAGTCTTCAGTTTTTCATAAGAACCATATTGCAAGCACAAATGAACGGTGAACGAGTAAAAATGAACGGTTCCCAAAGAAGAACGATCAGCAGTGAACTAGTTCCCAAGGATGAACGAGTTGGCCCATCTCTAGTTTGTATTTGATTGATTTGCATTTATGTGTGTTTGTAGTATTTAGGTTCCTTCATGTGTTGTGTTATTTATATCAGTAATGACATAACTAACAATAAGGTGTCGCTGTTAAACGTCGTTGATGATCTGACTCATTATATATGTAACGACGGTGTAGGAGCAGTAATTATGGTATATATGAGCTGTTATTCATAACCAAACCACTTTTTCAGTAGCGGTAGAATCCCTACGTGTATGAAAAATCAATTATACATTTTTGAAAGATTAATACCATACAGTAGAGCGCGAATGTAATTAGTATTGGTGGCCGCCATTTGTGCGAGGCAGATTCTTCTTCAAATTACTCTGGTACTAAGTGGCGTAAAGCAAAAGGGAGATGGTTTGCAATTAATTTCTACAGTAAACATATTAAAGTTAATTTCGTGGATTCTGCATAGGGTAGTATTGATGCGAAAGATTCTTGTGGTTGGCGCATCATGGCTACCTTTCGTTTGAGTGACGAGATTTTCATGGTTAAGGAAATGCTCATCTTTGAATTATTAATAAGTGTGCGAGGCTAAAGGTGTTTCTTCGCCTGAACCTACAAAACTATAAATTATTATTCATGTGAAACTACATTCCATTATACCTCTGAGATATTTCTAAAAGTAATAGATTAAGGTGCTTCATCCCGCACTGTTCCTAATTTATTTTATGTCTATACAGACATTCCAAAGTGATTTAGTTATCGGGCACCCGAATATAGAAGGCTTTGACATTATCAAAAGTATTAATACTCTCCCGTGATAAGAAGTTGTAGTGAATATGTTGTTTGTAGCCTTATGTGACCTTATGATGTATTATTAACAGTACAAGTATACACACACATGTACACACCCAAACTCACGAAAGAGTCAATACAATTTCTTTACAATTTTTGTACAGGCTCTATAAACCACATGACTCTCTACTGTTGACACTCGTAAATAATGCAATGTATCTGGCACTGTTAGGAAAGGAGAGAAAGGGACCAGAAGCAGATAATCAAATGAAAAACTCTAAATATTTTAAAAGCTTTCCATAAAAGTGTTATAATAAACCTTAAAAGGTTTTCTACGTATTGTCTGAACCTTTTCTCTTTCCTTTTTTTTTTTGTGCGAAGAGATCAACAGCTTACCTATCGCTTTCGGATCTGGCTTTTTGTGTTGGCTTTTGGCCTTCTTGCCAAAAGCTGTTTTTACGTAACTTTGTTGCTTAAGACGATTTTTCTTTTGATTTTGCTGTACTCAGATCTGACTATCGTAGCTAACCTACTGAAATTGGTCATCACTTTATAAAAAGAAGAAATGTTAAAAGCGAGTGAGACAATATGTAGAAAATGCTAGGAGGGTCAAAAAGTTTTATAGGAAGTTGTTAAAACTTTTATAATTTTTCGTTTGATTAACAATGTAATAGTAACAACGTTGTGATTTAAGGTAGTAAGTGTCTTAAGCTTGTTAAGGAAACACAATTTCTTATATGGTACTGGATGCTGATTATTTCAATCTATTCTTAGCGAGACAGTCGAGTTGTGAATGAGCGTCTGAGTGTTAGTCAACCAAGAAAGATAAGTGTGCAGGCCATTGGACACGACCATGAGATTGGAAAACGAGAATGTGTACATCGTACTCATGGTGAAGATGTAGAAGTATTGGCACTAAATCACCACGAATCTTGGAATAAACACACTATCTTTTGTTCGAGGGCCGGCTGTGTTGGCCGAGAGGTTCTAGGCGCTACAGTCTGGATCCGCGCGACCGCTACGGTTGCAGGTTCGAATCCTGCCTCGGGCATGGATGTGTGTGACGTCCTTAGGTTAGTTAGGTTTAAGTAGTTCTAAGTTCTAGGGGACTGATGACCTCAGCAGTTAAGTCCCATAGTGCTCAGAGCCACTTGAACTATTTGTTTTTGTTCGAGGTAATCAGAATACGCAGGTCCAAGATGTAGTACGAAAAGCGCCCTTAAACAACATAGAACAACCTCTGGGAAGAACTACAATCGCCACATACTGCAGATTAAATGTGGCATTGTGACGACGTTGCATTCGATGCCTTGCATACTGTGAAAAGATACCAAATATTTGCTCGCCGGAGCACATTCCTGCTACCAGTCAGCTACGATACAGTTTTTCTGCTGTTTGGACCACTGAAAACGAGCTGCTTCATTTACTGAGGAATGGCCTTTTCTGGGAAACACTACTTTGGATGTCGAATGTATGAGTGCCCTTCGCAGTGTTCGTTTGGAAACTGACAGCAGTCTTTTTCCTCAGGATTGAAACCGTTCGCTAATGGCAAGGAGTGGTATTCCTCTCTGGACCCTGCCTGTCAGAATCTTTATATGGCAACTGCTCGTCCACCGAGCTACACAGCTGCGTGCATTACATCAATTCCCCGTAGACACGTTCGATATTCCTCGTTAACACCCCAACAGAAAGGACAACAACAATCAAAGTATGGTCAGAGCCAAATACGACAGAAACTTTCTGCCACTCCGCCATGTTTCCTTGTCCACCCGTGTTACTATAGTCATTCTGTGCGAACCACAGTCACTGACGACTTCACTGCTGTAACTTACATCTCCCCGCCTGTTAGCAGTTCTACACCGTGTACGGAGCTTTAAAGCGACCAAATTGTATTTTAAGACGGTGAGTAATATTTTAACTGGTGAGAGTGATTCTTTTACATATTTTATTGTACAGGGTCTTCAAATTACAACTATTATCCAGCCGTTAACATACACGTATTATTTGAGATTCTCAGTCTTTGCTTTAGCCATCCGCTAATTTGTTTATATGAGTCTGGTTTTCTAGTAGGACTATACACGATGGTCAGACGCAGTCTGAAACCTTGCAAGGGTGTTTTGGAGGGTGTAGTACTGAGAAATAACTGTTAGGAAAATAAATTAACAGGATGTGTCGTTTCCGAGGTATTTAGCGTTGAAGTTAGCTCAGATGGTTCAAATGGCTCTGAGCACTATGGGACCTAACTGCTGAGGTCATCAGTCCCCTAGAACTTAGAACTAATTAAACCTAATTAACCTAAGTACAACACACACATCCATGGCCGAAGCAGGATTCGAAACTGCGACCGTAGCGGTCGCGCGGTTCCACACTGTAGCGCCTAGAACCGCTCGGTCACTCTGGCCGGCGTTGAAGTTAGTCAATCAGGTCGTTGTACATGCAGTGTCGAGCAGGCTGACAGAAACAAAACCAATTGGTTTCCTAACATAGATTTATCACTTCCAAAGGAGGAATATTTTAACTGGCAACTGGCAGTTTAACTGGCGGTAACACAAAAACCATTAGAAGTCTGTGCCCTATCGCTATTTCGGGCAAGTGCTTAAATTTATCCGCGCGGCGACCTGAGCGCCTAACTTGAACGGTAAGTAACTAGGAAACGGAGCAGTTTACTGGATTTTTTTCTCAACAATTATTTCGCAATACCACATCCTCTGCAACACCCTCACAAGATTTCCAAACAGTTTCTGGCCACCCTGTATAGTATCTGGTCTTCACTGTGTATTGTAGGTGGACCAAACTATAGGCTATCAGCCTATCCTGTCACTCAACATGTGAAGATTCTGATTTAGATCCTCCACTTGGTTCCAGTTATCAGGGCCACATCACCCCTCGAAGAATTTTGCAAATAGGCGTATGTCCAGAGAAATCATGAGTTAAGCTAGCTGTCTTCAGTAGATCAGCCAGCCTTCAGAAGGAACTGAGAATGATCTGAAAACTCCGGGGACGGATATGAACGGCTTACAGCTGTACGCAAACAGTGCTCCCTATTTGAGCTGAAATGGGTGTGGCGGACAATACCCTTTGAGATTCAGAGTATACACTGGTTCTTTACCATCTGTGACTCTGTTCCTCAAGATGGACCTTCACGTGCCTAAGAGTGGATTTCCTTCCCATCAAAAGTCTGTAATTTTCCATGTGCTGGGGCCCTGACCGTTACACGAACAAAACACCCCAGCCACTTAAGGGGAAGTACTAAGGCCAGTGTTGGGAGCTCTGTGAGCTAAATTCCGAATCTTCTGTAACTTCAAATCAATTCACTTAATCCTGTATTCTCCATGAAATACTGTCCACAGACAATAAAAGTGTTTCATTATTTGCTATTGGGAATTTAATCGCCAGCAGTGTGATTGAAGTTGCATCGCAACTTCACACAAAGACCAGTTCTATTACAGATGCAGGAAAGGTGGATGAAACAATCTATGTGGATCATTGTAGTGGCAGACAAACAAAATCCTGTGAATATATCAGTGTCCAAAAAATGTTCGCCGGCATTGTGATACATTTACGCATATACACACATTTCATATCTCTTAAAGTACAATTCTTGGTTTCCAACATCCTTTTTCACAAACCAGAGTCCCTAACCACTACTCATTATTCCTTACCTTATTACCCGTATACATATCGTCGACACTTCTTCAATATTTCATCATAATAAATACGTAGCATAATCTAATTCTTCATATAGCATCAGCTTATTGACCATAAACATACCTCAACAGCACAATACACATTGCCAACGTAATAATAACATCATAACACCTTAGTCAAATCCCAAAATCGTCGTTTTCTCTGCTCATTTAAATATTGTCATCTACCTCAAATATACTTTAAAAATCATGATCCCATGCCAAATACATCCTTCAAAGCTCTCATAGTATCACAATGGCCCCGAAAAAAAATATGAACAGTTCAAAAAGTACAGACAAAATACAATTTCATAAGTGTGAAGTTATCCAACTGTGTGATTACGTAAACATCTGTCACTGACGTAGTAAGAAAAATGTTTGTCTCTCTCAGTTTAAATGATCAGATAGCTGTGTAGTTTATGTGCTAGAGAAATATGGTACCGATGTGAAAAGCTGTATCAGCAAATACGATATTAGCTAGGGCTCCTTGTGCTTGCCAAACACATGGTACACAAAGTAGGCGTGTACCCTTCCTGAGGATTAATGTAATTATACTCTCAGGTGTTACAGATTACAGCAATGGAATGAAATGTATCACGGAAAACCTTTGTATCATTGTAATTCAAAAATCTTTAAAGATAAATATTTTAAATACAAAATTAACCACTCAAATGCGTGTCCTGTAGCGCTAAATGTGCGTCTTGCTGTAAGATAATTCTGTGGAAGTGTCGTAGCTATCGTCCTCTGTAAGCAAAGTTCTGCTGAAGTCAATGTACTCACCTCATCATAAACAAAAGTGAAATGCTTTGCATATAGCTATCGTAGTTATTATGCTTATTGCCGTGATGAAGAAAGTACTGTACTGTAACGTATTCCTGTGCTACGGAAAAGGATGTCTCATTGTAGCTATACCACAAAAGTTACTACTAAAACATGTTTTACTTTCCAGAATAATACATAAAAACTGTGCAGATATAAAACAGATACATCGTAAAAGCAACAATGTAAATTGTGTCACACATTAGTAGCGTCGTGATATAACCGTGTACCTGTCAAAGAAACCAAATACTAAATCATCTTTAATCTCACAGAAAGTACTTCAAATAACGAATGTCTTTTCAAGTAAACCAAAATATTGCATTAAAATCTCCTTAGCAGTGTATGTTCGAAGTATGTAAGCCTGATAGTCGTTACGTACTCGTGCAACTAACAAGCAAGAATGTACAAATAACAACACTGTGTCGCCTGTTCACTATAACAATGCATCGGTAATATCTGTTTAAATAAATTCTCTTGGTTCTTGACTGGATATTTATCTTCAAACATTGTTGCATGTTAACAGATTCTAAGTCTGACAAAGCATACTAGTAATGTAAAGTGAAACATTTTGTAGCAAAGACTAAGTTAAAAAGCAGATTATCTCTCAATAAACGGTTTTACATGTGAAATGTGGTGCAATCCTTTACTCTTCATAGTACTCAGAGTTTCAACTTGAACGCAATAATCATACGGTATACGTCTGTAAAGAATACTGGAATTTTTCTCAAGGTTAGCGTCTATGTTATTTTTCTCTGAGCCAGCCGGCGCATGCGGCTGCCTGCGGTGCGAGTCATTGTCTGTCTCTTTGTTGGCGTGCGTCGTTATTAGGATTAGGAGACCTGACTTCTACAAATTCACCTTGTCGAGAGGGCCCAACCATGTTTGAATCTCGCCAGTTGTGATGAAGTTCAGGTCTGTCGTAATGATTATATCGTCTGTCGTCATGTCGGTACATACCACAGTTTCTTTCTTGTCGCTCACGTGGTGACGAATTGCTCCCTGAATCGTAACTGCGTGCTGAACTGTTGCGTCTGAAGTTATTTTGTCTCCCTTGACAACAATTATTTTGGTTCAAATATTGTCTGTTTCTCTGATTGTCTCTGTGATAGTCATTACCGCGGAGATGTGACCTTTCTCTGTAATTATTACTACTCTGCCAACGGTTGTCATATGAGTGGTGTCTGTTGTGGTCATGATTTACGTTGTAAGAATAGCCTTCTCGTGTCTAGTTATTATTTCTTTCGTCGCGGAATAGTGACGGATGTGACCTGTAATTGTTGTGTTCCTGTTTTCGCGTCCCGCGATTGTCAGTGTCAATTTCCAATTCTTGTAACAGTCCCTGAAAAGCTTCAATGTCGTCTTTGTAACGTGCTACCAAATAATATGTCGTAAATGTTCAGGCAATTTGACTAAGCAAATGCAGATGAGTTCTGAGGGGTTGTAAGGGTTTGACAGGTACTGATTCTTACGCAACATGTCTTCAAAATATTTCACAAGACTGGAAAATTCAGATTGTTCGAAATGTTTCATCATTATGATGCTATGGTTTACACGGTCTTGTGTAGCTTGAGACCAATATGGTGAGAGGAAGGCATGATAAAATTGTCCTTCACTGTGGCAATCGTGAATGACTGATCGCATTCTTACAGCTGGTTCATTCTCTAAGTAGCCACACATAAGTTCTAATCTGTGCTCTAATGGCCAGTTGGGAGGAAAACAGTGAGAGAATTGATGAAGCCACGCTTGTGGATGAATGTCGTTACCGAAATTCTTAAATGTAGTAATAAACAGCTTATAGTCAAAATCATCATGTCGGCGAGTCGCATGTCGGTCATTGTTACGTCATTTGGGCGGTTTCATCTCAGAATTCGGTGTACCTTGGCAATTTCTTTCATAATTTCCGAAGTACCCTGCGTTATTATTTTGTGACTGTTCGGTATTTCTATGTCCCTCTTCCCGTACTGGAGCGCGAGTGTCCTCTGAAATATGTAATTCTTCTATTACCTGTGTCAACTGATCTTGTACTTCCCGGATTTCTCTTTGGTGTTGCGTATTAATTTGATTCTTATTTTGTTTGAATTTCCTAATTTGTGCGTACTCTTCTGTGTCAGTGAAGGCTACAGGTCTTGTGTCATTCAGATCATCATCCACCTTTGTAGGTAAGTTAGTCAACTGATCCGAAAGTTCGGCTACTTTCTCCGATAGTGAACTTATTTCCACGGTGTGTTTTTCTGAACCAAGTTTCAGAGTGTCCATTTGTGATGATATCGTATCTACTGTGTCCTTCAAGTTTTCCTGAGTTTTTGCAAGTTAAGTAACCGAATCGGTAGATGCAACTCAGTCAATCTTAGCTTGCAAGGTCTCATGATTTTCATGAACAATAGTTTGCAGTTCTTTTATGGCTGCTTCGTGATTCTGTAATATATTTACATGCCGCGAAAAAATAGGTGGGAAATGCTCACAAATTTGTGTTTTTACGTCATTACACACTTTTTGACATTTAGATTCGATTTTATGTAACTCAGTAGTTAAATCTTCACCTGTTTGTTCAAGTGTGGTGTCTAACCTTCAAGGATTTTGTTCTATTTTGTCTAACGTTTGAAGATTTTATTCCATTGTGTCTAACTTTTAAAGATCTTGTTCCACTGAGTCTAACTTTCCAAGATTTTGTTCGATTGTGTCTAACTTTTGATGCTTTTGCTGTGTTTGTCCCATTTGTTGTATTAATTGTAATAACAATGCACTGATGTCTGAAACATGTTCCTCAGTGCTTTTCGGCAGTGAATTTGCACCGGAAACATTCACATTTTGACAAGCAGAAAATGTGTCTTGACTTATTTGAAAAAACGGTGAGGACCCAAAAACTGAATCTACAGTATTTGCGAGGTTGTGTCCTGTCATTTCGGATTCCTGAGGCGAGCTGTTGCAGACCGATCGATCGATAATGCATCCCTGTTCACTAATTGTTACACTGTCTACGCCATTATTTGCCGCCTGCTCCATTTCCCTATGCACAATTACCAAATTACCACTTTGAATGTCTGTTAATTCATTACACAGTGGTGCTGATAAGCTACGCTCGTCAACACTATTACACTCCTGGAAATTGAAATAAGAACACCGTGAATTCATTGTCCCAGGAAGGGGAAACTTTATTGACACATTCCTGGCGTCAGATACATCACATGATCACACTGACAGAACCACAGGCACATAGACACAGGCAACAGAGCATGCACAATGTCGGCACTAGTACAGTGTATATCCACCTTTCGCAGCAATGCAGGCTGCTATTCTCCCATGGAGACGATCGTAGAGATGCTGAATGTAGTCCTGTGGAACGGCTTGCCATCCCATTTCCACCTGGCGCCTCAGTTGGACCAGCGTTCGTGCTGGACGTGCAGACCGCGTGAGACGACGCTTCATCCAGTCCCAAACATGCTCAATGGGGGACAGGTCCGGAGATCTTGCTGGCCAGGGTAGTTGACTTACACCTTCTAGAGCACGTTGGGTGGCACGGGATACATGCGGACGTGCATTGTCCTGTTGGAACAGCAAGTTCCCTTGCCGGTCTAGGAATCGTAGAACGATGTGTTCGATGACGGTTTGGATGTACCGTGCACTATTCAGTGTCCCCTCGACGATCACCAGTGGTGTACGGTCAGTGTAGGAGATCGCTCCCCACACCATGATGCCGGGTGTTGGCCCTGTGTGCCTCGGTCGTATGCAGTCCTGATTGTGGCGCTCACCTGCACGGCGCCAAACACGCATACGACCATCATTGGCACCAAGGCAGAAGCGACTCTCATCGCTGAAGACGACACGTCTCCATTCGTCCCTCCATTCACGCCTGTCGCGACACCACTGGAGGCGGGCTGCACGATGTTGGGGCGTGAGCGGAAGACGGCCTAACGGTGTGCGGGACCGTAGCCCAGCTTCATGGAGACGGTTGCGAATGGTCCTCGCCGATACCCCAGGAGCAACAGTGTCATTAATTTGCTGGGAAGTGGCGGTGCGGTCCCCTACGGCACTGCGTAGGATCCTACGGTCTTGGCGTGCATCCGTGCGTCGCTGCGGTCCGGTCCCAGGTCGACGGGCACGTGCACCTTCCGCCGACCACTGGCGACAACATCGATGTACTGTGGAGACCTCACGCCCCACGTGTTGAGCAATTCGGCGGTACGTCCACCCGGCCTCCCGCATGCCCACTATACGCCCTCGCTCAAAGTCCGTCTACTGCACATACGGTTCACGTCCACGCTGTCGCGGCATGCTACCAGTGTTAAAGACTGCGATGGAGCTCCGTATGCCACGGCAAAACTGGTTGACACTGACGGCGGCGGTGCACAAATGCTGCGCAGCTAGCGCCATTCGACGGCCAACACCGCGGTTCCTGGTGTGTCCGCTGTGCCGTGCGTGTGATCATTGCTTGTACAGCCCTCTCGCAGTGTCCGGAGCAAGTATGGTGGGTCTGACACACCGGTGTCAATGTGTTCTTTTTTCCATTTCCAGGAGTGTATTTTTCAGTTTGCTTTGGAGCTTAGTGTTATGTTTTTCACACGCCATTATTGTCACAATATTTCACACAGTAACACAGAAAAGCACAATTTGAAGAGCAAAATAAGAAAACACAGTAACATAGCACTGAAAATAATATCTAGTTAATTGCAAGCGCAGCTGCGAAAGACTTGGTGCAAATCTACATGCATGTCACAACTGTTTTACTGTACAACAATGAAAACTACAACTACAAAGGAAATTCTCTCTATGATTACGCACTAGCAACAAACAATAGCTTCACTAATTACACAAACCACAAGAAAAAAATCAGAAGATTCCAGTGTAGTATCCCCGGCTAAGGGTCGACCAATATAAAAACCTAAACAGCTTACTTACAATCCGATTATTTAGTCGGCTATTTACGTGGTCCAACTCTACCTATCCGCTTTCACAGGAAAGTTGTGTCGTCTTACGTAACTGCAGAATGTGCTGATGTGTCGTGGTGTTGAAAATGCAAGTCTTCACATGCATTCAGTGGCTTAACTTTCAAGCATTTTACGTGTACTCATTGCGAAATCGTCTGTCTCTATCATGTTACGCTCCGTCGTACACTGTACCGCCTAAACCAAGAATCATCAGCGACATAACTTGTGGAGAGGAGACATCATAGAGCACCAGACTTCGTATTACTAATTACTCATTGTGAGTAGGTTATACTAAAGGAAATTTGTGTGAGAATCTTCAGTAATATTGTGAGTGTTTATGACGTCAAACGATAGTATTTCGTTTGGAAAATGGAAGGGAATTTTTCTAGACATATTATTCAAACGTAATTTTTATTACTATACTCATACCGAAATGTGTCACGAACTTGAGATATTCCTGTGTATTAGGTGTATAGAACTGAGAGAAAATTTGTCGATATGATGGAGGTGATGATGGCGGAATAAATGACGCGTATTTTCATCAGGCTTATGTTGCCGTATTATTCATACAATTTATCTCCTCAGAGACACATTGTGGGGCGAAGCAGATGGAATTAAACGCTTGTGAGGTGCGTTGTTCTTGTATACAACGTCTGTGGAGGAAGATAGAAAACTTAATATCTGCACAAATGTTAAATTGAAACATAATGAGTCTGAAAAAACAACTTCAGTGTTGATTTAGTATTCAAGTCCGAGGATCTCCACAACTGCTTTAAAATATAAAACACTACAATCTGTCAAAATTGGAGTATTACTTTCTTGTAATTATTTTTGGGGTTTAGCTCTGGCGCCTGTATTGATAGTGCTGATTAGGTGCTTCGATATTCTAAATACAGTTACCTGTCACTCATGGAGTACAAACAATGTGTAACTTACACTTAAATGTTTTCTTGTATCTATCATAGCGGTGACTAAATAAAGTCGTTGTTTCCACCGAATGATGACTGTTTACTCCATTATAAATTTCTCAAAGAAACTTTCATCTGCTTCATGACTTGTTTGTGGGACTCTTATAATATATTTTATTATTATTTATTAATGTAATACTTTTATAATCTTCCTCGACGTTCAGCAGAGTGTGTTTGCACACCAATTTCGAAATGGACAGCGTGCCAAATGTGTACTATTCCATCAGCCAAATTCCATCGAAGGGTCATTTTAGGCTTTACGTTAAGAATAATTTCTTTCTGATGTTTCTCGCTGAATCGAAGAACACCACAGCAAGGTCACTAGATATCTTAACAGTTATCTCGAGACACACAACGTTGAGGATCTGCGGTGTAAAAGTCACCCATGGCCTTCACTACTAGCAGATGATCGGTTCGAACATACCATGGCTTGTTGATACCGCGAGGAGAATCCAGCAAAGCAGCTACCTGCTGTTTGGTGTCGACTGGACTGGGGCGCTGAGGCTGTGTCGACCCAAACACTACGCAGCCATATCCACACTTCGATTTTTGGCTTCTAGGTTTTCTTTTCGATCAGCAACACAAAGTCATCAGCATAACTGTGAGTGAGAAATATTCCGAGCAGTCACACGAACGGAACATGGAGCCAGTGGAAGATATGTTTGAAGCCTGATGATCTGCCAGGTAGAATGAGAAATTGAACAGGTGCCAATGCAATTCTCATGCATTCTGCCACACGGTGAGGCAGGAAGGGGCGCCATTCTTGATGTTAAAACCAGTAGCATGTACGGTAGCCACATGTCGGTATCAAGGATAATGTGAGGGCAGTGTAGTCTCGGGACTTGATCCTTCAACTTTTTGTTCAGCCTTACAGTCAACGATTAGGGTATGGGCTCATCTGTCAAGACGACAATGCACAAGGGTACGTTGTCGACGACGTTAACAGCTTATTTGTGGAAGCAAGAATTAAATGAAATATTTTGCAATGTGCTTAGTCGGTCGCTATTATGCTTGTGTCAACTGAAGCTTGCAGTGCATATTAGCAAGACAGCTCTTATTATGGTTTTATTACGCAGTTAAGTTTATTTTTTGTTTGTTTTGTAACATAAGGTTTCATTCCCTAATCCACATGGATCTATGTCCACTTACGTTCGCTGATACAGATTCGTTTTCAGTTAAACCTTCCGGGCTGAGAGGCCGTGGTCGATGTATAAAATTTCCACCTGACGTTTCGTCTCCATCTGCGGGAGACATTTTCTGAGGTCGTCCGGCTACTGAGGCTCCAGGTACTCTCGCATTTATAGAGCTCATAGAGGGCACCACCATTCGTCACGTGATGCCGTCGGTATACCTATCTTTGGAAGGCGTCATCATTCTCGATTAAGAGTAATCGATTCTCATTCTGCTGGCGCAACGTCGACATCCATATTTTGTCCAACTTTAAAACTTCCTCTTTTCTATTGAAATTGTTGTGATGTTTGTGAATTTGTATTGCTTCTCTATACATGCGTGCATCATAATGGGATGTTCGTGCAAGAACGCTTGTCTCATTAAATTTAATTTCATTATTCCCATCGCGAAAAAAAAATGCTCAGCTACGGCCGATTTTTCGATGTGTCCTAAGCGACAGTTTCTTTTATGTTCGGCTAAACGGGTGTTTACACTTCTTTTCGTTGTTCCAATATATACTTGTTCACAACTGCATGGAATTTTGTATACCCCAGGTGTTGCTATGGCATGTCTGGCGTCTTTTGCTGTTCTTAAATATTCCTTAATCTTCTTGGTGGGTCTGAAGATTGTTTCGATCCCACACTTGGCCAGAACTTTCCCGACACGGTGCGTAACCTTATTAACTAACGGTAGGAAATTTTTTCCAGTAGGTGACCGTTGTTACTCTGGACTTCTGGCTTCTTTTCTTCTTTGATGGACGTCAGGTGGAAATTTTATACATCGACCACGGCCTCTCAGCCCGGAAGTTTTAACTGAAGACAACACCGGCCGTGAAAGCCTACATTGTATGACAGATTCGTTTGTTACTCTGTAACGACACAGCGTCAGCTAAGCTCTGATATTTCATTTTCAGTGCCCTGACACTAGCTTTGTGGCAGCCACGGACGCCTGGATCGCTCAATGAGGGTGTCTGTTTATTCCAGCCCGCCGGAAGTGGGCGGTAATTGGGCTCGGCGGAAGAGACAGCGAAGGACGCACCGCGTCATCACCAGGGGCGGCTGTGCGCCGCCTTCGCTTCTCCCTCACTCCTGTCTGACGCCGGGAATTAAATTTTAGCCTCCAGCCTGAAGCTCTCCGATGCCTGAGTCCGACAGCTGTGTCAGTCTGGTGCGCCTCAGTATTCTGGAGCAGAGGGGGCACGTCGGCGTCACGACGTCCAAAAAGTGTCGCTTAGAGTAGCAGCTGACGAACCATCCGTTACAACATTACGTTGCGTTTCAAAGATCAGTAAAAGTTGCGAGTATAGCTCGCGAAATGAGGGATCTGTATAAACTTAATTATGTACATAGACAGCCCACCCATTGTAGGACTCGGCGATCTTTACGACGTTTGCTTGTTATCGATATTGGTACTGGCAACTTATCGGTCGCACCGCCTCCAAGACTTTGGTCTATATTTTTACATCAGCTTTAGTGTCAGACAACAAATTGCAATATAAATATTTTTCACGTTACAGAACTGCATGTTAGCGAATTTCTGATTTTATTTTCCTTTACTTATATTGTGAAAGTTTTTTCCGCAGAATTTCAGGACTCTACGTCAAGGGAAAGTACCGTATACGTCTTAATGAGTGAGTTTGCTAAGATCAAGATATACGACACAATTGGTGGTATCTTTTGATAACATTTGAGTTGGAAGCTTGGCATTTTTACACCTCCAAAGGGCGGTAGAACTCAGCGTGTGACGTAATTTCATCTTGATAATTCTACTCGTACTCGAATTTTGTCCTTTAGTTGCAGTGTGAACCCTTGATTCTTACTAAATACAATGGTTTTAGGTAAACTTGATGGCCGTATAAGTCGATCCCATTGACTTAAATGCTTCACGGTTTTACATCGTCAGGGACAGTAGATCTTAATATATGACATAAATTTCAACTTTTGTGCATCTTTGCGACCCTGCAGAAAAGGTGTGTAACAGTCGGACAGACAGACAGACAGGCGACAAAGTCATCCTACAAGGGTTCCGTTTTTACCGACTGAAGTGCGGAACCGTAAAAGCGCTGACCTCACCTATTTGCCTGTTATTTGAATGCGGATCGTGGATGCTACTACTCGAACCAAAATGTTCTCTCAGCCAGGAAAAGAGCACACAAACCTTTTTTTAAAGTTATCAAATATTGGGTGTTAAGTGCATTATTGTTTTGTGTAAGTATTTTAGGAACTCCAAATTTACCTCTATTTGGATATGGAACGAAATTTTTATGTGGACATTTGGAAACTTTCTGGTACATTCATGCTTTTTGAGTTGCAGACCAGGCTCTTTTTTCCTAGTTGTATCGCACGGTGCCAATTTTGTCAGATTCTTCTTCTTCTCAGTAGCCGGGATGTTGATACCAAAATGCGCCCAGGCCCTTGCAAATATATGGGATTAGAGATTAACGTGTGTTACCTACTATGGGAGCCGCACCGCTGGTACCGTGGTGGTGCACAGAAGGATTGAGTGGCAGTCAACAGGTGCACTGCCAGGTAAGCCGGTACGCCTAGCAACAGTCGATGGGTCATCCCTAATGGTTGGGTTGGGTTGTCTGGGGAAGGAGACCAGACAGCGAGGTCATCGGTCTCATCAGAAAAGGGAAGGATGGGGAAGGAAGTCGGCCGTGCCCTTTCAAAGGAACCATCCCGGCATTTGCCTGGAGCGATTTAGGGTAGTCACAGAAAACCTAAATCAGGATGGCCGGACGCGTGATTGAACCGTCGTCATCCCGAATGCGAGTCCAGTGTCTAACCACTGTGCCACCTCGCTCGGTCCTAATGTCAGCATGGGAGGTGGCTATTGTGTGTAGAAACATCGTGGTGGAGCAGTTGGATTCTTTCCTCAGGGCAGAAGCGGGTGGTTACAGGGGAGGCACGGAAAAGGGCTTGCACACTCCAATAGGAGGACTATGGACGATCATTAGTAGCAGATGGCTGCATCTTGCTGGCTATGTGATATAGTACAGTGTACAGTGCAGAGTGGATGTGGCATATTGAGTATTTTGGTTAACCATTGATACGACGAACAGAAATTCCGCAGTGTAGTTCGACGTGTTTCGGTTGGCTAATTTTGATAATTACAGTCTGAGAGCGTGGCTGGTTTAGACGTTTTATTGTAATGAAGGTGGGTGTGGTTGACTTAGTGTGTGCCTTTTGTACAAAGAAAGTAACTGCTTGATTTGCTACGTGAGAATGATTCATTTACATGTTTCATTGTACAGAGGATTGTACTAACATATACGAATATGCTCAGGCAGTCTTGTACACAATTAAAAATAGCTAGTCGTAGTGACTAGTTTCTCATGCTACTGCTGGTAGACGAATATTTAACTACATGTGGGAGATCTTAACAGAGAATTTTCATTGTGTTCTGTGGTTAATGGCAGAAACTATGAAGCTACATTTTTCTGTATTTAATTTTCTGTATATAATGAACGCCTACTGTGCTTATTATAGTGGTTATCTGACTTTAATTTAGATTCTTGTGTTAAAGCACTTCAGCTGTTAGTTTTTTGTTTGAGCCCTGCTTTGTAGAAGCATATTGGAATGCAAATTAAGTTCTCTTTAATTGTGATTGTCCTGTTGGGAAGAACCTTAACGTTTAATAAATTTGTTTTTAAATTGAGCTCAATGCTCCCCAAGTCCTCACATTAAATCAACTGAAGCTTCGGGAATTAGGAAATGACGCCTACACTAAAAGTGGTAGACTTATTTTGTTATTTTGCAGGTAAACAAACTATAGCGGAAATAGAGGGTATGATAAATATAGTTAATAACAGGAAATGTTTCTCTGGGGAAAAAAATCATTACATACGAATTTAGGAGCCAAGATGACTTTTACGAAAACATTTGTCCTTATTGTGCTCTTATAGTCAAGTTTTTCCATAATTTCTTTCCTCCCCTTTTCAGTTTAGAACGTTTTCAATAGTCACCCGATTTTTACATCCTCTATTCTGTTCTTAAGTGAACTGCTTATCGTCCATATTTCACTTCTGTACAAAACTACACTACAAATGTTTTTCAGACAAGTCTTTCTAACACTTGAACATATATCTAATGTTAAAATAGTCCTCTACTTCAGAAACTTTCTCCATCCGATTGACTGTCTGCATATTATATCCTTTCTACGCAGGCCGTCTACAGAACTTTGCTGCGCAACGAGAAAAATTCAACCATCACATTTAGAGCCACTTTTCATAATGTAAAAACTGGTACAACAAAATTTTATTGCTCTTTGATTTGATAGTGTTCAACCGATCATCTCCTTCCACCGTATTTTCAAATGGCAATTTGCTTTCTGCTTCTCAATAAACCAATTTTAAATGTTAGCTTTGTAGAGCTTTATTGTAACTGAAATCCTGACTATTAAATAATTACAAAAATTGAGCTACAGTTAGATAATGAGTTGAGCATACTTGTCACTTAAGTATCCATCCAAAGTTACACGATGAATTTGAATAACACTCACCACTGAATAAAATATCTGTTGCTGAGCTCTGCCTCGTATGGTAGGAAAACTAAATTTGGATTTTCGAATAGAATGTCCAGAACTGGAGTGTAATGCCTAGGAGTAATGTGTACGCACAAGAAACCCCTAGTAAACCATGAATGAAAGACGCTTCACAAGAGAAGACAGAGACTGAAACACATGGCTAGATGTAAAAATTGACAGTGATTTGTTATGGTGACAAATATTAGAATATTTTCTAAGTGTTGTTTTTATTCTGCAAGCGTTATGGAGAGCTGGAAATTGCAATGAGAGTAAGTCCCTTCAGCATTTGTTTAAAACTCACACTCTGTGCAGTTCATTACCCAGTATTTTGTTATGCACAGACACAGTGATATGTTCTCTGGACCGTGAATTAATAAATGTATTTGAATAAACATCGGACACGCAGTCGCAACCACACAATAAATATTCATTGCAAAACACTTCATAATTAAAATATCGATAGACGAAATTCCTTTATCAAAGGCCGCAAACGAATAACATTTTCAGATCTTCTAAGATCTTATTGTCTTTTTTAAGTTATCTGTGTGAACAACAAGTGGCGTTATCGTTACCTATCGTTCTTGGACAATTCCCGATTTTATATCTTATTTTGCCAATCTTTGTCCCATTCCGACGCAATAAATAGATTACCACATTTTCATCTAAGTGGTAACTCAATCAGACAATGTCTGTGGCAGTAAACGGTACGAGTAACCGCATTTCCTTATTAGTGAAGTACTGTTCTAATCTGTTAGAGAAATTTTAGCCAAA